>NC_142029.1:60729391-61336474 GCF_982192425.1 Myodes glareolus
CCCACCACAGAAAGATGGGGACCTTGGGTAGCAGGAGAGGAATCACTTCTGTTCATCTCCCCCACCTGAGAAGAAAGGCAGGGAGAAATCAGTTCACAGGATGATGAGCTTTTCCTCAGCTCAAATCTATAAGCATCGATTGAGCTCGGGACCTTGATCTAGAAGCCGCTTTCATTTCTCCTCTGCACCCAGAAAAGGTTACATATGCTACAAGGCCAGGACTGAGAAATTCTTCTACCCCGTCCAGTTAATTTTTTTTTTCTGTCCATCGAACTATAAATGTGTATGAAATATACCAATGTGGACCTCTTCACTGGGCGGAGAGGGAAGCAGTCTAAGGGGTGTGAGGGGAGGTGCCTGCTCACAGTGAGTCACACCAAAGCATCTACTGCCAAAGAAAATTCTAGTCTGATTACAGGCTAACCTGCAATATTGATCCCAGAATGCAATGGGAATACTGCGAAGTGAGATCATCCCGGCTTCGGGGCTTTAACACTTAGAGAAGGAAACGTTGTGTAAAGTGCTGCTCAGGGAGGACCGTGCTCCCTGCCTCTCCCTGCTTAAGGGAGAGGAGACCAGGGGGAAATTATCCTCTCCCTGCCAGAGAGTACAGCCGCTCCTCTGCTTTTAGAAGAAGGGCTGCTTTTTCTTTCCACAGCAGATAATGGGAGAGCGGACAGAGCTGATGCATTAACTCCCAGTTTCTAGAATTTACTGTGCTGAGAGGGACACTGTAGTTAGGTTTCTGGCCTTGTCATCTGGCCGGAGCTCAGATGTGGGACACTACAAGGGACAAAGGGGATGAACATTTAGACCTGATACGCAAGGACTTTCCAGTGGTATCTAAGGCAATTACTAAGAAAATGGACAATTAGAAAAACTTTGAGAACTACCAGGGAATCAGACACTGAGAAGACGCACTGAAGAGTGCAGTTTTCAACTGCAGGACCGAGAGGGAGGGGCTTCTGGGAGGAGGCAACTGCAAACAAATTATTGCAATATACGAGTAGATTTTGATTTTGCACACAAAGAACTCTAAATAGGCCATTTTTAGATTTTTGTGGGAAGAAGCTGTCCTTGGGACTTGTGAGAAGAAAGCCCTCACATCTGGAAAGAGAATCAGGGAAGAATGCAATCTTAACCTGCTGAGATGAAAGAAGAGCCCTCTGCTTCAGCACCACGGCCAGCACCCTACTTCTCATTTCCTTGGAAGGACGCTGGCTCTCTCCTCTGCTCAAGGTCCACCTTTTTACAGTCAAGGAGTCGGATGTCCCAGCCCACAGCCCTTAATGACATATTTACTAGTGCACACAGACACTTACTAGTGCACGCCACTTCTGGGGGATCAAAGTCTGCTCGGTAATAGCCAGTCCGGCACGTGCAGATGGGAGACGCCTCTGAAGGGGAGCGGCTGTTGGAGGGGCAGTGGGAGCAGCCTTCAGCTTCCTGGCTGGCCTTGAAGGTCCCGGCAGGGCAGGCTAAAACACAAAGATTATATAAGAGTTAATGGAGGAATGGCATCCAGATACCCTTTCCTGAAAATAAAAATGAAGGTTTTGTCATCCTGAAACAAAATAATGCTGAATTACCTCCTCACACCAAGATGTACCAAGTGAACACCTCAGATGGAGAAAACCCTGCTTAATATTTCAGTTCTCCAAACACCTTGACAATGGCCCTTCTCAGTGATTTTCCTCTCTCAGGTATGTCAACAGATTTTATTAGTAAGATGAATCTAATATCCGGTACACAAATGTCTAGTCCTTCCTCCTGCCTTAAAAGTCAGGGCCTCTCCCAAGCACTTGAAATGTAACCTCACAGTCACAGATAAAAAGAGGTATTTGTTGGCAATGACCAGACTTCTGACTCTTAAATGTCATATTGCAACAAACACGAGGGCCACTGGGATGTATCCATTATCATTTGCTATGAATGATGGTTAAAGGACTAGAATTCACAAGCAATTTTTTAAAGAAAAATTAAGGTGATTTCAAGGTCACTACCTTAACAGCATCATTCTACCATAATTGCTTCTTTATATGCTTCTAGGAGAGGGAGAGTAAAAGAGGGGGTCTCGAAGGCAGCGTGTGCCATGTGCTTGGAGTCACCTTTCATACATGCAGCAATAGGAAAGGTTAGGGGCAAAGGACAAAGCTAAGTGCTTACTCAGGGTGTCCTCATTGATGGGTATCTCTCTGAGTTTCTTGGAGAGTTGGGCTGTTAAGAGTCATGCCATGCAATGCTTGTCCCCGCACTGCCCCACAAACTGTGGCCACAGCTCATCTACTGAGACCTGGAGCATGTGGTCTCATGCTTGCTGATCCCTCCAAATTATAATCCCATTGTCCCTATTTCCCCAAGGACTGTCTTTACCACTTCATTCCCCACTTCTCCCTGTATCCCTAAAGCCAGCTGTGATTAACCCTTTCTTGAGATTGGGTAAAACTGACTGCCCAAGTCAACTTGTTTGGATTCCCTACAAATCTCCGCAGTCCCTCCAACAAGTATTGACTGTACACCATCTGAGACCCTGCTGCAGGGCCCACAAGTTGCCTTCTAGGAGTTCTGGATCCACTGTGGCCATACTATTTGTTCTAGTTAGGACTATTATTGCTGTGATGAAACACCATGACCCAAATCAACTTGAGGAGGAAAGGGTTCATTTCACTCACAGGTCTATGTAACAGTTCACGATCAAAAGCAGTGAGAGCAGAAACACACACAAGGCAGGAACCTGGAGGGGGAGCTGATGCAGAGACCACAGAGGAGTGCTGCTTATTGGCTTGTTCTCCATACCTTGCTCAGTCTGTTTCCTTATGGAACCCAGGACCACCAGTCCAGGGATAGCATCACACACAACCCATCACCCTCCCCTATCAATCACTAACTAAGAAAATGCCCCAGGGGCTTGTCTATGGTCCCATCTGAAGGAGACATTTTCTCAACTGAGACTCCCTCCTCTCTGATGACTCTAGCTTGTGTCAAATTGACATAAAACTAGCCAGGATACTAGTATAGTATGATGTGATTGTCGCCTGAACAGGGCTGTTGCAAAGGTTCCACTTATATGAAGCTCATCTTCTCAAATATATTGTTCCCTCCTGAAAAGTGAGGAGGATTCTTTAATAATAGCCATAGCCACCATCTGCTAGCTCGCCTTGTTAAGTGTTTTACATACATTACTCTATGGGGTGGCTATTATTACCTCCATTTTGCTAATGAGAAAATTGGGACATGCAGAGGTTAAAAACATACACAGGATCACTCAGCGGGAGAAATGCTGGTGATGGTTCACATGTAAGCTAGTTCCAAAACATCCACCACTTTCCTGCCAAGACCAGAAGGAAGAATAGTCTCCAATGTGGGGATTCCTCCATCAGCTGCTCACTTGAAGTGAGGAAACAGTTTCAAGTTACACTAGATGTGCCCTGGAAGGGAGACCATTGCAGAACGGAGGAAGCCTCTGTGAAATGGAACATTATTGAACGGTGTAAGGCAATTGCATTCCGTGGAATACAAGTTCCTTGAGTTTTCAATGCCTATTACGTACAGAAAATATGAACCTAAGAATAAAGAATAAAGTTAATCAGTTACGACAGAATGCCTCAGAACTTCAGAAAGTGAGGTCTCCAATGCTAGGCTTCTTTGTGTCTTTACCGAGAGGGTCTCCTCTGCAGTGCGTCCCCTAGGACTCACATTCCCTGGGACACACTGGATACACTGGTGGTTCACAAATGACACAATTTGTAACCCACATCAGAGATAGACCATTCACAGACCCATGTTAGCACATTCAAAAGAAAACTGCTGTAGCAATAAAAAGAGTATATTTGAATTTTCAAACAAAAGAATAAAATAAAACCCCAAGCCAAAAGCATCAGCTACCTTACTTGGGGCAGCCTAAAACTCTGCCTTACTAGTCACATTTCTGAGCCTACTCACTGGGCTCTCTCCCCCCTCTGCCTTGCTCTTCTCTCTCTCTCTCTCTCTCTCTCTCTCTCTCTCTCTCTCTCTCTCTCTCTCTCTCTCTCCATCTTTCTCCTCTCCCGAATAAGTGTGCGTCCCTTTGCACTGAGTCTCTAGTGTTCCTGCCCGGCTGGGTTCTCAGCTGCTTCCATGTGGCAGGACGCCTTCCTGGAAAGGGGAGGGGAGCTGGTGACTACTCATGCATTCGTATTCAGTCTCTGCCACACTGTAATTTTCCTAATGTACTGGTCCAAGAAGAACAAAGTGTTTTCACTTTCTTCTCAGCACTTAAAAGCCACCTTGCTTTACATTTAATAAGTTAACAGCATAAACAGTCATCCTGATATCCACAAGTGGAAGGGGGATTTGAAAATGCCTTTCTCTGAAATTTCTGACGAAGGAATGGGAGTCCTCTGTTCTGGGGGACTGGGTCTCTGAATTCAAAGGATGCCCCAAGGAGAGGAACTAGCGGGGAGAGGGAACTAGTTATTTTACTGTTTACTGTGTGATCTCTCTCTCTCTCTCTCTCTCTCTCTCTCTCTCTCTCTCTCTCTCTTTCGGTATGTATGCAGTTGTGCAAGTGCAGTATTTGTACATTAATGTGTACACATGTACCTGTGGAGATAAGGGGTCAGAATTAGGTGTATTCCTCAATCATTGTCCACCTTATTTTTGACACAGGGTCTCTTGCTGAATGTAGAGCTCACCAATTCTGCTAAGCTAATCAGCCTGTGCATTCCAGGAATTCTCCTGCCTCTACCCCTGTGCCCCCATCACTGAGGCTACAGACATGTGCCACTGTACCTGTTTTTATTATGCATGTTCCAGGGATGTGAACTCAGGTCCTTGTGCTTACACAGCCAGCACTTTTCCTACTAAGATATCTCCCCAGAACCTCACGAACTGGACCACGGAGAGAGGTCCAGAAACAGTTGGAGGACAGAGGGCTTAGAAAGGTCTGACTCTACAGTCCCCAAGGAACTGAGAACTGGGCCATGGCTGCAGCATCTTAGCTCTGTCATCTAGATGTGCTGATTTTACCATGGTGAATGCCTGTGAGTGGCAGCAGCCCTCAGAGCCTCGATTTGACCATCTATAGAAGGGATCTATTTGTTCTGCTCACAACACACAGGTCAGCAAAACTGAACAAATGCAAATACGTGACACGGCTGGCACTCCCATGGCCCCCACCAGGATAGCTCCCCTCAGCCCAGTTCACACAAACCCTTTAGAAAGACGTTTCCTTTGAAAGAACTTTACAAGTCAAAGTCAGAATAGTCATGTGGAGCCCCGATGAAGGCACTAAAGCCTTAGAAACAAATGGAAAAACTGTGTTCCCACCTAGACTGTTTCTGTCTGAGTGATTAGTGAATTATTATATTTATAAGATATATGTTATCTACAATTTCAAAATGTTCTCATTTCATGTGTTTAGCAGTTTAATGAAATCTGTGAACAGGCAGCCTCTAACTTGTAAGGATAGTCTTTCTAAATCTATGTACTTAACTTTGGGATTGTAATATGTAATCCTGCTGGCACAATATTTTCTCATATAGTTTATGCTTTAAATAACAGTTAAAGTGTCAGGCTAGTCCACAAAACCTTTTAAGCTCATCTTGTATCAGATGCCACTAATCAGAAAGAGATGTTGACACCACTGTGTTTTACTAAGAAAAATAAGTAAGAAGAGCAGGCTTCTCTTGAGAAAAGGCAGCTTTAATTGGAAGTGATAAGTGGAGTATTTGAGTCAGTTCTGGCAAAGACTATGCAGACATATATACCAAAGAAATGAACGTGAAGGTCCTGCCAGTCCGAGCAAGCGTGACTCAGTGGGCACATGCTCACTGTGCAAATGTTAGGACCTGAGTTTGGATCCCAGACCACAATCCCAGTGCTCCTATAGTGGGATGAGAGGATGAGAGAATTCCCAGGATCTCATAGGCCAGCTAGCTTGCCACACACATAGGAAAAATAGTAAGAAACTCTGCCTCAGACAAAGCAGAAGCTGAGGACTAGAACTCCATGCTACCTTCCTAACCTCTGACTTCCTCTCGGGCACCATAGCATGTATGTGCCCACCACATGAACATGTGTGTGTGTGCACCCATGTGTGGATCCATGCGCGCTTGCACGTGTGCATGCATGCGAGTGTGCTCACGCATACACACACACAGACACACACACACACACACACACACATATGAAAAGGAAGAAAGGGAATGAAAAAGAGATGATTGATTTATAAAAAATAATAACAGTGAAATATTCTTAGTCATGTGTGAACACTTTTGAGGTAGATAACAGCTCTTTGACTTGATATTGCAAAATCTAGTTTTCTTCCTCCATAGAGAACCATGATCCAATCATCACTATGATGATGAGAGCCGCCATTCAGCCACTGTTTGCTGAGGACCTGTTGGAAGCCAGGATACGTTGGAGGAATAGAGCTGTGCATACAAATGGAGTATTGGACTTTAGGGGCTCCCTTTCTGATGGACTGAAGCAGACAACAGAACACTGCTTCTAAAGCAGAACTACACTTGTATATACATTAGAGATCAGTCATGCAGAACACACACACTTTGGGAATCCAGCCTTATATAATGAGGAGCGCATGAAACAGCTTCCTAGGAGGCAAGATTCAGGAAGGGAGGACTAGTGATGAGACTCAGTTGCTAAGGTACTTGCCTGGTATCCATAAAGCTGTTGACTTGATCCCCAGCCCTTCGTAAGCCAGAAAGGGTGGTACATGCCTGCAGTATCAACACTTGGGAAGTGAAGGCTGGAGGATCAGAAGTCCAAAATCATCCTCAGCTGTATAGCTAGTTCAGGGAAAGTTCAACAATAAAAGATTCAGAAGTGGGGATAATGACAAAGCAAGAAAGAAAGAGGTCGAATCATTGGGGCGGTCAAAGAGGACCTGGGCAAGGAGCATTTGGTCATGATTATAAGGGTGTGTGGGCAGTCAAGAGTCATTTGCACTTCCCTGTGTAATCCTGAAAGATAGCAAGACACCATCACACAGGGCTATATTTCTGACACAGAGGGAGAGGGACCACAATTGTCTTATTTCTTTAAAAAGGAGGAGGATACTTCCCTTCATTGTAAGTGACCAGGTTCAGACAGAGGCTAACCTGGAAGAGCAGAGGTGGGGGCAGGCATACACTTTCCAGCCTCTCTCCCTATTCCTGGCTTCAGCAGAGAGAGAGGATGAGACTGAGTGCTCTATCCTGAAGCACGTACATCCTCCCATCATCCAAGCAAAACACACATTTCCCTCTCCCTTTGAGCAACACGAGGAGGTTGGCACGTGTCAGCTCTATCCGAAGGTCACCTTGGAATGCCACCCCCCACAACTTCTCAGTGCCTCAAAGCTGTAACAAATTGCCTGCTGCTTACAATGCTCTTGAGAACGCCCCTCTCCTCCCGTCCCTGCACGAAGCCTTCCAGTGACACGGAATCCATCACCTACAGTACTATTACTTTATAAAGAAACAGATTAAGTGTCTCATAAACAGTGCAGTGATTGAGATAATGGAAAGCGCCTCCCGTCCCCGTCTGCAGCATCAGGTTATGAAGCTTCTCCAAGCAGCCAGGAAGAGGAAATTAATAGAAGCAAGAGGGAATAACCACTTTTATGCAATTTCCTCAGGAGATAGTGGACCATCTAATCTTTATTGGAGCCCTTTAACCTGTCACTCAGCACTCACCAGAGCCTCTTTAGCTCTCGCAATTTTTCCTGATATCTAAGGAAGATAAGACGGAAACCTCAAAATATTATTTGATAATTTTTCAGAGGTGGAGGGTGCCCCCTGCCTCCCTCGCCTCCCTTCTCAGTGAAGGACTCAGAAAACATTTTTATGCAGCAGAAATGGAGGAGAGCTTAACTATTCTTGGTGCATAGTCCAGGAGGTCAGCGCTGCTCCGCAGGAAGAGGCTCTCTCTTTGCATTTTAAATGTGGGTTTTCTCTCTGCCACTGCCTTCTGTCCTTGCACTCTCTTTTTAATAATCTGATTACTTCTCTTGATCTAATTTTTTTCCCCAAATGAGTTTGCAAAGGTTCATGCCCATGAATATTCATCCCCTGCTTAAGATCCGGGGCCTCTTTCTCTAGGCAGGTGTAACTGAACAGCTGGTTCAGGGAGGTCTGCCCGCCTCATGGGCTGACAGTGAAGGGGCTGAGCACATTCATGATTGGGAAGAGAGAGGTTCACAGAGCACAGCCCCAACCCCCCCCCATTACCTCCATGGGTTGCTCCCACTCTGCAGATGTGGCTCTTTGCAGTTGCTCAGAACTACAAGTTCCTTGTGGTAGTGAGGGACCATGAGCAGGGTTCTGCATGCCTCCGTCCTTAGTTCCTGGGGCTAGAGTTCTTGAGGGGTCTTACCCCATGAGTACTGATTCTAACCATCCACCCACCCACCACCTACTCACCCATTCATCTACTCCACTCACTCACACATACATCAGTCCTTCTACCCATCTATCCACCCATCCACTTCCCTACCCATCAACCAGTGAGTCTACCTACCCATCCACTCTTCCATCCATCTACCCATCCATATCCAGCCATCCATCTCCTCACCTACCCATCCATCCTCCATTTATCTATCCATCCATCCATCCATCCATCCACCTATCCACCCACCAATTCATCCACCACCCGCCATTCACTCACCCAATCATTCACCAACCTATATACCCAAACAACCACTCATCTACCCATTCTCCCATCCATCCATCTAAGCATCCATCCATGCATCCACCCACCCATCCATCCACTGCAGTAGTCTGAATGTTTTCTGAAGTCTGACTCTAGGTATTTTCATGTTTGTGTTTTCCTCTCTCCTGTGCACAGCACAAGCCTTCCATGTGTTATGGCTGGTTAAAATGGATGTGCACTGAAAGTCTACTGGATTAATGCCCCAAAGATCAAAGTAGTGACAAAACACCCTGTATTAGAGGGTAGGAAGTGAGGGCAGGCCTATACAGTGAGCATTCTTGCAGATTTTTTGGAGAGTTGTTTGATGAAGATCTCAAAATGCTCAAAGCCCTTATTCAAAGGTTAAGATTTCCAAAGAAAAAGCAGGAAAATGTGGAGAAAGATTTGCTCATGGACATTTGTCCCAGTGTCATTTCTAAGGCAGAAGAAAGGAATGGGGATAGGGAGGAAAATATGGAAAGAGAGAAGGCATGGAGGGAGGAAAGGAGGAGGAACTTAAAAGTCTAGTAAGAGAATACTGACTAAGTAAATATGGAACATTCATATAGTGGAATATAATATAATCATTAACATTGTATCTTAGAAAATTAATTTAGAAACGAATTCTGAAACTATATAAAGACTATGAGTCTCATTAAATATATTATTCATATCATATTAACTAAAATGGAAAGTAGGAGTCTGAATTGTTAATAATTATTATTTTGGATACTTATCAGCATTTTGTGATATACACACACAGTTTGGTAATCAAAGAACATATATTCACTACATTTTAAATGTTTTTGCAGCAGATACTGATGTTTGGATGCAGGCTCTGATCCCGAGGAGAGTTGGGTAAGGCAGGATGAAGTGGACTGTGAACTTGGATAAAAGGAGAGCCAGGTAAGGCAGGATAAGGTGGACTGTAAGCCGGGAAAAGTTCTACAGCAGAGGTAGCGGTGCTTTACTTTCTTGAGAGGAAGTGGGAAGCAAATGGGGTAGAGGAGGTTGCCTCTACCCTGCACAGGCCTTCAGCAGAGGGGTTAAAGTAGATGCAGAGATGAAAGAGTAGAGCAGAGGAGAAAGCGTGCACCAGGATTCACAAAGAGGACCCCACTTGCCTGGGAAAGCTTGGAACAGCTACAGAAGTGGCCAGGAGCACGGAATAGCGATGGGGGCTGTGGAGGAAACGGGCCAAGGGGCATTCCATTCTACATCACCCAGGGCATGCGAAGCCAAACAGGTCTTCCGGTCTTTCCTCCCTGGGCCCAGTGCCAGCTGTAATGGACTGTGCAGTTGGGACACTTAGTTGTGTCATACGCTCATGTCACTCATGATGACACTCGCTGAAATTGATGCGTTCTGCAGACATCTTGACACAGACTGTAAGTCACAGTGCCATTAAGCTACTAACACAGCAGCAGTGGTAGCAAGTCAGGAACTCATTAGCATGGACGATGCTGAAGAGGTGAGTTTGATAGGGGGTGGGGGTGGAAAGCTTTGCCTCAATACAATGGAGAAACCACAAGACAGGGCCTAAAGTTCTAACAGAAGAATAAGGTCCTGAGGTGAAAAGACCTCAGCAGGTAGCCAGGCATATTAAACTTTCTTGGAATCTAGTACAAGGTTGACCTGAAACCCTGGGCCACGGTCAAAGGGGTGTTTTCTAGTGGTCTATACTAATGCAGCAGATTGCATGCTTGTGTTCCTTAAAATCAACTGGCATTTAGAGCTGGAGTCTTTGGGGGGTGATTAGATCCTGGGGTGGTGGGGGAAGAGCCTCTTAGTGCTCTTACACGAAGAGGGGGAAGACATCCCGTTTTCTCTCTGACCTCAGCACCATCTGCAAAGCAGGAAGCAAGCCCTACTAGTTGATGCACACAGGCAACTCGATCTTGGACTGCCTAGCTTCCAGAACAGTGAGAAGTAGATGGCTGTTGCTCAAACAGCTCACTGTGTCCAATGTGCAGCAGAGCTGCCCAAGATGAGACTCACCAGCACCTGAGATGGCAGGCGCAAAGGACCTTGGGCTCTGATCCAGACTAGCTATTTCAGGGGTTTGTGCCAAGTCCTACAGCCCATGCTGAAGTAGTGTGTGGGTCTGAAAAGTGGATCTAAGAGGCTGCTGGTTGCTGGAGTGTGACTGTAAGCAAACCACCTCAAACCACCAAACTCTGGAACATTTATCTGCAATGAAGGACACAGACTCATCCCCTCTCAGGTTAGTGTAGAGATTTGTGCAATGTTTTAAAAATCCCTAAACATAGGGTTGCCCTACTCTCTGCAAGAAGCCGGTACTAAGGCTTTCACTGATTGGTTATTTGAGACACTTATTGACTGCTTGTCATAAACTTGGAAATGGACAGGGAGACATTAGCGCATGAGACTGGAGCTGTTTCTCTGGGCCACTAATAATCTATGGAATGTTACTAGTAATAGACTCCTTGGGATTTTGACAGGGACAGAGGTCAAGGGAGGAAAGGACCCAGAACAGAAAAGTTAGGGCGGGACTCACTTGGAGACCAGGACTCAACTGGATCCTCTTGGGTATGACTGTGTCTTCACCCCACCCCTACTGAGCAGACAGAACTAGAAGGAGGAGCCTTCAGACTCATGCATCCTCAGAGTGGTAGGGAGACCTTCAGGACTCTAGGATGTCACAGGGAAAAGAACTCTCTGTCCTTGTCCATGCAGCATTTGCACCCAGCAGACCATCCCAACAGTCTCTCAAGGGACAGACTGACTTTATCCCAGCATAGCCCAGGAGGGGTGGGGCTGGAGGGAGATGAGGGAGCAAATACAGTAGGGAAAGGAGAGGACAAGGAAATGGGAGGGCTGAGCTGGGAAGGGCTGAACACTCTGAACGAGAGGATCTGAGACCTTTCTCAGGCTAGCCAGTGAGTGGGGTTTCACTGAAATTATTCATTGCCCCAGTCTGCCTCTGCTTGGAAGGGGAAGGTAGAAGATGTGGCAGGGATTACTGGAGGACAGCTGGCAGGCCCTTCATGTGCATCCCAATTGGTTCATGTGGAGACATCCTGGGATCTACACACAGGACATAGGTACCCATGCATGGGGCAGGAGATAATAACAGTCAACACAGGAGTGGCTACCAGGCAACACTGGGCAGACACTGAGCCTGGTCCTGCATCCTCCTTGGTCCTCATAATCTTAAAGATGTTGGCAGGAGGTGAAAAAAGACAGAGTAGGGTCCTGGCAAGGCCTCAGCCAGGCTAATGAGTCGGGTGGCCTGCTCACTCCCAGGGCCTTGAAGGGCTCATCAGTGTAGGAAGATGGGATCCAGAGAGGCAAATAGTCTAAAAAGTGTTTATGATGCTCTTTCTACAGAATTCGTCCTACAGAAATAACCACATGTGATTCAGAACAGAACTATGGGGTTTTCATGACAGCTTATAACACGGAAAAGGGACAGCCTAAAAACCATTAATGGGAACACCATATACAATTTAACTTACTTTCTATTAGGAGGATTAGTGACCTGTACAAATATTATTTATTAGTGACTGAATAAAAAAACCACATATAATAGGAACAGCCAATATCCTCCAGTACCTGTAATAATGATTTTATACATTTTAAGTATACAGTAATGAGATGGGGGTAAGTTTCCCATATTTTCTGATTTATATTTTCCCATTTTATGCAGTAAACTTAAATTGCTTTTTTATATAGACAAATATTTTCTTCAAATAGAAGAATGTCATAGAGTCACTCTGGTCATGGGCAGTGTGGGAAGAACAAGGCAGATTTGGAAGTGAACCACACACGTGGCCAAGCCCGTCCCTGTCAGGTTTCTGACCTCTAACTGCCAGGTTTTACCCACAGAATACTCTAACTGTCCTAATTGCTGGACTCTGCCTCCACCCTACAGAATAAAAAACCCAATCTCTGAACATGAAACCCCACCAATCTCCACCCTAAAAAGTTCCATCCCCTTCCCAAGAAGCTCTATATAAGCCCTGTGTCCTGTTCAGTTTGCTGCTGTTTCTCAGTGGGGCAGAGGCAGCCACCCTCCTGTCTGTTTTTTTTCTCCTAATAAATCTCTTGTGTGAAGTTTGTTGTGCAGTATGACTGTGGTATTTCTTGGCTCCTGGCTACCAGGATACCTTTCTATCTGAGCCATAAAGCTTACAGGGTATGAAGTGAGAAGCAAGTCATGAGGGGTAAGTGGGGTATGAGGGGGGATGGGGTTGAGGGGGAGTGGGGTTTGAGTGGCCTAAAGGTTGGCACTGAACACCTTCACTTAACTTAGTTCTCCCATGTACCCCTGCATCTCCATGTCTTCAACTCTACCTCTTTAGCTACTGTCAGTGTCCCCAAGTCACTGACATTTATTTGGTGCATATCTGAGGTCTTTTCCTGTCTTCCATCACTTTCACACTGGCTAAGAAGTTGCTGCACACAGCAAACCTGGTGTGTGAGATGCCCGGTGGAGATTCAGTCAGAAGTTTAACTCTCAAGCATGGGCTCCAGGGCAGGATCAAGGCCTCTTTGACAACTGTAGAGATGGCTCCGTAGGTAAGAAGTATTTACCATGAAAGCAAGAGGGCCAGTGGTCAGGACCCTAGAACCCACGACAATAAGGACATGGCAGTGTGTGACAAGCAACAGACTTTGCTGTTAAGATGAGGTGGAAGGTGAGGGCCCACCTTGGCATGTGTGTACGTGCAGACATAAGAGAATAGACACACACACACACACACACACACACACACACACACACGGTGGTGAGTCCTTGAGAAGGTGAAGCTGCAGCCAGGCACAAAATGAAGGGGATAAAGAGGATGATCCAGGCTGGGGCATGGAGGAACTGATGCTCTACGGATAAATGCCTCTCTCAAGTAGGTAGCATTCTCTTCCTGCTTCCCTTTCAGCTACCTAGTATCCAATACAGAGACGGATGGGGACCAGATCAGTTCAGGTACCCTAATGAGCCCCAGGTTGTCTGTCCGCACAGGGACCCCCAGAGAGTCATCCTAGGCTCCCATTGTATCAGTAAGTGCAGGGGAATTCCTGGCCATCCCCTCCTCAGTCCTGTGTACCCCCAGCCCCTCCCCAGCAGAGCCCAGCTGTCAATGTTCTAAAAATGCCATCAGTCTGGTGGCTGTGTGCCCGCCGTGGACAAGCAGGACATATGCTGGCCATCAGGCAGCTTCCTATGTTTTCAAACTGCCGTGTTTACCCTCAGAGAAAAGCCTTGTTTCTAAGCACTTCCCCCACAAACACCTAGATGGATTCAAATAACTCTAAACAAGTTCTTCAGATAAAAGAAGGTGAGTGCTCACTGGGTCTCTAAGGGTTGGACATGGCAGCTTGCTCCTGCCAGGCCTTGGGCACAAGTAGGGTAGCCTGTGGTAAGTCTTCCCTAGAATGACACCACCTTTTCCCGCCTCCTTTGCTTTCTCAGAGTGAACTCCAAAACAAAATCAGAACATGCACACGCACGGAAGTACACACACAGAAGCACATACAGCTGCATGCACACACATACACGCACACAGGCATGCACACAAGAGCTGTGTATGGTAGCATGCACCAAGAGAAAAGAAATGAGGAAACAAAGAGAAAAGAGAAAAGCAACTAGGTTTGGGTGTATGGTACAAATCTCATTCCTCTTCCAGATCTGACAAGGCAAATAGGGCTTTCTTGTAAGAAGGTTGTTGTGGACCTCCTTTTCCAGGTTCCTCCTTCCTTGATTTTGGTGAGCTCACACATCATAGGCAGACAGAGTGAGAAAAGTCCTCTGAAAAAAAATACCCTAGATCAGGTTAGCTAACATGCAGGACAGTGCCTCTGCTCCTGACTGCTGCAGCAGACATCACTAATCAATCAGTACACTCATTCCTGACTAATGTATAGTAGAACTCTGGATCTTCTTTTTTATTTTTTATTTATTTATTTTATTGATTTGTGAGGCAGCTTCTCACTATGTAGACTAGGCTGGCCTTGAACCCACACAGTTGCCAGGATCAAAGGCATCTATCACCATGCTGGCCAAGCTGTGGATCTTTAACACAGCACTGAGGCAGCCACTGTAACTCAAGAGACATCTGCCACATCCCAGATCTGGAACGTGGAAAAGAAGGCAGTGGGTTGGCCTGAGGTAGGTAGTCAGGGGAACATCAGAACTGTTCTACCTGCCTACAGGGTCCTGGCATTAGGATGGGTCTAACACAGCTCCCAGAGGCTCACCTTTGCCTACACCCCACTCCTCGCTACTCTTTCTCTCTCCCCTTAGAGGTCATCCCATCCTGACACACAGCATCCTTGCCAACTGGGAAGCCAGGCGCCTAATTATGCGCTCCGTGTGTGTTGGTGAGAGCGGAATGATGTAGAAGTGAGCGTGCTAAGGGGAGCCGTGTCTCTGGAGAAGGTCGAGTGCTGCATAAGTAAAATGTAAGATTAAGATTCCCCCCTTCTGTGGTGTACTTGATAAAATAATTTTGCTGTGACCTTTACGGAAACCCAGGAGTAAAAATGGGCACCGTGGAGTCTGCAGCGTTCCCCCAGGTCACCAAGCTGCAAACACATAAATCTGCCAACGATATTATACGGCATATGTGGGGGATGGGCAGACCAAAAAAATGACTTTTACTTTGTGGTAATGGTGGAGCAAAGATTTGTGGCTGAAACACTTGTGTTGAGTCTTTAAAGCTGTCTGGACAGATAAGGAATAAGAGATCTGTCTGCCTGTACAGTGCTGACCTTGCTCGTGTGGCAGAACAGGCATGACTGTGCACCCACTTATCAGAAGGCCAGAGGAGAAGAGCAAGGCAAAGCAAGCAGGCAACTGGACTGAAGTCAGGTCCAGTTGGCTCACGTCAAACACCTCAGAAGGGTGCCTATTTGACGGTGTCTTAGATCCTCCAACACAGGGATGGTGAATGGAGTCACTAGAGGTCTCAAAGCCACTCCCGAGAAATAGAATGACCCACGAGACAAGATCAGTGCTGGGATAATAAGATTATATGCAACCAAGTATAATAGCATCCAAGTTCAACTGCAGAGAACAACTCATGTTCGCCTGGGTTCTGTGCAGAGGCTGAAGGTGGGGGGATTTGGCCGATGCTGTTTTCCTGATCCATGAGTATACCCAAAGGCATCTATGAGCTAATGAAATTTACGTGCAGGTGGTGGATGGGGAAGGCACCCCATTCTGAGCAGTGCTGTGAGGCAAACTCTTAGCTTAGCCCTAGGACTGGGAAAGGAATGATGGGGATCTCACACTGGCAGCCTGAGTAGGCTGAGAAAGATGGGAAAGGCTGGGCAGCTGTGTTCTCCAGGGAGCCCGTGTCCCCCCTGTCTGCAGCCCCCTGGACTGACCTGTTACCACCCACTGCCTTCGGAGGTAGCAGTTAAGTGTTATTAAGGGAGGCAAAGATTAGAGGGAGTAAGTGTGCACTTAAAAGCTTAGGTCTGAGTGTGTACTTAGGGAGCAAAAGTCATGCAACTCCACAGGGCTTGCATAGGGAGACGGAGAAGGAGCAGAGGGACAGACTGAGAACACACCCTGCAGGGGCAGGAAATGGGAAGCAGGCTCTGAGTAGTTATGAAGTCAGAAAGGACTTACCTGAAGACAACAGGGGTCATGAGACCAGGGCTAAAAGAGTGACTGGTATTCAGCTAGATAGGTGAATGGGAAACTGGTCCCTTCAGGGCTGACGAAGGAGCCTGTTTTCCTTTGGGCAGGTTTTGGAGCCAGGTTATCAAAGGCCTCTTAAAAATATGAAAGACTGGCATCCTCTGCAGGCATGGAACAGGGTGAGGTGCTTGGGTGCAAGATCTGTACCAAGCCAGTCACCACCAATCGAGATCAACTATAAGGTAGTCTGATGTTAGCGAAAGTTGTCTTATTCGTTGTAGCAACAAGGCTGGGGAGACAGTCCTGTGCAGAAGGTGCCTACATGATGGTCCAAGTTCAGAACCTTAGAAGTCACATAAGAAGCCAGGCATGGTAGAGCAAGCTTGTAACCCCAGTGCTGGCGAGGCAGAGGACAAGCAGAGGTAGATACCCTGAAGTTCAGGAACCAGCCAGTCTGAATCAATGAGCTTTTTGTTCAGCAGACATTTTAACTATGAAAGATAGGAGGCTGGGAAGATGGCTCAATGGGTACAGTGCATTCTACAAAAGCAGGAAGACTTATGTCTGAATTCCAAGAATCCACATAAAAGTCAGAAACCATGGTCCATGTCACTTATCTTGGCGCTACTACAGCAAGATGTAAAGCAAAGAACAGGTAATCCCTGGGGGTTGAGGTGCTGGCCTGCAGTACACAGTGGTGAATAACAGGGGACCCTGCCTCAAAGAGAACAGAAGGCGAGGACCAGCATCTAAGGCTGTCCAATGGCCTGCGCACGTACATTGTGGCACATGTATGACCACACTCACACCTTACATGCATAAACATGTTGGGGGGAGGGAAGCAGAGAGGGAGGAAATAAAAGTGGAGAATGCTCGAGGAAAGACACCCCATACCCACACCTTGAGCCTCTTCCTCCATGTGGGCACTCACACAAACAAGTATAAATCCCGCATACACAACAGGCAAATGAAATAACAAGCCAGATATGGTGGCACTCACCTGTAGCCCCAAAACTTATGAGATGGGGTCAGAAAGATCAGGAGTTTAAAGTTGTCCACAGCTGCGTGGGGCTTTGGAGGCCAGCCTAGACTACATGAGACCCTGTCTCATAAAATAACAACCAATAGCGACAATGAACTATGACCAGCTTTCACCATGGACAGGTCACTGGCTCAGAATAACCTCATTGCCCCATCATAATGGTTAGCTTGTCCAAGCCTTATGCTTTCTCATTTTTAGGTGTGTGTGTGTGTGTGTGTGTGTGTGTGTGTGTGTGTGTGTGTGTGTGTGTGCATATGTGTGTGTGTGTGTGTGCGTGTGTATGTGTGTGTGTGTGTGTGTGTGTGTGTGTGTGTGTGTGTGTGTGTGTGTGTGTGTTGCTGGAGACCAAACCTATAAGACATCCTAATCCAGAGTTTGGTAATTTATTGCTAGAGATCTACCCTGTGCCTTGTGTGTGTTAGGCAAGTGTGTTGTTGAACTACATCTTTGGCCACCATTATTCCTAAAAGCACAATCATCTTGCATTATTTCTTTCTGCTTCTCATAGGCAAAGAAAACCAACATACCCCTTCTTTTCAGTTGGGCTTTATAAGCAAGAGACCAGCAGTCTCATTTTGCTAACAGTGACAATGAGGCTCAGCGGGGTTAAAACTGCTCAGTGTTCCCAGCTAATGTTGGTTACTTTTCTAGTTGTTATGAGCAAATGCCTGACAAGAAGCAACCTAGAGGAGGATGATGTTACTTGGGTTCTCAGTCAGTGGGATACAGTCCAGCATGGTGGGAGTGTGAGGTGGTTAATCACATGTATCCCCAATCAGGGGTGGGGAGAGGGGTGGTTGGAGACCCATGCTCTGCTTGCTTCCCCTCCTCTCTCCTGTCTAGTCTGGTCCTCTAGTCTATGAGATGGCACCACCCACTTCCAGGGTCTGTCTTTCCACCTTAGTCATACCTTCCTAGAGATGGATATGTTCACAAGCATGTCCAGAGGTTTGTCTCCTAGGTGACTGACTCTCAAGCTACTAAAATGACAAGATTATCAATCAGAGAATCGAAATTCAAAGCCAGTGCCAGCTCTGCCTGGCATGCAAACTCGCGGCCTTTCCAGCTATTTTCTGCAGAATGTTGTTTGTACAGCCTGTGAGCTGTCTTTCTTCATGTATATGTGGATAAAGACTGGAAAATGCCCAGCTTCAGATACATCTGAGTCCAGATGAGAGGCTTGGACACAAATACATCTCTTTCTGATCACCAAGGGCAACTTGCCCTACTTTCTCTGCCTCCACGAGAAAAAAAAATCACACACACACACACACATACACACACACACACACACACACGGCCCCCATGGCCTATGTCATATGTTCTCCTGCTCCCCTCTGAGGCCTGTTGGCCTGGATTCCTGACCAGGCATGAAATCATGATGTATGGATGTGGTCTCCAGGAAATCTGCAGAGGCATGCTCTGGAATGGAAATTCATTTCTCCAGTGGCTTCTGGGGCAAAGGAAGAAGGAAGCACAGAAATATAGGAAGAAGCTGCATCTTCCAGTGGATGCTTGCAGGCAGCGAGGGGGCCGGGGTGTTCACAGAAACCGCTCTGCCCACCTCAAACGAGTGCCAGCTGTGGCTTCAAGAGAATGAGATATCAGCTGTTTGTGTAACATAGGACACCCACAGTTGACATTCTCAGAAACGCCAGTCCAGGTACCCAGGTGAACCATGTCTCAGCTTAGGCCTGCTTCCCAGATTAACTTCAGGATAGGTCAGCAGGAACAGAAGCAGCCACCCTGCTGTCTCTCCTTGTGAGGGTGCAGAACAGAGAACGCCAAGTGAGCCGTGTGCTTTTGAACATAGACGCCACCACAGCCAGGCTAATGATCATTCTAACTCTATGAAGTGCCGTGACTGCACCCCCTTCTCCCATTTCCGCATGCAACCCTCATTTGTTAATGACCAGGATAAAGGGCCATGAAACAATATTGCTCCCGTGTAACAGGGCTGAATCTCCGTTCTCAATATGAATCCAGAATATCATCAGGGGAACAAAGGCGACTCACCAAGACATGTCAATTATTTCATAATGACAGCTATTCAACTCCCGAATTCACCAGTGGGGGCTTGAAATGCATCGGCTCATCAAGCCGAGCACGTTTCTGAGCAGTCGCTCACCAGTTGGGAATCGGGCCGTCATTGCAATACCAACACTCTTTGACTTTCCATGGAATTTCTCAAGGAGACAAAGCGTTCTGACACATCCCTTTCCCACCCAGCTCTGAACCTCTTTGCATGTTCTGAAATAATGAAAGCACTGCCCCTCCCCCCAGGACTCAGGAGGTAGAGACAGGAGGGTGGCAAGCTCAAGGTCAACTCGGGTCCTTTAGGTTCTAGCAGAAGAACCAACTGGGAGCTGATGAAAACTCTATGGTGGTTATCAGCCGCAAGAACCATACATAGAGGTGAGAGAGGAATGGGCAACTAGCTGGGAGAGGAGGGCTCCCTGGAGGAGGTGACAGGTCATGTGCATTGTGAAGCATGAGCTTGGCAAGTAAAATAAGGAAGTACATTTCAGGCAGAGGAAATGTCACGGCAATGTGCAAAGGTGGTGACATGGCTCATAGATGGCTGTCAGTGGGCAAGTGCTCTTGGTGATGGCCCATTATCAACCTTGTGAAGATGCTGATGTTGTCATGCGGACTGACACCTGGTATCCCAAATAAGCAGAAAAGTCTTAAACAGGAAGACTGCTGAACAAAACCTGGAGATGAACAAGAGCCAGGAATGCCAGACACTCTCATGCCAGCTCTTGGCCGTCTGGCACTCCCACACCAGCTCCCCAGTGCAACATAACCCTTTCTACTTGCCTGTTTCCTACTGCACGGACAACATCATTCAAACACCCTGTGGGGCCATTTGGCTACAGAAGCAATGGAGGCTCAGGCCTGGCTGGGGTATCCTAGCCTTCCTAACCCTGAGGTGGGGCTTCACCCTTGGCTCCTGCAGTCTCTGCACCTCCTGAGTCCAGAGCAGAATGCAAATGCAAGGGGCCAGACCTCCAGGTATCACCTCTCTTCTGCTAAGAGGGCCAAGGAAGTCCATTCTCTCCGAGACTGGCCTTCTCTCTGCTCAGCAGACGCCTCTTCCTGGAGAGAGGTACTCTCTGCTCTCAATCAGGGCTACACTTCAGACCTTCATGGGGCCCACTGTGGATTTATGATTTAATTTGTGTGTATGGCTCTAAGAAATGATTTCAGAGCTGGTCACTTAAGAAATGATTAAAGACCATCATTTCCAACCCACAGCACTCCCTGGGGGAAGGGAAGTGGTTCGAGACAGAGGGAGGTGTTAATAATACACTGAGATGGACGCATAGCAAGAGATGCCAGTCACCTGGGAAGAAGACAGAGGTAGGGCAGATGGGCCGGATGCTGGAGGCTGCAGGCTGTGTGTGTGCCCTGCCACACCTGACAATGCTGACACATTAGATCTTAGAGGAGCTAGCCACATCCGACCTTCCTGATGCTATCTTTGCCTAGGCTGGCAGATTCCATCAGAGGTGGGCCCAGTGAGCAAGCAGCTCATCCCCCAGCCCCAGCATCTCTGTGTCTCAGAGCAGTCGACCCCAGGCCTGAATGTGGGAGATTTCAGTGAGGAGGAAGGAGAGCACTCAGAAAGGTACCCTCCTACTGGTAGCTTTCCACGTGTTGACACAGACCGGAAATTCACACGCAGGAGTTCTAAATCACTCCTGGCATCTCCTCAGTGCACAGCCGAATGTCACACCGTCCCAATTTATGAGGTGTGGTTATAAAGTTCCAAGACCAGTAATGAGCTCACAAAGACAAGCCCAGCCTCCCTCCAGGAATTCCTCAATGTCGGTGCTGCTCTCAGTACCTCCTGGTGTTCATCAACCGACTCTGCCAGGCGAGAGCACAGAGAAGCCAGGACCAAGCCTGCCTGTGTCTGCACAGGAGAAGGCAGGTCATGTGAAAGCAGGAAGACTCAGAATGTCACAGGAGGCAACAGCGAAGCCGCTGAGTCCTTCTTCAGCATCACCTCTGAATACCTGCTGTGCTGGTGAGGCTGTTCCTAAGCCCTTGCAATCAGGGAAACTTTGATGCGGCCAATCTGAACCTTGGGCTTGTCCGGGAAATGGGGCGAAGGAGGGCGAGAACAGTTTCCCAGCTTGCTGGGTACCAGTAAGCCGGTACAAAGCGCGATGGTGATGTTAATTACAGCTCGCAAGGCTGCCTGTGCAAACCCTCCCAACATCCATCATCGGAAAGATGACGTGATTTTTTTTCAAGGTTTTCCTGTAAATAGCCCGAATGCACATTCTCAGTTATGCTCTGTAACACCTCTCAAGAAAAGGGTCAGAGTGGGCAGGTAGAAGCACAGAGACGTCCCTGGATATGACAGAGCAGAACCCCAGGTGGGCATTGCGGGATCCAGTGTGCTGTGCCCTCCCTGGGCTACACCTGTTTCTAAGGTGAGGCGATTACTGAGACTAGACTCAGATCTGATGCTGCTCGAACATACGCTTGCTTTCTGTCAATCAGCTATCCTGCAGTTAATGCTACAGAGGACAGCTAACGTAGTTCCTCCCACTGTGACTCTAATTGAGATGTGCCGACCATCTTCTCCAGGCTAGGTGAGCTCAGGGACCCAGGAAGCTGAAGGTAGGCCCAACCCTGCACAGGAAAGGCGAAGTGGAGACTCGGCTCATCATCCAAAGTCAGGCCTCCCAGAGAGATTTTCCCATTAGTCTGCAGGGCTTCTCCATCAATAATGAGACCAAGCATAATGAAGATAAATATTTTGCAATGAATGGCCGCTTTTTCACATGGGAAAAGCCATTCAAATTAAAGACACTTTGGTTTCTCTCTCTTTACATTTATTTCATTTTCTTGGCATATCTCCGAGCTGAAAGAAAAATGATTCCTTTAAAAAGAAAAAAGAAAGATCAGGCAGAGGGAGAAACATAGCAAGCAGTGAGAGCAGTGTGTCTAGGATGCTGCCACCACAAGCACACCCATGGTGTGCCTCGGCACCTGCTCTGGGGAAAGGCAGGCTGGTCCCAAGACAGATCAGTCGTGGACTCTCTGCGCACCAGCTGACGGAGTAGGAGAGGCGCCACACTCAAGGAATTCATTTCCTTGTTTTATTATTGTTTTAAATGTGTAGGCTTTTAATTAACTTGACACTAACTCTTGCCTACTACACCCCTAATCAAATCCTTAGTTGCAGATGTGTGAGAGAAGCATGTGGGAGCACCAATGCCTCTACCTGTCCTCCCCAGCCAAGGCGGAGGTGCTCCTCCTGATGGGACTGACTCTCTTCCCCGTTGCCCAGTGTTCCTATCCTGATGGTTTCAACTTCCTTATCTTATTTTTGTTTTCCTTTCCTTCTCCTCTCCTTTCTTTTCCTGATTTTTAGACAGGGCCCCAAGTAACCCAGACTGACCTCTAACTCCCTCTGTAGTCAAGCAGAATCTTGAACTCCTGATTCTTCTGGTACCACCTACTGCATGCTGGGACTGCAGGCATTCAGCACCACACCAGGCTCTCTGTGTTTTCAACCTCTGTCCTCTGGATGGCTCACAACACCTGCCCCAAAGCCTGTAGCCTCCCTAAACTTCTCTCAATCCAGCTATCATCACTCACATCCTGCCCTCTTACCTTCTGGGCTACCGTTCAATTCCCCCACTTCATACCACAGTCTCTGTCAGAAACTCCTTTTTTCATAAGCTCTCTAGTTTTCCCAGCTGCAGTTTAGCCATCTTTGCCTGCCAGGGAGATCCCACACTATGGTCCTCTCCTGTCTAAACACCTTTTCTCTTATTCTTTTTTTTTCAGTTTATTTTTATTAAAATTTTTTAATATAATCTTTTCTCATTTTGCTTAGCTATCCCTGTTTCCACCCCTTTACCTCCTATCGCTTCCTCCACCTTCCCCACACTCTATCCCCCAATCACTCCTCAGAAAGGGTAAGGCTTCCCATGGGGAGTAAACAAAGTCTGACACTCCACTTCCAGGCCTGATCAAAGGTCTCCCCTCTATATCTAGGCTGAGCAAGGCATCCCTCCAAAAAGAATGTGCTCCTAGATGCCAGTTCAAGCACTAGAGATAAATCCTGGTCCCACTGCTAGTGACCCCACAGACTGCCCAAGCCACACAACTAACCCCCACATTCAGTGGGCCTAATTTGGTCCTATGCAGGATCCCCCCACTATCAGTCCAGAGTCAGAAAGCTCTCAGTAGCCCAGGTCATCTGTTTTTCTGGGTATCAACATCATGGTCTTGATCCCTCTGCTCATATTGTCCCTCCTCCCTCTCTTGGGCTGGTCTCAAGTAGCTCAACTCAGAGCTTCGCTGTGGATCTCTGTATCTGCTTCCATCAGCTGCTGGTTGAAGGTTCTATGGTGACAATTGTGGTAGTCATCAATCTGATTACAGGGAAGACCAGTTTAGGCACTCTCCACTGTTGCTTAGAGTCTTAGCTGGGGTCATCCTTGTGGATTCCTGGGAATTTCCCTAGTGCCATGTTCCTCACTAGCCCTTTAATGGCTCCGTCAATCAAGGTATCTCTTTCCTTTCTCTCTCTCACTGCCCTTCCCCCTTCTTGAGCATCCCATGTTCTCCTACTCTCCTCGCCCTCTTTTTCTACCTTCCCTTCTCCTTCTCCTCCTAATTTTCTCAGGAGATCTCATCTGTTTCCCCTTCCCAGGAAGATCCATGTATGTCTCTCTTAGGGTTCTCCTTGTTACCTAGCTTCTCTGGGATCATGGACTATAAGCTCGTTATCCTTTGCTTTACATCTAATATGGCTCCTCCCAACAGTAGAGCCCAGAGTCCTGAATTTTCACTGCCCCTTGACATGGGGAAGTGGCCCCATTTACCTATGCAGCTCCTCGCTCTCCTTGCTTCCCCAGAACTGCAAAAGGCTCACAGCAAAGGGGGAAGGAATCCCTGGGAATGTGCCTAGACAAGGCTTTCTGCTTCCTCTGCCCACACATCAGGTTGCCCAAGGAACTGAAAATGCTCAGGGCCCTCTTCCTTGAAACCCATTCTGTTCTGTGCCAGTCATAGGCATCGGCATGCCTCAACCACAGAACACTCTGTCCCAGGTATAAGTATCACTGCCTGTTTACCCACCAACTCCCCCTCCCTCCACCAAACTACTGAGAATACCATGTGCATCTTGGCCTGTCAGTCCCTAAGTAGTGTTTGTAGACTCCTGCAAAATGAAAAAACAACTGGATACTCACAGCAGTTTAAGAACTGATTTTTTTTCGTTTTGTTTTTAATTTTCCCTGCTATATGACTCTCAAGAGCTAAGATATTTTTTCACACACAGCCCACCATCCACAGTGTCTTCACTACCACTGATAACCCTGAAATATATCCTACTCACTACAGCATCCTTCCAAACTGTACCCTTTCCGTGAATACATCCCCAACTCTCAGCTGACAAAAACCTTCCAGAGTGCTCCCTCAGAGCCATGTAGGGTGAGGAGTTGGAGGGAATGGGAAACGCCTATGGGTAGTAGATCCTTAACCTTTGGAAACCTCAGTTTTTCCACCTATAAATTTCAAATAATAGCAGTGCCAACCTGTAGCATGAGGGCCGGCTTGTTGGGGTTTCTGTCCCTCCTGGTACCCCAACAGCCGGCAAGCAACAAAGAAAATCACACACAGGACTCCATAAGGTTATAAACTGATTGGGCCCATTAGGTCAGGCTTCTTGTTAACTCTTATAACTTATATTAACCCATTATTCTCATCTATGTTAGCCATAATGGCTCTGTACCTTTCTCAGCTGGGCAAGTTACATGCTGCCTCTTCAGTGGTCTGCGCAGGTGTGGAGGGAGCTTACCGTTTTCCCAGAATACTCCCAGTCTCTTTGCTCCACCCCTACTTCCTGTCTGGCTTTCCCGCCTATACTGCCTGCCTGGCCAATCAGCGTTTTATTAAAATATGATTGACAGAATACAGACAATTCTCCCGCATCACCAACCAGCTTCATATGGTTGCTGAAGATGAACCATAGTAATTCAGGTGATTTGTGTTATCCACACTCTAGTTTCATCATCACCAACATCATCATCACCAGTATCCCCATCCTCATCCTCATCATCATCACCATCATCACAGTTTTAGTGTTTCTCACTGAACTCCTATGAGTAAAGGCTTTACCTAACTCAACTTTAGGTGTTCAAGGTGTCACCAAATTCAGTCCTTGTTAGGGTCTTGAGTCCTTGTTAACTCTTGAACTGTCCTTTTATCTTTGGTCTTCATGACTGACCACAACCCTACCGAAGCTACAATGATTCTGCATTGCTCCTGGCTTCCTCACCTTTTCCATTATCTGCAGGGGTCTTCTGAGGTAATGAAGGACTTTCTTTGAGCCTCTGAGTCCCTCCTCCTCAGCTAATCACCCATGCTAAGGAGAGCCTGCATGGCTTGCTCCTCCCCAGTCTGGGCCTTCTGCTAGGATCTCCCCACTCCTGCTGCTGCTCCATCTGCCTCATGAAGAGAGGCACTCACAAGCCTCCTCTGCTTCCTCTGTCTCGCTCCACCAGGAGCTGTACAACTCTAAGCTTGCAAGCAGTAAAATCATTGTTGTCCTCCATTCTTCTGTGTCTCCTGCCTCCTGGTCCCACCTTGATTGCACATACACAGCCATTGCCTTGTGAGTCTGAAAAGAGTCACACCCTCACCTAAATTATCTGTTGGAAAACTGCTCCCCATTATTGCCTAAGCCCCTTCTAAGGTTTGCTGCCTGAAAGCTGAGAACTACACTTCCCAGAATGCCAGGCTGAAAGATGTGGAGTAGAGTTCACAAATGAAAAAGATCCTGCAAGACATAGGGGTGGAGTGAGGTATCTGGAAAGTTTAGAGAGTACCAGGTTTCTATGTGTCATTGACTTTTCAGTACCAGAGGTAGCCACGACTGTCACTGGCTTTTGGTTAGTGACCCTTGGAAGTTAGTGGCTAACTTTAGAATACCTAATAGCTTAGCCTAAGCTCTGACTACCTAATCGTAGAGTTTTACAAAGGGGCTAAGTATATAGCTCAACGGTAAGCATCATTGCATTATGTACGGTATTTTTAATTAGTTATTTTTTATTTTATATGTGTGAGTGTGTAGTCTGCATGTAATCTGTACTTTCCAGGGTATGCCAGGTGCCTACAGAAGCCAGAAGAGGGCACTGGATCCCCTGGGACTAGACGTATAGACTTATAGAACCACCATGTGGGAATAGAACCCAAGTCCTCTTGGTTCTATTGGAAGAGCAGCCAATGCTCTTAACTGCTGAACCATATCTCGAACCTCTCTCTAGCCCCACCGCTAGCATTTTTGAACTTCCTGGGTTAAATCCCAGGCACTAGAACTTTTGCGAGCATTTCAATTCTTACACAAAAATCCAGTTCAACTCGAAATAACATGGAATATTCTTACAAAAAATTCCCTGTGTTCTCTCCCCCAAACCCAGAGACGTTAACAAACAGGTTTGCTTCTAAAAATAGGTCTTTTAAATTTTCCCCAGACTTATGTCTCACTTTCTGAAAGTTTGAAAGAAGTGAGATCGTGAAATGTTGCAGACTCCATTGTTCTGGTGAGATCAGAAGAGAGGGAATGAGGAACCCCATTTCTCTCTCCCCTCTTTCGCAGGTTCTACTCCTTGGTCTCCGAGTGATGAAGGCTGGAGATTTGAAACAAAAGATACCTGGCTGTATTGGAAGAGGCTGGATAAAGCAACAGTGGGTACCAAATACACAGAGATGACATGAGAGGCGCTGTGTGGAGAGCACATCACTCGCTTCTACCGACAACACACTGACCTCTCCCAGTAAGACAGCAAAGTACTGCCAGGGGTCAGGACTCAGATGAGGACACTGCTCAGGGCCAGTCACACTGTTGTGTGTGAGTCTCCTATCAGCCTTTGAGGCAGGTGCTGTCCAAACACCCTATGACAGATGTGGAAATCAATCTACAGAGAGGACTGAATATCCCATGTCTGGCTTCAGTGCCAGGAAAGTCTTTGAAGCTTCCAACCATGACCTTTACCCTGTCACTGGTGTTTAAATCCTAAAGGTGTCAAGTTGTCTGCCACCAGCTGCCTGTTGTCGGGAGCCGGCTCACATCCTGGTTCTCCCCGTGCTCAGAACCACACTCTCCTGAGACTGGCCAGACAGGAGCCCCAGCATCCCCGCCTCTGTCCCACCACACCTATTCCCAGAGGTGACCGAAGCAACTCACCCTTGTTAATCAAGCCAGCTTAGCTCGCCCCGGGAAGTGATTCCTCTCTTACACTAACCTTGCAGTGAGCTGCAGGAATTTGGTTTTGATCAGGACAAGAGGAGCTTGTCCTTTTATCCTCCTGTCTCCTCCACCTTCTCCTTGACCTCCTCTCCTCTTCTGACTCCTGGCTTGTGGCCACTCTGCCTCCTCTTGAAGGCTCTCTCTGAGACCAAGACTTTATCACAGCTCCAGCAGATTTTGCTGACACATACCTCTGCCCACCTTGCCCCCCCCCCCGGGAACTCCTCTCTTCCTTTTCTTCCCCTTCCCAACTTTACAAGGAATCCCCTAGATCTAGAGAAGTGTCCAAGCTAGGCAGGTGGAGCTGTCACTTTGGGGACACCCACGGGACAGGGTGTGACCTTAGCCCACCACTCATCATGGCAGAAACAGTTTGAAACCACTCCCAGGGGACAGGATCTCAGTTCCAACACTGTCCTTCCTTCAGAGATGCTGTGTTGTACTGATTTCTCCATCTAGGGCCTTCTCCATCTCCCATTTGTGTACTACATAGGGAGGTGAACTTGGAATGGCTATTTCTACTCAGGCACCATGGACTGTTCCCACAACCCGGAGAAAGGACATATCTAGGGTGACAGGCACTAGGACAAGCGGCAAGGCTTCAATGACAAGTGGGCCACATCTCCAGGTCCCACTGCAGTATCTCAGAGCAGGCACACAGGAACGGTAATTAGCGTACACATAGCCACACATGCACAAATTGCAGAACCATTATTTTGTAATTTTCATAACGAGGCCTTTGGAATAATAATCAAGCTGAGGGAGAGGAAAGAAGCAGGGCCCTCCCTGGGGGAGCTCAGGTCTGTGCTGCTGGCTCCTGGGCCCGGCTCTCCAGGACCACACGGAAAAGAACAGCTGGGCTATAGGTGGCAGAGCACTGGCTGAGCTCTCCTCTCATGCGGAGCTTCTGAGCAGAGTCTCTCAGAGACCCTATTCTAATAGGCAGAGAGACTGGGTGGCAGCAGAAACATGTAAAAGGCTACATGCAATCCCAATTCCATGAAGACATAGTCTCATGGGCAGTGATATGGGCTCTTCATTGAAAAATAAACATGGTCCTTTTAGACAGAGGATTGGGTTTTATATGATGATGGTCACCGGTCCCATTTGGATGGAGGCAGGAGTCTTCCTTTGAGTACACCCATTCAAGAGATGGCTCAGGTCCAGAAGACAAACAAGTCTACAGTCAACTTAATGCTTGACCTTCTAGGCATCATCAATTCTCTAATGAGACTCTATGGTGGGCAGCTCCCTAGAATTCTCATTTGCTTTTACTCAAGTCTCATTCTTAATCCTGGCACTACCTATGGGTCAGCGTTAAGACACTGAGTGCTATATTTTGGAGCAATGTGATGTGTAACTGCAAGACCCCTTCCCACAAGGACCTTATCTGTGGCTGCAGGAACTCAAGAAAGGGGAGTAGATTCAGAGAAGGAAGAGAGCTCATAAAATTCTACAAGAAAGCCTCCATGCAAGGTCAAACAAGGAGTTTGGGTTAAATCAAACTGGCATTTTATTTGTTTGGTCAAACTCTCCAGCTCCGACTATTCCTTTACTAGTTAGGTGCGTAGACCAGGCAGGTCTTGAACTCTCAGCAATCCCAATGCCTCTGTCTCCTGAGTCCTGGAATTATTGATGTGCACTACTCTTGAAGTCACACTAGAAAGGTAAATGTCTCCTGTGTTTCAAGATCCTTCCTTCACTGGACCCTCTCAGGCCCGTTCTTGTTACTGCACGTATGTTGGATGTATGGTCAGCTCTTCCTGAGGGATAGTCCACACCAACCCCCACCTGACTCTGTCTCTTTCACACAGTTGGTGCTGATAAACCTTCCTTTGTCCATGTGTCCATCATCACCCTGGCCTTAAGGAGACCCTTTCAAAAGTCCTTCCCTTGATGGTTATGGTGGAGGCGGGTATTAGCTTGGCAGTGTTTAGGACAGAGGGGCCCTAGAATTGGGCCTGACTCCTGACCCCTGCTGTTTACCACTACACATCACATGGGATTAGGTATGTGGTTGGTTCTTGCCACACAGATCAGGGATGTCAAGGCCAGCCTGGTTCCATCTTTCTAGAAGACAGACGGGCAGCTTGGGACTCTTGAAACACGGCTGCCACGGAGCATGGTAGTGGTTCTCACTTTTTCCATCTAGTTGGGCACAATGGCTGAGCTTTTTTTGAAGACTCCAATCTTCTCACACTAAGCCATTGAAATGAATTCTCAGAAGAAACCTGGAAACAGTGAGTGTTTGGGCTTTAATCCAGGCTCTGAACTAATTGCTTTTTGGGCCCTGGATATCTGACTTTACCCTCTGGGTCTCAGTTCCAGCATCTGCAGAATGGAGAGACAATAATAGTGACTACTTCAAAGACTTTGTAAGGATTAAAAGAATTGTCACCACAGTGTGCGTTCTATAGAGCCTACCACATGAAAGGCCTCTAAATTTGGTCTTGGAATTCTGAGGGACTGGTCAATACTCAGAAGCAAATGACTAAACAGATGGAAAGAGCAGCCTTCAGATGAATGCAGCCGTGACTCTATCCTCAAAATCCACCAAGGCAAATGCAAAAGGCCACCACTGCTCCCAAGCCTCTTCCTCTAGCTGTTAGGTATAGCCCTCAGATGGGCTTCCACAGTCTGCTATAGTCCCTCTTTATTGACAGAGGTTTCTGTCATGCCCGGTTCCACAGCTGTTCAGTCCCAAAGAAACACAGAGAGGCCTATATTAATTATAAACTGGTTGGCCTATTAGCTCAGGTTTCTTATTAATTAACTCTTATATTTTACATTAACCCACAATTCTTGTCTGTGTTAGCCACGTGGCTTGGTACCTATCAGTCAGGCATTCTTATCTTGTGTCCTCTGCATCTGGATAATGACTGCAGACTGAGCCTTTCCTCTTCCCAGAATTCTCCTATTCTGGTCACCCCACCTATACTTCCTGCCTGGCTACTGGTCAATCAGTGTTTTATTAAACTAATACAAGACCATTGTCTCACAATACCTCTTGTAGGGTCCCAGGTCACTGTCAAAGTCTTTTCGGCTGACCCATCTCACGTCCTTCGTATTTTTCCTTCATCACACTTAATCTGCCTGTCAGCTTCTCCTACCTCACCTCCCCGTTCTCTCTCTCTGAAACTATATCTTAACCATTTTCAGCTCCGCCATCACAAGGCCCAGTGGTGTATATACTAGAAAGTAGGCACAGCCATCCTGGAACCAGCTTCTTGAACAATGGAGCACAGGGCTGACATGAGAGCTGAGAGAGAGGACATGACAGTAACGGGTTCAACGTGGCTGTAAGGAGAAGTGAGGGTGACATCTCTGCTATGTGAGTGACAGAGACAGAAGCCCGGGCAGGATGCTGTGAGCCACAGCTGAGGTTGGGAACTGCCCTGGCTGCCATTCCTGTAGAAACCCTGTGAGAGGTCTCAAGCACTCAGCTCTGTGGCTCCACACTTGAGAGGGGGCCATCAGTGTTTCCTGGACTTGCTCTAAGAGGTTCTGAGGCTATTCTCCCCTTTTCTCTAACTCCCATCTTTCTTAAACAGCTTTGTGGAGGTACAATTAACATATCATAAAATTTAATGTAAATGTATAGTTTGATGGGTTTTGATAATTTTATGGAGTTGTACAACCACTGTAATAGCTTTTTAGAACATTTCAATCACTCCAAGAAGTCACTTGTGCCCATGTGAAACATGAGTCCCCACCTCCCCATTTCAGGCAACCATGAACTACTTTCTGTTTCCAAAGATTTACCTTTTCTGGATAGTTTAGATATTCTCTGTATTGCTCTTTATTGCTGCTTCTCTCATACCTCACATAGTTAAGGTTTATCCACACCACAGTTCCTTTTCACTGTTGTATGATATTCCATTGAATGGATATGCCATAATTTCCTTGTCCATTCATTACTTGGTGAACAGCTGCATAAGTTCTATGTTTTCTCTGTTATAAATAATGCTGCAAATCATTTCTTGGACAACCGTTTCAATCTCTTGAATAGCAAGAGGTGGTAGAATTACTGGGCTATGTGGTAAATTTATGTTTAATTTAAAGGACTATCAAACTACTTTCCCAAAGTGGCTGAGCGGTCTTACATTCACACTAGGATTGTGTAAGACTTTGGAGATTGAGAATTTAGAAATTCTATGCATCCTAGTGAAGTAGTGTGTTGTTGTGGTCTTGATCTGCATTTTCCTGCAAACTAATGATGTTGAACATTTTCCCATGGATATATTAATCATCTCTCTTTGCAGAAATGTCTATTTTGCTCATTTTAAATTGGGTTATTCAACTTCTTGTTCTTGCATTTTAAGTGTCTTCATCTATTTTAACCACAAGTTCCTTATCAGACATAGACTGTGCAAATAGATTCTATCGTGTCTGGGCATTGTCTTCTGATTTTCTTAATGGTGTTTTCTGAAAAGCCCAAATTTTCATTTTATGAAATCTAATTCATCAGGCTTTCTTTATGTGCTGCACTTTGGATTCATAGCTAAGGAGTTACAATTTTTAAAGTTACAATTTTTCAATATAACTTTTGAATGTTTTATTGTTGTTGTTGTTAGGGATGGAGAAATGACCCGCCAGTTAAGAGCATTTATTCCTCTTTTAGAAGACCCAGCTTCAGTATGCAGCACCAACATAGTGACTTACAACTACCTGCAATTCCAGTTCTACAGGATCTGACAGCCTCTTCTGTCCTTCTTGGGCTCCTGCATACAAATGGTGCATATACATATGCTCAGACACACACATACATAGAATATAAATAAACAACTCAAAAATTTTTTACTATTATTGGTGTGTGTGTGTGTGTGTGTGTGTGTGTGTGTGTGTGTGTGTGCTGCAGCATGCTTACACAGGTCAGAGGACCATTCTGTGGACTTTGTCGTCCCTTTCCACCTTTATGTGTGATCTAGGAACCAAACTGCTGCTGTCAGGCTTGCACTGCAACTGCTTTACCTGCGGAGTCTCCTCAGTGGCCCTCATCAAATTTTTCTGCTTCCCTGTTTCTGTTTTGCTCTGGTACTTTATGTACGAATATTTGTGTGTAGTATGAGGTAAGGGTCTCAGATTGCTTTTCTTACATATGTAGAACCACTTAATCCCAAATTCTTCCTTCTAGCACAAGGGATCTGCCTCTCAGGATGATGTCCAACTATGTACATGACTGATTGCTTAGCCACCCCCAGCTGCCTCAAACAGGAGAGAGGGCTACAGCACCCATAGGTCCCAAGGAGAACAACCGGAGGGCTTCCCACCATGTGAGGGCCTTGTAGGTGCAGAACATAATCCTCCCTCCATCCCCCTGCCTCCACCCTCCTCAGTGTGGCCTACCCACCATTCATTCTCAATAAGAATTAATAGTTGACTGTGGGGATGGGGGTGTGGTGGGGGAAGAATTAAGACAGTAGCTTCCTGCCAGCTGCATTTCTCGTCCAACCTCAGGTCTGAGAGAAGGAGTAGATGTCCCATAAGCCACCACACCCCACTTTTAATCAAGTCCCTGTCCCAGAAAGAGCACAGACTCCTTTGGCTCTAGCCACTGGAAGGAGAGATGCTGTGGTGGGGGAGAAGGCTACTCCCCTCCTCTCAGAACCTCATCAGGTTCATGCAAGCATCAGATAAACGGATTTTCTCCCCAGGGACTGGAGCCACACGCTGACGGAAATGGGGAAATCAGGGCTATGGAACTAGAGGGCAGAGCAGAGACAACAGCGCAGTGGCGAGCCTGCTCATCAGGAAGCTCACAGAGTGCTGCTATCGATTCCCAGGCAATCTAACCCTGGCAGACAAAAGACAGCAGATTCTGGCAGTCTAGCTGTCTGAATTCCCAGACGCTGGTGCTGCCCCAGCACTGGCAAAGTGGCCCCAGCCTCCAGGGATGGCCGTGGTGGCAGGTGGGAGGTGGGGTTGACTAAAGATATCACAGTCCCAAGGGGAATCCCTGGTCCATGGAGGGTGATGCAACTGTGAGCCCAGACTTCCAAACAACTTCCAGTATCCAGCTCCTAGACTTTGTTCTTTCAGAAGTCATCAGATACCCCTATAAATCTTTCCTAATCTAGTGGGCCACTGAAGTTTCCCCCAAGCCCCGGGAATATACTAAGGAAATCCCATAGAGAATTGCAAGCATTTTCACCATGGCTCCTTTTGGGTAGCTGTCTGGACTACATGCAGTGGGTTACCATTTCACCCTCCTTGTGTATACCTAGTATTTGCCTTGCTTGGCCCCTTTAATGTTGCTCCTGTGACCTTCACAGGTAATATGTAGTAGGAAGGAAGGAGACACTCCAACTTGTAAAGTCTGGAAAGGACCTGATATGGGCTAATGCCATCTCTTCCCATGCAGGTAGAGAAACTGAGCCTCAGACGAGAGGAGAGTAGCCCACGGCCACAGCATAAGCCTGGCATTGAGCTCATATTTATAATCCTAGTACTTGGAAGGATGCTAGGGCAGATGCATGAACTTGAAGGCCAGTCTGGGCACACAGTAAGTTCCAACCAGTCTTGGCTACAGTGTGAGACTCTGTCTCAAAAAAAGCTACAAAGCAGGATTTGGAGAATGGTTTAGTTGGTAAAATGCTTGCCACACAAGCTTGAGGATATAAATTTAGATTCCCAGCACCACATGAAAGCCAAGAGCTAGGCACACATCTGTAACCCAGCACTAACGAAGAGGCCAAGACAAGAATATCCCTGGGGCTTCTTGGTCAGCCTGTCTAGCCAAATCAAATCAGTGAGCTCCCAGCTTGAGTGAGAGTGAAATGGAGCCTGGTCAAGGGAGACAGCCATTGTTTACCTTTGGACTACCATATATGACATATGCATATATGACACACCAATGCTGGGAGCATCACACACACATACACACAGGCGTGCATACATACACACACACAAAGTACATGTACATTCACCAGTATACATACAAGTACATACACACATACATGTACATGCATGCACACACACTCACACACACAAAGAAGTCATAAGAAACAAAGACACAACAGAGGATTCCCGGGCATGTAGGTCAGCAGGGTGACTCTGGGCTGGTGACCAGTGTCTACCCAGAAGTAGACCAGCGCCTACTTCAGTTACTTTCAATAATGAAATAAGTCAAGATCTAATTGCAACTGTTGTGTTCAGTAGCAGATGGGTAAAAGTATTCCTAACAGCAGGGACTGGGTTCTATTTACTCAATAAAACCCCAGAGTACTAAGGAAATATTTAAGGAATAGAATTAACCCTAAAACAAAATCATGCGAAGGTTTTGCATATAAAATCTGGAGGAAGAAAAGACTAGCAATCTGTGGGGAGTTCTAAAGCTACATGTGTTCACTTAGCCATTCGAGCAACATGCCCCCCTCTTCGTGCTCACTGAAGTGCATCGTGCTTGCTTCAATCCGAACGGTCCCAGTGACACTTCAAACTAGTGTTCTCACAGATTCCGTGGATGGAGGGACCAACTCATTATTTTGAAAAGCGATCATGATAAATAATCAGGCATGTATCTGCCTTTCTTTTGTACATGACCCCTCCATGAAGGTACATTTCTTCTTAAAAAGATATTCCAGTTAATGGTTGAGGATATGTCTCAGTGGATAAGTCTGCTAACACAAGCAACACGATCTGACTTGGGGTCTCGGGTGCACATGTAAGAAGCTGGGCACAGGAGCACATTTCTGCAACCCCAGTTTTGAAGAAGTAGAGATGGGGGGATCCCCAGGCTTTACTGACCAGTTAAGTCTAGACAAACTGGGGAGCTCTGAGTTCAATGAGACTTTGTCTCCAAAAATAGTGATTAAAAGGATATCTGAGGCTAACCTCTGACTACCACACATGCATGTGCATACACGCACAATTATGTGCACGCACATTAAATCTATGAATAAGCTAAACAATGAAGATAGTCTAGTTACTGCATAAAGAAGGAAAGGCAGCAGTGGAATGTTCACACTTTGCAAACACTGAGGGAATCCTGGCTTCTGGGCCATAAGAATCCTGTCCTCAGAGTTTCAGACAGACAAATGAAATGCCCCGTGCTCCATGCAAGAAAATGAGGCGGAAGTATTACTTCCAAAGAAACAACCTGGACCCAATAGAGCATCAAACGTCCTCTATACAGGAGCAAGATGGCCCAATGAGCAAGCTAGACAACACTGAGGCTTGTAACCTCATGCTTTGTGGGACAGACAGCCTGGTTTCTTTAAGGGACAGGCTTTAAGAAAATTCAATAGACTCACAGAGAAAATATGGATTAAAAGATACTCAAAAGGTACAACAAGCCAATTTCAAATTAAGGACCTTTCTAGGCACTAGATGCAAAAAAAATAAAAATGAAAAACAAGACACTTAGGGAATTCTGAAGGCTCCCTACATATCCGATGGCAGTCAGGGACAGTTGTAAATTTTCTTAGATATGATAATGGCCTTGTGGTGGTTTTCTCTAAAAAGCCCTTATCCTTTAGAGATACACTCTGAAATATTTACTGATAAAATGATATGATATATTAGATTTGCTTCAACATAAGGGCAAGATAGAAATGGATTGACCTTGGGTTAATAATTGTTGAGGCTGGATGTTGGGAGGGAAGTAGGTTCTCTACTTTTGTGCATGTTTTAAGTTTCCCAGTATGACTATATTTAGAAGTTATTTGAACTACTTTGGATGAAAAGTATAGAGGATGCCATACAAGACCCGGCAATGGGAGAGGAAGGACTAGCCATCTCAGTGGAGCTTCCATTGCTGGGAAGGGTAAGAAGAAAGAAGATAGTCAACACCTCAGTAAGCAAGCAAGTTTCATACACTGGTTTGCTTCGCTGGAAATAAGACAGAGCAGGGCTGGAGATGGCTCAGTGGGTAAAAGTGCTTGCCGCTTAGCAATAACCTGAGTGGAATCCTTGTGACCCACTACGTGTTCTGTGACCTCCAAACATGCATGACAAGCAAGTGTGCGCATACAACCCCCACATAAACAAAAATAAATACAATAAAAACATTTTTTAAAGAAGGAAAACAGGGCCCGCTGAGGCAAGAAAGATGACCAGGACTATGAAGTGAGGGAAAGTCAGAAGCAGTCACACAAAGGGCTGCTGAGGGCTGAGTGGCTGGCTCAGTAGGGAAGAGAGCTTGAATTCAAATCTCTAGAACCTACATAGAATTCTGGGCCTGGTTCCTGAGCCTATAAGCCCAGCACTGTTGGGAAGGGAGAAAGGAGGATTGTTGGGGCTTGCTGATCCCCAACCTAGTTCCAGGTTTAATAGCGGGCTTTGTCTCAAAGAAATAAGAAAGAAAGGGGAAGAGCAGAGCACCCAATGTCTTCCTCCAGCTTTCATGCACGTACACACACATACACACACACACACACACACACACACACACACACACACACACGCAAACAAACAAACAGAGGACCTGTCTGGTAGAAGCTGTACCAAGTGCAAAGGTCCTGGGGCAGCATGACTATTGATGTTCCAGAAGAGCAGGGAGGTGGGGGTGTCAGTAGGTTAGGGGGCTGGGCGTAGAAGTATTCAGCCAGAAAACAGAAGGTGGGGGAGGCATTTGGTTTTATTATAAAAATGGACCGTTTTAAAGGTCAGAGTGGTTGATTTCATTGGTTCTCCGAGACCTGCATCTGATGGCTGTGAGCAGTGGACCTTAGCAGAGGCAAGGACAGAAGCAAGAGATAGAACCCGGTGCAGACTGGCTATTGCTCTGGAGATAGACCCTTAGAATTTGCAGCTGGATTGCGAGCAGAGTGAGTAAGCTGTTGAGGAATGGAATCAAAAATGACCTAACTTGGCCTACGTTCCAAACTGGACCTGCAGTAACGCCATGCACCGAGATGGACAAAACTGCATATCAATTAAGAATAGAGATGTGGAGGGAAAAGCCCAGAGTTCTGTGTGGCCCACACTGCGTGTGAGATGCCTATCAGCCATGTGGGTATGAGGCGGGGGGCTGTCAGGTCCACAGGTGAATATATGACCCTGGGCTGGGCTGGAGATGTAAATGTGGAGACATTAGCATATAGATGGCATTTAGAGCTATGAGCTTTTCCACTCATTTCCAAACTAAAGCACTAAGAGGAGGCCCCCAGAACCTCCAAGGAAATGGTGTCGGGACAGAAGGAGGAGTCAAACTGCTTTCCCTTTCCAAACCCCAAAGCCCAGAGCAGAGGCCCCCTTACACCCAGGTCCACCACCACATCTCACTCTGGGACTGGAGCTTCCCTTTGAGTCGGCTGGAAAGAAACATGTACGTTCTTTCTCCCACTCAGCATATTCAAATCTTATCTTCTTCAAGAGCCACTTTATTCTTATGAAGCCTTCACATGTCTTTCCCCCTTCTCTGGGTTCCTGAATCTGTATCTCAGCTTCATGGTCTATGGTTCTTCAGCTAATGCTATGGCTCCCTGGATCCATTCACCCCCAACAGACCGCAGACGAAGCTGTTCTCATCGTTGTATTCAGCTGAAGGAAATTGAACGCTCAGAGCCGGGGCTCCTTTACAGCTCCCCTGACAATCCTTCTGAACGGTTGGAGATCATGTCAAAGCCACGACCATGTAAAGTCAAGTTACACCAGCAAAGGAAGGCTGGCCAAGTAGTCTCCTTGACTCTTGAGGGGATGACATTCAAGGGTGCTCTACTCATCCCCCCTGAAAACTTTCAGGCCAAAAGAAAGAGGCACATGCCCCTGCCTGGGATAGCTCCTATTGGTCACCACTTTGCAGAAACACCTTTTCCAAAACTCCTTTTCCTTGGTTCTGAAGGACCCCTCACCCCTCAAGGCCAGCTGTCTGCAAGAACGGCAAAAGGGACCCTCCCTCGGAGCTCACACAACGAGTGACCCAAAGAAGGGTTTGCCTTGGCCTGAGTCTTGAGGCCTTTTTCTGGTTTTAATTGAATTGATTACCATTTGAGAGTGCACTACAAAGATTGATTCAGAAAGGATGAAAGACTCAAATTTAAAAAGCTAAAACTGCAGAATTCTTTGAAGAAAAACATAGGCATAAATCTTCATGTCCTTGGATGGGGTAATGAGTTTCTCAGCTACGACACCAAAGCCCGGCAACGAAAAGAAATAATAGGTAAATTGGATTTCATCGAAATCAAAAACTTTCATGCTTCAGAGGACACTATCAAGGAAGTGAAAAGACAAGCCATAGAATGGGGAAAATATTTGTAAATTATATATCTGATAAGACTGTACTGATCGCGGTATGTAAAGAACTCTTACAACTCAACAATAAAAAGACAAATAGCCCAATTTAAAAATGGGCAAAAGTATAGAATAATCATCTCTGAAGATAACCCAACGGTCCCAATAACACATGAAAAGACATTCAACATCATTACGGAAATGCAAATCAAGGCCTCAATGAGATACTACTTTGCATTCAGGAAGATGGCTATAATAAGAAAGACAGACAACAACAGCAGCAGCGAGGACGTTGTTGGTGGGGATGCAATGACACTGGAAAGGGGTCTGTCAGTTCTGGGAGCTAAGCACAGACTTAGTGTGTGACCCAGAAGTTCCGATCCCAGATACAGACCCAAGAAAACGGAAAAGTTAAGTCCTCACGACAACTTGCACACAGTGTCAACATCAGCATTATTTGTAGTAGTCAAGAAAATAGAAATAAATTAGATATTCATCCACTGATAAAGAGATAAACAAGATGTAGGATGCGTATGCACTGGGATGTAATTCAGTTGTGGAGAGGAATGAAGTCCCTTGCTGCTGTCTCAAGCTACCCCCTGGATAAGTTTGAAACGTGTGAAAAAAAAAGTCAGTGAGCAAAGCCAGGAACAAGATGCTGTGCATATGCAGCTCCGCTGATAGAAATATCCGGAGTGGGCAAATCCACAGAGACAGACCATTTATCGGCTTCCGGGTCTGATAGGCACTGGAAACAATGAGTGGCAGGCGAATGTATGTGGGCTGTTTTTCGGGGTAATGAAAGGTTTTCAAATAAGATTGTGGAGATGGCCACATGAGTTTATGAAAACACTTGAAGAGTCTTTTTCCTTCCATGTGACCCAAACCGCCACAGAAGGCTTCTGAGAGGGTGTGACAAGCTCTGGCACTCCCACCCTCCCACCCCAGTGGCTCGCATCTGGCTCTCTTCACTAATACACAATGCCTTCTAGGAGCCTAGGGCCACTATATCTGAGAATCAGTGGACGACGGACTCCCATCTCATCCATGGGCACACTAGTGCCACAGGAACGTGATCAAAGTCACATGGTGAAAGACGCATGCACAGAGTCTCGATCTCCAGATTTCAGAGTGGTGAAAGGCTTGTCTAACTCCTCGGGTCACTGAAGACCCCAGGATGCTGTTTTATTACTATACCGTCACCACCCTCAGCAAACCCATTACTGCGTAGTCTGCCCCACCCATAGCAGGTGAAGCCCTGCATCCCCAACACTGGACACACTCTGACAGGCTATGCAGCAGTCACTTCCCTGTCTGCACCACTCTCTTCTCTCCTGCTACCATCACCACGACCCTCTCCCTCTTCTCCCTCCTGCTTTCTCCACTCTGTGTTTTGATTTGTTTCAAGCAGACGGAGTTTACTCCACAGGTAACGGCTAACTAGAAGACCTGTTTGTAATAGTGTGAGCTGCCAGGGAGCAGTCCTGCAGGAGAAAATTGACCCATGTCACAATATCCCGGAGAATGTGGTACTCGGGCACTCTTAGTGACACCTGAATTCTAAATGCCGGCTTAGCAGCGACGGAGCAGTAAATGATTGTGTTCCACTCAGTGGCGACTCCTTCAGTCATGATATTTTTCCTCCCTCTGATGTAAATCTGCTAGAGAAGCTGGACCCAAGGTTCCTGGTTTCTTCTCCTGGAATAGAATTAGGAAATTCTATTTCCTAATTCACTGGGCACAGGGGACCAGCCTGATGGACACCATGCACAAGGTACATGAGAAATGCTGACCGTTGCAAGTGACTTGGTAGGACCCATGTGCTTTGATTTTCACAAACCTGAATGGGGAGGATGACTACCTTTCATGTGCCCCTTCTTTCCACGGCATTCTGCTCAGGTATAGCTGGGTATTCTTAAAGAAAAGTTTCCTGCGATCAATCAAATCCAGAGAAAATGTCACACCGAATTGTACTGAAAGCCAGACCTGCTGGCCACTTTCATTAGTGTCTCTTCACTAAATTATGGGAAGGTGAAGAACACACTGGATTACACAAGCTCTGGGGTGTCCTGCAGGAGGTACATACCGGGCATCCTCCATCAGCCTTGTCCCTGAAGAACCCACACACTGACTAGAAACCCGAGCTTCGTGGAGCTTGGGATGCTGTGTCCTGGCCCTGCAAGAGGCAGGTAGGCCGAATGAGGCAGTGAGAGCCAAGGCTGAAGAAGCGTGTTTAGCTTCCTAGACTGGGGACCAGTGAGCAGTCCCAGGGGAAATGTTTTCAGAGTCCATGGCTTCACCCAGGATGGTGAGATGGAAGGAAGAGATGGAGAAGGCTCCAGGGAGCTAGAATGATGCCTACCTCAAGAGGGTAATACAGGCAAAGACCAAAGACGCCTTCCAGACAGCATTAATACCCTGTGGGAGGAGGAGCCAAGATTTTCCCCAAGATCTGCTATGGTGGTAAAGGAAATAAAAGTAAGCTAGCAACAGAGCCCCTTAGTGGGGCCTGGCCCTCCTGTTCAGCGAATGGAGAAACTTAGTGACAGCAAGGGAGAGATGGTGGGCAGAACTCAACATCTGCCAGGAAGGCCAGCATTCGCATTCACAGAGCGGCCCAGTCAGTAGGGGATTAGACACCGCTGTTGGGACAAGGGAACTTCATTCACCTTCTGTCACGTCCATCAAGTGACTTAAAAGCAGAGGACTGAGAAGATCGTTGACACAGACAGAATGCACCAGTCCCAAAGCGGAAGCTCAGGGCTCCCGTGTTCAGCACCCCCCGGCTTTTTCCAGATCCATTCCTCTGTCTCCCAATCTGTCTGTGTGTGGTCCAGCAAACCTTTTTCATTTGGCCTATTCCCCAATCCACCCTATAGGTCTGGTCTCACCTCCAGAGAACCACTGGCCTTGGAGGGGGCATATTGTGGGCAAAATCCAATATTTCAGTATGTGATTGCTCTCTACAGCTGATCAAATGTGATTTTCCAGTTGAGAGAGAAAAATACACTCACTAAAAGAAAGGACTTAAATGGAAGCCACTAACCTAAAAGACAAAGGATCCCCACCATGGCCTGAGCAGGTGGGGGCTCCATTTTCTGGAGTGTCCTGCAAAAGAGCATGCTTCTCTATACATGTTCTACAGGCGTGTAGAGATATACAAGCATGAGACAGTGCACACATGCCAGGGAGCCTGACTGTGACATTGTACAATGTGATTACCACACTCAGGGAACCTGCGAGGAAGAGCAGCCAAAGTCCTGGAAAGACAACAGAATGGACCCCTCTGAATAGATGGGCAGGGGAGCCAGGCTCTAAGATGGCCTTGTCCTTTGAGGAGGGAAGGAGACCAGACAGGAGGAAATTGCCACTCTGGGGAAGATGAGAAGAGACAAGATGGGGGATTAAATTAAAGAGCAGAGGACAGAGGCGCTGGGGAGGTTGCTTTGTTGGTAAAATACTTATTGCACAGGCATGAAGACTGAGTTCGATTCCTAGAACTCAGGTTAACAATAAGCAGGGCATAGGGCATGAAACTATAATCCCAGCATTGAGGAGGCAGAGACAGGTAGATATCTAAGTCTCTCCCCCTCTCCCCACCACACACACATGAGACAGAGAAAGAGACAGAAGGAGAAGGAAACGAGAAAGAAGGAAGAGACAGAACAAGTCAGTGACACAGACAGGGTGTGGCCCTTTCACTGGGTCACCTGGGTTCTAAGGAGCATGTGAACTAGGAGTTAAGGCAATAGGGACCTAGGGACTTGATACCTGGAACTAACTGTGGAGTTGTACCAGAAACTCCTCAAAGGGAAAGAGGCCAGAGAGGGAAGAGGGGAAGGACAAAGGAGAACGAAGATAGCCATGCTGTGTGGGGTGGGGTGTGCCCTGAGCAAGGAGGGCCTCGGTGCTAGACTTTGGAGGTTCCAGGTTACCCTCTACCTCCCATAGAGGCTTCTCCACAGCTCTCACCTGGCCTCTGACTTCTGTTCTCTTTCCTTTCGCCCCTTTCCTTTAAATAGTCCTCAAGCAATGCCTTCTGCAGGGATGGACACTCTCCCAAAGTTATCCTGAGCAGAACATGGTACCGGGAGCTCATCTTTGCCCCTGTCTAGGAGCCTGCACCGGCCATGTCCTCTGCCCTAGCTCCCTCCTCTGCCCAGGCCTCATTGACTCCTGGTGTTGGGAGACTCCTGGTGTGGCAGCCAGAAAAAAAGAAGTGAGGGTCTGAGCACAGGCGCTGCTTTACCAGGGTCCCTGAGTAGGCCTAAAGGGGTCTTCCAGTCCCTCAGCTCCAGACAAGCAGACATTCATCCTTCAGTCTGCACAGACAGGCACAGAGCAGAGAGGGGAAGGGGCAGGCATCCCCGAATATCAGACATTTTCCCCGAGTCTTCTCCCAGAGCAACAGCCCTTGGGGCTCGCACCCTACCTTGCCTCCTCTACACTCAAGGCTCCCTGCTAGCAATTATCCCTGCTTGCAGAGCCCAGCCTCCTGCCTTCCATCCACTCCCCCACGGCCTGCCTGTCTCATCTGTGTCTGTGAGGGTTCCAAGAAACCCCAAGCATCTTTGTGTGGAAAATGCATTAGAAAGCATGAAGTCTATTGGAAATCTAATGAGATCAGAATAGGAGGGGGGAGAGACAAATTCAACTTCTTTCTCCTAGCGCTGGCTTTGATGCTGCTCTAGGGAGCCTGGGAGTGGGTGGGGTTTTTTTGTGCTCAGAAGCGCCCCAGATGAAAGTCAGAAGACCTGAGTTCACCTTCATGCCAGCTCTGGCTCTTTGGTGGAGGGGAGAGGGTGGGCAAACCTAGCTTTGGGAGTAAAGTGGAGAGCATTTTATCTCCTCTGCCTGTAATTGGTTCTCCTGGAATTCAAAAACCCACTGAGGAGGGTGACGAGGTCCCCTGCTGCAGAGGAAGCCCTACCTTCTTAGTGCCTAATAGATGGAGCTAGCCCTTTGGACCACTGAATCTGCTGAGAGGAACTCAAAGCTTCTCTGATTTTAAGTTTATTGGCCCAATGGCCACTGAACAACTAGCAGCCTGGGATACTTCCCAAGGGCAAGCTGTATGATTGGTGGGCTGCCAGTGTGGAAAATCTCAAGCAAGACCAGAGAATTGGGTCGGAAACCCCAGAATGAGAGAGACCCAGAGAAACATTGTGATGTTATCCACTCTCCCGCACTCTGGGCTTCAGAAAGGAGTCTAAGTAGAGAGAGAAGGAAAGAGCCTTCCTAGATGCAGGATAGAAGACAGACCCCTCCTCTGCCCGCCTTCAGTGCATCCCTGCACCATCTACCCTTCTTCAGACCCGTGCAGAGGAGCCTCACACATGGACCCCAAGATGACCTGAACAGTAGCTGTCTGTCTGCACCAGTGTGAGGGCAAACATCCTCTGCGGGTATGACAGGCTTGTGTTGAACCTTTACATACATGTTGTTGTGCTGGACCTTTACATACACGACCCTATTCATCTAACGTCCCTGCAGACAAACAAAAACACACTGCGGCTTGCTCAGGGCAGGAAATTGTCAGGATTGCTTAAAGCAACTTGACAGTCTATATGAGAAGCCATAGAAGATACCCAGGCCTTCTGCCAGCAGAGTAAATGACGATGTTGGGAATAGATAAGTTCTACTCAAGGTGAGCTTGTCAGTCATCAGGTGGCTTTAGCGGACAGGTCACTAATCTGGGGGTGATGGGACCAACTTCATGAGGTTACAACCGGAAACGAGCATGTAAATGCAGGGAAAGGACTGAGCCCCTGGAGAGTACTGGATAGACATGAGCCAGGGCTGTGGCTGAGAGGATCCCCAAATAGATAACTCCAAGGCAGGCAGAGATTCAGGTCCAATATGTTCTTTGAAGTGTTGACGATCATTTTTGGAAAAACAGATACAAACCAAATGTCCAACGTTAGAGAAATTGCTCAGCAAATGGTATAATAATACCCAAAGGTAGACAGCCAAATGGGCAGCCATTAAAAAGAAGGTTCTGGATTGTTTTTCATATCAACGTGCTTAGAAGAGAACATTATGTCAAAATATCATCAACTAGATAAAGAGTCTACCAGGGAAAGCAAACACACCAAAATATCAACAGAATTGTGTGCACTCTGCTGCCCACTTCTTTATTATATTTAACTTCTCAAATTTTGGGCAGTAGACATCTGTTAATTTCAGACTAACAGTTTATTTAAACTGAAATGAAAGCAGAAGGAGGTGGAGGGCAGAGCAAGGCAAAAAGACAAACGCCAACCTTTGGAAGAAGCACCTCCACCATGAGGAAACACACGGATGGGATGAAGCCCATGCAGAGAGGAAAATTGAGTCCTGTGATAAATCTGAGCTTATGAGGAATGAATATGCAGTGTTGGTGAAAACTGTGTTGTGTCTGGAGAAAAAGCATGATAAATATTTATACGATGTAAATTTCATAATAAATCTGTGACGACCTTCTGAGCTAACAGCCATGCAAGCTCACACCAAGGGGTCTCTCTGGGCTATCTCCAGGTGAGCTGGACCATCCAGCGGTGAAGGGGTGGTGCCTGTGCTTGAGGCAGCTGCCCTCCCTCCTCCACTGGGGCGCAATGTCTTTTGATGGCCTGGCAGGCACAGGGACGTGTGGGACTCAGCATGCAGCACCCCTTCCTGGCATGCAGCAGAGCACTCTCAATTTCTTCCCTCTGTGCCTGGCTTTCCAGCTCTCTGGGAGGCTGCATCTGATCTTTTGTTCCATCCCGTTCTGCTTCAGTTCCATGTCAAGCCCCATTCCTCCACGACGAATCCAGAATTAAGCCCCAGGATTAGGGCTCAAACAAGAAAAGAAATGGTCACTGAAAAGGAACAAATTGCATGCTGCTCCTTGTTCAGGGACCTGGGGCCCAGCGGTGAGCGTTGCCTGCTTGAGCTCAAGGAACCATGTGTCTGGTCATAGCCAGCGTAGAAGCCCTGTGTCTTGAATGATGAGTAGGATGACTGTAAAATTGTTGTATAGAACTGAATTGCTCAAAGCAGAGTTAGAGAAAAACAGAACACCCCCCCTTCTCCCTCTCCTTACTCTTCTTCCCTCCACCCACCGCAACTCCCACATACTATGGTTGATGGCTATTTCATAGGCTATGAGGTGGACCTGCAGGCCAAAGACTTAAAAAGAACTTATGTTCAAGGAAGTCACTCTTGGAAAAACCCTTTTGTCTTTATGAGCGCTCAGTCGTGTGTGTGTGTGTGTGTGTGTGTGTGTGTGTGTGTGTGTGTGTGTGCATGTCTGTGTGTGTGTGCATATACATGTGATTAAACATGTCTGTTGAGGTCAGAGGACAACCTCAGATGTCATTCCTTGGGACGTTGATTTTTGAACCTTGCTTTTTGAGACAGGGTGTCCATCACTGGCCTGGAATCTGCCAGTTCAGCAAGGCTGGCTGTAGTTACTCCAGACTATAGTGACCTGTCTCTGTCCTCCCTATGTACCACCATGATCAGTTTTTGGGGAGATAGGTGTGGCACTCAAGTCCTCATACTTGTATGGTGATCACTTTACCACTGAGTTATCTCCTCATTCTGGCCTTTTGCTTTTGCAAAATTAACACTTTCTACTGATAAAGTCCCACCCACATTATGAAGGTCATTTGCTTCAGTCAAAGTCTACTGTTTTACATGTCAATCACACACAAAATATACTTTCATGGAAACATCTAACAGAGTATTTGGCCAAATATCTACAAATACACTTAACTTGCCACGTTGACACATGAAGTTAGCCACCATCTCAGTATTATATTTCTCTGAGATGGAAAGATAGGCTTTTCCCATACCTTGCTTTGGTCTAGAGTTGGCAAAACCTACACTCAAATTCCAACCATGTGAGTGAATGCCATCTTCTTTTCCCTCTTCTCCCTTTAATCAGAAGCATGCAAATGTTGTTGCTGGTTTCTATTTCTCTGACTTGCCTTTTGCTCTGCTCCAGAGGTTTCCAAAGCATATCTCAACTCAGAGACCATCCTGAAAAAGACATCCATCATGATGACCAACTTGGAAGCATTTCTAAATCCTTTTTCAACACACACCAGGGAGGCAAGCATTGTCCCAGGACACTAAGTCAGTGGGCCTACTTCATACTGTGACCTATCACATAGCTACATTATGATTTCCTTTGTGGCTGGATCTGACTGTTGTTTAGCTCTCTCTACAGGATCTGAAGTTTTCCTTTTAGATACCTAAACAGAACCTATCTTTGCCTCCCGGATCCCGATTAACACCATCCTGGTAAATGGTACGTGCTCAGTCCCAGGCTGGCCCATATGAAACCATTAGTAGATAACCTATAGAAAAAGCTTGTCCATATGGTTACAGAAAAAAATGATCATGTCTTCCTGGTCAGACCTCACTTTCCCAGCGTTCTATCCTCAACCAGAAAGAATTTCCTCTCTCTCGGTGGATGGGAATGAAAGATGACCTTATTATAAACATTCAGAAGTGATTTGAGAAGTGACAGCGTCTCTTAGAGCAATGAGATGATGCATCCAGGCTGCCTTCTCTGCCGTTTAACTTCCTGACAGGAGGCCCAGAACGTGGGGAAATTGATTGTCCTGTACAAAGTCAAGTAAATAAATAGCAATGCTTAATGCAATCATTTTCCATATTGCCTCATCAAAGCCCACACAGGCAAAGCCATTTACGAATTCCGTAGGTCCCTCCTGTTGTCATCTTTTCAGCAAGCCGCTCTCAAAGATGCCTTTAGGTGGGGAGAAATCGGAGAAGAGGTGCTAATCAATCTTGAAGCTATGATCGGAAACGATTTGGAAGGAAGACAGCTCACTTGAGCCATTCCTAAATTCAGGTAGGAAACCTTCCAGGCACTAAGTCATTAAGAGAATCATAGGAGGAAGGATGGAAATTTATCATTAGGAAATAGCATCTCTGGGTCCTTTGTGTTGGTTTGAACTTATTAAAAAATTTCTTTGGAAAGTGGTTAGGACCCCAACACTCAGGGTAAGCATAAGCTGGACTGAAATGTCCCTGCCAGTAGAGCTTGTTGGATTTCTTGTTTCAAAATGAAGATGGCAGAGTCCTAGAAAATCAGGGATATACAGATTCTTAGATAGGACTGAAGGACAGAAATCTGAATTATTCTATCAGAACATGAAAAATGTGGGCCCTTGGAGGTGGTTCAGTAGGTGTAGGGTTGGCCACACAAGTGTGAGGACCTGAGTTCAGATTCTGAGACTCCACAGAAGGCCAGAGCCAGTAGTGCACGCCCGTGATCCCAGTGCCTCTACCACGAAATGGGAGACGACACAGAACCACGAAATCACAGGCCAGTTAGCCTGGTGTATGTGCATTGCAATCAACAGCAAGAGACCCTGTCTCAAATACAGACTCTGAAAAGGAACACCCGAGGTTGTCCTTCAGACACAAATGTTAAAAATGCATATATACATACATTGCACATATACATATACACAGAGATGAAAATACTAAAAATGTAATATGATCTTAATAAATATGAATTGATTTTAACTTAAAATATTGTCCTTTGTTCATTATGTCCCTGACACCTGGCGGTCGAGTTAGGAAACTTTAGTCACAGAATTACATGGCTGTAAACAGTCTCGATATTTTCATTACCTGCTTGAATGAGTCACGCTATCCCAAGGTTAGGCTCTCAAATCAGTAAATAAAACAATAGCACCTACGGTAGGCTCTCTACCATGCCTCCATGATGGCTTGCATTTACTTATGTATTCTCTCTTCTAATTTGCTATCTGGCAATGTTTCATATCAAAGCTGACATAAGCAATGGAAACCCGACTGTCCATGAACTTAAACTCCAAAGGGAATGCCCTGACTACAAAGGTAAAAGGTTGGGTGGAGGCAGGCTTCACTCTCTGGGAGAGACTCCTCAGGGTCCTTGTAGGTATTTACATTGGAAGTTCACAGGAAAGTCATGTCAAGGACTATGGGACAATCCAGGCTTTGCCCTTTGTCAAGCTATCAAGCAGAAAGAGCACCCAGAACACAGAATTCAAAGACTCAGAAGTGAGTTCATGAGCCATGATTTCCTCATGGGCAGGAGCTTGGCTTAGTCAGTTCTGTACTTAAGTAGAACCCGAGTTAAAGTCGGTGCTCAGAACAATCTAATGGACAGACAGACAGATAATCACACCTCTATGAACATACTTTAGGGTATACAGGTAACCATATAGGGTAACCATGGCTCCTCAAGTACCTGATGTTCCTCTGATGAAGAAATGGGTTCCAAGTCTTACCGAGCATTCGGACACCGAGAGTGTTGAAACAATTTTATATGAAAGTCTCTGTATTATGCTACTTACTGGGCCAAGACCTTCAGAAACTGTCTGCTTTCTATTTCTGTCTCTTGAGATCCAGGCACCATGATGTAGGGGGAAAGGGGGGATATGGGAGTTCTAACACTCAGCCCCAGGTAACCTCTGAGCTAACAGCCAGCAACACCTCCAGATCTGTGAGGGAAGACACACTCATGGTTACCCCAGCTCAAGCAACCATCTGAATGCAGTTATCCAAGGGATAGTGAACGGGACGTGCTGAGCTGAGTCCGGCAAACTCCCAGAGGAATGATGAAGAATCGTGGTACACTACTGCTGTCCTAAGGCCCGTGTTTCATAATAGATCCAAAGCTTTAATAGGAATCCAAGATTGAGACAAGGCAATGCTTTCCATAACAGCAAAAATAAAATCTGATTAGACCTTCATCTAACTTAACTGCTGAATCTGGGAGCTGTCTACTGGTAGGCAAGAGGAAGCACAGATGGTGATTACAAACAGGGTACTACTCCATTTAGACCCCAAAGATCCCAGGGACATGGTGATCAGAAGTGCCTTCTGTAGAGTCATAGTAGATAGCTGGCTTCAGAGTCCCCAAGGAGGCAAAGGGCTACAATGCCAAACTCTGCGGGTCTCCATAGCTGCTAGGAACATGTGCTTGGTAATAAAGCTTACAGAGAAGGCAAGTAAACATGAGCCAAGTGTTGGCTGGGTAGATGAGCTGTTCTTGAGATATACATGCTGATGACAAGGCACAAAGCTGGAAGTAGCAGAAGCCTCTGGAACCCATGACAGTGTGACACTTCATGCCATACAGGACCGAATCCCCACCTATTGGAATGGAATGGTGAATGTAGTGGCAAGCTGGCCATCCCACAGCTTACACTCCACAGTGCCTGCTCCAAGGGAATTATCAAGCCAGCCACTGTGGACATTTGGCTGAATGCCTTGCTTTGGGTGGTGAGGTATGGCCTTGCTTTGTGGAGTGATGAACAATATTGTATTTTCCCATGATTATCCAACATGCCCTCTTATCATATGTGTGTGTTTGTGTGGACATGCATGTGTGTGGAGGCCACAGGTGAACACTGTCTTCCCCAATCACTCTCCACCTTTGTGGTGGCATTTCAAGTGCATTTTAATAAAAAAAAAGACTGCATGGCGATCTGAGAGTAAAACAGTCCCACTGGTCAGCCTCACAGACGAGATTATGGTAACACCCACCTTTAATGCCAGTAGCCACACTAGTTGTCGTAGAAATTGGGTGGTACACGCTTTTAATCCCAGCCCTAGAGAGGAATATAAGATGGGGGAAGACACTCTCAAGAGGTTCCGGGAGGCAGAATCGCCATTTCAGACTGAGGTTGAGGTCAGAGCCAGAGGCTGGCTGTTTTTTGTTTTTTGGATCTTCAGGTTGAACCCCAATTTCTGACCCTGAGTTTTTATTAATAGTATTTCACACCTTGTTTCTTAAGAGAGAGTCTCTTTCTGAATCCAGAGCTCACCGAATCCAGCTAGGAAAGCAGTCAGCCCCAAGGATCCTCCTGTCTCAGCCCTCGGATGACAGACATGGGCTACCATACCCAGCCTTTTTACATTGATACTGGAAATCAAACTCAGGCCCTTATACTTGTGCGACAGGCAATTTACTGGCTAAGCTGTTTATTTCCCAACCTTTGACTTTCCAGATTTGAAAATATTTCCAAAAATAAATGTTTGTTACGGACGGATGAAAAGACGAGTGGATAAGTGGATGTGTGAGTGAATGATAGCACTGGAGACAAGCCACCCTGCCCCTGAGTTCTGGGAGCTTAATGCTGGGAGAAGTAGTTAATGGGTTAGTCAGTCCCACAAAGGCCTTCAATGGCTCTCGCTGGCTGTGCAGTTTGATGCTTTTCCAATTGCAAAACAACTTGCCGATGCCAGTGGACCTTGAATAGGGTCACAGGAATGGGCCAGCTGATAAGCCAGGCCCGCGCGGGTGACACCAGGAAACTCAAGCACCTGTCTGCCAAGGCGCAGATTCAGGCTCTTTGTCAAAGTCTCGATTTGGAATGACAGGATCTCACCTTCTGTCTCCCCAGCTGCCATCTGCAAAGGTCACTTGCTCTAATTTGCCTGGCGTTCCCCTCTCTTGACCCTTCTCCAAACTGTCACTTCTCTTCTTCCACTCCAACCCCATCAAGGCCTTCTCTTTTTATTTTTCCCTTCGAGTTCACGGGTCTGTTGTGTACTGCTCCCCACTAGGGTGGGTTCAGTGAGGCTTCAGAAATAAAGGTCAACAGACTTTCACAAGGGAGGGGAGAGGGAAAGGGGAGCCTTGGGAACCTGGCTGTGCACTGTCCTTCCTTAGCTTTGTGTGACTTTCTGCTTCCTCTGACTCAGTCACATTCCCTACCCTGAGCTTAAAGCCACAGAATGTGGGCTACGGTTACGCCTGTGGGCAAGGAGAGAGTTGGGAAAGACAGGCAGACATAACACAGCCTAATCTTCCTCCCTTTAAAATAAGGGATATGCGGCTTCCAATGTGTTTGCTAAGCACTGGAGAGCAACCTTAAAGGACCTGTCAGCAGCCCATGGAGTCAGCATGGCAGTCTCCACGGCAGAGGAGAATAAACAATACTTCAGAGATGGGCGGTGGTGGTGGATCTCAGTGAGTTTGAGGTCAGCCTGGTCTATAGAGCAAGTTTCAGGACAGCCAGGGCTACATGGAGAAACCCTATCTCAAAAAACAAAACAAAACAAAAATCTTCAAAGTTCTTGAACTTTGGGGACTCAGAGTCTTCTGGAGGGGCTTGTCAAGACACAGACTGTTGGATCTGCCTCAAAGTTTCAGACTTAGGAGGTCTAGCCTGGTGTCAGGAAAGCAACACTTCTCACCCAGATTATTAGTCCCTTAAAATAAAGAGCAAGCAGTTCACCACCAGATTGATGCCAAGTAGCAGACCTGGACAGAAACTACACATCTAGGGTCCTAACATAGCATTTTAGATAGCCCTGTAAGCCAGGAGACCTCAATTTTTATAGACAGAGAGACAATCTAACATCTCACTCACTAAATATTTGTCAAGCATGGCCCACCTTCCCAGGCACAACCTTGTTTGTGAGAACACCAACCAAACTGAGAAGCCATCTTTCAGGAGCACACATGGCCAGCTACGGATGAAGCACCTACAATGTTGTGATATATAATGACAAAGATGAGCCAGAAGACCCACAGTTTAGGCAGGATGGTGACCTGTTCTCTGAGGATCAGGCCAATAGTCCTCACACTCTTTTTGGTTTCATGGCTACTTTTGACTCTTGAAAATTTCTGAGGATGCTAAAAATTGATTTGCCACAGAGTAACACACACAAAAAAGTCTTAATGAGCATAATTTTGTCTTCAAAAACAGCAGGTATCATGTTATGCCTGTGTCAACCGAAGGCAGCTTGGTCTTCATTGCTTCTGCACTCAACCTGATGATATGTTACCTTGATTGAACTAAATGGAGAAAAGTTATCTCGCAGATGTCTGGTGACGTTGTCATAAAACTTGATGAACTAAGTTGAAATACAGGATCTTAAACTTAACTGATGAAATATTTGCATTGTTACATTTTTAACACCATCCATCCATTTTGAACTTTGATAGAATTTTTCTGCATAATTCAGTTCTCGGTCATTTCATAAATACCAGAAGTGAGTTATGCAGATCTTCTGAATGCTGATACATGAAATCATAAAACTTTTAGGGCTGGAGCTGGGATGCAGTTGGTAAAGTGCCTGCCTAGCACACACCAGGTAGCAGGTTTGATTTTCAGCACAATGGCTCACACCTCTAATCCCAGCATTTGGGGTCTAGGACCAAGAAAATCAGAAATTCAAGGTCATGCTTGAGTGTATCAAGGCCAGTTGGGTTACATAAGATCCTGTCACAAAAACAAAATTATATTTGTCAGAATGATGCATTAAGTAACAGATACTTGTTAGGTTTACTGAAACACAAACTTTTATTTTAAATCTCAAATTCAATCAGCAGCAGCACTCATAGGAAGGAGCCCTTTCTCTTAATTCTAAGGAAAGATTTGCAAACCAGGGGGGTTTGTGTTTTATCATTCCTTCAATGAAAAATGATATTCCAGGACTAGGGAAACAGTTCAATAGGTAAGAGCTCTTGTACTAACAGAAAGACTTGAGTTCAGACCCCCAGGACCCATGAAAAGGGCAGCTGTAGCCACCTGCCTGCCTCCAATCCCAGAGTTGTAGGGATTGGAGCCTACATCCAAGCCCCTCTGGGAGGGGCCCCAGGAGGTGCAACTGGGGCTTGCTGGCATCAGTACAGCTACGAATTCAGTGGTCTCAAAGGAACAAGCTAAAGAATGATAAAGCTAGACACCTGACATCCACCTCCGGCCACCACACATGCATGTGCAGACATGGGCACACACATGCACACACACACACACATATAGAGAAATAGAGAGAGGGACAAAGAAACACAGAGACAGAGAGAGACAGAGACAGAGGGACAGAGAGAGACAGAGAAACAGAGATAGAGAAAGACAGAGAGACAGAGAGACTGTTTCAGCTTGCAACTCAAGTGGTCTGCTTGAGGTGTCCAGGACACCCCACTATGCAACACAGGCCCTTTATCAGCACCCCACATTTAATCATACAGAACATTAAGAGCTCCAGAGTGAGGATTTAATAAAATCACCAACTTTGGCCAGTTTGTTAAGGAAATTCTTGCATGATAGTGCCTCTTATTTTATCTTATTTTGTCTGAGGGATAGGAGGCAGAGGACATGATGACCATGGTGTCACTAGAGACTGGATCCTAGTCAGCCAGCAGCAAGCTTTCTCGCTGATGCTTTCTGTACCACCCACAAGAATCTGAGCACCGTGGGATCAGCAAGAGGCATCTCCAAGTGCCCTTAGGACCTCCTGAAGGCTCTCCAGGGCTTCTGCAGAGCTCCCTGTCACAACCACTATGCTTTAGAAGCATTAAATCCCTCTGCATTCCTCGGGCATCCCCTGAACAACCACTTAACTTGTTTAATGCCTCAAAATATTAAAAGCACAAAGGTCAAAGTGGGGGAGAAAAAATACATTTAGGGAAAACCCATTCCTATACTGTAATGCATGAGCTAAGAATACAGGCGAATTAAGCAGGGACTTAATTTAGCTTAAATGGCATCACTTTAAAAACAGCCAAATGTGTTCAGACATTACAGACCTAATTAATATGTTTTCCAGTAATAATCAGTATCATTTATCAAACATTCACGAAGGGCTAGGCATTGTGCAGAAGACCTTTGCTTACATTATCTTGTTTGATCTTTTCAACAACCGTAGGAAACAAGCACAATTACCTGAATTTCCAACTCAGGGGTGGGGGAGCGAGGAAAAGGGCCCCACGCTAATCAGGAGTGAGACAGAAGGAAATCTGGGACTGAAACCTTGAAAATGTGTGTGTGTGTGTGTGTGTGTCTGCATTTCTAAGTGTATTGTGTGCACATATGTGTGTGTGTGTGTGTATGTATGTGCACCCACTTGTACGTGTACGCAAATACGTGCATATGTGTTGAGGACAGAGGAAAACCTGTGGTTTCATTCATCAGCTGTGCTTCTTTGAATGAGAATGCCCCCCTCATAGGCTCACATATTTGAATGCCTGTTTTGTAGCTGGTGGAACTGTTTAGGGAGGATTAAGAGGTGTGGCCTTGTGGGAACTGGCTTTGAGATGTAAAAAGGCCATACCAGTTCCAGTTAGTTCCCTCCCCCTCTCTCTCACTGCCTTGTGCTTAGTGATCAAATATAAGCTCTCGGGTACTGCTCCAGAGCCACATCTTCCTGGCTGCCTCTGTGCTCCCTGCCATGGTGATGGTGGGCTTAACTATGCTCTAGAATTGCGAGCCCCAGACTAAAGGCTTTCCTTTATAAGTTGCCTTGGTTATGCCTGCCTGCCTGCCTGCTGTCATGCTTCCCAACATGCTGCTCATGGACTCAACGCCTGAAACTATAAACAGGTGCCCAGTTAAATGTTTTTCTTTCTTATAAGTTGTTTCAGTCATGGTGTCTCTTCACAGCAATAGAAAAGCAAACACATTTTCAGTTTGGTTTCTATTGCTGTGATAAGACACCATGACCAAAAGCAACTCGAAGAAGAAATGGTTTATTTCAGCTTACAGTTGTAGCCCATTATGAATGAAAATCTGGGCAGCAAATCCAGGCAGAAACCTGGAGGTAGGAGCTGAAGTGGAGGCCATGGAGAGATGTTGTCTATGGGTTTGCTCCTCCTGGCTTGCTCAGTTTGCTTTCTTATATACCCCGGGACCATCTGCCCAGAGAATAGCACTTTCCATGGTGGGCAGGTTCCTTCCACATCAATCATTAACTAATAAAGTGTACTACAGGCTTCCCTATAAGCCAATCTGATAGAGGCAGTTTTCACAACTGAGGCTTCTTCTTCGCAGATGATTCCAGCTTGTGTCAAGCTGACAAAAAGCTAACCAGCACACCACCATTCATATTTCCTTTTTGAGAGAGGGTTTCTCACTAGCTTGGAACTCCAAAGAAGGCTAGGCTGGTTGGCCAGCAAGCCCCAGTGATCTTTCTGTCTCTACCTCCCCACCTCGGGATTACATGCTCAGCACTATGAAGGAATGTTTGGGGGTAGGCTCTATGAACTGAATTCAGATCCTGGTGCAAACACTTTACCAAATGACAATCTCAGTAGTCCTGAAGCTATGTTCTTAACCTCTGCTCTGCTGCACACTGAGTCTTGCTCACCTCACAGTTCATGCTGAGATAGCTCTGTGTGCTGAGGTTAGATACTGTCATTATCCACAGGGACTGTTTCTTTGGTGAATGCAAGGAGGGCTGCTCATCTCCAGGAAAGCACAGCTTGGTCACACTTGCACACCATTTAGGAGATGTTTGCTACAGTGGCAATGGTAACAACAGACGCCCCACAAACCGTCCTGCTTGCGACATGTACAGAAAGCAGTTCTGCCCTTTGACATCCTAGTGAGCTACAGTAAACATTGATGGATTTCTCTCTCTCTCTCTCTCTCTCTCTCTCTCTCTCTCTCTCTCTCTCTCTCCCTCTCCCTCTCTCTCTCTCTCTCTCTCCTTCTTTCCCTTCCTCCCTCTCTCCCCCTTCCCTCTAGTTATTTGAAAGTGAACTAAATTCCATTTTAATTAGAATCAATTTCTTGATTAATTCACTGCTTGGACATGCATTATACAAACTCTACCTGTCAATCACTTACTATCCTATTTGCTCTCATGAACTCAGCATTGATGGTTAAACCATGAATGAGAGGAGACACCATGAGCAGGTGTGGGTGGGAATCACTGGAAGCAAGCACGGCCTGATCTGGAGTCTCTACTGTACTGGTTACTTACATCAAGCACTGGGGAACAGACATGGCAGCCTCTTCCTGCTTCTTCATCCCCATGCACTAAATCAAGAAAGGACTAGTTGAGCAGTCTAAGGCATGATAGTCTAACTAGCATGACGGCATGATCCAGCCACAGGAAGATAAAGTTCTATGGATACAAAAGACTTCCATCCAAAGAAGCTGCGCTGAGAATGCCTAGGTAACACAAAGCTGGAACAGAATCTTCTATGGGGGAAGGGAGGGGCAGCTGGAACAAAAAGTTCTCAGGCTATCTACACACCAGACACAGAGACAGGTGCCTCTCCAGACAGGTGATCAGGGAGGGCCACTATAACAGGGCCAATCAGGAGATGGTATGTGAGAGCCTGGGAGGTTGGGGGGTAGGGGAGCCAAAGCTGGTGAACCTTCAGTGAATCCTCAGGCTCCTAAGGCATCGTGCATCCTGGAGGGGACTTCTGACTCTAAGAGAGGCAGTGGCACTGTGGAGAGGCCCATTCTAGCCTCGGTTTACTCTTCGTGACTAACTTTTAAAAGACAAGAGAGAAAATTATCAAACTCTAAGTAGGGGTTCAAATATCCTCTACTCCTTTGGGTATAAATACGAGACATAAGCCAGAGGATAAAAATCCTGCATGTGGACCATGGGATCTCACAAAAGTAGACATCTAGCATTTGCTTGATGTGGAAACTTGTCCAAATTATTCAAAAAGGAACTTTAAGAGGGGGTCAGAAAGCTTTTCTCCATCATATGGAGGATGCACTTGCTGTCTGGATGAACCACAAAACGAGAGGGCACCTTGTCCACCTCAGTACAAATGAATTGCGCCCCAGGGACGTTTACCTTATAAACTCAGTAAACCCAGTTCAGTGAGCAACACCCTGCGCTACCACTGCAGAAGGGAAGACCTCCTCAGCAGGGATGTGGGATATAACAAATAAAACTACAGGACATCTAGTTGAATGCAAATTTCAGGCAAACCACAGAGAACCTTTTTAGTGTGTATGTGCTCCAAATACTGTATGGGACATGCACTAAAAATTTATTCCTTGTGAGAAATCTACTTGGTGCTTCCATGGTTTGACTGCACCCCCAAATCCTGTGTTGAGAACTTAATCCTAATGCCAGTGTCTGGAGGAGTTTCACAGGAGGTGAACAGGCCTTCAGGGACTCTGTCCTCAGGATCAGATTTATGATGCTGCTGTGGGAGTTAGATTCTTTTAAAAGGAACCATTGACATACACCCCTCTCCCTGCCTTCATCTCTCCTCCTCCCTCCCTTCCCTTAAGTCACTAAACACAGCAAGAAGGTCCTGGCCAGATGTAAAAAGCCCCTCACCCCTCTATTCAAGATGTCCCAGCTTCTAGATCTGCGAGCTGGTACCTATTATGGCAACCCAATCTTTGCTCTTCTGTTGGGGCAGCGTGAAGCAAGCCGAGACAGGGACAGACACACTCTGAAATGTCATTGTAACCAGACATCCTTGATTTTTATCTGAAAACCTCTACCAGCATTTCAAATCTGATACTTGGTGTCTTTGGCTTCCTGCCTGCAGAACTTGACAGTCTGGACCCTCTGCTTCCACTTCACAGAGGATAGCCTGCTCAGGGCTAGTAGGGAGGGTAACACCATGAGGTACTTTATAAAAGAGTCACAGGAGATGTCTGCATCTCAGGAGCCCCAAAAGCTAAGTGAAGGCCAGGATACCCAGTACCGCAATTCACTTTTCCACTGGCCATATAAACCATACCAAGTAGTATACTCCAAGGAGTGATTGCAATCCCCCCCCGACCCGTTCTCGGTTTTCAGGATCCCCAGGAAGGGGGCCTCAAGTCTCAAGCTATGGAACCATCCTCCCTAACCAGCAGCGATTTTTTTTGTCACAAAAGAAAATCCCCTCTGAAGGTATTCATTAAGTAAAGTCCTGGCTGAGCCTTTCCTTGGGGGCTCTGGGCATTCTGCAGCTGGCCACCGCTAATCCCCATCAAATTCCGATGCTGTAGGAAGAGGAAGGAATTATAGATGTAAAATTGTTATCATGAGGATTCAGGCGGATTTCTCCTCGTCACGCTACTAAGAGGAATGCCTTTCGAATATAGAGTGTCTTGCGGTCTAGGAAGAGCTCCCCTTTGCATTATCTTCCGGCCAGGCAGAGCAGTGACCTGTTAGCGCAGTGAGAGTTATTTTCTGGACCCTTACAGCTCTTGCCGCAGGACTCCTCACCACCGTGGCGTGACCAGAGTGGAGACTAGTCACTAAAATTATAAAGACCAGCTCAGCCCTCAGACCCATTTCAGGGGAGATTATAAAAGGAGCAGGACTGTAGGAGGGTACAAACCCAGACAAAGACCATGACCTCAAAGGGAGGGAAGCCAGACTAGGAGAACATGAAATTTTATTCTAACTGTGATTTCTGAACTCCTAAGAATCAAGCTAGGGAGGCGTTTCAGACAGCAAAGTGCTTGCTGTACAAGTATGAGGGACCAAGTTTGGATCCCCAGTGCGTGCATAAAATCTGGGGACAGCCAAACATGTCTGCTGTCCAAGTACTTGGGGTATAGAGACAAGAGGACCCTGAAGATTGCTGATCATCTGGCTAAGTGAGCCCGAAGTTCAGTGAGAAGCTTTGTCTCAAAAAAATTAAGCGAAGAATGGCTGAAGAAGACAGCAAAAATTGACCTTTGGCCTCTACAAATGCATGTGTGCACACAGGAACATATAAACACATGCATACACCCCACACACACACACACACATGGGGGAGTGGAGAATTCCTAAAACATTTTCATGAATCATCCAACCAGCTAGTAACTAAGAAATACCACACACACACACACACACACACACACACACACGTGGATGGGGGTGGAGAATTCCTAAAACATTTTCATGAATCATCAAACTAGCTAGTAACAAAAATATTACACACACACACACACACACACACACACACACACACACACACATACACATACACACAGGCAGTATGAAATCCATATATTAAGTGTGTACCTCTTTACTTGTTCAATAATGCTGTTAGTCAAGTGTACCACAGACACAATACCGCATTCGGATTTGTTCAACCACCCCTTTTACCCAACTAGACAGAAAAATCTAGATGGTCAAAGAGTGGATGAGGACTGACCACCTGTATTGTCTGACCTCAGTTTCCCCATTAGTAAATAGTCTGGGTCTACACGACTTCTAAATCTCTTCTAACATTTTTATTCTGGAAAGCAACAACAATGACCTTTAAAAGCCAAATTCATGCAAAAGCAGTCATTTTCTCCCTTACATACCTGATGAGAGTGCCCCCCTTTCCCCACAAAACATCTGTCCCTGAGGGACAGCTCCCTGCTGGTTGGAACCTTTCCCAAGTTTTGAGGCCAAGACCATGGAGAATTGTATCAAATCCTCCCCAGGGGCCAGAGTCTGATCCCAGCATCCCTCTGCCTCGTGGAGATTTGAAACACAGTGTAGACGTCTCATTTCCCTGTGCATCTGGAGGAAGGAGATTGAGTCTCAGAGCAATCCACCGTGCTGAAAACCTCTGTTTTGTTTCCAGGTCTGGGCTCTGGCTCTAGCCCTGCTAAATGTGCTGATTTTCTTATTGCTGAGCCTGGCCTGAGGGTGGCCACATCGCATGACAGGATGCCCCCATCCCTCATTCTCCCCATCTTGAGAAGGTCTGATTACAGAGTATCAAACCATTGTCTTATCCATGGTCTAGATACCAACCCCTCAGCTCTGTTCCTTCCCAGTTGCCCTGGATTCATCTGTCGGAATGGATCAGTCAGGGAAACAAACTTTTCCCAGCGGTCTTGTGACTGCCATTCAAGCCCCACTAGACTCCTTCACAATCCTGTATCCCCTACATCCTTCCTCTGGCTTCACAGTTTCTCATCTGGCTGCGTGAAGCCAGCTCAGCCTGCAATTCTATAAGTTGCCTCAGCGATCACAGAACTCTACTGACCAGAGAGATCAGGGAACCTACCCCAAGTCTAAGCAGCAATTCCGAGGAAGAGAGACCAGGAGGATATCAACTGTTGTATGAGGTGAGTCAGGAGAACCTTCTACATGTGTGATGACCAAACCTGATGTAGGAGCCAGCAGCAACTGAGCTATGTAAGCCTGAGGATACTCATCTAGCTCCATCTTGGGGTACAGTAACCTGCAAGCTGCAGAACACCCACAAACCGCTAAAGATAGTGCCAAACGGCAAAAATAGCCACACAGGCCAGCAAGAACTGCTCCTGACCCTGACCGATTTGGACAAGTGTGTACCAGTTCCTTTATTTCCTTGATCAAGTATCCCTACATCGAGTTCAGCTGGTTTGAATGATAGATAAATACCCCAAGACTGCTTCTCAGTCTTCAGTGTTACAGCGATTCGGATTCGCTGTGTCCTTCTCCAACTCTTCTCCGCGGCCTGGCGACACTGCCTGCTCTCCGTGACATCATTCACTACCCATTAGCTACAGTATAAATGGGAGGCTCAAGTCCTCCTAAGAGAGTGCTCCGTCAGCTTCACCATACCACCTCTGCCAATGACCTCCACTGCTTTCTTCACCCAAGGATCTCCTTGGGGGTGAGGGGTAGCTTCTCAGCTATGCCTCCAGTCTTTAATCTAAAGTCAAGTAGCCATGAGTAAGAACTTGGTAGATGTCTATGGAATCAGTGAATGGATGGAGAGATTGGAGGAAGAGCTGGAAGGAGAGAGGGAGGATTATGAGAGATCTAAATAGACTATTAGTGCACAGAGGACTTGTGCACCTGGACATACTCCTGTCCTCAGAGTTGACGATCTAACCAGACTGGATACTTCGGCAAGTCACACGAGACAGCTTCCTCTGCTGCCAGGTTTCTTCTCTTGGTGGCCAAGCAGAGTGTGGGTCTCTTACACGCAGAGGCCCCCATGAGCTGGTGGCCTGGCCCTTGCATAGGTTCAGAGGCTTGGAATGGCTGATGACTAACCATTATGGAAGGACATCCGTGGTGGTAGGAAATACAGGTCAGTGGACAGCGTGTCTCCAGCTGCTGATCTTTCTCAGTAGGAGGGTCCAGATCCCTTGGGATTGGCCAGGAGAGGGGCTGCACTGGTGAACAGGATTCTACTGGAGTTCCAGGCCTGTGCACACAGCACACTAGAGTTCAGCTTCCTTCCCTAATTAGCCAAGGACGTACTCCCCAGGGTGTACTTTAAGAATAAAGGACCCTCTGATTAAAGGTAATTCACTTTTCCCAATTCCATTTACCATCATATGTAATTATTGTAAATACTGGCTAAGAATAAGGAGCATTTTCTTCTTTTCCTGTACAAGCCTGGCTTCCCTTTCTGTGGCACTAGAAATCCCAGCTCTGCAGGTGAAAAGCCAGTTCCTCTCAGTGGAAAGGGACAACAGACAAAACCCTATGGACAAAGGACACCCTAGAGCCCAAAGCAGGGATGATGGCGGGTTGCCACAACCTCTCTGGGGAGAGAAAAATACAGAGGGCAGAGAGATTGTTTGTTTGGAACAACCTGTTCCTGCTCCAGGTGGATTGCAGAACCCCCAGGACAAAGTCATGTGACTTGGAACCATAATGGGGTGAGAAGAATGAACTCAGAATGCAGAAGTGGAGAATTGAGGCCCAGGGCTGGCTCTGAGAATGGATGGGGTTGGGTTGGCCAGCAGCAGGAGTAGGGTACACCCCGAGGGGAATCACTCTAGGGGGAGTCACTGCTGAGCACTGAGACTGTCTCTCGAGCTGGGATGTCTCAGGGGAACCGCATCATTCATCCGTGCTCAGTGACCTATCAGCTGTCTTCCTTCCTTCCAGTCAAAAGTCCTACTCAGGCCTTACAGTCAGGGGCCTCGCCCGAGAGAGGCCATAACGCTCCCAGGTGACACGCTGTCATACTAGAAAGTCAGCTCTAGGAGCTGGGGGCTCCCATCTGTGGCCATATTCGCAACCCCCGTCTTGGGACCTCGGAAAGCACCTGCTGCCCGGAGTCACACAGCTGCCTTGGCAGAGTCTCTGTCCAGGGTCCCTGTGGCTACTGCAACTTGAGATCTTGTCTAGTCAGTAAAGCACAAGATGACTTGGCTATCAATTCCCCCAGGATTCATTTGCTCAGGTTGCTGCATGGGTCTTCTACCTCTAGTCTCCCCACACCTCCCAGCTGACAGCACATGTCTCTTGCAGCATCCAGAAACTGTTTATATAGACACACAGTCTAGAGGCTGCAGGCTCACACAGCAGCCTCCTCCCGCCTCGGTGGCACATAGGCGCCTCCCATCTGAGAGCCTCTTGGTAGACCTGGCTAGACTTCTAAGCCCGCTGGCCCTTGTTCTCCCCAGACGAGAGGTGCATATTTTATGTCCAGTGGAGCATGAAGGTCTGAAGGAGGCAGGGTGATTTATCAGAGATATGAACATACAGCTGAAATTGTGTCAATATTTCTTTGCATAGTGGATTCTGAGAGATGCCCCCTATTTCTCTGGTAAATCATATACATTTAAAGTCCCCAAATGCCTAAATATATATTTATCCAGTAAATCAGCTCAGCTTTGAAGTGGCTCATTTCTTTCCAGCAGAAATCCAGGAATACAGGATACAGTTGCTAACCCTGTTTTTATTTCTCTGGTTAAAAAAAAAAAAAACAGAGAGAGAGAGAAAGAGAGAGAGAGAGGGGGGGGGGAAATGAAGTTCTGAATAATGAATGTTTAAATATTGACGAAGGTTTGACACTAATGGTGAGAGGGAGTATGTTCAGCACAGTAGCGCCTCTGCAGCAGGATGTGCAGGGGGAGGCGTTGAGCTAGATCCTCTCAGGCCCCTTCCGGCAGCAAACACTCCCCGAATTGGTGACACATCATTGAGTGTTTGGGGAGCTGAGGCAGACAGGCCCTGGACTTGGACGGAGTCTTCTGAATGCCACAGGAAATCACTGATTTATCAGTCTTCATTTCCTGGTTCCTCCTCTCAGCCCATTTGCAAACAGTATATTCAGAAACAACAATTTCTCATTTTTCTCAAAGATGTTTCCTTAGGCACCCTCAAGGATGGCTCACCGCCCCCCGTCTTCCTAGGAGGATATTAAAGCCCTCAGTGAAGGATGGGCTTGGGCGGCATGCCCGATGCCTGGTGCACAGTAGGTTCTCAGACAATAAGGACTCCTTTCCAGGAGTCTCTCAAAGCTCATGCTCATTGCTTTTCACAGTCTTCTCCCAGGAGGCTGGAAACCTTGTCTACAGACTCAGACGGATGGAGAATTAGGGAATGAAGTGGCTGTAATAATGGAAGACATGCTCCCAAGGAAAGGTGACCTTTGTCAGGGGCATATGCTATCCTGTCCTTGGGGTGACCTTGGCTTTGAGTTCATAGTCTGTCCCTCTGCCTTTAAGTCAAACCCTGACTGCCCCATTAGCAGAAAAGACACCTTATCCCAAGCTTGTAAATTCTTAATCCTTTTTGTGTAGTTAGGGAAGGATCCCCTTCTCTGCCTCACTGTGTGAGTATCAGTCTGAAAGAAGATGAAAAATTGCTATTAGTGTCATCTACACCCAAATCTCTGATCCAAACACACTCCTTGCTGCTGGATCCTCACTAAAATGACAGCAAGAACTGAAAAGGTTTAAATTCTCCCTGGGCAAAAAGAAGGAGCAGGGAACTCTGCACATGAAGATGGGGGTAGGCATCGCCTTTAAGGTATGGCACCAGTGCGGTGCCCTGTGCTACTGGGGGCTTGGGTTGTGCTCCTGGGGGACTTGGGGTGTGCTATTGGGGGACTTGGGGTGTGCTCTGGGAGACTTGGGGTGTGCTCCTGGGAGACTTGGGGTGTGTTACTGGGGGACCTGGGTGTGCTACTGGGGGACTTGGGGTGTGCTACTGGGGGACTTGGGGTGTGCTACTGGGAGACTTGGGGTGTGTTACTGGGGGACCTGGGTGTGCTACTGGGGGACTTGGGGTGTGCTACTGGGGGACTTGGGGTGTGCTACTGGGAGACTTGGGGTGTGCTACTGGGGGACTTGAGGTGTGCTATTGGGGGACTTGGGATGTGCTCCTGGGAGACTTGGGGTGTGCTCCTGGGAGACTTGGGGTGTGCTCCTGGGAGACTTGGGGTGTGCTCCTGGGAGACTTGGGGTGTGCTCCTGGGAGACTTGGGGTGTGTTACTGGGGGACCTGGGTGTTCTACTGGGGGACTTGGAGTGTGCTACTGGGGGACTTGGGGTGTGTTACTGGGGGACCTGGGTGTGCTACTGGGGGACTTGGGGTGTACTCCTGGGGGACTTGGGGTGTGCTCCTGGGGGACTTGGGGTGTGCTCCTGGGGGACTTGGGGTGTGCTACTGGGAGAGTTGGGTTGTGCTACTGGGGGACTTGGGGCGTGCTACTGGTGGACCTGGGTGTGCTACTGGGGGACTTGGGGTGTGATCCTGGGAGACTTGGGGTGTTCTACTGGGGGACTTTGGGTGTGGCACCACTGCAGTACCACACACAGAATGTCAGGTGACTGGAGAAATCAGAGAAGCCGCCAACATCTGAGACAAGCTCTCTAAGTGCTCTAACTGATCCAGTGAACTGGCCATCTTGCCACCACACCGCCCAGCAGTGACAATGGCATCCATCCATCAATAGGCTCCAGTCCTTCATTGACCTTTGATCACCTTGCAGTGCCTCATGCTGCAATCAGCAGTCTGTCTGGTCAGATATGGTTCCAAGCCTGCCATCAGACATAGGCAACTCTGAAAGTGTGAAGGAAACCGAGATGAAAAAGTAACAAAGTGGAGAACTGAAGGAAATGCCTGAAATGAAGATAACTATCCCCTGAAAGGAAGGGAACTATTCCACTCATGAAAAAGAAAAACCAGAATTCTATGAAAAGAGACATAGACAGATAGACAATAGCCAGTTCAAAGCATAGCAGTCCAGTAGTTGTATGGTGGAGCCGTTCTGAGCAAACAGCCTATAAATCCCAGCAGGGCTGTGTGGGGCGGTGCATGCCTATATTCTCTGAGATACAGACGAGAGAATCAGGAGTCCACAGGAATTCCCATCTGACTACATAGTAAGTTCAAAGTCTGAGTTATAGAAGGTTCTGTCTCAAAATCAACAACGACAACAACAACAATAATAATAATAAATTGAAAAAAGAGATTGATTTTTTTGAATTAGTCTATCCAAGTATTTCCAGACCTGCTTAAGAAATAAAAGAAAGGACTGACAAAATGAATCAAGTGTCCCCAAAAGTGCTACAACAAATTTTATCACAGTAAAGGACACTAGATAACAGACGAAAATACCCACGGAGCACCCAGGTACGTTCTCATAGACAAAGGAGAACTAGAAACTTCCAAGGAAGAAAGTCAAGCCTAGCTGACAACAAAAATCAGAAAATCGGATTACTGGGCATCCCAACAGCAGCCCTGGCTAGTGAATGAGGCCGCAGCAATGCCTTCAGTCTGCAGAGGAACGAGATTTCCAGCTGAGAATTCATCCCTAGACAGTTGGAGTACAAGAGCAGTGTAATGGTCTCTTCAGACAGGTGAACATGCAGACTGTATCTCCCAAGCACACTTAGCAATAAAAAGATCTCTGAAGGATACACTCAAGCTAAAAGAGAAACGGGCCAATAAAGATGAAGACAGACTCGGGAGAAAAGGGAGAGCAGTTATGACAGTGTACGCCCTCCAAATCCTAGCCCACACTATGATACACAGGAAGACAGGAAATGAGAAATAAGCAGAAGAGTGACATGAGTGGGGGAGGGTCCGCTGGGGTGGGGGGGTGGGTCCTCGGGGGCAGGTCCTCTGGGGTGGGGGTGGATCCTCAGGGGCGGGTCCTCTGGGGTGAGGTGAATCTTCTGAACAACCCACATGCTCGAAAGATGTCATTGGTTGTCTCCGAACAGACTAGGTTAAGTTTGTAGAAATAAATAAATAAATAAATCATTATAATAGGTAGAAGAGTAAATGAATTTTTTTAAAAAGGGGGAAATTATCAACCCAATTTTTATGGAAGTATATATAAAGAGACAAATAACCATGTAACTCTACATGGCTCAGCTCAGTGGTTAAGAGGACTGGCTGCTCTTCCAGAAGTCCTGAGTTCAATTCCCAGCAACCACATGGTGGCTCATAGCCATCTGTAATGAGATCTGGCACCCTCTCTGGCGTGTGGGCAGACATGGAGGGAGAATGTTGTATACACAATAAATCAATAAATATTTTACAAAAAAAGAAAAAAGAAAGATAGCTGCACGAATATAATAATCTAAAGATAATCATGGATTTAATCACAAAGTTACTTAAGTGTATCTAGAAATATACATTTATATACAATTGAAAAATGAGTATACATTCTGTATTACATACACATAAGTGTTAACAATTCATATTTAAAACTCAAAATATTGTAGATAACAGAACAAAAATAACAGATACAGGGATAGACGATAAGAGAAGGGAAAAAACAGAGGTGATAAATAAAGGAGTCAAATCCTCCTCAGCCACCATCAAGGGAAGTCAAGAGTCACCAATACTTAAATTGATGCCAATTATGTGTAGACAATTTAAAAGTTGAAACACATAAGAAGCAGATTTTGAGGGTTAGGGAACAGGATGGAATGGAAAAGGTGGCAAGGAGCCTTTTTTTCATTAAAAATGATCTCATTGGATTCTTTTAATTCATTACTTGGACAAAAATAAAAATTTAAACAATAAAAAGATCTTATTCCTTTAAGCAGGCACCCTGCACCATGAAAAGAGAGAGTTCTAGACAACCCCTTGGCGTGGGGTGAAGCCTCAAAGGGAGCCCCAAACACCTGCTTCACTCTGGCTGGGCACCAATGCCTGCCCCACACAGGGCAATGACTGGCTGCTTCTTTCTCTAAAGAATGGAGCCAAAAAAGGTATTACAGACGGCAGTTTCGATGGATTAGTTAGAATATCTCTCTTTGGGGGCAAAACAGAAGCAAAAGGAAGCACAGCCACAGTCATGTTAGGGCCCCCATTTATAAAATACACAGCCCTGGAAAGGAACCATTTTGGTGTTTTCCTCAAGTCTCTCAGAAGAATTTGAACAGAGTGATCATTGTAGCCAAAGGGTCTTCTCATAGTGCCACCCCGACAGAATCTATTTCACATTTTCCATTTACAGAGGATTTCCGGGAAGTTTCTGGAGCAGACTAGGTGCAGATGAGAACCAAATGGCTCAGCTCACCTTCACACATGCTGAGAGCATGTGTCTGAAATAACCTGGCAACCAGAAGCGCTGACCATGTGAACTTAAGGCTGCAGAGGGGCCTTCCGCAGGGCAGCCCACAGTAAATCACCTCATTGGCCATTTTCTGAGTTACAACCTGAGCCTTTATCACTACAAACACCAACATTAAAAAAAAATAGTTCCCCAGTGAAATGGGAATTGTCGTTTAAAGACTAAGTATAAAAGTACACAAGGCAAGAACATGAAAGACAAAGGAGAATGATAGGAAATGGTGGCTGTACAGTAAAGCCCGACGTGTCCCCAAGATTCCCATCAGTAAAAACTCAGAAGCTACTACAAAGACTGTAGCTTGACACACATTGGAACTTCGAGGGGTTTTGCCAATTATAAAGCCACAGGAGTGGAACCCCGAAACAGAGGCTGGCACACAACTGCTGCCAGAGTTTCCTCTTCCTCCGCCTCTTCTCATTCCTCTATTTACTTTCTTACTTTTTTCCTTAGCTCAAAATATAAACTAAAACAGGGGAAAGCTTCGGTGGCTGTGTCTCGGCTGTATCTATGCAAGGCTTCCTCATTTTCCATTATCAGGCTTCACAAAGGGATGACGTGGGTGATGTGGGTGCCACTTCTCCACTCCACCCCACCCCACCCTGAAAACACCTGACAAAGGAGTGCTGGTGATGAGAAAATCACTCTTCTGTACAGCACTGAGCTTCTAGTTTAGACAATAAGAATGTGTTTCTTTATCAAATTGCATAATCAAATATACTAAGGTCTTTCTCTCTCTCTCTCTCTCACACACACACACACACACACACACACACACACACACACACACACACACGTGAGAGAAGGAGGTGGGGAGACAACCAAAATTTAATACATTGAGTTTGAACACTGTAATATTGTTTTATTTTAAGGACTTAAAAATCAGTAAGTATCTAGATAAGAGGGAAAAGTAAAAAGAGGGGCTAGGAAGATGGCTTAGTAGGCACAGAACTTTGTTATAGGAGTCTAAGGACCTGAGTGCAGATCTCTAGGATCCGTGTTAAAAGCCAGGTATGCACATCTGTAATTGGTGCTTGGGAAGTAAAGCCAGGAGGATCCCAGATGTTGCTGGCCTGCCCTTGGTCTAACCAAATCAATGAGCTCCAGAATATAAAGGGAGGCAGGCTTGGATGAAAACTTTTGTTTTGATTTGGTATTCCTGTTTTATTATTATTATTATTATTATTATTATTATTATTATTATCATCATCATCATCATCATCATCATCATGCTTTGCTTTGAGAGAATGTAAGCAAGCAGAGAAGGACACTTTCACATCACAGATGCAAATCCGAAGAGTTTGGTCAGTGTCTACAGGTATTGGAGAAGAACAGTATGCCCAAACACTTAGACAACCCACTGTCAATTGGGGAGCAACAAAGACGTTTCAAGAGATTCATGGACGCTGTCACTATGACAGGCAGCACTGGAAGGACATTCAACCCCGCACCGTGTGGATCTGTGCGAAGAATGAGCACAGGCAAATGGAGGTGAGTGTTAACACCCATACCAATGCAGCATTCTCTACATTACTACTATAAACATGGGAAGAAATGAATAGCTAGCAAGAAAAAGGAAGTGACCAGAAACAAAGAATTTTCCTTTGGGGTTTAAGGATATCTCTTCATAGCCTGTGCTAATAACGGGAAAACTTCAACCAGTTCGACAGTTTTTTGGATAAATGAAAAATGTCAAAGTGTGACATTTATGAAGAGGTCATTTACAAAGGCAAAACAAGACTTACTAAGCCATATATATCAGAGAACCAGCCCAAGGCTGACAAGCTGCACAGGTAGATTTTTCAAACATTTAAGAAACAGATAACTCCATACTGTATTAACTGTTGACTACATTAAAGAATATAAATTTTTATCTAGTTTATTTCCTAGTTAGTATATAATCTTATATGAAAATGCATCACCATGAATAAAAAGGAGAAATGTTTAAATATGAAAATATATGTGTGCATCTAAATACAAGTTCAGTGGGTCAAATAAAATGCACAAAATGATCGAATCTAATGAGCTAAACTTGAAGTAATAGTTCCACAAATATAAAAACTTATATTCATTTCAATTGGTCAACAAGAAAGCAATGTGTTTACCTTAAAAATGTATAATATGATCTTCTTCACAATTGGTTCAAGTAATATATGTATATATATGTATATACACACATCTATATACACATATATATATATATATTTCCTACAATTTTCTTTTCTAAAAATATACCATTATTAGTGGAGAGACAACAAAAGTCAGTTTCATTGAAATCAGGGAGAAAATGAGCTTCTTCCCTCTCACTGATGTTTTTCCCTCTTTGAGAAGATTGGGCCAAGGCGATCCAAAATAAAACAGAAATGAGAGACAAAACCATTAGAAAGGAAGGAAGGAACAGCCATAGCTTCAGATTGCATGATTTTAGAGACCCAGCAACTGCAAGGAAGCAGTCCGAAAATATCTTATAATTAGAAAGCAGAGTTCAGAAAAGGGAACCATTAAAAGGGAGCGGAGACTTTCTATAAGGCCAGAAGTAATTAGTTTTAAAAATCCACTCACAATAGCACTAAAAGACATCAGGGGCAATCGAAGGCATGAGTGTCGTCCCACATGGTGGCACAGAAATGAAAAAAGCCAAGAACATAATAAAACATGGAAAATGAGGTTTGGCAAAATGAGACACATGTTTACTGGAAGACTGAATGAAATCACCTCTCAAATGAGCATACAATTTTAAAGCACACAGTGAAATTACTGTCAGCTACTTGGTGCTAAAGGAAAGGTGTTTCTTTAAAAAAAAAAAGACAAAAAGGGAGAGAAGGCAAAAGGTTAAAAAAGAATGGTCAAGGGAACTAAAAGGGCTGGACAGGAAGAAGGGGAGGATGCTTCTCAACCGAGCTCGGCTTTCCTACCTTACAGCTGTTACAATTCAAATCCCTGTGTGGATGGCTGATAACCAAGCACTGTAACAGAAGTCTCCAAACGGACCCAGACACATTTAAGAACTTAATAAATTACAAAGAAGGCAGTGGAAGCAAATGCACTAGGACAACTGACTCTGGGGAACAAATAGAATCAGGTTCTCACCCTACCACTGTTTACTAAAACACACGCCAGGTGGACAGAGGAGTTAACGCAAAAGCTAAAGCCGTTTGAAATAGGGCTCTAGCCATGCAGGGCTTTGTGATTTAATTATTCTAATGTTTTAACAAAGCATTAGGCTTTTCTTTTATAGCACAGCAGAAAATAGAGTTGTAAATTTAACCCAAGGACACACTAAGCATTAAAATCCCGGGGAGGGGATAGATTACAAAAGGAAGGCTCAAAACAGCCAGCACCAAAAAAGTCAAAACTTCTGCTATTAATAATCACAGCAGGGACTATGAGATGGCTCAGTGGGTAAAGCACTTGTCTTGCAGCCCTAACATCCCGAGTTCAAATCTCCAGAACCCACCCAAAAGCTGAATGAAGTACTGCATGTGTCTGTAGTCTGAGCACGCCTACAGGAAGATGGAAGGACAAGACAGGAGAATCCTGGAAGCTTTGGGGCCAGTTCTGCAGCAGCCACAGAACAACCCTGTCTCAAAGAAGGTGGAAGGCAAGAACTGATAACCAGTACCCCATGGTGTCTTCTGACTTCCACAGGCCCATAATGGCATACACTTTGCCAAATTCATACATACATGTGCGCATGCACGCGCGCGTGCGCGCGCACGCACACACACACACACACACACACACACCACAGAAAAGATTAATGATAGACTGATGCTCTGAGATATGGGGTAGCTTGAAAATGCCTAGTAAATAAAATAAGCCAGTTACAAAAGGCCCTAAATTCCCTGATTTCACTTATATGAAATGCCTAGAGTAGGCAAATCCATAGAGACAGAAATGAAGATTAGAAGGTGCATGGGGATGGGGGTGGGGTTCAAGTGAAATGGGGAGTGATTATTAATGGGTATGGGTTCACTCTGGGTAGGATGAAACGGCTTTAAAGTAGGGTGTAATAATGGCTGTATGACCCTATGAATATATTAAACGGCAATGAGTTGTACACTTTGATGTGTGAATTACATGTTATAAGAATTATTTCTCAATAAAGTTGTTATAAAAATTTTAATGGCAAATGACCAACTGGGAGAAATACTGATACCTCATTGGACATTTAAGCAAAAATCAATGAACAGACAATAAATGCCCAACAAGCTGGCTAGCAGGGTTCATTCGATTGAGGTAGCAGAGATTTAAGCACAGTATTCTCAATATAGGTGGGGGAGCAGGGACACTCTCATCTCCTGTAGCAACAAAGCCTTCATTTGTGCAACCTGGAAAGCATCTTGGTAGTGGGCATGGAGCCTGCTCTCAGATACTTTCCTTCCAATTCACTTCTAGACTCATAAGCCTATAAAGTGAGAACGAAAGTGTCCATTGCCCTATGAGGATGTTCATAGCATCATTATTTACAGGTACTTGTAATACTCACAAATTAGAAAAAAAATGAAATGCTCAAAAAGGGAGAAATGACTAAATAAATTATGGATCAGCCACAAGACTGAATATTATGCATCTATTAAAAATGATGTTTTCAAATCAATTTAATGACAGGGAAAATGATCACAATGTAATGTTCAGTGAATGAGGGATGTAAAATTGCTTACAATATGATCCCACGCGCACACAGTGCTGAGAGGAAATATACCAAAGGCTGGCGGACATTATTCAGATAGTGGTACTTCTGGATAGTTTTCCTTCTTTATGTTTCCCAAGTCTTCCATGGTTCTTTCAACAGGCTTTCTTTATTTTTGTATTAGAAAAAAAATAGTATTTTCTTGAAATATTCATCGACAGAGAAGCCTTTGGCCAGAAATGGTGAATAACTACAAGGCAGGTCCTTGGAAGGCTGGTATCTGCCTTGCCCTGTGTCCTTGTAGGGAGATATTTTCAAAGGCCCCCAACTCCTGTGGGAACCTCCCTCTGGTTACAAGCCCTATGGAGGACCTCAGTCAGCCTTTCCTATGGTTATGCCAAGATATCGTCCACAATCAAGGCAGCTTCCAGAAGTAAGAGTTTGCTGGGCTTACAGCTTCAGAGGGCGAGCCCTTGACTATCATAGGCAGGGATCACACCCGCAGGTAAGGCAGGTATGGTGCTGGAGCAATAGCTGGGAGTTTACGTGTTGAGACAACAGACAGACAGACAGACATACAGAGTCAGAGACCGGGGCCTAGCATGGGACTTGGAAACCTCTAAGTGACACACCTCTTCCAACAAGGCCATTTCTCTTAATCCTACCCAAACAGTTTCACCCTGGGGACAAGTATTCAAATAGAAGAGCCTTTGGGGGCCATCCTCACTCAACCAAAGCTGCCTACATGCTACAGCTTATTTAGGGCTCCTTGTGCCTAGGAAGTTGGGTCCCTCAAAGTCTAAGGTTGATAAGATAGAAGAGTTGAAAGTCTTTTTATACCATTTGGTGACTATATCAGCAAGGAACACCTTGAAGACTAAGGTCTGTACACCTTAGTGTACAACGACACTAAGTGTAAACCTACAACCTAGTGTAAAACGAATGGCCTCAGCATGGGGTTACAGCCACCGGTGTAAAAGAGGTCTGAGTCTACTGAATATGTTCCGAGGAGTCTGAGTTTTTGTGAAGCTGGGAAGATACCATGGGAGTCAGGGGGTCCTTCAAGGAGTGGAGCTGGGGATGGTGTGGGCTTTGCAGAGACAGAGACAGAAGCATCACCACACTTACAAGACTAGCTTAGCCTATATGATAGGCTATAGGTCAGCTGATGGTACAGAGGAGACCCTGTCTCCAAACACAAACAACGAAAGCGCAAAGGAGGTTGGAATTGCAGTGGGCCCAGAGGAGGAGGAAGGTAACAGGAGAGCTTGCTCTTGAAATGAGGGCAGAGATGGGGAAAAGGCCATAAATGAAGGAAGTTTTGTAGCAGCAAAGGCCCAGAGCAGGAGCATCGGGTATGTCGCCCTAGGCACTCTGTCCAGGAAACACCCCTAGAGGTCAGCTTTTGTCCAGTTTCCCCACTACAGCAGTCAAAGACCTCAGTGGGCACTCAGCAGAACATAGCTCCAGTAGTGGTTCCTCTGGGAGTCTAGTGTGGGAGGCTGGGGTGACAGTCACCTGCTCTGGAATCTAAGCCCTTGGGAACCTGCTTAGGAGGCGGGCATCCACCTTATATCAAGGAACTGCCCACCTTCAGGGCTCAGACTCAGCCACTCTCTCCCACCTCGCTGCTTCTCATGCTCTCCCATCCTCTCCACAGCTCTCGAGACACTCCGCTTAAAGCCCAGGGAGAGTCCATGGACCTGTGTCCCTGACATTACCGTCAGTGTCAGTGGCAGAGCCCTGTGAAAGTACCTTGATGCATATGGACGTATAAGGGCCCTGGCTGCGCCCTCCCTCCATCTCCCCTTCCTCACCCCCCCATCACTTCATCTACTAAACACTGATTAAGTGACACAGTAGACAAGACTCTGCGGCAAACATTTGGAAATGTCCTTGGTCCTAATGTAGTTAGTGTCTAATCGATGGACAGAAAGGAAAAAGACTAGTGTCCAGGTGGCAGGAGCTTTGCCCAGGCCCTGAGACCGTGCTGGGACAGAGGTGTTCTGAAGGAAGGAGGGAGCACACAGAAAAGGATATGGATTCTACTGGTCACATCAGCTATCGGCCTCCCCTCTGCCCCAATCCCTAGCACTCAAGTGTTAAGCCTTCAAAACAGGTGCTAAGTTGGAAGCACCAGAGTCAGTGAACCCAGCCAAACAAAGCTCCATGTGGTTCCCTTCCTACTCTGCCTCACGGGCACCTGAATTTAAAATCCAGCTCTGGCTGCCTAGGAAATAATGATTTATTCTCTTTCACTACACATGTGCTCTCTTCCTCCCTCCCCCCCTCACACACACACACACACACACACACACACACACACACACTATTTGCAATCTTTTATTCTTGGTTCCTTACACATTTAATTACCTTAGTATAAATCTGATTTTGCCTCTTGGAAAAATCTCTTTTGTTTTCCTTTAATTTCCCTTTCTTTCACGTCACATTTGACAAAGTTGGGACGAGACAACCAAGACAGATGAACAGAGAGAGGAAGCGGAGAAGCTGCCTGGCCAGCGCAGGCGGGCATGATGACGCAGGCCCTCCGCACCCACACTGTGTTATAAATTAGGAGAAGTGTCCTGTACTTATATTTAATTCAATAACAAATACTGACTCACATAAAAATAGCTTGTTTTCATTCTAGGAGGGTGAGGCCTAAATTTAAACAATCTTTCCCATTCTGCCTGAGGAACAGGATTGCCAATCCTGCCTCCTCCTCTCCTGCTAAGTTCTAGCTGATGCTTTGAGACAGAGGGGAGGCTGGGATGTTGTTTGGGGGTGAGGGAGGGACCAAAGTAAGGCCAGTAGGGAGGGAAGTGTGGAAATCTCTTCCCCAAGAGGGAAGAGAAAACTTCTGGCCAGAATCCTAAGGAATAAATCTGTGGCAAAAGTGTCTAACCAGTGCATGGAAGCCTCACTGAGGGGCAGTGAACGTCATATTTTGATCTTGAAGGAGGAGAAATACAATTTTCTTTAGAAGTGGGAGGCTGTGAGGCCTGGGCCTCAGTAGCCATAACAACGCACCTGTCTGACTGGGCTGGTTTGGGCCATGGACAAGGCAATCTGCTGCTGGCTTGATCCTGCTTCGCACTGGCCCTGGGTATCACAGGAAAAGTGCTGGCTCCTCCCAGATGAATCTATCGTCACCTGTGCTTAGTGCACACTGGTCAGCGCAGGAGTGGGTGTTATCATGTGTGCCATTACTGCGCATGAGCCACTGATGCCCTGAATCACGAGCAAACCTCAGCCCAAGCTGGGTTTTCAACAAAGCCTGTTTAATTTGTAAGGCAAAATGAAGGGGAAAGTCTGGGCCTGACACACCCACTGCCCTATCCTGAGTTCATGCTTTTATTCTACACGTCTGCATTTTATTGAAAATGGATTCTTAGCCAAGAGAATTTCAAAGTGACCAGGACAGGTGTCACCTCTTCAGAAAGTCCTTCCCTGGTTATTATCTAAAGCACCTCTGGTCCACAGCATTCTGTTTGATATCATTCTTTATGAGGAAGGGGTAGGAAGGAAAAGGCAGGGGGGGGGCAGTGAGTATGATCAAAGTATGTGCTCTTATGTGTATGAAAATGTCGTTACGAAGCCAGACTCTTAGAAAAAAATCAATATATGCTAATAAACTATAAAGGCTCCAGGCTATTCCCAAGTTCACTCAGGTTGAAAGAACACAACTTTGGAAACATGTACCACCTTCCCAATGTTGCCGTTCACCTTTTAGGATAGATGTCAAAAGCCACCGGGTCAGTAGCGAGCCCTAAGGGGTCTGGAGGCACCCAGTGACCAAGATGCTCGGAGACATGAAAGACAGTGCAGGCACCTGAACGTATGAAGCTTAGCAAGGAAGCTGAAAGCCAGAGCTGCTGTCCATCCACAGAAGGACACAGGACCCACTGGGCTTCCACAGAGAAACGCAAAGGGGCAGGCATGGATGAGCATGTCCAAAAGGCACGTTCCATACCCACTCCCACACATACCCGCAGCAGCCCAGGCCCTTTGGCCCCTGAAGACAGAGGTGGAAACCTGTGATTGGCTGTGACCAGCAGTTATCTCCCTCCTGAGGTCTATTAAATAAAAAAGAAAGGAAAATAAAACCAGAAAGCAAAACTTGGAAGAAATAGTTATAACAACCCATAAAAGAGTGGATGATTTATACCTCTGTGAAAGCCGGGCCCTAGGTGGGCTGTCACTGTGTTGTGTGCCAGGACATCGCTTTAGGTGGCATCCCACAAAGTCCTGTGGGCTCCTGCTTTGTGACCAGCACATATTCCCACGAGGCAGGCAGGCTTCAAAATGCCGAGCATCTGGAAGAGCCGGAAGCTGGACAGGCGTGTCTCCTCTCCCAGTGCCTGCTACTCTCTCGCCAATGTTCTAAATTATGAGTGGGCCATTTCTCAGCTCACCCAGGGCGTGAGGCCTTCCTGCCAGAGGCAGCTTTTCCCTCAGAAATATTGAGCCGACTAAAATCTCAGCAGCATCCTGTATCTGTTCAGCATCCCCGGCTGCAGTAAAGACTGAACAGGAAGCCTGCCTCCTGCGAGGCCTCAAAGCTCTCCAAACACAAGCAGGCTGGACCACAGATCTAGCCTAAGGCCGTGTGAACCCTGCTATCCATTCCCAGTGGCCCCTTTGCAGCTACCCCTTTATCACTGGACACAGATACACCTGTTGTGACTCACATTGCCACAGTGGCTCACCCCTCTTGACACCTTCAGGCCACTCAATTGAGGGTTAACAGGTGCCTCCAGGTAGTGGAACTGAGGTCAGAGGCCAGACCCAAGCTCTATGGAAGAGAGGGAAATAATCTCCACATCTTCCCAATTCTCCCCAAGAGTAAGGATCCACTCCTTCACCCTACCTCGATCTCCTTCTCTGACCTCCATCCTCAAGCAGGAAAGGGTACCCAGGTTCTGGATAACCCCCTCCACCCACTGGACATTTGTCCCTGAAACATAGCATTCCGTCCCCAGCTCCCAGAATGGTTTTATTCATCAGACCACTCAAACGTAGCTGGAGGAGAGCTCGGTGGGTAAGAAGATCACTCACTGTGCAAGCATGAGGAACCAGAATTCAAGTCACCATCATTGTATATAAAAGCCAGGCATGGCCATGTGTGTGCCTGCAATCCAAATACTGGGGACGGTGATTGTAAGAGGATCTCTGGGTTTTGCTAGCCACCAGTCTCACTCCAGGTTCAGTGAGAGATGCTGTTTCAAAGGAGTAAGGCTGAGAGTGACAGAAAGGGACACTCAAAATCTCCCTCTGGCCTTTGTGCAGATTCACAGGTATGTGCATACACACACACACACACACACACACACACACACACACACACACACACACACGTGGGGGTAGGAATAAGCTCTCCTCCTTGATATGCTGTTGAGTCAGTGTTAAATTCTAGTGTTTACAATGTGCTAAATCCACACCCAAGAAGAAATGCTGCTGCCAACATAAGTTTAGCTCCTGGTTACCAGGGAAGCTGGAGGCAGTTTCTAGGGAGAGGGAGATGTTTGGAAATAAGATAAGCACCCTTCCCAAACTAGATGAATCTGAGCCATGCGGCTAATTTGGGGGGAGGGTAATGGCTATAGAGCCAGAGGGTGGGGGTCAGGCAAAGGGGCCCTTTTTCTAGAACATCTTGGCCCTGGGATGCTCAAGGAATTCTCTTCCTACTCCTATCTCTTCTCAAGGTGTCTGTCAGAATCTCCTGGCCCTCTCAGCTATGTCCTGCGACATAAAGACTCAGGGTCATGCAAAAGGGATGCAGTGGCAGAGCTGCCACAGTCTGCTCATAATCCATCCTCCAGTGGGCATGCTGATTCCACACTGTCCCTATGGACTTGTGTACACCATCAGCTATTGTAACAGAAGCACTATCAGTGCAGGCCACACACTGACCCTGCACAGTGACCACCCTCTGCCCCTCACGTCAACTCTTGCTACTCCTTAAAGGTCTAAGTCACCGAAGCAGTTTTTCTTGTTTGGGAGTTAAGCAAGGTAGGCAATGATTATGCTCCATGCATTCAGCTTATCAACAGAGGTGACCCGAGCACGCACACACACACACACACACACACGTGCGCGCGCACACATTTAATGTTTGATCCAAACATAAATGGGGCAAAAGTTAGAACTGTTTGGGAGGACCTGCTATGGAAAACTTTCCCTACTCGAGTGAACAAGTGCCACATCTATTATAATATCATGGTTTAAAAGTGTATTTGAGAAGGAAAATTTTAGTCATTTTGAAATAGTTACGGCCCACGGCACCTGCCATCATTTCCTTTCCTGATGCTGTGGTAAAATACGCTGACAAATGCAACTCACAGGAGAAGGGGTTTATTCTAGCTCCCAGTTCAGGGGCAGTATCCATCACAGCAGGGAAGTCAAGATGGCAGGAGTGTGAAACAGCTGTTCACACTGACTGCACAGTCAGAAAGACAATAGTGAATTCATGCACGCTAGGGCTCTGCTCAATTATTTCATTTAAACAGTCCAGGATCCCCTACCCCAGGGTTTAGTTCCACCTAGAGTCAAAATAGGTCTTCTCACATTGGTTAACACAATCAAGATAATCCCCGCCCCCACGCACCAAGAGGTCCATCTCCTAGGTGACTCTAGATTTCATCAAGGTTACCTCAGAGATTAACCATCACAACATCTACTTGTAATAAAATATGAACATGAAAACATAACCCATGGCATTATGAGTAATGTGGCCCTTTACCTCCAGAGCAGGGCGTACAGTTATTGGGGTCAAACTTTTTTTCCAGGTCACCAGCCTGTTAAACCACCTGAGCAGGGAAACAAGCTGAAAAGCCTGGGCAGGTGGCTATCCCTCCTCTGAACATGCTCACTTGGGACATGCTCACAAGACTGACCCACTCCACCTGTAAGAGCCAGGGCAATGCGGACAGAGGCACTTGTTGGAATATGCCCCATTTTATTTAGGGATATGGAAGAAATAGGAAGACCAAACACAAAAGCCTGAACCACACAGTGGTTGCAGCCAAGACAGGAAGGTGGAGGAAAATAAGTTCGCCTCAGCTCGCTGCCTCCTCCCACACAGGTGTAGCGAAACTTGCGCAGAAAACATGCTTTGTTTCCTATTTTACTAAGAGATACATGTCTATTAACTTTCTAGAACAAAGCAGTCAGTGGAGAAAGTCCCAAGGGCCCACATACAAGCCAGCCATGCCTAAAAGCCACTTCAATGTATGCCGTTTCGTACTACATCGTTGGAGTCAGCCTTTGTGGAAGGGAGCATGGCCGACTGCTCACACTCCTGGCAGCAGGCAGGCAAAACCAGGCAGTTCACACCAATATCAAACTAGGTGATGACGCCTCAGGAGAAGGGGCTTCCTCTGGCTTAAGCCAAGGGCTTCACCTTGGAGAAGTTATGATCCCTGGTGTTCCAGTCTTCCCTCGAGGTCCTGGATTGAATGCAGTGTTGCCCCTTCATCACTGATTGTTCTGATTAAGGAACACCCCGCTGAAATGGCCACCGGGTAGAGATGGCCCCCATAAGGTGCACAGGAGACCCTAATGACTTCCTCACAAGGAATAATGAGGGAAGAAGAATATTCAAATCAAGTGTAGTTCATATTGCTTTATCCACTTGAAAATATTTGCAAGCCACTGTCAGCGTGCAGAAATGGCAGTCGCTACAAACCACGGAGCAGAAATGCAGTGAACTACGGAGCAGCACTGGATGCTGCCACAAACCTCCTCAGACCCTGGACAAGACTGGATTTCTTGTGTTCTGGATTTCCTGTAGAGATTAATATAGCCTCCTAATAGTGTAGAGGAAACACTAGAATCCGTGGGACACTCAGAGGGAATTCTCAGTTCTGTTCCTGCCCCTCATTCCCTCAAAACTGAATGAAAATTCAAGAAGAGATGTAAAGGACTTAGTGGGTGACAGCTCACAGGATAGTCAACCTAAGACAGACTCCAGAGCATGACATGATGCATATGTCATTAGTATGTGGAGAAGATACCGCCCCAAACCTACAAGAGCCTTCAGAGACGAATGGAAGAAGTATTTCCTGATGTCAGGGCTTGGAAATGTCCCCATAGAAAAGTCAAACTACATCTCCAGATATCAAGGGAAAAGGAGTCCCTGGGACATCCAGATGGAAAAAGAAAAATGACTTAGAAGAGGCAAAAGTGAAGCTAGCAATAATTGATGACCTGTTCTCAGTGACACCAAAGCCGTGTCCACAGATTCTGAGCAAAGGCATGGGTGTGAGCTGTGTGTGTAGGCTCCGTGTGATGTGCGTGTGTGTGTGCACATATGTGCCACATTTACCCAGGCAGGCTTCCACCTCGCCATGTATACTAATGAGGAAAGAAATCCAAGAACTGGAATGTCAGAGACTCAACGCAGTGAGCTGTGGGAAGGCAAAGATGAGGCACAAACAGCGACTGGCCTGGCTTGCTTCCGATTGGTGTGATAAGCACTAGAACCAAAACCAACGTGGGGAGAAAGAGTTTCTTTCAGCTTTGAGTTTATCATCCAATATCCAGAGACATCAGAATGGAAACTCGAGGCAGCAATGAAAGGAAGCAGAGGCCGTGGAGAAAAGCTGTTTGCTGGCTTGCTCTCCATGGCTTGCACAGCCCATTGGCTTAGACCACCCAGGACCACCTACTCAGGGGTGACACTGGCTGCAACTGGGTGGGCCATGGGCCCTCCCACATCAATCATTCATCAAGAAAATGGTCCTACAAACTTGCTGACAGGCAATCCGACAGAAACATTTCTTCAACTGAGATTCCTCCTCACAGATGACTTCCGCATTTGCCAAGCTGACAAAAAACTAACCAGGACAAAGACAGATGGAACCTGATTAACTGGGTACAGGAAACACAACCTGTTAGCAATTCTCCATCCAAGAGCAGAGGTACTGACGTCAGAGGGGTCTTCCTAGTACTGCAGACCCTCGGGCTCCACACCAGACTCAATGCACCCAAATCCTCACATCAAGGAGACAGGCAGTCGTTGCACACACGTTTTAAACTCTGAAGAGAACGACTCTCCGGAACAGATAAAGCACCAAGGAAGGACAGCCAATGGTCACCCAGTGGATACAGCAAAGGCTCCTGGACACTGAGGCAGAAAATGGACGATAACAGTACCCACCAGTTAAACCCAAACTGGAACATGGAGTGGTGGTTGGGGAGCAACAGGGCTCAAGAAGTTGAGGAATTTTTAAATGGGAGTGAGTTTGAGCTTCTGCCCTTTAAAGAAGAAACTTGACAAGATTTTGGGGAGTTGAGGGGAGTTTCTAATCAGGGAAGACATTTCTGGAATTCAGCAATTTTTGCAGCATTGTTTTAATTCTCGTCTATTAAATTCTAATCAAACTAAACACATTACTTTCAATTTAAAATGTATATAGTATGATTCTATTTTTTGCAAGACTGTTTGAATTGATATAATTAGCTATCATTCTATCAGAGGGCTATGGACCAAGTGTTAATGATTTCTTTTAGATAGTTGGAAGTAATTTTGTCTTTTGTGTGTGTGTGTGTGTGTGTGTGTACTCTTGTCTATTGCCTAATTTTTAAAAAACAAATAATAGTAAATGTTATTTTCACAAAAAAATCTTAAATGCATAATCAGAAAGGCCCATTTCTAATAACAGGTTTAAATAATGCTCTAAACAGTACTTACAGCCCATAAATCTCAAAAAAATACTATTTAAATGAAGTTAAAAGAAACCAAATTAAGTGATAAACTGGAAACAAAAATGTAATAATTCTCACCACTAACCACTTTTTCCATCAGGATGTGAGGTGGGTCCAGCAACATTTCTCAGCTTTCCATTAGAAGCTTCACCAGGGATTGGGGAATGGCTCAGTCTGCAAAGTGCTCACTACGCATGTGTGATGACCTGAGTTTAGGCCTCAGAAGCCATGTAATAATACTCAGCATGGCTGCTTGCACTTCCAGTCCCAGCACTTGGGAGGCAGAGACAGGCAGCTCCCGGGGGCTTGCTACAAAGCAATGAGAAACCTTGTCTCAAAGGATGGTGTTCCTGAAGACGAAACCCAAGTTTGTCTTCTGGCCTCCCCATGCGTACATATATAGGCATGTAGTGTGCATACACATGTACATGTACACACACACACACACACACACACACACACACACTGAAAATGAAATCACAAGTTTCTCTGCAGTTGCAAACCCTTACATCTCCAGAGCAAAGGCGCCCAAGTTCACTGCCTGTGGCCCTAGCCATGGCAATCCTCAGTCTTTCCTGGAGCCACCGAGACCTGTCTGTGCAGTTCTCCTCACCTCGAATAGCCCATGCAGAAACACCCTCAAATTTTATTACCTTCACTACACACCAAAGCACCCAGGCCCATTAACAAATGACCCTCAAAGCCACGCTCCACACCACCAGCTCAAACTGCTGGTTTCCAGACTTTACCTCTGGGAAGGTTGATAAGACACAAGAGTTCAGGCTCTGGGCTCCTTCGAGGCTCTGGGTGGGCCGTGTACTCTTTAGCAGCTAGAGGGTACTGAATCAGACTCTTGACTTGAACCAGGTGTCAGAGGACCAGGTGATGCTAATTGAGGCCACAAGGCCACAGGCTCCTCCTCCTCCTACCTGCTTCTGGGCCCAAGATCTCGAGGCAAGGAAGGCTATGCTGTCCCTCTCTCTAAAGGCAATCCACCTCCTGAGACACGACAGCATAATAAGATGGGACAAGCAAGCCACGGCCACACGATTCTCCAGGAAATGGCCCACAGGCACAGTGTGCATCTACCATGCTGTCACTGAGATACACCCATCTCAAGGGACACAGAACTTTTCCAGCAAAATATCTCCACTCAAGCCGTTTTTATGCCAAACTAGTCCTTTCACAGATAAAACACTGAGGAGCACTAGGCCAGGTAATGGCCTATACCTTCCTAGATTTGACTTCCTCGGTTGGCCCCTGTGCCATTCCCGTGTTCATAGGAAATGTCACGCCGGCGTTCAGAACAGCCTACGACACTTTTTCAGATAAATTCTTCAACAACTTCTCATAGCAGTGACTTCTGCCTCCCCAACTCTGCTGAGAGGAAATTGCTTGGGGTTATTGGCCCGGGAGAGATTGCTATAGGGTCTTGGAACTCTGGCATTTTCCAAGTCCATTTCTGAAGCACATCCCAGCTGTGTACAGCAGAAAAGTCTTTGGAAAGTGCTTACCAATATGACCGATGCTGAGATGAGCTCTCCAAAGCCACGGAGTGGACAAGAGCACACATTCCAGGCTGGGCATGTAGCTCAGGGATAAGAGTGCTCACCTGCCATTCTCCAGGTGCTGTTTTGGATCCCTGCACTGGGACAGGACAGGGAAAAGCCATGCTACAACTCAAGGAAAATTACTTAGCCTTTCTCTTGCCTCATTTTCCACATCCTTGCTCCTCAATGTAACGCATGAGACCTAAAAGACTTCTTGCTGCAGGTGTACAGAGGACAAGGGCGGTATCTAAGAGAGAGACCGCGGATGTTAAGATTCTCACATGTTAGCACCTGTTTGAAGGCATCTAGCTTCCCTCCTCTTTCAGTTCCAGATCCTTAGGTCATACTTCATCCCACACGCTTCCTATTGCCAGTCTGCCACCCAGGTCTTCCTTGTTGGTGGCATGCAGACTAGCCCTTGCTTCCTTGTTTTGACCTCCAACTCACCCACAGTGCCTGTCACCCCGTCTCAGCAGAGCCTTCGAATCCCTGATGATTTTGTCATGGATAGGAGGGCTGGCTGAAGCCCCGGCCATCCCATTAGTAATAATTCTGTTAAATAACTATGCTGTCGCCTTGAGAAATGGGGTGCCATCACCTGGCACTGCCCTTAGTCCTGACCTGATCAACTTTTTAATCCATAAAATGGAGGTGAAATACTTAATGGGATGTATATCAAATCTGGATGTGACAGAAAGCTGGGAGAAATGATCAAAATGCCAGTGAGTGAGTTCACATTCAGACTGATCTCTGGGAACTGGAATTCTGGACTGAGGCCAAGAGAAGGTGTTCATTATACAAGACAGGCATAAATTTCCAATGTGGGAGGGCAGCCCTGGCTTTGCAGCTTACTACAGGGAGGGAGGGAGGCATGAAGGTGACCTTAAGCTTCTTGAACTCATCCACAGTGGGGCTGCATACCAGAAGAACCCACCCACTGTCCTCTGGATTTAGAAGGAATCCCTTCTACAGAATTTGGATTCTTTTTGAAAGTTTTATTATTCTTTGACAGTTTCACAAATTCATATATTTTGGTCATTTTTACCCCCTCATCCCCCTTCACCCTGTCGAACCCTTTCTTTCCAACAAGTCCCTCCCTATTTTCACGCCTTTTGTTTGCTTTGGTTTTTTTTTCTTTGTTTGCCACCGAGTTTAATTAGGGTTGTTTGCATGAGTACACGTGAATGAAAAAAGAAAAAAAGAAGAAAGAAGGATATGACCGCTCGTAGGTACGGTGGAGATTAAGAGGAAGAGCACAGCCAGGGGCTGAGGCAACTGGGAGAGCCCAGCATGAACGTAACCCTCAGCTGGGCCATGTGGGGAGAGGGCAGAGAAGGGAAGGCAGAGTCAGGCGTCTAGGAGATTAAAAGGTAAACAAAAGGTACCAGTCAGCCAAAATGGCTAGTTTACACAGGGAAGGGCAGCTGAGGAATGAATAGGCAGCCCAGTCCCCGGACTGGAGAAGTTTAGGGTAAGGGCCCAGATATGCCAGCCACATCCTGTAACAGACAGGGATTGAGGGATGCTGGGAGAACCTGAAGGCCAGACCCTCTTTGATATGTTACACGGGCACCTAAATTCGCCCTCCGTCCTGGTGTTTGTAACCTAACGATATGTGAGAGGTTATTGACAGAAGCATGACCAGTTTACCAATGGCCACATCATTTAAAGAAAACGACTCCCCTCTCCCAGCACACACTATCAAAGCTCTTTAAGGAGGGGTGAGGCCTCAGGAGTCCCCCCCTCCTGTCTATGATGAGATGTTGAAGGCCCCCATCTTCTGCAGGTAACCACAGCTACTTTGAGTTTGCGAGTGTAAAGGTTGTCTCCCATCTAGAAGCCATTTCTGAGCATTCCTCCACCCTCCATCTCTTAACCTTCAAAAAGAACCTGCTCTGGGTAATAAGAATGTCAGGGATTAGCGTTCACAGGGCTTGAGCTCATTCATCGGTTCATGGACCCACTTACCATTTATTTCATGCATTATCTTTGCATGCAGCTGTCCTAAGAACTGCTGAGAGAAGGACTCCATTTTCTCCGGTTATTCAGAATGTGTAAAGTGAGGGAGTAGAATACACCGAGAGTAAATTAATAGAGCACACCCTGTGCAAAGAAGCAGGAATGGGTGGGCTCCTGACCAGGCTGAAATGTGGGTAGGATATTACTATGGTACTCAGCAGCTGGACCCGAGGACCTCTTTCAAGCAGCATTCTGTTATTCAAGGCTGCCCATAATGAGTTGGGGCAACAGGGAGGGATCCTTTCAAGCCCCAGCCAACCAGCCTCACTTTTACCTCCACACTGCTTCTTACTTGTTCCTGTCTTGACTTGGTACCAAAGTAACTCTGGTCTGTAGAGTCTCAGTGCAAATGCACATAGCACAAGAACATAAAGAATTGGAGACTGAACCTATAAGAATCTCATGTTCTAGTCTTCAAGATAATAAACATTGATGTTGGGGTCTGGGACAATGCCTGGAGTCTGTAAAGTGCCTGTTGCACAAACAAGGCAGAGACACAGCAGATCCCTGAAGCTCATGGCCAGCCTTGTAAAATGGTCCAGGGTCAATGAGAAATCACAGCTCAAATAATAAGGTGGAGAAGCCAGTGAAGAAGACAGAGATGTCTCCCCAGGATCTGCACACCCGCGCGTGCACATACACACCCAATATGAACATACACACACACACACACACACACACACACTTGATACATCTTCATGGACAACAACATTATGCAGCACAATCTTTGGCGGGGGGAATTCAGTGACTACATCAAAAGACACATACCCTCTCCAACCCCATATCCGCATTTCTGAAAATGCCTTATCCAGATAAACTCGCATTCCTGCAGGATGTTTTATTGAACTGCACCATACATTTTACTTTGTGTTTTGGCAGTATATTCCTGTCTTTTATTGTCATTCTGTGATAGTAAAATGTACATAACATAATATTTCTCATTTTAACTACTTGTAAGTGTGCAATTCAGTGTCATAAAATCTATTCACACCATGACACAGTTATCACCATTATCTATATACTTGAACACTCTTATCATCCCCAATACAAAAAAATCCATACCTATTAACAATAACTTCACATGCCTCTCTCCCCCTTTACCCCTGGTAGCCAGTGTTCTGCTGTCACACTGAATTTGCCTGTTTTAGATATCTCATGAAAGTCAGATCACACAATAATTTTCCTTCCATGATTGGCTTCTTTTACTTAGCATTGTGCTTTCAAGGGCTCTGTTGCAAAATACAGCAATAGTTCATTCCTTTTTATGGCTGAATGGTTTTCCGTTGGATTTTCATACACATTTTGTTTATGTGTTCCTCTCTTGATGGGCACTTGACAGGGTTCTTTTGGCTATTGTTGCTTTGATGACCAATACCAGTACCTGAACCTCTGCTGTCAATTCTTAGGTACAGAATTCTTTTGGTGGCAAAAGACTACATACAACCACACTAACCATCAGTAACTTGTTAAATAAGTTGCCATACCCACACATTGGAATAGCGCATCTCCCTTTAGAAAGAGTTGCTCTTGAAGTCCTGGTATGGGGTCATTTCTAAGTCGTAGTATTGTGAAAGGAAAAGAGCAAAGGTAGTGACGGCTGCAGCACCAGGAAGAAGTGAGTGCATGTCTAATGCACACACTCTCTGCGGAAGGTTCCACCAGAGCCACTGAGTGTGGTAGCCGAGGAGGTCACTGGGGGTGGGTTCAGCAGTGATGGAAACTTTGTTATACGCCTTTTGTGCTGATAGAAGACGTCAAATGAACTAAATACTTTGCCCTCTTACAATTAATAAATACTTTATACTGGTGAATGATCTCTCAAGGTCCTGAGTGTGGAGTCTGGGGAGATATCAAACTTGGTAAAGTGCTTGCCACACAAGTGTGAACACCTAAGTTCAATCCCTATCGCCCACTATAAAGGTGCTGTATGGGATGTATGCTTAATCCTGGTGACGGGGAGGCAGGGAGCCACAGGTCCCACTGAGAAACCCTGTCTCAATAAGAAAGTAAGTAAATACACACACACACACACACACACACACACACACGGTGGACAGCTCCTAGAAACTAACAGCAAAGGTTGAACTCTAGCCTCTACACTCACATGCACAACACATGTACCTGCACATGGAAGCACACACACACACACGCACGCACGCACGCACGCACGCACATGCACATACACACAGACTGAAAATGCATCACAAGTTCAGCAGAAGGTAGGGATGTATGACAGCAGCTTGGGAAGGAGAGGCAGAGACGTTTGTCGCTACAAGTCCTAAAATGTGACCAGTGGCATCTTCAAGCACAGCTCACTGTCAACAGCCTCCTTGATGCCACCAAGTTTCTCCTCAATTCCCATTTTCTCTCTTCTTCTGGTAACTGGAAAAGTCATGTGAGATCTGGAAGGTGAATGGGGTGTAGGAACCGGGCCTGTTGGTACCTAGCCTGCTGGAGAGGAAAGCCATTGAGTGGGGCTTCAAAGTTACAGAGATGCCCTGGCCTGATGGAGGTCGGCACTCTACATCTGGAACAGCCTTTGCTGTCCTTTTCTGGGTTGGATATGTCCAAAAGGTGTCTGATAGGAACCAAGTGGACAGACATCACAGGATGATAATCGAATCATATGTGAAAATGAGCTGACGAGGGGAGACACAATAAAAGCCAGAGGAAAGAGAATGAAAGTGCGAGCTGCTGAAACAGTTGCTCGCTATTCCAAGGCCTTCCTGGCTCCTAGCAGGGTTGGAGATTAGTGTTGATAATAGCTTCACCATAGGACCACAAAAAAATCAATGGAGCTGGGACCGAAGCAGGATCCATTTATCTTCTTGGGGTGAAATAGAAGGTGTGATTTTAAAGAGACAAATTATACCGAGTGTGTGTAATTGATGTGCATACACAGAGCCATGCAAGGAGGGCCAGCTCACACAATTGCACAGTATCTGGCATTATTCTTGTCAAAAGATTCTTGTAACAATGCCAACCCCAGGGCACGGTTCAAGTGCTCTAGAAAGAAGTAATAGGAATTGAGTTCTAGAATATGCTGCATTAATTTTGCATGGTTAATTATTTGTGTGAAAAGGCAATAAAGAATGCTGAAAAGAAAAGGCAATTCGTAGGTCTTGCTTTCCAATGAAAGTACTTGCCCAGGACAGGGTTCCAGAGGTCACTTAATCTATCCCTCTGCCTCTCATTGTAATGGACTAGTAGCCCCTGGAATAAAACTTTTCTTCCTTAAAGGACTTCAAGTGAGCTCCCTCATTGATCAACACATACACTTCTCATCAGCCACGATGATCCCATCACCCCAACAGTGTCAATATCTGACACCTTGGAGGCTCACGAGCGGTGTCGCCCATCGATCCATTGATGAATTTGTTAATTAAGTGAGGCCCCGTTCTCAAGCATGAGAGCCACATCATAAGCAGAAGCTGGAGCACCCACATCAGCTCTCTCAGCCAGTTCCCAGTTGTCAGCTACATGGGAGGGTTCAGGTGGGTCCCCAGATTCCAGGGAGAGGTAGGTGTAGACCCAATGTCAGGAGAGCCACTGTGCCCTGGAGAGTGCCCATCTGGAGATGAGGGACCCAGGACAAGGGCCATTTTCTCAGTTGATTGTGCATCAGCAGCCTGGGTACTTGACATCTCGAGAAAGAAAGATGGAGGAACCCCTTATCAGAAAGGTAAGGGAGAGTGGCTCTGGTCTGTAGGAGAATTTCACTCGGGGATTCATTGGGACCATTTGGAAAAAAATTATTTATTTAGTTTTTGTGTGTGTGTGTGTTTGCATGTGTAGTAGTCGTAGTAGCATATATGTGCTTGTGTATTATATGAATGTGTGTAGTATACATATGTGCTTTCATGTGTGTGTATGATGTATGTGATGTGTGTATGTGGGTGTATTGTATGTGTGTACATGTGTGTATACATGTGTGCATATTCATGTGGGCATGTATGTATATACATATGTGTTTGCATATAGGCTTGTATGTGTATATACATGTGTGTATATGCAGGTACCCACATCTTTGTGTGCCTTGGAGACACAAAAGAATGTCAGGTGTCCTGCCCTATCATGCACCACCTTTTTCCTTTGAGACAGGGTCTCTTACTGAACCTGGAGCAAAGTTGGAGGTCAGCAAGCATCAGGGATTCTCCTGTGGCTACTACCCTACTCCCCACCCAGAATTTAGGTCATACATGCATTTGACCATGTTTGCCTTTTGCTTCGTTTTGTTTTTCAAGACAGGGTTTCTTTGTGCAATAGTCCTGACTGTCCTGGAACTCACTATGTAGACCAAGAATGCCTCGAACTCACAGAGATCTGCCTCCCAAGTGCTGATATTTAAAGGCATGCACCACCACCCAAGCTATGTTTGCCTTTTTTACATCTGTTCTTGGCATTTGCATTCAGGTGGTTGTGTCTGTGCAGTAAGCTCTCATCTGCTGAGGCAACGCCCCAACCCAGGATCACTCTTCCCTAGTCCTGTGGAAAGTCACTCCCTGTACTAGAGTAGGTTATAGGCCACCTGAAGCAAAGAGCTTTGGTGGAGCTGCAGAATGCCATGTCTAGAAATGTTTTATACCCTAGGCTGGTTTTGGTTTTGAGAGTGCCAGGATCCTCCCTTCATTCCCCCTTTCCTCCTTCAGACTTGGGCCATGTTTTGTCATTCTCTCACCTCATCTGGGTCCTTCACTTCAGCTAAGCCCCAGGCCCAGAGACTAGCACATCTCAGCATTTCTAGATACTATCTCCAAGCAGCTTCCCACCCCCAGCATCCTGCTTCCTCCCCCACCCAGCACAATGCTTTCTCTCTAGCATCTGAATGATGCCCATCCACCTCTCTCCCTTCCTTCTTGAATCCTCACCTCCCTATTTGCCCTTCTTCATCCTGCTCAGCCTGCAAACTCAAGAGGGGATTTTCTCAACTGTGCATCTAAAACAAAAGGTCACCAGAGATGACTCTGGAATCAGATTCAGTTGGCTCTTTGCCCTTCTCATCCAGATCTCACCTTGTGAGGCCAGCCTACTTCATCCACCAGCTCTATCTGCCTACTGCATCCACCAGCTCTATCTGCCTTCTGCATCCACCAGCTCTATCTGCCTACTGCACCCACCAGCTCTATCTGCCTACTGCACCCACCAGCTCTATCTGCCTTCTGCATCCACCAGCTCTATCTGCCTACTGCATCCACCAGCTCTATCTGCCTACTGCATCCACCAGCTCTATCTGCCTACTGCACCCACCAGCTCTATCTGCCTACTGCATCCACCAGCTCTATCTGCCTACTGCATCCACCAGCTCTATCTGCCTACTGCATCCACCAGCTCTATCTGCCTACTGCATCCACCAGCTCTATCTGCCTCAAACTTTCTGCTCTGGTCTCCTGCCCTTTCTCTCCCTCACTACCTCACATTCCTCCTTCTGCTGTTGCCCTGTCCCTCAGAGCCCAAGGGTATTCTCTCTCTCTCTCTCTCTCTCTCTCTCTCTCTCTCTCTCTCTCTCTCTCTCTCTCTCTGTCTCTCTCTCCCTCTCTCTTTCTCCATCTCTCTCTCTCTCCCTTCCTCCCTCCTACCTCTTTTCTTCCCCCTCCTCCCTCTTGACAATAGCATCTGATAGTGTGTTAGATGCTGTTGGTGCAATGGTTAATATCAGTTCTTTCTGAAAGCTCAAAGATAAATGGGGAAGGAGAGAGATAGATGAAGGATTTAATACAATAAAATGTGGAGAAAATTTGGGTCCAAAATAGGGATCACAAGGCCCAAAGTGCTCATAATTTTTCAAAAGCAAAAATAAGATGCAGGAAAAATGTTAAGCCTTTTCAGCCTTCTCCCTTTAAGCCAATCCTGACAAGTCACCCAGTGACAGGGTGGGGCTGGAAGACTGTCGCATCAGAGATGAGTTAAGCAAACCCAGCGAGGTGGTAAGACACATGCGCGCCTATGATTCTATGCCAACAACAGAAACTGACTGAAAGGGAGAGAGAAGGACAACAAATGTCCATGCACTGCGGTCGTGTCCTTGTCCCCAGAGACCTGGGAACTTGGCCATGTGGTAAGTTCAGAAAGCATCCAAGTCACCCTTATCCTCACCTGCCTTTCACAGATACCATTTGATGGGGAGGGGAGTGGTGCATTCTGAGAGCCTCTAGTCTCCAGGGACCATCACTGTGGGAATAAAGAGAGCAGCACTGAGGAGGTGGCTCACGCCAGGAGCTACACTTTTCACATCTCACAAGAAGCAGATGCTGGAGGTCAGAGGGATGCGTGACCTGAGCAGAACTTAGATGTATCAGTGAAAAACCATCCAGATATGAGAAATTGGTCTGGCACCTGAACACATCCATTCTCCACGATGGCAAAAAAAAAAAAGAAAAAAAGAAAACAGTGAAGGAATTAAAGTGCCCTAGGAGTGGGGAAAAATAGAGTCCTAGGGCAAGCTTCTCATCTCAGTGAGTCTCAGCAAAGCCTACCCTGCTCAGAGCAAAGGGGAAGATGCCATCTATAACGGGAATGGGGTCATGTCTAAAAATGAGATACTATAGAATTTAGGGGGGGGAAGACAAGAAGCTGTTTACTAGTTTAGAAGTCTATCAAAACACCATGGCCTTCGAGTCAGAGAAGCAAAAGAGTAAGAAGAAAGGGAGCTCAAAAGACTGAGATGAGAGGGAAGACAGATTGAAAAATGGATGGGTTGCAAGGAAACGCAGTGCTAACGCAGAAACAAAGCTGCTTCACTGGCAGGAAGGAACTGACCCGAAGTTCAGAACAGCAAGTCGGCAATGCACAAAGCAAACGTGGAAGTGGAGGCAGAAGGTGGGAGATCTGGAAACTAGAGGGTGGAGAGCCACGCAGAGATAATGAGAGTCCCTAAAATATCAGCCACAAATGAAGCAGAAGAGAAATGGAAGATGGAAGGTAATAAAACACTACTGAGCTGAAGATGGAGACTCAGTGTGCAGACAAATGGACTCACCAGGCAGTCGGGCAGAGGAGACCCAAGACAAGGCATACACTGGGAAATAAGAGGAACAATGTTAGAAAGGGGGGGAAAAGGAGAGAGAGAGGGAGAGGGAAGAGAGAGAGAGAGAGAGAGAGAGAGAGAGAGAGAGAGAGAGAGAGAGAAGAGAGGCTGTTTGGAAGTGAGGAAAGGTGGCTCACATGTCTCAGGGATAGAGTCAGCTGAGCACTGACTGAGGAAGCAATGCCAGTACTGAAGACAGGACCGCCCCAGAGAGGAAGCAGAGACACAACTCAGCTCCTGAAAAGTAAGCATGACCCTTACTCTGCACTAAATGTCCAAACAAAGACCCTGCTGTGGAAGCCTATGCTGTGGACGGCAGACACGACAAAGGATTGATGGAGCTTTAGAAAGAAAAGAACCTTAAAGGGAAGGAAGGACCTGTGGTTAAAAAAAGTACACAGACTGAAATAAACCAGAAGATTAGAATACACAGCAATGTTAAATGTTAGTCTACACGCTCCAAACTAGAAAACATTGAAATCAATAGCAAAATATGTAAATAATATACATATAATGTAACAAATACAAACAGGCATTCACAAGAGAAAAAACTCATGAAAACTTTTTTAGTCCAGCTTTCTAAGTTCTGGGGAAGTGAGACAGCTCACTGGTTGCAAGCACTTGCTGACAAGCCTGGGGACCCACGTTTATCCCTGGGGCCCATGTGGCAAAAGAACATATTCCTGTAAGTTATTCACTGACCTCCACAGTTCACAATGGGAACACACACCTCCCCCCACTACTATGTCACATGCACACACCCACACACATAATAAAATAATAAAAGTTTACAATTCTTAGACACAGTGACTGGGAAAATAGGAGACAGGTTACGTGTTCTGCAAGAATAGGACCTGAGTTCAAGTCTCAGGATCTGTTTTTAAAAGTTAGGAGTGATGGCACAGGTAGTTGGGTTGTTTACTACTCTCTACTCTTTGGTCTTTGGGGGCCCACCACCCAGGTCTCCAATAATTACATGGAGACTTATTCTTACTAATAAATGCCTGGCCTAGCCTTAGCTTGGCTTGTTTCTTGCCAGCTTTTCTTAAATTACCCCATCTACCTTTTGCTTCTTGGATTTTACCTTTCTCCATTCTATATACCTCTTACTCCATGACTGGTTGCTTGGTTGGGTGACTGGCCTCTGGCGTCCTCTCTCCTCCTCCTTCTCTCACTCCTTCCTCTTCTTCTATTTATTCTCTCTGCCTGGCAGCCCCGCCTATCCCTCTCCTGCCTAGCTTTTGGCCATTCACCTCTTTATTACAACAATTGGATGATTTAGGCAGGCAAAGTAACACAGCTTTACAGAGTTAAACAAATACAACATAAAAGAATACAAGACATCTTTGCACCATTAAACAAATATTCTACATCATAAAAGAAAGTAACACATCTTTAATTAATATTCCACAACAGACACACACTTGAAATATCATTGCTGGGGAGGCAGAGACTGGTGGACCCCTGGAGCTTGCAACCCAGCCATTTAGACAAACCAGTAAGTTCCTAACCAATGACAGACCTTGTCTCAAAAACCAAAGTAGACAACACCTGAGGAAGGACACCTCTGCCCTCCACACAGATGCACATTCAGGGACATGAATATGCAAATACACATAATGATGTATTCACAGCATTAAAAATGAATAAAAATTATTTAGTATTTTCAACTACTAGACTAACAATAATCAGAAAGATTACAGTGACTGAAGTTGCGGACACTGGGGGACAATAGCCTTCCACTCTCGTGAGTGTCTGGGATACAAGGCGACATCAACCCACCACTACTGAATGGCATGTCATCATTTTTTATCAAAACTCCAAAAATGGAGGAAACTTTAATCCCCAAATCAAACCTCTTGGATTTATCTTGAGGAGACCATCCACTAAATTATTAAAAATACATGAGCACCTCACTAGGTACGGTTTATAAGAATGAATGCAAATTGAAACGGTCTACATGACTGGTTGGACCAATCAACGACAGGTGGGACAGAGGCAGCAGATTTCTCAGAAATGAACCAAGCATACATATGGTACTGTTTATATAAAGAGACTCTCATATCAACTAAGGCATAAACTCATTTATCTGTGGTGTGTGTGTGTGTGTGTGTGTGTGTGTGTGTGTGTGTGTGTGCGTGTGTGTGATGTCTAAGTGTCTCTGTGAGTGCATGTATTCATGTGTTAACAACTCTTATGAGTCAGTTCTTTCTGTCCAGACTGTGGGTCCCGGGGATCTCACTTAGGTTACCTGGCTTGATGGCAAGGACCTTTACCCACTGAGTCATCTCCCTGGCCCATGGTGGAACTCTTAAAGTATGATCCAAATGCCCAATAGTACAATGGAAGAGTCATAGGATAAGCAGGTGAGTTGTGTGAGCCACTGAGATGCCCTGTCCCAGGGGGGCTGTCCTGCTGTCTGTCAGTCCTCCCAGCACTCAGTTTCTCTCCATCCCTAGCTAGCACTTCCCATCACTCTCTTTTATTTTACCCGTCCTCAACAATGGGTACTGATCCCTTACTTTGTTCTTAGTCTGCATTTTGCTAATGACTAATGATGTTGGACATCTTTCCCCATGCTTATTGGTTATATATCAAACATGAAGACTTACTCATACAAAAAGTGCACATAAATATCCACAGTACTTTATAACTCCCCCTCCCAAACTATAAATAAGTCAAAGGTCCTTAAAAGGTGGATGAATGGTTAAACAAACTTTAGTACATCCATAGAGTGGAATATTACTCAGCAATAAAAAGGAATAAACTATTAATGCATACAGCATATATGCCCATTCCTTTAGGTATATCACTAGGGAAAAATACTGACTAAAACAAAAAGGAAGAAGTCGATTCCTAAAAGCTATGTTCTCTATGATTCCATTCACATAGTACCTTGAAATGACACAATTTTAAAGATGGGCAACAAACTGGTTCCTGGGCTAGAGAGGAGAAAGAAGAATAGGACTTGGCACGGCTATATGAAAAGGACCGCTGGGGATGCTTGAGGTTCTGGTCTGTGGTAGTCATTCAGTTCCACAAGCTGAGAGAATCCAGGGCTGGGGCGGGGGGTGGCTTAGTCTATAAGAAAAGAAGTCCTTGAGCAAGAGTGAAGACCTGAGTTTCATTCCCAGAACCCACATTTTTTTTAAAAAAAAGAAAAAGCCAGGAGTACAGACACACATATACACCATGCATGCACACACTCACACACACACACACACACATACCCCAAAAGCTGATATCTGATGACGATCAGTCAATCATATCAGTATCATTCAATGGGTATGAAATTATGGCTAGATAATGCAAGATGTTACCATTGATACAAATCAGACGAAGAATGCATGAGTCTGTATTATTTCTTTAAAAAAATGTTTATTTTAATTATGCAAATAAGTGTGGCAGGGTCTGTGCACAGGATCACTGGAATTGCAGGCAGCTGTGAGCTGCTCTATGTGGGGTCTGGGGACAGAGCCTGTGTCCTCCAGAAGAACAGTAGGCAGCATTCTTAACCACTGAGCCTTCTCTCTAGCAGCTTCTAGAAGTCTCTAGAAGACTATACTTAACCTCAAAATGAGGTTTTAAAATGCAAGAAATACAACAAACAGGCACTGAGGGAAATGCTGAGATACAGCTGTCTGCACATTCGAGGACAGAGAACATATGGTCAGTACTTGCCCCTCCAGGGACTGAGTAGGGCTTCCTTCTTGAGGAACAGGTGCATAAGGACAAGAGATAAGGGGTGCAATCTGAGACCCTGAGATGGGAGTTCTGGAGCCCCAGAGGCATCAAGCTCAGAAGGGGTGAGAAGCGATACGGTGGGAAGGCCTGGTTCCCCCCCCCTACCCCCGACAGTGTCATTTATTTATTTCATCATTTACTTATTTATTCCCTCTTCTATTGGACAAGAAACACTGCAGCACAGCCCTCAGGATAACGGGATAAAAGGCTAGCCTTCCTACTCCAACCAGGAAGAGGCTTCAAGGCGACAGGAATCAAGAGCTTACCAAGAAGACAGAGGCAAGAATGACCTAAAACCCCAGAACTTTAACACAGTTGAGCTTTAGAGTCAGAAAATGAGTGAGGTATGTGTGAGTGTGATGTTGACCCGATGTACGATCCCCCAAGCCCTGAGCATGGTGCTAAGGAAATCAGGCAACTCTGATAGGTAACAGGTTAGGTGAGTCACCAAAACCACCCTGCAAAGAAAGACCTCAAAAGCTGCAGTCACGGGGAGACTAGTGAGGGCTGGGAACTGGGGAGGCGCAGGATTTCCTACTGTACTCTAGGCCAAGGCTGCACAGCTCCCAAACCCTTACATTTCCTGAGCTTCAATGGGAACCAGTCCTTGGGCACAGAGCTGCGATGGTTTATGGAGTTCTGAGCTCCTGGGCCAAACTCTCGCCCATCCCCGATCAATTGCTCCCTGTCGCAAGCTGAGCTGGTTCCAGTTCTTTACTTTCTGGACCATAAAGTTGTCCTCTGCATGACTTAGGAGGCTCTCCCATGCCAGGCGTTTATAACATACAGGTACCCGTGCAGCCCGCAGCCCCCATTAGCGTGCTGCCTGCCGATTTAGCAGTCCCGTCCAAAGCATCAGAGAGATCTGTTTCCCTAGACCTCACTAGCCCAGGCAGCATCCGGATACGGCTCAAGGCTTCCAGAGCTGAGTCTGTGCTGCAGCAGCAGAAGGGGGGTAGGGTGGGGGAAAGGACCTCTTCAGTCTGGTAGGACATCACTCAGCATGGTGAGGACCAACCCCATCAGATAGCTCTCCCACTCAAGATCACCTAGGACCGTAGGAAGGAGTGTGGAGTCTACTAGTTGGCTCTAAGCACAGCCGGAAATGTAGAAAGAACTAGAAGTACACTCCTTTAGCACAGGCCTGGGGACCATCATGGCAGACCCAGCATAGACTGGGTCATGAAGACATTAAAGCATTCCTGGAGAACAGATTTAAAAACAAAGATCTGAGTTTTGTCCCTAAAGCTTGTGGCACAGGGCTTGTCCTTCTGAACCACACTCTGACTCAGTTTCCCTAAGGAAGCTGCTGTCATAGCATCAGCCCCAGGGAACCTGAGTGCAAAGCCCTGGGACATATCCTTCCATGGTAAAGAGATCGTTTTGTGATGTTTGGATGCTCGGGGCAGCCCCTGGCATGTATAAGTTGCTCTCTGGATAGCTATGGAATCACGTCTTGTTTTAACCTGTTTTCTCATGAAATAAGAGCACAAACAAACGTTCTTTCCCCACACTGACTGGAGGCTTGGCAACACTGTCTGGAAACTCAGCATCCAGTCTTTGCCCACAGAGAACAACTACATGTTTCCACAGTAGACAGCTTGATATGACAGCCTGGAAGAGGAAGGCCCTAAAAACAGATTTCAGCCTCACCTGCACCCACAGCAGCCCTGAGCACCCTCCTCCCACATTTGAGCAATGTCCCCTGGGGACCATATGGCATCACTGCTATGGTCCTATGCTACTTGTTAGATTTCAACATTGAACTCATTTACAGCGTGACCTTTAGAAAAGTAAAATGGCAAAGCCAGTTTATCCTCACAGGTGGACTGAGATTAAAGTTTCTAAAAATGCAACTATAAAAGATGGAGGTTGAGTGAGAGAGAGAGAGAGAGAGAGAGAGAGAGAGAGAGATGAGAGAATGAGAATCACTGAAGCAGGCAACCCTGGAAATGGAGGGCTTGTTAGCTTAGCCACTCCCCTTGGGAGGTCCCGAAAAGTGGGAGAGAAAAATCCCTGTGTGGAGCAGAGCAGTGCACAGCAAATAACAATGCAGGGTCTGCTGCTCAGGTCAGAGAGGTCAGCGATGCTCCCCTAGGACTTGGTATTTGAGATGAGATCTGCAGTAGGGAAGGGCGAGGGAGAAGGACCTGGGCAGGGGGATCGATACTAGAAAGTCTTCAGGTTGAAGGAAGGGGTGAGACAGGCAAGGAGCACCAAGTGGGTCAGGAGCTGGGAAGCCCATCAGGAGGAAGAGGCTGTGGGTGGGTACTCTTCAGATCTCAGGGCCATGAGCAAAACAGGTGAGTTGGGGTCCTGAGAGCTCCATGAGGACCCTCTCATCTGCTGGTTGGAAAAGTTTAAACTGTAGGTCTCCAGCTAGCACTGGGGAAACCATTCAAATGCAAAGGATTCACCCCAACCCATCCCAAACTGTAGAAAGGCCGGCTCTGGGAGGAAGCATTTTAAAACCTCCAGGAGACAGAGAGAGACAGAGCCAGACAAACACAGAGAGAGAGGGAAGGAAGGGGGGGAGAGAGAGAGAAAGAGAGGGGAGAGAGAGAGAGAGGGGGGGGGGGGTGGGGAGAGAGGGAAGAAGCCCCTTAGCATCAAAGACTGTGCACACTATCTTAGCTTCCTGGACCCCCTTCCCAGGTAGAGAAAGTTGTGAGCCTGGGTAATCGAACTGTGGCTGAGGTGTGAAGATACTTGGGCCCTGGGTAACGTGGGTGGAGAGTTAAAGAGACTGGACCTGCTCCACAGCAGAGCCCACAGGAGTTTGCACAGTACTAGCCTTGTTAAGTGTGCACAGTGGGGAAAAATGACAGGGCAATGAGGTCAGCTCATTATCGGGTACATAAAAGCAGGAGAGAAATATGAAAATGTAGCACAAAAGAGACAGAAAACGACCGCAGGCTAGAAGAAAATATAGCACCCAAAATAGAAAAAAAATTATCCATAAGGGCTTATTTTCAGAATTCAATAATACAAAAGCTCAAAAACTAGACAATAAAACAACAGAATAAAATTTAAAAGAGAGATTTCAGAGTTAAGGAAACAAATTATAGATCAAAATGGCAATATTATAAAACTAATAAGGTAGAAATGACTATAGAACTGAATTATTGACACAGAAGAAATGGGTGAAAAGTGAGTCACCAGCAAAGGAAATAGTGTGTGGCGGCAACTGCAGTCCCTAGAGAGGCCCGGCCAGAGTAAGTTCAAAGGAGAGGGATTGGAGAGACTCAGTTGGTAAAGGGCCTTCCACACAAGTGTGAGTCACATCCCCAGCACCCATGAAGAAAGCTAGGAGTGAGTATGTTCCTGTAATCCCAGCTCTGGTCAGAAAAACACAAGATGAGCCTTCAGGATATTCAGATTGGCGAGGCAATGGGGTGGCACCCTGTTTCAAAAAATAACGTGGAGAGGAATTGAGGATGCCCGATGTCTATGTCAGTCTCTGACCACCACAAGCATGTACACGAAAGAAAGAAAAAGAAAGGGAGGGATGGAGGAAGGGAGGATGGGAGGGAGGGAGAGAAATGGAATGAACAAGAAAGAAGGAAGAGTCAGTGTCCAAGACAAAGTCTGGCCAACAGTCGAACCTTCATTATGTCGAATTATTCAGCCAGCAAAGAGGGTAAGAGTCACCTTTTTGGAAACACACAGGCTAGCCTTGGGTCTCCCTTTAGCCAAATTCCCAGGCAGGTCCTCCTGTGAATGCTGTAGGACCTCAGGTAACCAAGTGTTTGGGGTTGTTGGATTGTTTGTTGTTTATTTTAATATACTTGAAAGTGAGGGAGATTATAAAAGGATGAAATTTATGCAACTAAGAGAAAGTCAAACTAATGAATCTCCTATAGAGAATGTTTGGTAAAGCAACAGGAAGTAATCACATTATTTAAATCTCAGCAATAAAACTAAACACATCAAAGATGGTGGAAACTATAAATACACACACACACACACAATTCTTTAAAATATCAAGGACTGGGAAGGGGAAGCAAAGAAATAGAAGTCCACAAGGGTTCTCAACTATTCTAGTTATTATTTAATTGGTATTATTAAATATGAAGCTTAGGCAAACATGATGATACAGGCAGGCATGTCACCCCAGCTCTCCAGAGACGGAAGAAGGAAGAGCTGAAGTTCAAAACCCACTTGAGGTATTTAGAGAGACCTTGAGGAGGCAGGGAAAGAGAGAGACGAAGGGAGGGAAGGAAGGAGGAAGGGAAGGGGGGAGGGAGGGAAGGGTGAAAGCTATTACAAAGTAAGTCTCAATATTTTTAGAACTTCCTTAAAGTAGGGTATTATAAAGGTGCACACTTGAATTTCCAGCATTTAGGAAGTAAACACAAGAAGACAGAAGGATTATGAGTTTGAGGCTAATCTGGGCTCCCTGGGTGACACCATTGCAAAATAAAAAAAAATCATCACATTGTGAGTATGAACACACACAAACATGTGTACACATGTACCAAACATACACACTCATACACAAACATACAGAGAAGGCTATCACATTCTAAAGTTAGTTATGACTTTTTGTTTTTCTAACTATAATACTAATAGGTTATAGATAGATACCTAAATTGATGTTTACTTAAATTCAACACTGGCAAATTTTTACATTCTCTTGTATCTTTTTTTAAACTTTCCTATTTTAAATACACATTATATACACACATATTTCCATTTCTAAAATGTCTAACTTCAATAAAAAAAAGTTATTATTTTAAAAAAGGAATGGCACATATGAAGAGCATCAACAGTATTTTGAATATGTTAATATTGTAATTAGGATGTCCATGTTAGCGATTTCCACCAATTCACCTCTCTGGTAGCATGTCTTCAGAATCTCAATGAGTTCGGTAGGCATATATAATTTTTCTCTGGTGCAGTCAATGGCCATACAAAGTCATCTTGTCTGCCAATCAAATCTTCATAGTTCTTCTGACATCACCCACACTAGACTATGCCTCTCTACTTCCTTCCACCATGCTTCATGCCAGGGACACATCATCATCTGGAGCCTTGACGTCTTGCTAGAATTGTTAAGCTGTCTTAGAAGACTCATGTGGGTGTCTGAGTCCTAAGTCCCCTTAAAACACAACAGAGCCTGCTTCTGGACTTGGGTGGCAGACCATTGACCTCTCAGTCCCCTTTCTACAACAGGCACAGGCACAGGAAGGCACTCCCACGTCTTCCTCCGAGTCTGCTTATGACACATCTGCCTTCCACACTTTCTCCTTGCTCCTACTACCCATAAGTTTCTCTATTTCCAAATCATTTCCCAAAGTAGAGACTCCAAACCTGAATGTCTTGAAACAGAAATTCCCCAACACTCAGAAATACATCCAAGGATCCCAGAATTTTGTTAAAAAAAAAAATCTGGCTGGGAGGGAGTACTGTACCACAAATCATTGAGAGTGACAGAAGTAAAAGCCACATTGCTATGGCACCCAAAGGCTTGTATCATGTATCACCATGGTTATCCTGCTATAGTCAACAGGGAAGAAAAAGAATGGGTATCTTCTGGTACTGGTGGCCCTGCTTCAATCTAATGGCACATCATTTATTGCGAATGCTCTTATTAGAGTGGTTAACACTTCAAGACGCAATTTATAGAGCAGAACAAAGATTAGTCCTGCCCATATTTACTCATTTGATTAGCCTGAGTGCTCGTCTTTGAAAAAATAAGTTCGAGTGTACCATGACGACAGATGATGATGAAAATAGTGATGCCAAAGCCAATAGCATGCATTAATTTGTTCAGCTTATTTCATTTGCATCACTCCCTTCTGGCCCGTGCCCAGCTCTCAGTCCAAGACGCTATATTCACTGTCCATCCTAATGCCCCAGTGGGCTGGTAGGAATCTCACAAGACACAGCCATGTGCAGTGGCTCAGAGAAATGGAGCTACTGGTTTTAACTGAAGGTCTTAGATATATTTCTTTCCTCTTAGTGTTGAGGAGCACTAACTGAGACTATGGAACACAGTTAAGCTCTGCAATTTCTAGCCGACCTTAGACAAACTAGTTACAACTCTGTGATTCAAGGTTCTCCTGGCAAAACAGAGCTGATGAGTCTACATACTCTATTAAGTTGTATTAGTTTGTGCAGGCTGCTTTAACAAAATGTCATACATACACAATTAAACCAATAACCAAGAGCTTATTCTCTCCTGGTGATGGAAGTTGCAATCCTAGATCAAGGTAACAGTGGGGCCGGTTTCTGGGGAGGCTACTCTCATGCTTCTAGGCGCCATCCTCTTGCTCTAACGTCACAACATCTTTTGTCTTTGTAACTTCAGAGTGCAAGCTCTGGCGTCCCTTTGTAAGAAGACATCAACCCATCGCCTGAGGGTCTGACCCATTTGGCCTAATTTAATCTTTATCTCCTTCAAAACCCTATCTCCAAAGAGCATCACATTGGGGATTAGAACCTCAACAAAGGACTTTTGTGGAAACATAAGTCAGTCCATGACATCTGTCATGATTAGATAAATTAATGCACATAGTGTCCTTAAGACAGTGTCTGTTTATTGCATGTCCAATAAATGTTATCAGTTGGGCTTACTGCTATTGCCATACTCACCCAGTTCAGACAAGCTAGCCCTAGAGAGTAGTGAGTATCTCGTGCATGAAGTGCAGGAATAATCATCTCTATGAGATTCTAGTGAAGGACAGGAAGGCCCTTCATCCTAAGGTCATGTCCACAAATATAATCTACTGAGGTGAAAAGGCCATGTGCACACAGGAGTTAAAGGTAATGCGGTAGGATCTTCAGAGCAATTAAACTCTCAAAGATTCTCATGAGGATTGCATTCTGAAATGTTTGCACTCTGAGATTAGACTGTTTTACTTCTTTGTGTGTGTGTATTGTGTGTGTGTGTATACATGAAAGCACACATGCTTAACTTATCTACCTTTAAGAAATGATGCATCCATGAAAGAAAGTAGATCTCTTGTGTGTGTCCATGCATGAATGTGTGTGTGTGTGCATGTGCACATATGCATGTGTGTTACTATTCTTAAGTGGAAACTTACAATACCACAGTGGTATAGGGACCAAATTGAGTCTAAAGGTCTGGAGCCTTTGGGCTGAACTGAATTCTAAAAGGATTTGGAAAATTTGAGTTTTCTACTGGCCCTCCACTGGTATCTCCAAGTGCACTGGCTGTTATTGAACATAATCTGCCCTCAGACTAACATCAGGAACTTCCTCCTCCTCCACAGTACTGGGGTGCTCACTGTCACATACACAGATAACACAGACATTGATGCCTATGCTTGCTTGAGAGGATGGGCAATTAAGGCGACCTCATTTGGGCTGCATTCCATTGGACAGGGATGACTTATGCACCATCTCAAAGATAAAACACAGAACTGGTCCACTGGGGGCAAATTTACTGAATATACTCTTATGTTTCCCAAGTCAAAGAATGGTTTCATGGGAAACTCATGAGAGACCCTGCTAGCACTCAGATGCTCTAAGAGTCTGGAGGACAGTCTCTCCTTGGGACTGGAGAATAAGACGGATGAGATGGTGGTGAATTATCACACCCTGACCTGCCGTGTTAACCCTGAATTTATACCTTAAGACAATGGATGACATGCAGACCTCATGTATTTCATCCCTTAATGGTTACCATTTGCATGTGTGTCTGACGGCCATTCTCAAACATGATTTGTGCCAGGCTGGGATCCTGTGTGACTCCTGAGCAGGGACTTCCTCGAAGGCCTCGAAGCCATTCGCTGCCATGAACGAGCCAGTGGCTCAGGCTCACCCCGCCTTCATCTGAACATTATGGTGTCCTTCTAGACCAGCTCTACAGGTCACACCCAACATGGAGCAAGCCAGCCTGTGCAGGAGACAGGTGCTTGTGGGAGAAACGTACTTCAGTAAACTAGAAATTAGGAAGAAACAAGAAAAGTCAAACATGCAGTCACAGTACTGTAGAGGCTAGGGTCTGTTCTAGACCAGCCTGGGCCACATTGAAAGACCCTGTTCCAAAAACTTAATGACAAAAATACAACGAGTCTCTCAAGTAAATACCTAGCGAGGCTTCGCTGTCTCAGCTGACACATGAGAGCTTGTACTCTATCTGTCCTTGCTACAGCCCATGGAATGGGATTCTAGATGAGAGATCTGAGGCGTGAGTGGCCAGAGATGGAGCAGATAGAGAAACAGCCTCTTTCTCTTTGCAAGGAATCTACAGTTAAATGAATCATAAAGGCCAACTCACCTTGACGCTAACCGAAAAGAAAAATTCAAGAAACAGACCAAAGGCCGAAGAGACAAGTCAAATATTATAGGATGGGCTATCAAAAGGGGCCCAGAGAAGGAGCTCAAAAGTTAAAACCAAGGAAGCCAGGTACAATGTTATAATAAGAATGGACTGACCAAAAATGTTCTAGTGTAGTGGTTTCCATTGACTCAACTTCTACCATCCACACTTCCCTGTTGAGGACACCTAGGCTCACACTAATGTCACACACTAGCTCTAACTATGAAGCCAAGTGTAACCTAACCTAGCTCTACTACATCACCACTCCCTTCACCTCCAAGGCCCCAAGTCCAATTCCTCTGTGGCCAATTGCAGCCCTTTCCCCTTGTTCCTGCCCCTCCCACTCAGTACACAAAGCTTTCTTTTGTCAAGTTTTTCTCCCCACTATGCTTCTCTTCCATCTTTCAGTTCTTAGAAGTACATGCTTGGGTCTACACTCATCTTCAATGTGACTAGGATGTCCCACTGCAAGCTGAGAGCTCTGAGCATTCTGGGTGGGTGAGGTCCCTTCCCTCTCTGGGACTTGGCTCTTCTGAACAGGCTTCATGGAATGTATGATATTCTACTTCACTGCCTGCTCAACACCATTATGTTGTCCAAACCATATATACTGGACTTCATTCTTCCTTTGAATCCTATCCTACCTCTAGTCCTCCCTTCCCTGAGGTCCATCCTATTACAGCACAGCTGTGGATAAGGCTCCCAGAAAGCTCCTGTTAGGGCCACTGTTCACACAGTTTACCTGGATGTGGTGGCTTGGTAGGAGGAAAAAAGAACCAGATTAGAAGAGAGATGACCTCTGGGTACCACTGGCCATGTAGAAGGCTATCCACATGCAGAAGAGGATCACCACAGGTTGCTCCCAGGCCTTTACCTGACACTAACATGGGGAAAGACTCAGGTTGGGGAAGCAAGGTTCAAAGTCAAGAGTCACTCTCTTGGTTATCTTCCAACCTTTGAATTTCCTTGGTAATTTGTGTGCTGAGAGTATGAGACTCTCTTCAGTCACCCAAGAGTCACTCAGCTCACTTGCAGGATATAGCATTTGTTTGACCTTCTCCAGACAGAAACCACATCTACCTAGTCCTCAGGGAAACCAAGTGAGAGAGGTAGGGAGGGTGTACCCCGACACCCAATATACACTTTGCAGATAGTATGCTGAAATCAAAGGTACAGAATTCACATGGGTGTGGCTGTGTCACCCGCGTGATGACAATACTGCAGAGGGAATCAAAGCTTCCAGAATACTTATCCATGCTTTCATCAAACAGCTTTGTCTATGAGATTTTTGGGGTCACAACTGAAGAAGTCCTAGTGCATGGGCCTATGGCAGACTTTCAGCAAGAAAGGGCCCCATCAAAGGCTTCCCATGAGATGTCAGGCTCTGGTAGGAGGTTGCACATCTCAAAGACCCAGCTAGTTCTCTGTCTTGAGTGGCAGCATGGTGGGGAGAAACCTCCCCAGCTAAGCTCCTGGCTTCCTGCAAACTCTCTGGAACAAAGCACTGCTGTCCTTCACCTCCACTTCTCCCTTTGCTCTGAAAGAGTGGATCTCTGCCCCCCACCTCATGCTTGCTCTCCTGAGAAGCCACTCTGGGTAGCCATGAGTCTAACCGCAGATGGTGCAGGAGAATTAGCATTGAGCCCCACCGAGCCATGAAGGGAACTGAAGAGGTGACTATTTTACACCTGCAATTAGCCACACACACAGAACTGTGCTCCCAACCAATTGCACCTGCAAGTGGTTAATTACTAAACAGCAAATGCAATTAGGTACTTACATGTGATCTCCAGGACCAAAGTTGCCAACCCAGGAGTCGCCAGGGAACAAACACATGGCCATGCGCACGTGCATTCACGCACGCACACAGGGAACATACACGTAAGTACTGACGGGGCAGCGAACCCAGAACAAAACCACCTGACCCCCAAGGTTACAGACTGAAGCTACTGAGGCAGTAGGGGATCTCTTTGTTAAAGCCGAGATGCCGCATTATAAAACTCCAGGTTACAGTAAGCTTTGTGTCAATATATAGGGCAACTTCTGAGGCTCCAGCACAGATAAGAGCAGCACAAGATTGCAGATTGTCCCTTTGATAAAGGTTGAGGAATAGCAGAAAACAAATTGGCCCTGGGCATGCAAGGCCAGGCTGCAGAAAAGGCCCCTGCTTTCAAGCCTGGTTGCCTGTTGTTAATCCCGTTGTAAACTACCATTCAGCAGCACAGGACCGGGGCTCGCCGTAATTGTTATATTCACAGTTTATTTTTTAATCTCAAACATCGCTTTGGAAAGTCACACACAAAATCAGAGAGTGACCTTTAAGAATTCTCCCCAGCTCCTCCTTTGTGGGCCTTCCTTCCTTCCTCCGGCTCCTCTGAGCTGTGATACTGAGTTGTCATGGTTTTCAAAAATATTGCCTTCGCAGCAGCCGAGGGAGGAAGAATCCATCTGCATGTTTAATTGTAGTCGTTTCCAATGTGGTAGACTGAAGAGCCTCTTCAGCGGTAATGAGACCTGGTGAGGCACACACTACGAGATGGAGGAAGGACCAGTGAGTGGTTAGAGCAATCCGGGGCTCTGCAAACACCCTGCTTAAGAGGTGAGCTTGCCTGCCTCCTCCTAGGAACCACACCAGCAAGCTGTGATACTCCCAAGGTAGCAGACACCCCCCACTCTTCATTCTCTTCTGGCCTTTCCTTCCTCTTCACGTTCCTCCCTCCTTTTCCATCCCTCCCCTTATTCGTTAAAATGAATCATACATGAAGAATTCTCTATGTTGCCCCTGCTTGCGAAGCACCTGGTAGACTACAGAGCAATCATCTTGGTCTGTTTATTGTTCCAGGGTCTATGGGTTGGGGGGAAATTGCTGGGCCTGGTGGCTCACACCTGTAATCCCAGCACCCAGGAAGTAGGGGCAGGAGGATCAGGAGTTTGAGGCCAGCCTGGGCTAAATACGGCACCACAGTGCCTTTAAGGAATGAAAATCGACTCCACTCAGATTTCAACTTTCGCTCAGTCGCTTAGTAGCTGTGTGACCTTGGATAAGTAACTTGACCCCTAAGACTAAACCTACTCAGTCACGAGCAGCAACACACAGTCTCCCATTCTTAGTCAAGTGTCTAGCTTGGCATAAGGATAATAATAATTAAATGATATTTATTATTACATAGAACCATAGGTGATATATTATTGACAAAGTCATGAACACTGTCTGTCTTCCTGATAGGTCTAAAGCCTGAAAAAAAATGTTGACTAGAGTCTGAACAGCTCTAGTAGAAACGTGTCCTCCCAAAAGCTTCTGCATAGCCATCATTCTTGACACTGAGAACCCCATCTGGCTACAGGGCAGATGCTCACTGAACACTCAGCGAGGGAGGGTTGTATGGTGGTGGGTGTGCATGAAGGAAACTGTGGAGACAGGAGAAAAAAATTCAAATGAGGCCAGTGACACCGATCCACCTGAAGCACAGCTGAATGTGACCATACATTTCTAGCCAGTGAGACGTGGTCATGGCTCGGATTTTATTTATTTATTTAATTAGGCAGCTGCTTATTTGTGTGTGGCTGTGTTTAAGTGTGCGCAAGTGCACGAGTATGTGCTTGTAGAAGTAGGAGGATGGCAGCCAATACCATTCTTCCAGCATCGCCCAGCATTGCTTTGAGGCAGGGTCACCCACTGGCCTGGAACTCTGTAGGGTGCCTAGCCTGTGAACACCAGGAACTTGCTTCCCAAATGCTGGGAATGCACCGTGCCTCTCCTTTGATCTTAGAAAGTAGGTCCTAGGGATGAAATTTATCTTTTCATACTTGCAAGGCAAACACTTTATCAGACGAGTCATGGCCTCATCTCCTACAGTTTGGGCCTTTAAATGTTCCCTACAGAGCATAACCTTGGTCCCCATGTTGTGGCACTGTAGGGAGGTGGTAGAACCTTTAAGAGATGGGACTTAATTGAAGACAGATTGTTAAGGGCATGCCCTCAAAGGGGATACTAAAATCCTGGTCCTGCCCCCTCTCTGTTCTTGCTTCCTGGTCACAGATGAGATAAGCAACTTTGTTCCACTATATGCCCTCCCTGTGAAACACTCCTACAAGCCCCAGAACACTGTGACCAACCAGTCACAGACTGATACTTTGAAACTATGAACTAGAACAAACTTTTCCTTCTTTTAGCCTACTTTGGGGGTTTTGTCTCAGACACCAAAGCTTGACTGATACAGATATAACAGAAGAAATATGTTTCACTTAAAACAAGTGCCTGTAATTGCAAATGCAACACCCACCAGGAGCTCCCTCTCCCTCTGCCTGAGGACCAGTAACATCAGAGAACCGACTCTGAAGTCACAAGATAAGGGGGGAAACAAAACTGTTGTTTTAAGGAACTACAGTTTGGGAGAATGCTTGTTATTGCAGCAAATCCTCACCTATGCTGACTAATACTAATACAATATCTTTAAAAAAACTAATAAAAAATCTAACAGGGGCTGGAGTTGTGGTGAGAGAAGTACTTACTATGTGGGAAATGAATTAGGAAAAGTCAGTTAGTGGAGTCACTTGTTTGTCAAGCAGAAAGCCACTGCCCACACACGTTTCAGGAGATCCCAGCACATTGCCAATAGCATGGTACAAGGAGGAAGACCTACAGTCTGATGCACTGTCCTGTGCTCTTCTTCCTGGTGTAGCCTTCACAGAGGGGAACTCTTAGAGCTTGAGAAGAAAGTGATTCAAACCCCCAGGAAACAGGCCCACGGGCTCATCCTCTAAGGATGCTCAGTTTTTTAGGATCATGTCAAATGATCCTACAGTGTTGGGGATTATAAGTATCAGGCAGAGAATCCTCAAACCATACAAGCCATAAAAGTCATATAAATGTCTGCCTTTGTCACTAGAACATTCTCTTGTGGAACCCTGGCATGCCACAAAAGAATTCAGGTGCCAGGAAGTTATACAGAAACTCCAGCCACCTGGACTGGGGTAAGGATTATAGCCCATTGGTTCTGCTAAGTATTGCTTTCTGATCATCCTATATAAGAAACATCTAGAAGATGGTCAAAGCTCACAGCTAAAGTCTCAGTCAAGGAAGCAGAAAACATGTCTGGTTACTCTTTTCCAGGATCCTGATCAGAGAAACTTGTGCATAAGAAAGGTGGCTGCTGTCTTCTGCAACCAGAAGCTGTTCCTGTGCATGCCACAGGTAACCAAAGTCCAGCCCTACAGGTAAGGTCTGCAGCACGGCAACATGGCAGTAACACAAACCACTCTTCCTGGGGCCTCGAGAGGTCAGTGAATAACTGAAGGTTCAGCTGCCACCTGGTAGCTGGAGGGTCTTGTGTAGGTCGCTCTACATGTTTCCATTTTTCCTTCCAAAGAGCAAGGACACAAATGTCCACAGCAAGAATTCCTTCAAATGATTATTGTGGGGAAAATGGAAATGTATGGCTTGCTAGGCTCTGTACAAATGTTCATTGGTACTGTCAGTACAGTGAAAACAGCCCCTTCTGATGCTTTCATGAAGAACATGAGCTATTATTTATGAAGAACGGAGTGAGCCACACACATACACATGTATGCACACATGCATGCACATATACATACAGTTACCTCTTCCTGAAGACAAAGGATTCATCTGGAACAAAAGTCTAAAGTTGCAAGAACTGAAACATATCAATCTGGTTGGCTTTTTTTTCTTTTCTCTTTTTAAACACACTCTTTTACCAAAGTTATAAAATTGCACACAATAGCTTCCAAAAGATCTAATCACTAGATTTCTTCTTAAGATTTCTAGGTTAAAAATAGCTTAAATATACTTCTCCTGTCAGTCAAATCACAGGGTAGAAGACATCGTATACCATTCTAAATATAAGTTGAGGATATATCTTTCCTCAAAGAAAAATACTCCGAGATAATGATTTTTTAAATTTATTTTCCCCACATAGCATGGGGAAGCAATCACTGGCTTCTAGACACCGCGACCAAAGCCACAGAGCCACCTCTGTGAGGAAGCTGTGGAAGAGGACACAGGAGAACAGGCTCTATTTTATGCTTCTGAGACCAAATAGCAGCAGTGTAGCCTCTTGGCTCCTTATTTGGAATCTCCCACATCAACCCTTTCCTCCCTCCTTCATTTAACACATCTGTGGTTTTTTGTTTTTTGTTTTATAGTTGGTTTTTTTTTTGTGGTTGGCAATACCTCCAACAATACCTGGCCCAGGAGCTATCTAACGCTGTTCTGGCATGGTAGACCTGAGGTGGCACCCGCTGAAGAAAAAGATGGTGGAAAAGCAGGAGTTGGTACCTATGAGGCATGGAGGTATGAGAAGCCAGACTCAGTTCTGAGATTCCTTCAGCACTGTGTAGCAATAAGGTAGGTGTTCAGACATGATCATGAGTGTGACAAGAGCCCCCAAGAAGACTCACACAGATGGGCAGAGCCAATTCTGAAGCTCCACAAATAGTGTCTGCCTCCCTCTGTGAGGTGATCCATTCAGAGGCCAGGAAGCTTGCTGGAAAATGCCAGGCGCCTTCAGTGTGAATGCTACCCCTGGACTCTTTCAAATGTGCCTGGGCATGAGGGAAAAGGGACCAGAGAGGCTGTGGAGGAAAGTGGTCTTTACAGGTAGAGGCAGGGTCACACTAATGGGAGACTGTCTCTGTTTCTGAGAGAAGAAATGGGGTGATTTCCAGTGTTCGGTGGGTTCTGGACATGTGTGTGTGCATGTGTGTGTGTGTGTGTTCATGTGGAACCGTGCACAATCTCTGCTGTTCCTTAGATCTGTTATCTTGCTTTAGGCAGGGTCTCTCATTGACCTAGAACTCACCAAGTAAGCTAGGGATCTGCCTCCCCAGAGCTGGGATTACAAATAGTCACCAACCATGAATGTTTTGTTTGTTTTTTTCCACATGGGTTCTGGGAACTGAGCACACACATTTGTGCTAGCGAGGCATGCGCTTCACCAACTGAGCAAGTCTCTCACCAGCACCCAGCCTCTATTCTTATGTGTGGATCTCTGGACAACTGGGGTAGGGGCTCAATCTGCATAGTAGGGGAAGAGTAAAGTTTATGCTTCAGATGGTGAGGGGAGAAAGAAGGCAGAGAGGAAAACACCTAGGGAAAGCAAAGAGAATGAACCTGCCCAGAGGTACCACACACTAAAGAAATCCCAAGCCAGAGTCACTTCTCTGGGAATAAACTGGGGGCTCCAGGATGAACCACGGCTCTAGCAAGAAAGGACTGAAACGCTGTCAGGATGGAAGGAAGGTGGGGAGATAAAGTGGAGGGGAAGGAACAAAAGCGGCCTCTTTTTCTGTCACTAGGGATGTTCTTCAAGCAATGCTCTGGGTCTTATCAATTCAAGAGACGAGATAATGCGGGAATGGGTACTCAGAACTCTGCTGAAGAGGAGACCAGGAAGGGAACGCCCAGGCCTGTGGAACGTGAGTCCACACCAGGGTGGAAGCTGTTTCCCACACAAGCCCGTCCTTCCTTTGCACCCACCATTTGCAGGAAGAGCCAGGCGAGGAGCTGGGATTCTCTGAAGCACCCTTTGCTGCTACATCCGGGCCCACGAGCTGCTTCAGCAGCAGCCACCAGGGCTGATTACGCATGAAACACAAGCTGAGATTCTGCCCAAGGGCCTCCTCCAGTGTAAATTGTAGCTGGGCTAGCGGCTTCGAGGACTTCTACTCTTCCACTCTGATGAGCTACAAAGGTGGGGATGCAGATGCAGAAGCTAAGATGCTGCCACTCCCAGCAGCAGAGCACTCACAGGGAAGTTTCGGAAGCCCCGCCCCAGCTTCCCCCCCCCCGCCCCAGCTTCCCCCCCCCCCCAGTCTGCATAACAGACAAGTTTAAATGGTCATATTGTAAATTTTGCTAAAAACAAATCTCCACTAGAAATAAATGACCTTTGGGAACACATTTCTTGGGAGAAGGCAGCACACGGGGAGTCAAAGCCACAAGACTTACCAGGAGTGTAGGTAAATGGTAGAAAGAGCTTCTTCCACCTCGGCTGCCATTTGCATTGGGATCTTGTTGCTCTTGGGTTCTGACTACAAAATCAGGCAGGTGTTGAATGACAAGCCTGGGTTCCACCCACCCCGGCACTGTTCTTCTAGAGGGGCATCACAGAAAGGACTGCGCATGTCAGACAGCTGGCAAGCTGGCCAAAGCTCCCTGGCATCTCATGTAGGCTTGATGGCCTTTCACCTTTCTGACACGTGGGCCCAGCCCAGAGCTACCTTTATTGGGTCAGGAGAGGAGCTGAACCTCCACAAAGCTGCAGACTGCCAGCTGCAGACTGCCCGGGGAATCTCTTAGCTCCTCCCCTCTGCCCTTGCCCAGTAGCCAGAATCAGAGAAACACTATGGTTGCTGTTCCCCCTGCCTGACTCTCTAGACCTTTGAACTCCTGGAAAGAATGAGTTGGTCCCAGTTGTTGGCTGTAGTATCCATGTATGGAGATTTCAGAGCAAACCAGACTTGTTGACAGTCACCTGGCCCACAGAGGTCACCTCTCACCATGACATCAGTACTTTCTACCGTACATCGTCTTGTTTCCTCCTTCTTCCAATAGCCCCATCTAGTCCCATGATCTTTTGGATCATTTGTGCATTCCCAGACTCAGAAGACTTAATGTGGGCTGAGTGCAGGCACACATGCATACCTATCACTAGGCGAAATGTTTTTTGTTCACTTTGTCCAATTTGGTTTTTCCGGTATTTTCTCTTTACCAGTAGTCCTTTTAGAAGAGTGCCTTACTAACTTTATCTCTGTAGAGTCTTCACCCACAGCGATCTGCCTCCTGGGGTTATTGGGACGATCAAATGAGATCACACAGACAAAACGGTCAGCCCAGACCAGAAATACACAGCAGGTATTGGGTTGGTAAGTGACATTCCCAGCCATTCTCCTGCCTAAGTCCACCCCGCACTCCTATGAAGTTTGTGTTCGTTCTCTGTACATGTTCTCATGAGCCCTGTCCTCAAGTTCAAGCCTGCAGGACAAGCCCTCCTCCTGCCGAGGATGCTCTGCTACCAGACTCAGGACCGCAAAATGGAGGACTATCCTGACCCCCAGCTCATTAGACATGGCATCCGAGGTCCCTGAGCTCTCCAAGTCTCCAGAAAAGAGTTTCCAGCATCGACTCCCTAACTCAATAGAACAAAGTCAACAGCTTTTGAAACAGCTTTCTTCCTACATTTAAAAATAAGATCATGAAAAGTCCCCCAGAAAAATCAATGGTGGCTTTTTTAAAACTCCCAATCAATATGAAGTGTGAAAGTTCTCATTAAGAGAGAGGTGGGGGAGGTCAAAGACACAAGGAGAATCAAAAGGGAAGAGGTGGAGAGAGGGGAGGAAACAGAAGCAGAGCGAGAACTGTGGTGGCCAGGGGAAGAGATGAGAAGGGAGGCGGAGGAGGCAAGAGGGCCAAGAGGCCAGGAGTGGAGAACAGGGCTGGCGACCATTGGAGCAGGGCTCCTACCAGGAGAGAGGGACAAGCTGAGTGGATCCAAGAATGAAGCCTTGGGACTGCTCACTCCCCTTCAGAAGCCATCCCCCAGCCTTAGGAATTTGGGGACAGAAGGACAAAGAGGACACAGGAAGACAGATAAGGCACTATACCAGGAGGCAAGCTCTAACAGAAACTCAATTATTATGTCCAGCTGGTACTGGAAATCAAAAGTCATTTTTTTTGAAAACAAAATTCTTGGGGGTGAGAGGATAACAGGGTTTCATGTGTTCTTAGCCTGGCTTCTGAATCTCTGCGTAGCAGGGAATGACCTTGCACTCCTGGTCCTTCTGTCTCCACATCCTTAAAACCTCCTTATAAAAGATGTCTAAGATGGGCCCTGAAGGGTTGATATTTAAAATTTGGACTTGTTGCTGCAGGAGCAGGAAGGGGATGTGGGATAGAAAGGTAGCATGGCCTGCATAAAACCTGTCAATCAGAGCTGGGGATGCATGGGGGAAAGTCTCTGGGGGCCGGCAGTGCACAAAGTACTATCCTGAGAAGCGGACGACTATTATACACATTTTATAGTTAGAGAAAATAAGGCACAGATAGGGGATGTAACCTGCTGGGGTCATGCAGCTAGTAAGGGATGGCTCTGGACCCTGAGTTAACACTCTAAATCACACTGGGCTTTGTCCTTGTGATAGGCATGTGCATTCCTCTGTGTGTGTGTGTGTGTGTGTGTGTGTGTGTGTGTGTGTGTGTGTTTGCATGCATACATGCATTGCACAGGCACACTCTTAAATGTTTGTCTGAAAATGTGCCTCATCTTAGACAGGCGGGGAGGAATTTGGAAAGATTTGCTCATAGAGGGTGATTGGCTTATTCTGGGACTTGGGAAGATAAATCTGGAGACAAATGGACAAGGGTTTGGTTAGAGGCCGCTACAACTGGCAGCAGGATGACATATATCCCTGGGCCCGGCAGCAGATCTAAACCACCACACAGCACTCTCTGAAGGCTGTCCCTCCAGCAGTCATTGGCTCCACTGACCTCTGGGTCATCCCTCCCTAAGACATGTTCCCCTCGTTAAGGCAGGTCAGAGCAGACTTCTCAGTGTCTCTCTGAAGTGATAAAGTGCTGTCCCAGCCAAGGCCTCCAAGCCTAGAGCGGCAGTTAGCCCCGGGTTTGAAAAGTCACTACATTTTTTTTTCTATCCAGGCTCTTTGAAAAACCCCAGTTGATCCTGCCCCTGCCACCCCTCAGCATTTTAATTCTGCTCAGAAGACTTTTTTGAAAGAACAGAATACAGACAAGGAAAGCTTCTGCTCCTTTGTCCTCCCACTGCCAAACCTACAGTTGACTCCTCAATCATACAGAAGCAAAGAGCCTTTGAAAATTCTTTGAAAGTGCTGGGGACTGAGCCCAAGGCTTTGGCAAGAGCCCTGCCCCTGAGCCACATCCCACCTGTGAGGAAGAAGTTTCTTTCCCAGGATGATCCAAGAGTCTACTTTAGATTTTTCCCTTTATCACCAGGCCCTTCTGCTTCTCACTCCCAGGAAGGCAAGGGAGGCAGAAAAAAAAATGGTCCTTCTGGTGTCTGGCCACCCATATGTCCTCTTAGACTAAAGGACTACTAAGGCTGGGGCTCTAGTAGAAGGATATTTGCCCAACCCAAAGCAGAAAATGACTGCCAACACTCAGCTCAATGAGTATGAGATTTATCGATTGTTTGTCAATAGCACAGTGCTGTGCAGGTACAGTAGGGCCAACATCAGTCAAACTCAAAGGCCATGCAAGGCTATCACAGTGTAAGGACGAGCATTTCATCCCCTCCCATCCAGAAAAGATGGCAGAGTGGAGTCACACCCAAGGGGATGCCCTCACTGACGGAAATGACAACAGGAACCTATGTCTCATTATCCACCTAGATAACGAAAACATTTAGTAAGTCCCCCAAGCCTCCTCTTGTAACATAATATAGAATATTGCAAATTATTATGTTAAAGGCATATATTGGCTGAATGCAAACCTTTAAAGCATGTTGTAATTTCTGTGACCTCACTTTGATAGTCTCTCTCAAAATCCCCATGCAGAGTCTCAGCGGGAGACCCAAAGATGCAGACCCTCTCTGTTCAGCCAGGAAGTCTGCACGTGGGGCTGGCGCAGTGCAAGGATGCTCTAAAAAACAAGGAGAGAGAAGAGGGAGGACCCGGTAGGTGAGAAGAGGAGGCTTCCCTCAGGCAGAGCTCTGCTTCAGGGACAGGCAAGCCTGACTCATTCTGGTCCACACCAGGGCAAGGCCATGCTCAGACTGCAAATCCCTGTTTCTGATGTGTACTTAAAAGGCCTCTGTTCAAGCAAGTCACACTTTTTTGCAACCAGTAGAGGAAGATATTATAACAGCTTAGGTTTCATTTCTTTTCTTTCTTTGTTTTGGGGCGGGGGGGGGGGGGTGGTGGTATTATTTCAAGCACTCATAAATGAAGTCCACAAACATATAATGAAAGAAATGTTACAGAGTTGAATCTGCCTCATCTCCGTGGGTCTCCAGAGCTCCTCCCACTGAACTGAAACACGGTCATCAAAAAAGAAAATTAGCTGACTTGGTCCATATAACGGTGGAGAAAAGACAGACGTGGGCTATGATACGGTTTGCTTTTATAGGGAGAGGCAGCGCAGGAGCCTTGATTGACACTTTGGAGGTGGGCAAGCAAAGGGCAGTTCGTGGGAACGCGTTAGATTTATAAAGCAGTCTTTGGGTGGTAACTGAGAGAAGCTCTCAATGGGGAGAAGGGCTGCTGACTTCTCCCCAGCAGGGGCCTCCTAGACAGGGCAGTAGTCCTCCTGCTCCATCTCCTGCCCTCCCTGTGAACCTATCTAAGTACCCGGGCTTGCTGTGCAAACACCCTGCTAGTGGCCTGCCAGGCCCATCCCCACCCATGCAAACAGACAAATGCCCCTGATCCTCTACTGAAATTCCAGAAAGGGGGCAGGAGGAGGGGGTGCATGCAGACAGGGAGATCAGTGGCAGGCATATGCTCCACCTGTTACTGAAAATGCCGTGGGCAGAGTGATGTCACCTATGAAGAAGGTAATGTACAAAGCGAGGGAAGGATCGGACTGCAGAGAAGCCCCCCTCACCAACCCCCTCCACAGAACAAGGAACAGGAAGCTGCTAAGTCCCCACTCCAGTTTGCTTAATCAGTCCTCTTTTCTCCCTGTCTCTTTTCAGTTTGCTTCTCAGATTGCCTGGGCCTCACCCCTGATAAGTTAAGCCTTCTCCCTGGCACCAAAGCACTATGGGACCCATTGAAAGCTTCCATTCTAGCTGGCTTTGCCTCCTGAGCAGCTGTCCCCCTTGGCCTTGCTGTTGCCCTGCCCACAACCTCATCTCCAAGTCCCGCTAACACCCAGGATGGAGGGTTGATTAGAACTGGAGATAATTTTCCCAGGGCATTACAGCACTTTCTTTCAAGAGGCATGAGAGCCAGAGAGGGATAAAGCTTAAATTTCAAGGAGCAAATACTTTTAGGACTGAAAGGGAAAATGGTTTAATTGCTTAAGTTCTTATTAGCCTCCAACAATATGGTGGGCGGGTGGGCGAGAAAAGAGCTGGGGGTGCAGTTAGCGTCCACCACAAACCTGTTTGGCCTGATGAGCTTGTGAGGCAGGAGGCCAGACTCACATCTGATATCTGTTGCTGGCCTCAGAACTCCACCCGCTGTTACTGGGCCCTCTCTCGCTGCAGCCAGGAGGCCTAAGGGATCCCTCTTTGCTCTCCAAACATTTATTGATCATTCAGGAAACATCAGTTAACAAGCAAAGCCCCTCCCTACCTGAGTGTGTGTACACATACACTCACACGCACACACACCATGCATGCACACACGCATGTATCCTTGCCACGTGCTACTACCAGAGCTCAGAATACCTGGGCATCTGTGGCTTTGTTGTCAGCAGTGATTTCCCACAGTTCATTGCATGGTTCACGCACTGGTCCTTGTCTTCTATAATGCCCAAGAGTCCAGGGAGGTATGTTTGTGTAGTAGAAAGAAGCCAGTGTTCCTGTGAGTTCTCCTATCTAAATCAATTTTCCAAACAGATTCCTCCTTCTCTGCGGTAGCCACGGCCTTAAAGAAATGAACCAATTATTCTCTTCCCTTCCCACGTCCTATTTCCGGTCTTCCTAACTAGCTGGGTCCAATCAGTATTGTAGTAAAGCTTCCATAATCCCCATTTTCATTTCGCAAGAAATTAGAAAATTATTTCATTTGAGAATACGCTCTGAGCCGGGCGGTGGTGGCGCACACCTTTAATCCCAGCATCCGGGAGCAGAGGCAGGCAGATCTCTGTGAGTTTGAGTGCCAGCCTGGTCTACAAGTGCTAGTTCCAGGACAGGCACCAAAGCTACAGAGAAACCTTGTCTCAAAAAAAGAATATGCGAAGAGATCATGTGTGTGTATGCTGTAGAGGTTAGAGAACATCTTGCAGGAATCAGTCCTTTCCTTCTACCATGTAGGTCCTGATGAATCAAATTCAACTCATCAGTCTTGGTAGCTTTTCCCTCTGAGACACCTTTCCAGTCTGTTTCATTCTCTTCAACACACAAGGCTCTTCCTATAAAATCTTTAGACACTTGTGCCCTCCCCTCCTCCATTCACTTTATTCTCACAGAAAATGCATCTCATAAAGGCCTCGTCCCCGGGGATCAACTTCCCTGCCCTTTCGCTAGAGGGCTCTGTAAAGTTAGCCCTTGTGGCCGTCTCCAGGCCTGCAGAGCTAGCCCAGCTGGCTGGAGCACTGGGAAAGCAAGCATTCGGTCCTGCTTGCTGCGACATGAATGGTTGAGAGCCAAGGCTGTCCTGACACTGGCTGCTGCTTCCCAGGCCACACACTAGCCAGAGCTCCAACACGGTTGCTCTGGGTAAACTTGGTGACGCAACACAAACGGGGAGACCCACCTAGAGTCAACGATGAGATGGGTGGAGCCAGTCAGGGAGACTGTATGAAAGAACATCTTGATTTTTTCCAGAGACATTTCCCAAGCGAAATCTTCCCGGCGCCCTGGCTGCTTCTGTGGGGGGTGCAGCCGGCCCTGCCTGGGAAGACAAGGCTCTGACTGCTCACTCTCCAGCAGGCAGAACAAAGGTTCTCAATAAAAAGATACACTTAGACGTCCACCCATGGGAGACTCTTGTTAACTGGGAGATTGTGGGAGTCAAAAGGACGAGATCTGGGGTAGGTGGGGGCTGCAAGGGAGAGCCACAAAAAGTATCAGTTCTGATTTTCTCCCACCTCAGGAGGGGAAAGTAAGACAAAGCCCTCTTTGGCATTTTGAAGAAGCTTTGCTGTTTATTTTGTCAAAATATCCCTTCCCAGTCCCTTCAGGGGCCCTCCCCCTGCCCCTTTCTATACTGGCTCTAAAGAACGGGGCTGATTTGCACGGGGACTGGCCTCTCTTCCAGGCTCACATTCTCTGGCTCTAATTAGCAACTGCTTTTCTTTAATTTTTGTATGTGTGTTCAAAGACCAGGAGAATGAAAGGAGAAAGCAGAGGTCTATGTGAAAGGGGAGAGCAGACGGCCTCTCCCTCGCCCCTCTGTGTGCCCAGGCGCCCATGTTGGCAAACAGCACACAATGTCTGTCTATAGAGCCTTTTGTGGACCAGAAGGAGGGACCAGCCTACAGTTACAGGCAGGAACGGAGACCGGGAAAAGAACCTTTGAGGAGACCTGACACTGGAAAATACAGACTTGGAGACAGTCGCCTTCATCTTCCTCTCCCAGGCAGGGAGGAAGTGGGTGTAGGAATGTTCAAGTCAGTGTTCCTGGCCTGGGCACAGCTGCCATCAGCCCTCTGTGTGGCAAATCTGCCACCTCCAGACCAGCAATTCAGAGGCCGGAGTAGTGCCTCTGAAGAGATTATAATGGACAAGGAGGAGCATTCTGACGGGAGGGAGTCACTCTTATCAGTTACCCCAGCACTCAGGGGGCTGAGGCAGGAGAGTCAAAAGTTTAGTTACCCTGGTCTACACAGCAGACCTTGTCTTGTGATAAAAAGAGAAAGAATCAGAAGAAAATCAGCATACCTTGATGGGAAAAAGATGTGAAAAAAACTGATAAGGTCAATCACCAAAGATAAAACACTCCCACATAACTGTTTTCATCAGAGAGAACTCTTAGGCAAACAGATAGGCTGGGATGGTTCACAGACACCCATGGGAGAAGGGCACCATCAACCTACATGATGGGCTACTGGTTCTTGTGGCTGGAATGAAAGATTTGAAAGAAGCAAGAAGAAGAGAGAGATTAAAAGAATTCCTATCAATGAAGACAAATCAAAGATGGGGTTAGAGAAGCTGAAAGAAACAACGTGTGAGACAGAAGAATAAATGAGACAGAGCACCAGGGAATTCTACAGAGACGATTTCAAAGTTAAAATAATTTAATTAATGATATTATTATGAACATGTATGGTTCTATATTAATTATTTTGATGACAAAATCACTCTTGCAATATTTGCCATTGATTTCGATGATGGACATTGATTTCCTATATTTTACTATGTAAGGAATTAATTAATTAATTTTGTAAATGGAAATCCAACGCTAAACAGTTTCCGGCGCGGGGAGGGGCACTTAAAACAAGAAAACAGAGACAGAAATTGGTTTATTAAAACCCTACCAGTGAGCAACTCTCTCTTTTCTCTCTTTGGAATCAATCTAGAAAGAAGGCAAAAGAACAGAACAAACGAAGGAAATGAAGAGAAAACCGGGCAAACAAATTTGGCTCAAGACAGCGAGGGCCAAGGCAAACAGCCAATCAGGAGAGAAGTGCTCCAAGACACAGGGGCCTGCACACTGGGAGTAGTGTCGGCATGTGTGTGACAGACCCGGAAACCAAATGCAAGCCCCCAAATCACCTAGCTCCCAGAACAGGCAAATTTTGCCAAGCTCATGATTTGGCAGAGTCCTCGCATATTCCGTACAGCTTCCACGAGCCGCTCCACCCGTCTCGCACAGAGAGCAGATTGTCATTTTCCACTTGAAATACACACGTTGCACTGACCTTATGTCCTCTGTCAAGCGGGTATGTTATCACCAGCTTCTAGGAAAAGGATTTCAGAACGGATGGGCTTTGCGGTCGTTCTGTTGGGTTTGTTCTGCGTGTTTGTGCACAACGTGTCGTCGTATTGGACAACAGACAGACAAGGCCTCTGCCGTCGCTGGTAACTGTCTCCATCTGGTTCTGCCATCTTCGGCTCCAAAAGTGCCTGCCTGGTTCTTCAGAGTCCCCACTGCGCAGGCTAGGATGCTTTCTTAGGCATCCTCTCAGTGAAGGGCCCCGCCTCCTCTTCCGCTCGTGCACCCTCCCCCTCTTCAGCTGGCACCCTCCCTTCACACATCTTGCACTGGATGTGTTTTGTTTTGGTTTCACAAGACAGATGGCATGGCCATGGCCTGTTAGAGCTTTAGAGGAGGGGAGGAATCTGTGAGGAGGGCATAGGTAAATGGTAGCTCACTCTGAACAGTGACTGTGGCCACTGTGTGGACCCTCCTGGTCCACGTCTGGCCCACAGGAAAAGAGCATTACCCATAAAATCCTCAGGTGCAGGTCAAAGTCTGGGTGCCTCTGTAGAGGTTTCTATCTGAAGCCAGGTCCTATACCCAACGGAAGTGACTCTCAGCTCTTCTCTAGCTAGGAGGAGTAACAAACCTTGAGACAGCAGTGCCTCTTGTCCTGTGCTATATGTGACCTTGGGAAGCTACTGCGCATCTCTGGGTTTTGGGGTCTTCAGTGAAACATAAGGGTACAGACTGCATGCCTCTCACAGCAACGAGGATTTAAGAGATGAAGTTAAAAGAGAATCTGGCAAAGTCCCTAGCTTACTGTACTGGGTGCACAGCACAGTTGCGCTATGGTAACATTACAGCACAAGACAACCCAGAAAAGCATGCTGAAGTAAGAGCCACCAGAATCTGGCAACAAGACGGAAGACAATACTAAACTTCACATAACCACCCCCTGTGTCCTTTCAAACATCCACCATTAATGCATTAACCTTTATTTTACTCATTTTCATTGAGCGCAAGTGCCGGCGTGTGTATGCCGTAGTTCATGTGTGAAGGTCGGGGGCAGAAGCTCCTGGAGTCTGTTTCTCTCCTTCTACAATGGGACTAGAGGACTGAACTCAGGTCCCTCAGAGAGGGTTCTTGCCTTCTGAGCCATATGGTATTACTGGCCCCATGCTGGAGCTTTGATTTATTATTTTCACCTATTGTTTTTCTTTAAAACAAAAATACATTGAAAGTAATGAATACGTTTACTTTTTTTAAAAATATGCTGAGCAAGAAAGGGTGGAGGAAGAAAGGGAGGAACAATAAAAGTGAGAAGAAAGGAGGAGAAGGCAGAGGGAGAAAGAGGAAGACTGTGCAAGTAAGAGAGGCAGGAAAGTCCAGAGAGACACCGATACCACAGAGAGAGCAGGAGGAGGAAACGAAAAGATGCTCCAGGCAGCACTGAGCAGCATTCTAGACCGAGACAGAGGCAGGACCAGGCTTCGGCAGAGTGGAAAGAGGAATGTCAAGCCTGCAACACGCTCAGCGGTGGAGGTGAGTCCGATTTGCAGCTGCCACGGAAGAGAAGGGGATGACAGGCCTAGAAAGGATAGCTTGGTGAAATGGGAGGGAACCTGGAGGAGCTGAGGACTGAAGGCTGATTTCAGAAGAGTGTGTCACAGGGCGAGCAGAAGTGGGAGCACCCTGAGGTAAGTTCAGATGGTAAAGGGAGTGGAGGGGCTGAGCCAGGAGGGTCAGTGCTAGAAGATCTGAAGAAAAGGGTAGAGAATCCCAGAGCCAGTTCAGAGGCAGGAGGGGAAGAAAGGAAAAATAAAGTGTGTTCCCACCAGGCTGGGTATCTGCTTTCCCGAAACTAGACCACAAGAACGACACAGCCTTCCAGCATGGGGCACCTGCACCTCCCCGTCCCCTCTGCAGACATTCACTGTCTGGGGAATGCCTGAATAAGTGTGTGCAGAGCATGTGTAAAATGCAAGGAACGTAAGAGACGGGCAGAGAGCACACACAGGAGGTCATGCAGAGCAGGAGGGACAGGACAGAGGACTGCAATGGAGACTGGAGAGAGCAGACTCCAGCCCGTGTATCATCCAAGCACATCCAATTCTATGCTGCGTTCTAGCAAGCCAGGGCCTCAGCAACTTCCAGAACTTCCCAAGGTTCAACAGCAAGACAAATGCAGATTGAAACTGGAACGGGGTGCCATTTTTCACCTGCCAGATTGGCAATGATAAAAATGATTGATATTTTATTATCTTGGCAGAGGTATGGAGAACAAGAACTTGTACACTGCTGGTGGGTGCAAAAAAAGTTTTCGGTAGAATATGCCTTTTAGAGGAAGCACTATTTGGGACTATCTATCAAAATTAAAAATGTATATGCTTTGACTCAGCAATTCTACTTCAGAGAGTTTGCTGCATCCTAGCTCCTAGAAAAGTGCTTGGCACAAAGAAAGTCCTCAATAAATATTCATTGAGTAAATTAATTAATGAATTTATCTTGCCGATGTACTCACATATTAGTTCAAAGATTAGTACGCAAGGGTATCTATCCCAGGGTTGCTCAGAAACAGCAAGAGATATGGAGAAAACTAAATGCATATAAATAGAAAACCAGCAAAATAAATAAATAAAATGCAGAGAAATAACACTCAGCAAAACCACTCTTAACCTTCATTGTGAAGTAGGAAGTGAGCTGGCCCCAGGTACAGGGTCCCTGTCAAGTCCCCATGGGACTTGTATCCTGAGTGAGCAAATCTCAGGTCTCCTCTGCAAGAGAAAGTTTAAACTTTAATAGTAAGAAAGATTGCGCGGGTCCAGCATAAAAGGAAATTTATATATCTAGAGTATTTTCTAATACTACTAATAATAATCAGGTAAACTGGAAACATAGGGATCTGCATAAAAGTTCTATTCCAAGAAAGAAAGACTGAAAGATGAGTCAGACTGTCCTGGAGTATTTACTGTGGGATTGGGGAGGGGTCGTTAACCTGGGGGCCCTGATCTAGCCAAGAGGATTCTGTCCTATAGAGTTCTCCAGACCAACACGCCACCTGTGGCTCGAACATCCTCCTGCTATGGAGGTTCTTTCTAAGAGGAGTACAACAAAGGCTTGGAATTAAACCTGCTAGATCTGAGAATATAATGAAAATATATGCATGGGAGGTTCAGCCGCCACCAGTGCTCTATGGGTTTCTGAAAACAATACTTGACTTCAAAACTCCAGTGAGGACCAGGAAGGCCAGAAACATGGAGGCCTGAAGATGACAGAAATAAGACACACACCTGAAGAAGAGGAAATCTGCTGTGACCAGAAACACATGTTGCTGCTGGAAGCCCTGGGTCAGTGAGCTACCCTAACAAATCAGGATCAACTGGAAACCAGAAGGCTGACTTCCTGTCCACCTTCTAATGAAAATCTCAAGACTGCACTGGGTCCTGAATGTCATTCTGAGAAGCTTCCTGAGGTGGTCTGTGGAACCTCCTACAGGTAACCTGATTTCCTCCTGTCCTCCCCAGACCTGCATGCAGAGACAAGGCTAGTCCACTTACAGGTTAATGGACACAGCCTTCAGTAGGCTGAGTAAATACCTAAAAGGCAAAATACTCTCTGACACCTGGATGACTTCCAGAACCCAAAGCAAACACTCCATATTCTTCTGTATGAGATTGCATCTCAGAAGGAACTATATGCTCTGTATTACCACATGGCTGTTAAAATAAAATGAAGGTTCAACTGCTTTTATTAGGTAGCTGATACCCTGGCTGTTAGTTTATCCAGCAAGGAGACTGACTATACACAGGTCACCTGAAGGCCAAGAGCTGTCTCTAGGGAAAGGTGAAGGTTACTTCTCTCAATGTTCCTTTCAAAGTCCTGACATCAATGCAAGGCTTGCTCTGGGTAGCTTGCCAGTGTCCTTTGCCACAGCCCTACTATGGCTTTACAGTTGTCTCCATCCCACTGCATTGAGGAAGCATCAAGAGTATCAGGGCTCTGCCAACACTGTTGTCAATGGCAACAGGAAGTAAAGCAAAACAGACTAACTGAGCTCCGGGGGCCCAAGGCATACTTGGATCCAGAGTGGGCTTCTTCTCAGTGACTCACTTCCCTTCTGCTCAATAAAGTGTGTGCTCAGAACCCACAGAGAGGGACTTTTCAGCACCAGGGAGTAATAGGACTGAAATTTGAAAACTTGCTTTCCCAACTCTAAATGTTGCAAAGCAACAGCATTCAGAGGTGGGCCCTTAAAAAGGTGATTAAATTATGAGGTCCCCTATCCTGAATGGGATTAAAGCCCTCGTTAAAACGTCATCACCACTCTAGGGCAGCTCCTCTGCCTCTCTGCCATGGAGGACACAGTGGCCCTCCTCTTCAGAAGACGTAATCCTCACTGTAGAACTGAACCTGCCAAAGACTTAGACTTTCTTAGCGCCAAACCTGTAGGAAGTAGATATCAGCCCATACTAAAGCACCCTATCTATGGCATTCTGTTCTAGCAGCACCCACAGACCATGATGCTTAGTGTGGAACACAGTCCTTGAGGATTCCTTAACGCAGATTAGAAAGTCACATCTGGACCCCACCGTGTTCTCTCCCCCATTTCTCTGACACAAAGCCTTAGGTCAGGAAGCTGGGGTCACCCTCCAGAACTGGTGCACTACTTAGATGTTTTGGAAAGCGTTTTCACTCTCTCTGGAAAGATGGGCTGAATCCCGACAGAAGATGGGCAGATGCATGGCACAGATTGTGTAAGGACATCCGGGAACCACAAGCAAAACCAAGGTCAGTTGAGAGGCTCAATATTCCTGAAAACGTATTTTTAAGGATGGTTAACTTTAGTCTAGTCTATTCTCTGAACTGGAGGCAGATGTTAGTATCTCAAGACCTGAGTTCTAATCCCAGGACTGACAGTAATTGGCTAGTCCTCTCTATGGACAAATCCCACCCATGCCATTCACTCGCTCAGTTTCAGACCTCATAGGCTTTCATGAGCAGATGACAGTGCAGCGAATGGCGGCCTTCAGGCCCCTGCTGAACTCCCAGCCCAGAGGTATTTCCACTACTCACATCATAATGCATATTTATTAAGTCACGGATGGCCAGGCTTAATGCAAAAGGCAGACTTCCTCCCAGACAGCTCTCCCGCCTGAAGGGTGATAGCGCTCAGTGATTGGGGGCCTGCCCTGAGGTAGTCAAGACTGTTTGGTCAACAGCAGTGGGATGTGGGTCTTCTGGGGGCAGAAGGGAAAGCACTGAACCTAAAGGGATTTGGACCCCATCGCCTACACCCTGTGCTGCCTTTAGAGCCCAACGTGTTGGTGGCTGTGCAGCAAGGGGGCATCCTTCCAGCTCCACTCACTGTTGTTCATGGTGTCACAGGCCATTACCCCAGCCAATTACATATGACTCCTCTCTGGAGGGCACTGGGCCGGGCCAGGGCAGGAAGCAGAGGAGGCCCCGGGGGGTTTCTAAATGAAGTAGCCTATTGGGAAATCTGATTACCTCGCTCATCTTACAGGGCTGCAGTGTTAATGACCTTGGCCTCCCTTGGCCCTGAGAAGATCTGGTCTCCCTGGGGCTTGAGAGGAAGCCATCTGGGCTGTGGCCTTTCTCTCACCAGCTGACTGCTGGTGGGCCAGGGGAGTGGTAGTGCTCCTCAATGTCCTTGTATGTGGCTGCCAGCACAGTGGCCTGGTTCATGTGCACACTCGTGGGAACACATAGGCACTTGAACACTGTTTCCCGGAGCCTCCCCTTTCTCCTGCAGAACTTCAACAGGAACTGTCAAGGAGACCAAAGCTGAGGCCACCAACCCTAAGGGGAATGGGACTAGGCCCTAGACACCTCTTTTGAGCTAAATTAGACATATTTTTTCTTCACTTTCAAATCTTTGGGATTTTTTCATCTCAACTCCCCTAGGCTTACAAAGTGGCTCATCTCAACTGTTCAAGTTGACAAAAGGCGTCGGAATTGTTGAAAGGTTCAGAGTGTCCCTTGGGTTTCCAGGCATGAAGGAATTTACATGTAGGTAGAAAATTACCAAAGAAAAAGGTCCCCACTTGGCGTGTGTGGTGGGTGTAAAGATGCAGCCATTCTAGAAAAGGAGACCCTTTGGAAGTTGTCAGGGTTAGAGCCTGCATGGGTAGGGTTGCCAACCCCAACACACAGAGTCTATGGGGACGGAGGGAGCTGGAAAGTTGTGGAACAATTCAGAACAGAGAATTTTTCTGTTCTCCAGGACATTCAAAGGCCCTGACAATATGCCAGCATCCATGGCTGGACTGCTGATGGCTGAAACTGAGAATTCCCTGGAAAAGCTACAAGGTTTCCCAGGTGTGCTCAACTCCACCACTAATGTTGAGCCCGAGCTGGAAATGGGGGGTTTAAAGGTGCGGCCCTGTCTGCCGCTGGGAGTGGTACCATTCCTAGTACTCTTGGGGATTCTGGGACAAGTAGCTAGTTCTGGCCCTCTGCAGGAATTGGCTATTCTTTTCTGTAACTTCTGGGCAGTCAGCTTCCTGCCCCTCTCTCACCTACTCAGATCTCCTCTGGGGTTCCTGATCAGCTACAGCACCAAGCCAATTAGCCTCTGGCCTGTAGTCCCATCTATTGAGGTTAGAGGCCCTTCTCTGGGCACCATAGATTACTACCTTCTGCCAGAGGTCAAGACACCCGGGACAGGCAGGAACGTGGGCGAAGGATGACAGACAGAACTGTGTACCCAGTTATTTCCTGAGCCGTAGCTTACAACCTCCACCTAATGCCCTATGGCTGGACAGAAGCTCATGAAATAGATCCTTCTGGAAGCTTTAAGGAGTGTTTGCAAAGTCAACCCTTCAGAGAATACTCAAGGGTGGAACATAACCCCCAGCTAGGACCTGTTCTGGAAGCCATGGACACCCAGAAGGTATGTCACAGTCTAATGCTTTGACAGAAAAATACGGAGCCTGCTCCTAGTAGGCATGGAAGAGTGCCTATTCCAACCCTGTGCTAGTTAGTTTCTGTCAACTTGACACAAACCTGAACATCTTTGAGAAGGCAGAATCTCAGTGGAGAACCAGTTCCATTAGATTGGCCTACAGGCAAGTCTGTATGGGCATTTTCTTGATTAATGATTGATGTAGAAGGACCCAGCTCCCTCAGAGCTGTGCCACCCAGAACAGGTGGTCCTAGGTTCTCTAAGAAAGCAGGCTGAGCAAGCCATGGGGAGGAAGTTAATAAGCAGCGTTCTTTCATGGCCTCTGCATCAGCACCTGCCTCCACATTTCTGCTCTGCTTGAGTTCCTGTCCTGACTTCTCTCCAGGGAAGGACCATAATTGGTCAGGGTGTTTTATCGTAGCGCCAGGAACCTTAACCAAGCCATAGCCCCACCATCTTCCCTTCAGGCTAACCTTAGCTGGTATATCTTAAGGCTTCCTCAGCACCAGCTCACGACCTGCCTGGCACAAGGAGAGCTAGGCTGCCTGGGGCCCACACAAAGAGTCACTTCACCACCCACGTTAGCCGGAGGAATGTGGCACAAAGAGAGAGAGAGAGAGAGAGAGAGAGAGAGAGAGCTGTATTTTCTTGTTAATCCCCTGAGCTATGAGCACATGACCCGAAGCTGAAATAGATGAGCCATCTCCCAAGTAATTAACAATTTCGTATTGACTGACACCTGATGAGGTCAGAGTTGGTGTTAGGATCAACATACCCGTGTGCTTCTGCCTGAAGAGCCTAGCCCATGTGTCTGTGTTACAGAAAGGATGAGTCAGAGGCCTCAGCCACAGACCCCGCCAGGAAGTGTGTGAGCCACATGTTAACACAGGAGCTCTACCACCGGTCTCTGACTCTTTCCTCACTGTCCTCTCCACACAGCCTCTCTCTCTCCACAACAGGAACCGCTCCAGGCCAGGGCTGCTCTGGGCGGCCTGGGCTGCCTAATTGGTCTCCAGGTGCCTCTGCACAACCCAGTGAGGGTCACCGTGAATTTGACAGCTATGCAGGTTTAGCTGATGGAAAGAGAATGCTTGGTTCCTTACCCATCAGAACAGTCACTCCTAAGACAGAAAAAAAGAAGAAAAAGGACCCACAAAGCCAAAAGGACACTGTTTCTCCAGCAACTCTGTAGATGCTACATATGCAAAGTCTCCGATGCAAACATCCCGGGGGGGGGGGGGGGATTGGCACTGTGGTGAGAATCACAGCATGATCAGGCTTCCCATAGTGAGATTCATGCAAGAATTCCCAGGACCTGTGAGGACAAAGCAGCTGCTGGACCTCCATTCCTTCCCACCCAGAGTCTGGCATTCACCGTTATCCCCATCCTGTTATCATCAGGTGACCACCCCAGAATTGATAGGACTGATCCCAATGCCTACCTGGTAACACAGCACACTCAGATAACGCAGTTGGAGGCCTCCCTTTGAAAGCACAGCATGGGGACCAACCTCAGATCTCTACACATACTGCCTGTCCCAAGGGTGCAAAGAGACTTCCAAAGTCTCCATCTACACAGGGGTGGGGTCCCCTCATTTCCCAGTGCTCTGTGAATCCTCGGCAGAGGGATCTGGTTCAGCCATGCGAGCTCTGATGGGGAGCAACTGAGAGGATGCAAGTGTCCAACTCCTGAGACATGGGTGAAGGGCTTCGGGTCCCCAAGGAAAATGGGCTCAGCCAGGACGTGGAGCCAAAGAAACCAAGCTACTCTCCAACTCGTTACTCTATATTCTCAGACTTGCCACCAGAACGTACCTGTCTGTGTAGCAAGGACGCCCTGCCCCCCCTTTCCTCCACCCTCCAGTGAGTTTACAATAAGTGATTACATGTAAAGTCCAGCCATGTTCACAACAGTCAGAGTTTAGTAACATCCAAGCAAACCCGCAAGAGCGGTTTGGGCCAAGAAGGAAGAATGAAGAGAAACAACTTGCATTTACATATTTGTCCCCACAGGCCCTCCCAGGACAACCATGAGAGGTGACTGACAAGCAGTGTGGACAGCAGAGCCCCCCAAAAGAGTAACGTTCCAATTAGTCCAAAGAAATGAGAGCCTGTTTCCCAGAGTCCCAATTAAATCAGAACCAATCAATGCTTGCTCCCATCCCTGCCATTCTGCTCAGGAAATAATGAGAAAAATGAGAGGGGCCCCCGCCAGCAACTTCCGTGTGGCATCCCTTTGAAGCCCCAGAAATGCACCCCAGCATGGTTTGCAAGCATGCCCAGGAGCTGCTGCACCTGTGCCTTTAAGACAGCCTGGTGTCCTGGTCCCCACTCAGACCCAGAAGAATGCCAAAGAGGGTGCCCTTGCCCCACCCCCAACTGTGGGACACAGAGGCGCTCTGTGGGACCTGGTCTTAAAACTGTCTGCCTTGATTCATCACTGGATCTGGCGCTCTCTCCCCTTTTTCCACGCCATCCATCATGGGCCTCAGAACCAAGAAATCCAATAAAGACACAAAGGCACAGCTCTGTGTTCCCAGCAGGCCCCAGAAAGGCTGTGCGAAGGCCCCAGCCCAGGCAATTAGCTGAATTCATGGGATCGCGTGCTGACGGTCTTTCAAAATCCTTTACCAGGCATTTCCCAAGCAGGTGTTTGGGGAAGGAGGAAGCAAACAGACTAGGGCTGGCTGTGTGCTCAGGCCACACCAGGGGACCCAAGTGTGCTTTCAGAAGACCTGTGATGGGGAAGGAGCTTATTTCACTCCCAAACTGCAAACCAAGAGAGGGCACCCCTTGAGTTATGTTACAATGAAAATGATCATTTCCAGGCCTTTTAAAACAATCCAGACTTCTGAAGATCATAAGCAAGATTTCATAACAGGACTCACCTTCTCCTCCCAGCCCTGCATCACCCCATATTCAGCTCCAATGACGTAGACAGGACAAGTGATAGAGCTTCTAGACCCTTCCATTCACTCCGGGGCTAACTGGAGCCAGTTCAGCATATTTATTGTCACATATTGAACAAAAGCAAGTATAGGGTTCAGAGATCTAGTGTGAGCATGCAATACCTTAAAGTTCCAGTCTGCAAAGTTTGCAGCAGTCTGCCCCACTTAGAAGCAAAGGTACCTCCACACATGGAACATTCCCATTCCCCCATTCCTGGACCAGCAGCTTCATCTCCTTCCAGGGCCTGGCACTGAGCCCCCTGGAGAAAGACAGTCAAGCCAGAGGGCTTTGAGTTAATGAGCTACATGGCTTCAGGACCAAGTTAAATACTGTGGGAGCTGGACTGAAATGAACTAAAATATTTTCCAAATTCAGTCACTTCTCAATTACCCTTGAGTGAACTGTCCATGACAACACAAATACCCCAGGCCCCCCAGAGCTTGAAGCTGATGAAAGATGCTTAGAGTAATGTGTATGTGTGTGCGTGTGTGTGTGTGTGTGTGTGTGTGAGAGAGAGAGAGAGAGAGAGAGAGAGAGAGAGAGAGAGAGAGTTCCCAAACTAAATAAATAAACAATTATTGAATAAGTTTCTACTGTTCAGAATTTTTCCCATCCCTTCCTTCACATATGCATACAAATAGTTGGTACAACTGGAAAACCATCAGGCATAGCCCTGGGCCAGAGGTTCTTTTGAGATTTTTAACAAGCCACCAGGCTCTTTCTTTTCCTGAATGATCCTGAACGAGGAGCAAGAAAACAATAAACTTGGACCTCCTCAGGTGGGAGGGAAAGGGACACTCAAGGAGCCCCAGACTTACCCTTGCAGACCACACTGTTCTCGGGCTCATAGCCAGGCTTACAGGTACAGCGTCCAATGGGCACCATCCATTCTCCATCCCCGTTGCAGTAGAGTTTTATGGGCACGTCCACTTCCTCTGCATTGGGGATGCATGTGCCCCGAGCAATCACCAGAGACGTGCTCTCTGCTCCAGTCATGGTTTCGGGGAACACTGCGAAATTTTGCACAATGCTGGGACACTTTTTGAAGAAAACACGGACAGAAAGGAGAGACATACAGGCTCCATAATCCTGGAAAGCGAGGTAAAAACCATTCCGAGTAAGAGGCCCAAAGCTCCTGACTTCGGTGTTGACCTTCATCAGCCTTCCCCCAAAATCCACCTGGGAGAAGCTCTCATCTGCAGCAATGGTGTCAACTTTGAGGTAGGGGGCTTCAGACCAGAAGGCTGACTTCTTGGTGGCGATGACAGAGTCCGTCTCATAGTAGTACAGGTTGAAGGTCTCCTTGCAGGAGCCTGGGACATTTGGGAGGCTGCTGCAGTCTCTCACAGTGAAGCGCATCTCCGTGTAGATGCGATGGGCGCCCCGTCTGTTGATAAAGGTGGTGAGCAGCCAGTTGTTCTGGTTGGGCTCAAAGACGTTGCACACTTGGTAAGTACGGATGGTGTTCAGGTTTTCATCGTAGCCACTGACTTCTTCCCACTGTCCCCGGCAGGCCACAGGCACACATGCAAAATCAGAAAGGCAAGAGTGAGAAGACCAAGGAGGCAGTCCAGGTGAGAACCCCGGAGCTCTAGAGGGCTTCACAAGCCCACCAGTCCCACTGTTCCACCCAGCAAATGAGCTCATACAGCCATGCCTGTGTTCTAAAGATCTGAGATTCAGTGTCACAGTGCTCTACAACCCACCCCCAAACACAACAGATTTAACTACAGAAAGCATTCCCTCAGCCTGGCGTTGGTGATGGCACACCTTATTTCCCAGCACTTGGGAGGCAGAGGCAGGCAGATCTCTATGAGTTCAAGACCAGCCTGGTCTACTACGGAAAGCATTCCCTCAGCCAGGCGTTGGTGATGGCACACCTTATTCCCCACCACTCAGGAGGCAGAGGCAGGCAGATCTCTATGAGTTCAAGGACAGCCTGGTCTACAGAGCGAGTTCCAGGACAGCCCGAGCTGCAACACAGAAACCCTGCCTCGAAAAACAAAACCAAAACCAAACAAACAACAAAAAGCATTCCCTCATCAAACTTGGAAATCTCACGCTGTGCGTATCCTTTACTGTCCATCACTGAGAGCAGGTACCATACTCTTGGCTGCCGACAGCCTCTACTCTATGAATTAGAGATCCAGTTATAAAAGAATTCCACAATGTGAACCTAATATCTTTATTGTGGAAAAACTCCTTTATGAACCTCTGTAAAGCATGTGAAGAGAAACTTTTTTCCTGTTTTTGTTTCTCAACAAACTTAGATTCTCCGAACCGTTTCTTTTGGAAGAGCAATTCATTTGAGAGAGCTAGACTGTAAAATGATGGGGGCTTCTAAGAGATACTCTTAATGAAGTTAATTAAGCTCCTGTGTGAAATTTTCAAGCTGAGATGCGACGGAGCAGCGATGTGGGAGGACAGTACTTAGAGAGGAAGGACCATCGCTTAGCCCGGGAGCGACAACCAGGATTCATATTGGAAACCCAAACTCGTATTTCAGAATCTTTATGTAGCAGAGGAAGAGTGGGGAACAGCACATTTACTTCCCGGCCTTCGAGAGTCCCACAATTGCTCAGTTATCCCCAGTTCATGACTAATAAGATCTCATGTAACACCTCCATGGCACATGGTTATAGAGAAGTTGTAGAGGAGGGATGGTACTTTGAATAGCCTAAAAACTTCTAGAGGCGAATTTCTGCAGCAGGTAATGAGCGGAAGATGATAGCTGAAGAAATCCTTATCCCTGATGTTACAAAGGAAGACACATAGTGTCAAGGGTGGAGGAGACAATAGAAGGACATCTAGAGAGCTGACCTACATGTTCAGGCTTGTCCGGGTCTCTCAGCCCTCCTATAGAGTACCAGTTCCTGCTCCAGCCAAAGTATCTGTTGCATTCCTTCCAGAAACCCTTGGAGACTAAAGATTGCTCTTGATTTGCTGCCTAGATGTAGCATCCTCTTTCCCATAAAGCAACCAGCATCCCATCTGTCATTCGATTTGCACACCTTCTCTGTCTCTGTCTCTGTCTGTCTGTCTGTGTGTGTGTGTGTGTGTGTGTGTGTGTGTGTCTGTGTCTGTGTGTGTGTGTGTGTGTGTATGTGTGTGTTCGTAGTATAGGCTGGTCTTGAACTTGCTATGTAGCTACTCCTGCTGCTCCCTCTCCAGAGGTATTGCAGGCAGCTATCACTACAGCTGTGTATGCAGTACTGGAGGTTGAACTCTGGGCTTTGTGTATGCTATGCCAGCACTCTGCTAACTGAACTACATCCCCGGCTCCTTGCAATCACTCTTCTGGTCCCCAGAACCTCTCATTACTCAACTTGTAACACCAAGATTTTAATGTTGCAAGTTCCATCTTTATATGTTTGGCCTGGGGTGCCTTTCTGGTCTTTGCTGAAGTAACTGCAACTCTGGAAAATCTCCCAGCTTCCAGATCACACTACCCAGGCTGGATAGCATACTGCATCCGGGTACTTGCTCTACTATTTCTCCATCCATAAGAATATAGGTGCACTGACATTGAAGCATCCCACCCCATCAGTGGTTGCTGAGTCCCTAAAGTATCACAGCACATAAAAAGACATTCAGAGTCTGGACCCAGAACCAGAATAGATATCATGCACACATGAGGGTATGTCTGCTCCCATGCCCAGTAGCAGGGCCACCAGCTGAGCAAAAGCTCTACTCCATAGCTCATGTGGAGTATAAATCCACGCTGTCAAACCTCACCTGGACTTTGCTTAATTTTTTATTGATCTCTGGATGTAGAGGAGCCATGTTTTTTATTCTCCTTTCCTAAAGACTGTGTTATGTTCTATTTAAATGTGTTTGTGGAAGTTTTGTTCTGCTTTACAGGGTTTTGGAAGCCAGAGAGCAAATAGATGAGGGAGAAGTTGCTGACAGCATTTCAGAAGGCTTTCAGGCCTCCCTTCCCATTTCAAGACATTTTCCTTGCTGACCCAACATGACTTTGGAAGAAAGGGCAGGCCGTTTTCTTTCAGTGTTCTTGAATTGTTTAAACCCAGCAGGTCTCATGAACCATTATTCCAGCAGGGTCTCAGCATAAATGTTGGGGCCCTTTGGTTGATGCCCCAACAGGTGAAATATATGACCCCATTCAAGGCAGAGGTCTAGACACAGCCAGAGCCTCTGGCCATCCAATACTAATGCAGCTTTGCTGAGGAAAGGAAGTCCTACCTACCAGGCTCACCTGGGCACCAAGGCCAACACACTGAATGTCCTGAGATAAACAGAATGAGGATTTCACTCAGAAGAGCTGGGGTATTGAGAACATTCATCTTCAAAACCCGATGCTGATTAGCATTGTAAGCCCCACCAGAGGTAATCGTTTCAGACATTAACCTCTCTGGGCCTCAGTTTTCTCATCTGTAAAATGAGGAATCATACTGGGTGACCCCAAGTTGTAAAACTCTACAGATCTAATTGATTCCGTGACAGCTCCTCCGGGAGCGATCAAATCAAATTAGAGGGGATGGAGCTGGATATTCAAAGGGAAAAAGGAGAAAGAGATGGAGAGGAAGGAAAATAGCTCCCCGTGGTTTTGGGGGAAAAAGAAGGCTACAACTACAGCATCGTGCATTAATTTCTCTCCGGCTTCCATTCTTCTCCTGTCAGCTGGTGCTGTGGGGGTGGGAGGAGGAAGAGAGAAGACAGGGCTGGAGGAGAGACAAATGCCTTTCAGGATAAGCAGCAATTATGATAGGGAGGGCCTTAAAGAAAGAAGATTTCAGTTCACGGAGACAGACTAGGATGGGCTGGCGTTCCCAGCAGGGAGGGACAAACATTGTTATTTGTTGATGATACACGGCATCCGTCTCATTGCTTTATGGCAAAACCTCACTCATTCATCAGGGGAAATGTTTTCTAGACACCAGTTTTATGCCAGGCGTTCCATTAGCCACCGGGGATAAGGCAGTGTGAAGCTTCGGATTGAGGGGCAGAAACAGAAACTAGAAACTTATCAAAAAAAAACTAAATAATTACAATTGTGTTAATTAATGGGAGGTTATGGCGTGCCAAGAAAGGGGATGTATATGCAGCAAAGTTTCCCAAAAGTCTCCAAGCGGATAGGGTAGATGAGGAGGGGTTGTCTTGGAGAAGTGTGTATATCCTAGGGGCAGAAGTGGACAGAGCACCTGTCCCCAGAGGCTCACAAATGCAAAAGCCCTGTGGTGGGTGGGAAAAAGCAAGCTGGTGTCATTCAGGGATGGCGCTCACACGACAGAGTATTACAAAGCTGGAGGTAGCAGGCATAGGAGGAATAAAACCGAGGAGGGGCAGGACATGATAAGAATATTGGATTTCCACCTGAGTACAGCAAACAGATGAGTTCTAGAGAGGAGGCACACAGATGTCCAAAGTTCGATGTTTAGAAGATATCTCAAACTAGAAACTAGGCTGGAGCAAGGCCTAAGTGTGCAGGAGGAACAATGGGCCATCACTGCCATCCAGCTATGAAGGATGCTGGATGGGAGGGCGAGGAGACCTGTGGAGATGGGAGAGATAGCAGGGGGAGACCCACTGCCAGGGAGCAGACCAGACCCAAGGCTCCCTGTGCCCCATACCTATCTTTTCACACAATCTTTGTGTATCTTGGATCTTTAATGCTGGTTTCCCTGTGGCTTTCCTTTAAAAAGTCCAAGTTTCTATGTACCTTGGATAGTCTGACTGAAGAGATACTTACTTCCCTTTTCAAGACCTATTTTTGGTGCCATTAACCAGTACTGTCGAAGGACAGATCTACAAAAGTTCTCTGTTCAGTGGCCACTTCCCAGTCTCCAGTTCTGAGTCCCCTCCCTGTGCTTTTTCCTGCTGCCACTAAACAGCAGCAAAGCACCATGACTGTCTTACCAGATTGGCAAAACATTAAAGACATAAAGTGCCAAGTTTTGGTAAGGAAGTGACTGAGAAGACACCAGCAAGTAAAAATAGATAACATAGTTTCTGTTTGTTAGGTGGTTTTTCATTTGATGCAGTTGCTTCTCTTAACATTGAAGGGTTTACATAAACTCAGATCAGTGGGAAAGGGTAAATCAATTTTTTTTCCAAATTTTGGATAACTGAGTAACCCTCTGGAAAAAAACTAGCTCACCTATTCCCCATCCATTATTCCAGAATACATTTCCAATAAATCAAAACCATAAAACAAAATCATAGAAATACCAAAAGAAACCACAGGGACAATATCTCTACATTAATCATGACACAAAACTCAAGAGGCCATAGTTTGATAAATTAGCTTCACCAATTTCCTTCACTTTTTAAATGGGTGTGATGGAAACCATTGTAAACATAGAGGAAGTACAGAGAGAAAACTTGATGATGAAAATCCTCAAAACTATTCATAATGTACCATGAATAACACATTAATTTCCCTAATATATTGAAAACTTATATATCAGTAATAAAATAGACATACAGGCAAAGACTATCAACAAACAGATCACTGAGAGGCAGATATAGCTCTCAGTCATATGACAGAATGGGGCATGTCACTCAGCATTGCACAAATAGTCTAAGCCATATTTTGACATTTTTGCTGGTGGTAGTTAAAGAATGAAAGTAGCAGGCCATTATATTTAAAAGGATATTGGAGATAAGAATTATGATTCACAGGCAGGAAAAATGGCTCAATAATTAAGAGCCCTTACTCCCCTTCAGAAAACCAGGATTCAAGTTCCAGAGCCAACATGGCAGCTCACAACCATCCAAACTTCCAGCTCCAGGGAATCTGATGCCCTCTTCTGGCTTCCTTGTGCACTGACACACATATGGTGTGCATACACACATGTGGGCAAACACTCATACACATAAACTAAAATTTACAGTTTATAAAAGAATTCTGATACATAGCAGTATGGGAGGCAAATTTGTACCATTCCAATCAAAAATTACAATCATTGACTCAGGCATTTTACTTGGAGAATCATTCCTCAGATAAATTTTCACATATAAATTCAGATATGTACATAGTTATTCACGCAAGACGTGATTACCTCCAGAGGTAGCCATGCCTCTTAGGGTCACATTCAGCAAGCCTTCTCAAGATCTACTTCAAAAAGCTTTGCACAGCCATGATGGAGGGGAGAGCCATTCACTGAGATAGAATTTCTCACCAACCATTATTATAAATCCTATTTGTGAGCACATTTCCTACTTTGCCATATATCAGTCTCTCTATAACCACCCCTCTTCTTGGATTTCTCAATTTAATTCTTTAATGTGACTGAAAAGCTTTGTTAATATCCATTAAATGGCAAATGACTAAACAAAATATAATGTTTCCATACAATGGAATATTGCTTGCAACAGAAAGGGAGTAGATTACTGATACATATTAAAAAAAACAGGAGTGAATCCCAAAAACATGATATCAAGTGAAGGATGCTATGTACCTCAAAAGGTCGTGCATTATATGATGATTCTGGACATACATGGAGTCAGAAGAAACAAACAGAAAAGTAGTTTTTCCTGGGCCTGGGGAGTCCACTGGAGAATGACTGCAAAGGGGCACAAGTGGGTAGGAATTTTCTTTTGTGGGTTGATGGGAATGTTCTGAGATGGGACTTTGATGATCACAACATTGCAAATTTAATAAAATGATGTAACTGTATGCCTAAAATGAGTATATCTACAAGATAAAAATAAATACATCACTATAGCTAAACACAAACTTTATTCTTTTGGGCAGTTTATACCTCAGCTGCCCAACAACACAGACTTGGCCTGCGTCATTCACAAATACCATGCCCACAACAGCCCACACCTCTGTTCACCCTATCTCCTTACCCAGAATGCCCTTCTCACTCCTTTATCCCTCTACACTTCAGCTTCTTAAATAGTGGGTCACTACCCTGTATGTAATGACACAAATGCACGTGGTGGTCACACACACAGAGGCACAAGTTCACGTGCACGCGCACACACACACACACACACACACACACACACACATTCATACACACACATTCACACACAAATTAACAATAGCAAAGGTTTCTGAGTATGGAAAGACCAATGATTAATGCAAAATCAATACACAATCAATCTGAAATATCTCTGCCAATGCTCAACATCCTGTGACACACAGCTTCACTGCTGCTCTCATTCTGCACACACAATATGCACGCTTCATTCTGCACATGTCATACCATGCAAACACCTTAGCTCAGATCTGAGCCAATCAAATGCTCTAAACAGTGGCTTTTTTTTTTTTACTGTATGTAAGCATGTTCTACAATGTATTAACAAAACCAGGACAGTTTAATGACAGAAAACAAAATCAATATTTTCCTACCATCACTCCTCAGCATCCATCAAATCAGCACATCTTTGGGTTCTATTTTTTTAGGATGTCTAATTTTTTTAAATTGCGTTTTAACTTGCTGACTTAAGTTTCATTTTTTTTAAAAAAAATTATTGAGTTAGAGTTAATTTGGGTTTGGGATTGAGGTAGAAATTCCAACAACTTCAGAAATGGCCCTAAACATACTTCTGACATTTGGTATTCTGAATTAATATAAACCAATGTTCTCAGCACTGATGACCATAAATGCAAAATATTGATCAACCTTGAAATATTGAAGATGCTGCATTCCTACAGTATCAACTATTTAGCCAAGAGTTAATTCTTCATCTATAAAACATGCAAGCACACCCATGTCATCAGTGTGCAAATTTGCATCTGTCTTTAATAAATGCTAAGATTATATAACTGACAAAGAGATGCTTTAAAATAAATGTCTTTATGATTCACTATTGATAAAAGTCTGGTTTGCAAACCTAATTTACAGGCTTCTGTGCCCAGGTGTGCATAAACTCTCTAGGACAAATGGCATTCAGGGAAGAAGTATAAGTAACCCAATTCTAAACCAACTGCCAAATATTCCTTCAGTCTGTCTTGTTTCTGGATGAATAAATGATGCTAAATGCAGGTAAAGACAGCATCTAGAAGTAGCCAAGGAGACATCCCTGTCACTGGGACTAGAGACCTGAGTAGTACTTAAAAGTGTCCCCAAAGCAGAGTGAGACTCTTGATTTCAGAATCCCATGCCAAGATGGGATTTCCCACACTGGAGGTCCATCAGACAGTCAGCTGGCCAACCGTGTTCAGCATGTCCAAGCACAATTGGCCATTTTTGCAGAATCCTATTTCTCCTAACTGGTCTCTCTCTTACATTTCCAAAACCACTGTCCTATGGATGGGGCTTCCACGACCGGCCTTGTTTCTGTATGCTTTTTTGCTGTTGTCCTTGCTGTTGTTTTGCCAGAATAAGGTAAGAGATGCCATGGACTTAAGCCAAGAGCACCTGCTCTCACATGCAGGCCCAGAAGCCACGCCCACTTCTAAGCATTGTTGCTGAAGTTCTGACAGACCCTAGCACCTTCACCTAACCTGTCTTCCACAAAACCATCTGATCTCTACTACACAAAGCCAAAGAATGGCAGACCTGACTGGACACCATTCAAGCGGGACAAGAGCTGTTAGCAAGCAGACAGACTGAGGACATTCTGTGACAGCTGCACACAAGTCAGGTGGCGGACACATGGCAGAACTGAGTTCTCTACAGTCCTTCCTTTAAGGAGTCTCGGGCCTCACTTCCCCCATGATGGTGTCAATTTAAATCTGGATGGAGATTAGTTTTCAGACTGCTTCAGGCATGAGTGAGTTTATTCCACACAATTTAACATTTAGTAATACACTCTTTCCAACTTCTCTTTAATTGCTTTGTGTATGTGACTTTGGTTTCTGCTGCCGAGCTGTGAGCTCTTTGAGGACGGGAATTGTGTTTTGACTAATTCATTAGTTCATGTCAACAAGCAACATCATTCTGTGCATGGAGCTTTACACAGCTAGCACCATGCAGCAGTGTTTTATCCGGGAATATATAGGACCAATGAAATACACAGGTCTTCTTGGTACCATCTCAGTTTTTATCCTAGATGATCGCATCCACATGCAAGGATGCAGCCGCCATGGAGGACATCACCAGTTTCACGGCTCCCTGGTGCTCAGGCTGCCTGCTGGGCATTACCTGTAGATACCTGCAATTCTCCTTTCTCTCTGCAACCCTGTGTCCACACAACACCATGTCCACACAGTGTCAAGTGCCTGGGAATATCTGTGCTCTTCCTTCTGCACTGGTGCCATTTCTGGTCCTCACAGGGGATTAACTACCAAATCTTTCTTCTATTCTCTCCTCCTTTCTTCTATTCTCTCCTCTTTGGTGCCTCTACCCAGTGTCCTCTTCCTTTCCCCCTTTTATCACTGACTCTTCTCTCCCCTCCCAATGGCTTTCCTGGTCACTCTTTTTAATTCTTCTAACCCTATGAGTCTGCCAAAGCACAAATCCTTCTCCTCCATGGCCATCCCTATAAAGGTTAGAACAGTGTTAAGGGCCTCACTGTACTCCATGGTGTCCAGCCCTCAAAAAAACAAACAAACAACAACAAAAACTAGATTTCATAATACCAGAAGTTGCAACGGAAGCTACTAAAAGAGGCAGTTAATAGTCCTACACATAAAACCTGTGAACTACAGCAATGACCAACGGCATGACAACCCTCAGGGTTCAGTGGTAGCATCCATACCTGGGCAATAATCCACAGCTTTCTCATTGATCTAAAGGCCCTTCTCAGCAAGAGGGAAATCAGCCTGGTGCTGGAAATCTAGCCAACTACCTAGGGCAAATGAAGTCATAGATCTTGGAGGAGAGCCTACAACTACTACTTTACTAAACCAGTATAATCCCTAACTACATTCTAAATATTTATCCTTATGCCCACAGATAAATGTAGTTCTCACCCCTCATTAAGGAAACTTCTCTTACAATAGAGGGAAACCATCACAGAAAACCACAATCCATCAAATTTCAGAGCTGTGGAGCCCAGTCCTAACTGGCATATTTACAACACACCCCAAAACTCAATGATCACTGTGGAAGGGGAGGCAGAAGGACTGTGAGAGTCAGAAGAACAAGAACTTTGCTTGATACTGTCTCTCCTAGAAATGTCAGAAATCACACCAGTAAGTCTAACCATCGTGTCCGCCTAAACATGACTCGAACAAGGAAGACACCAACAGTCACACTAATGTGGAAGGGGGAGAGCTCAAGAAGTCTCAGCCCTAGCCAAAGGACCACAGTCAACTAAAAAATGCCGAGAGCAGGAGAAATAGTCTTCCCCATGGAAGAGCATGTCAATTGGTTATCCAACACCAAATGATCAGTCCTGAAAAAAAACAGTCTATACAAGTAACATTGTGTGGACTGAGCAGTTCAATGACAAGAAAAAGAGGCTATGAATTTGAAAGAGAGCAAGAGGCTAAGTCCAGTGGAAGGTTTGGAGGTAATAACAATCTCAAACAATACAAGAATCATTTAAAAAGATGCTGGAAATCAGAGGCAATGAGTGAAGCTCTATTGTGTTCTGCATCCTTGACCACTGGTCCTTCACTGGGACTCACTACAGTGCTATCTAAGGAGAAGAAGAAGCAAGCCACCTTGCACAGCACAGAGAATAGTAACAACCTTTCAAAGGGCGCTATTATTGATGCAAACAGCCCATCCGTCCTTGAGATAAGCATAATAAAGAAAACAATGACACCCATTAGAAAATACTTGCTCAGGCTTTCAGACTGCGACTTTGATGAATGGGAATGACACCTTTAGATGCCTCCAAGCTTCAAGTTTGCTAGACCTACTTATTGGAAGTCAGAGCTGGTCTGTTGCTGGGGGAAGGGGGCTCCCAAGCATCTGAACAGTGAACATTGACTACTTGCTGTCAGACTGATTGTGTGACTGTGTGTGCCTCTGAGTGTGTGTGTGTGTGTGTGTGTGTGTGTGTGTGTGACTGTGATTATGCTGTGTTTATAATCGTGTGTGGGACATGACATCATATATATGTGTACGAACCTCTCCCCTTTCAAGACCACCATCACGATCTCTTCCCACCGGGCTATCTACATTGCCTTTTGGAACAGCCTCCGGACACTGATCCATTCTTTATCTACAAGGGAGGCTTCGGGTTAGAAGCATGCAAAGGTTATTTGTAGTCAGTTTTGATAAATGAGGTTGATGACCAGACTAAGCAATTATTTATTGGTCAAAGACAAAGAATCCAGTGAAGTTAAGAGATCTGCGCCATTTCTACACAGCCTCTGATGAAAATCATCACCTAAAAGCCTGAGTTCTAGAACGACTTGATATTAGCCTTTGTCTAGAGTATTTCAACACCCTCCCTCAGCCCCAGAGTTCTCACTGACCACGAGAATGTCACTACCTAGCAACCCCCACAAACTGTTTACAAGGCTTGCTAGGAAGGTGCACTGCCTCTGGACACTTTTACTTAAGATAGGGACAAAAATTATCGAAATTTGGTCTGGAGAGATGGCTCAGTTGTTAAAGTGTTTGCTGCACAGCCTGAGTACCTGAGTCTGGATCCCCAGCAATCATAAAAAAGGCAAGTATGCCTATATACACTAGCAACCCAAAGCTATGGCGGCAGAGGCAGGTAGATCCCTGGATCTCATTGGCTGGCCAGTCTAGCTGAATTGATGAGTTCCTGGATCCAATAAGAGATATTGTCTCAAAACATAAGGTGGCTCAGCATTGAGGAAGACACTTGATATTGGCTACTGGCTTCCACACATCTGTTCACACACATATACTTGGGAACTTATATGCATACACATACATTCACATGATCACTTACACACACACACACACACACACACACACACACAATTATTAAAATCAACTTTTCTGCCTCTGTTAGTCTGACAAGATCCCAGTTATCCTAACCTACATTGTGCCCAGCTCAATGAGCTCATTTCTAAAATCAAGAACGGAAAAAGATGAAGAACCTGCTCATTCCCCAAACAATGTTTGAGGTATTGGTGACACCGCAGAAAACAAATTTGTGGCCCCTGTGGACCACACAGCGAACCCGAGAGTGAACAAACAAGACAAATAGGAAGCTACTTTCGAGAAATTGAAACACTCCTTCCTGGAGGGAGGAGAAAGGTTCATTAGACCCAGGACACGGAGCAGGTTTAGAACTCAGGAAGCTCGAGAAGCTCCGAGACTCCCGAGGCCCCTGCTCAGTGTTAGATGAGCAGAGAAGAGCTGCAGGAGAGAACTCTGGATGGAGCTGCCTGGAGCTGTGTGGAGCTCCGGAGGCACAGCCCTGGGGACTGGGGCGTTTAATGATACAGCTGCTATGGAACGACTCACCCTGCATCCATCTTCTTATAAGTAATCTCAATAAATTTATTTGTTCGCCACACTGGAACTGAATGAGTCGAACTGTTTTGGGGAAGCCGGTTGGTTTTCTTCATCTTGGGGGGAGTCTGTCACTGGTGTCCTATCTGAGGTGAATAGATTTTTTTTCATATCTTTCCTTGGGAAGTTATGCAACGAAGTCACATAGTGTTACAGGTGCTGAGAGAGCTCGTGGGAAAACAAGCAGTGGTAGCCAGTGAGTAGTGGGGTCCCTGGGAAGGGCTTCTGAAATTTGAATGAAACCTACTAGCCAGACTTGGGGGTTCACTCTAGACATAAGTACAAATGCCCAGGACAAGCCTGGTACATGCTAAAAATAAATACATAAATAAATAAAAAGCCAGGACAGCAGTGTCAGGAAGACTGGAGGGAGATAAGGCTGGGAGGTGGCCAGGGGCAGGTGACCTCACCTCTGTTAACTGTAGTCTTGTGACCACAGACAACTTCCTGACTTTCAGTTTCTTCACCTGCAAAATACTATTTTCCTTGCAGGGTGTGGTGAGGCCTCACAGGTCACGGAAGTAGCTCCTGTAGAGGCTTCAGCAAACGCCACTCACCACCTTCCAGCAATTACTGTTCCCAGTACGACAGCCATCATTACTGCGTTAACCTCAAGACCTGCCTCTAGTTGAGTCAACCGGGTGTGGAAGCCATCTTGATCCTAGATAAGTTATCCTGCAGGCCCTGTGCTCAGCAAGATGTGAGGACTAAAGGTCCAAACTCCCTCTCCACACAGACCCAGGGAGACAACCAACAGCCCTTCTCTTCTCTTGACAGTTTCTCAGGCTCCCTGAGTCTCCCTTCAGCGGTGACCATCTTCTCTCAATCGGGCCTTTAGTGGGACCCCATCATCCCCCCAGCTCAGATCACAGAAGATAAAACGGAACACAGCTCAGAGGCCCCGGTCCTCTCTGCAGTCTGTAATTGGGTATCACCTGCTGTTAGGGGAAGCTGCTATGTCACTAGAAATTGTCGCCACTGTGCCCTGTGGGACAATAATGGAAATGTGATGGCCTTGCCCAATCAGGGGAGATGGCTGCCTCTCTGCACATGCCTCCAGCAGGGTTCAACTTCATCAAGCACAGAGGAGCGCACAGATTCATCAGGCAGCAGATGGGATGGAGACTCAGACGCCTAGCTTCTCACCAATCGGTGTGGACTCCTAAAAGGAGCTCCAGTGTAGAAAGGAGGTTAAGCCTGAAAGAGCTAGGAGATTAGACAAGCTAGAGGGCTAATGAAAATGTAAAATGCAGTCCTTGGGGCATAAAGTCCTACATGCCCAGAGGGACCTATCACTTAGCACACCAACCAACCAAGGCAACATCTCCCCAATGGCTCCCCTGTGGGCCTGAGCACCAGCTCACCTCCCAATGTGCTTAATTTACCTCCCAGATGTGCCGGGCTGGGAGGAGATGAATGGTCCTCCCCCCACATCGCCACAACCCATGTAGTGTACAGAAAAGAAGGGTGGCTCACAGAACCCTGTTGCTTTACGGCCGACATCTTGAAAGAACTTCATGGTGCCCATTGCATGGTACAAAACAGAATTCTCGAAACCCCACTCTCTGGAGGGCACGAGACTTTCAAAGGAGTAAGGGGCATAATTAGACTGTGGAGAACATGTGTGTGAGGCTACCCAATACAGTCTCTAATTTTTAGTCTAAAAGCAAGATTCCATGAGACCCTTTTGAAGCAGCTGGCTCACCTCCACTCACAGCTGCCTCTCTGCCTCTGTCTCCCCATGTCCTCTCTAATAGCACTTAATGCTAGGTGACTTTGCCATAAGACTTTTCCAGAGGGTGACATGCACAAATGTCTCTTCACAATGCATCAAAGAAATGCTTCTGCCCGAGTCCAGCTTGGTGAACCAATGAGTTGATTGTGTTACTTCCAGAAGTATGAGTGAGGTAACGGTTAAAGGAACATGGATGCCTCAAAATCATCTACGTCACCCCACTGCTGGATGGTGTAGAAATGAGGAGGTGAGAGAGAAGGTTCCAAGGGAGTACCCTTGTACAGAAAGGCACTGAGGCCCTGACCAACAGGAAACCATGGCAAATTCCCCACAGCAAGTACCTAGTGTTTGCCCAGAAAACCAGGATACCAGCATGGCTCCAAGAGCAAAGAGTCAGGAAAACTAGGAGATGGGGCTGGGAGCGTGGCCTAGTGAGACCTGCCTCTGCGGTACTGCTCAGCCCAGAACCGGTGAGGGGGGATGGTGACCGGGAGGGGGTGTCCACCAGCTCTGACCTCAGCCAGACCCATCTGGTTGATCAGAGTCAAATCTTTAAACCTCTCCAAACCAGTTTCCTCTTTCGTAGCACAGCTAAGCGAAAAGTGCCTAGTCTGTGAGATGACCGTGAGGATTAAATAGGATTTACAGATGACGTGCTTAAAAACCCAAGCCACAGTCTTCCAGAGTTGGTCAGTATGGAGGCCAGTCCTCTGGCGAGACCTGCATGGTGGACTTGGTGGCCCTAGGCAGTGTGTGATCTGTAGCTTTCTCCTGTCTACCTGACTGTCTGTCCTTGTGCTTCCACGATCATTACCATCATATGTGTGTGCACACATGTGTACGTGCTTACGAAGCTCGGTGCAGGTACAGTTGGGAGTGCTGGTTTGGGCCCTCCCTCACTGAGGGCAAGTGAGGGGTCACTCTTTTTCCCTACTCTGGATTAGAGAGAGCTCCCTCGCTGCTCAGAGAACCCTGCTATGGGAGCCACCACATTCCCAGGAGGCTCCAGGTACAGCTGACTGACAGGCATCTTTATGTAGCCCGACACATTTCAGGCCCCACGATCCGCCAGCACATCAGGGACAGCACTGACACTGCAGGCCTGTGCCTTGGGAGGGAGGAGCATCTGGTCCACACAGCCCCAGGCCACTGGAAGCGCCACCAGGCAGCAGCATGGTGTACCAGACCCTGCCTGGAGTGGGGTCCCTAGCCATTATGACAGCTGCTGCTGCTGTTGACACCGCAACAGTGACAAATTCATCCTTCTGACAGGATCCTTTTAAATAATTCACGGGGAGCTGGAGATTAAGACACTGTTTCTCTCTGTCTCTGTTGAGATTTAAAATACCTCCAACTGGGGGATTTAAAGAGAATATAATGGCCTGGCCCTCTAGGGTCTACCCTCCCCCATTTCCTCCTCTTTCCCATTTCCCAAACTCATCCCCCACCCCACCAGCCAGCCCTATAACAAGAAGGTCCAGAAAACAAGAAAGAAAGAAAAAAAAAAAAAAAAGGGAGGGGAGCCAGTGCTTGGCTGGTCACTATGGCAACGGTGGCAGGGTATTCAGCTACTATTATCCCAGTACCTCACACATGTGATTATCTTAAGCTGTCTATTGAATGTGGCTCGCACTGCTGCCCAACACGGCCTTGTTCGACAAGGCAGGGGCGGGAGCTGCAGGCCCCAGGCCCCAGCTGCCTAATAGAGCTTGGCTCAGCCCCTGGTGCCACTGATGGAGGGCACAGAGTTAGCCCTGGAGAGACTAGTGGCATTTCCCTTCAGCTTGGGGGGATCACTGCTCAGAATGCCTAGCAGAGGCCAACCAGAAGCTGTTCCATCACACTGGGTCATAGGCTGAGAAAATGGGCTCCTCATTCTGTTAGCTCACAGCTCATGGGCCATGCTGGCTACAACCAGCTGGAACCATCCTGGAGACAAGAGAGCCAGCCATGGAAGCAAGGAGTGGCTCCTGGCTTCATTCCCATTCTCAGAGAACAAGCGAAGTTCAGCTGGCCTGGGAAGAAGGATGCCTCCCTTCTGGTCCGCTGCCCCCTCCCCAACTGGATGGGGAGTGTGGCCACCTCCTATAACCTGCTTTGGGGGACTCTTTTTCCTGTGGCGGCTGGAGCTTGGTGCCAGGATGCCTGTGGAGGACTCTGATGCCTACTGAGAAACATGACCTCATTCCTTTGCTCCCTGGACTCTAGACTTAGGTGCCTTGATCCACTAACATTCCTTGAATGACAAGATCACTCATCAGTAACCACTGAACACATCCTACCTTTTCTAGTGTCTCTTTGAATATTCAGGTCCCAGGCTGAGCCCAGGCTGGTATCACGCAGTGTGCATGGTGGCACACTAGTATCACCCATGGCATGTACTTAGCCCACTCGGAATATATAAGATCAGCCTTAACCTTTCCTCCACCTGCAGCTCCATGTGACTAACCACAAACAGGTCCTAGGAACTTTAAGATTGCCCAGTGTGTCACCCCGGCTCATTGTTGCGTAATGAATTAATTGTCTGTACCTAAATGCAAACACAAGTCATTATCATTGGTCAAGTAGGAGTCAAAGCAGAGCTCTCAGCCAGCAAGACAAGTCTGAATCCTTACTCTATCCAACATCACATTGACTGCTTTGTCCTTTGTGACACCAGGACATGGCTGATATTTCCTTTTCCATCATGATGAGTCAGGGTCAAGTGCATAGAGATAAGATGCACCACACTGGTGGGACACACACACACACACACACACACACACACACACACACACACAGCTCAAGTGCAGGAGGAACTCATTGAATAGAACCAACACCCAAACCACCAAATAGAAGAAAGTACTCACAAAGATCCCCTCATACCCCTCCCTTTCGTAGTGTTCTCACTTCTGAATAATTACCAAGACTTGGGGGATGGAAAGGGGCCCAAGAAAGACCCTGCATCATTGCCTAGATCCTCCCATCTCCAGATACCACCTGTATATTCTTGGATTTCTGACCAGGACTCACATGACCTATGAGTGAGGCTCCCCACTTCATGCTCTATCTTCTAGACTTACTATCTTTCACCCTTAAACTTTCATATCACAAATCACCTGCTCCAGCAGTCCCTTTCAAGCTTGTTTAAAAGAAAGAAAGAGAGAGAGAGAGACGGACAGACAGAAAGGAAGGAAGGAAGGAAGGAGAGAGAGAGAGAGAAAGAAAGGAAGAAAGAAAGACAGACAGACAAACAGACTCATCAGGCACTTTCCAGGAGTACTCTGGGCTGTGGCTGCAGCCTCCTGTCTCCCTGTGTAGAGTATTAGGAAACACTGGCCTCTGTTCACTGTCTTCCTGCCCTCTGCTTCCTTAGTCATCTATGTCCCCTCTTCGTAGTGGAACAAGAGTGAGCTCTGTGCTCAGACAGTCATGGGCTAAGACTCAGTGCTGTGACTTTGAGTAATGGCTCTGAGATTTAATGACACTACTGAAAAATAGAAGAAATATCACGTACCTTCAGGGCCCCAGTAAGAGTCAGTGAGATGATACTTGTCATCCTGGAACCTGGTACACCAGGCCAGTGTTTGACTCAGGGTGACCAGTAATGGGAGAAGTTCATTGAAATCCTGCTGTCAACAGCAGGGTGTGTTCTCTGGCCCTCCAATAGAAAAAAATGGCCTAATAGAAATGCCAAAACGTTTATCTTGTTCCTACCCTAATCCCACCCAAGCTAAGGCCCTCTAAAGAGAGTCAGTGTCGCCACTGGCACTAGGCACTAGTCAAAGCAACCAGTATTGCCCTCAGCATTGTAGTTTAAAAAAAAAAAGGTAAACAAATTAAATCCTCCCTGTCACTCTGTATATAAACTTTTAAATTGCCTAGGTTATAAATGTAGAATATGGGCCCAGAGAAGTTAAAGACCTCAGCAGAAAATAGAAACACTTCCAGAACATCAGCTTCCAAATCCTGAGTTTGCCCCTCTATAAATATGGTGGGTGATAATGAAAGTATTGCTTCATCAGGGAGCTGCTCCATTTCTGCAGAGATCCATACTCCCTAGGGTTGGGCACAGAGTCTTTACTTTCTTCTGATGACCTAGACATTCCCTTTGCTTCTTTTCTTCTGACCATCTTCTCTGGGCATGCACAAGCACCATGTGTGTGTATGTGTGTATCTGTGTGACTGTGTATGTCTGCATGTGTGTGTCTGTGTGTCAGTCTGTGCATATGTGTATCTTTGTGTGTGTGTGCAGGCACAAGTGCATGTTTTTGTGTATTCAGTTTATGTACATATTCATGTTTGTGTACACACGTGCATATGTAAGAGTATGCACATGTGCATGTATGTAGAGGCCAAATGTTGATACCGAGTGCTTTCCTCAATTGTTTTACACCTTATCTACTGAGACAGGAGCCCTCTCACAATCTGGAGCTCACTGATTTGACTGGACCAATGGGCCAGAAAGCCATGTGGGTATCCCTGTCTCTACCTCCTCAGCACTGGGATAATCAACTTTTTGCAAGGGTGTTACAGATCCAAACTCATACCTTCATGTGTGTGCATCAGGAACTTTGTCAACTGAGCCATCACTCTGACCCCTTCTCTGACATCCTAAGTCAGCCTCACCTTGCTTCTGATGCTCGCCCTTCACTCAGGCTTCCTAGCTGAGTACTATGAATCCTGGAGGAAAGAGCTGGTCGACACTACTCCATTTGGTGCCAAGATTCAGGAAGCCTGCTTTCTTTCACAATCCAAAGAACTCCTTGCCCTTAACTCAGGGAAGAGCTGTCAATGCCATTTTCAGAAGAGTTTCAGGGTTGGGACAATTTTCCCATGGAAGGGTTGAGAGAAGACAAAAGACATCTATCAGTTCCAGTCAACATGGGTTATGCCTATTAGGGTGCAAACGAGCTGGATCTGGCCTGTGTGCTCCAACCTGAGCTGGAACCTGACTGTCACAGGTGAGCCACTGAGGCAATTGTTTTTTTCTGGGGCATGTCTTCTCCGAAAAGGGAGAGGTGAGTTTGAGTGACCTCTGGAGGTTTTGGACAGACCTAATACAATAGGCTGTTGGATGCATCTGTGAGTCACTTCTAAAGTAAAGAAAGGAACTTAGTGTGACATCAAGACTCTGGAAAGCCACAACTCCCAAGGTTCCTTTTTCCAGTAAACTAGAAATAAGATTCTTTCAACCTCGACCACACCCACCACATTACACACACACACACACACACACACACACACACACACACTCACACTCCTCCCTCGAGGCTCCATCTAGTGCCCACCAACCTTCCTGCCTCACCAGGCCTTTTGGCCTCTTCCTTCTGAGAGCAGATTCTGAATGTCCTAGAGCTCCAGTGGCCCATCTCCCACAGGAGGCTCCACCTCCTGGCTCGAGTCCTGAGCCCCCCACGCCTTTATCTGTCACTGTCTCTGTCAGGCAGGTGATTTTAAACTTCCATTCCTAAAAGACGCATATTATATAAAAAAATGTTTTAAGTGCCTCGGGTGTTTTGCTCCTCATTGCTTCATAAAAGTGACATTAATAGCCAGGGAAGAGCTCGGCTGAGAGCAATTAGGGAGGATGTTTCAGGTATGAAAGCTGTTTTGAGCCTGCTAATGTTTCCTAATTACAGGCCTTTTGGTAGAGAGAGAAAAAGATAAAGAGTGGGTGGGAGACCTAGGGTGGGGGGCCCTGACTTAGCTCAGTGGTTTACCTGAAGAGGGAAGGGGAGGAGGGAGGAGGAAGGAGAGATCAGGGGGTCAGAGGCCACCAGCAGGGGGGCTGGCCTCTCTTGGCTGAGAAAGCCACACTAATTCCTGGGTAACAGCTAAGGAAAGAGTTCCATTCATGGCTCATACTGTGAGAAAAATAAAACCTTTCACGCACCGTGCCTGAATTCCTGGACGTCATGGGCGACTCGGCTTGAGCCTTCCACACTTCACATCTGTGGTTTGTCCTAAGCAGGCTTCTCATTAGTTGTGCCACAGGGGATCAGTCTACCAGAGGTCAAAGGGCGACCGGGACACCTTTTAGCCATGTGATCTAAGGTAATTTATCAGTTGCTCCCCATTTTAGTTTCCTCACCAGTAAGATGGAGCCTGGGAAAGCCCAGTCGTTGGTTCAGGCAGGCCTCTTCTGCTTTGTTTGTCTGTTTTTCATTTTTATTTGTCATCTAATAGCCTGTCTGGAATTTATACCCTGATTCCCCCTGGAAAGCTGATTCCTCATTCCCTTCGGTCCCTGGGCTTCTGCTGGGCCTAAGTCCGCACACAGCAGACACAGGCTGTGTGTGCGCAATGAGGACTCTGTCTGAGGGTGGGTACAGAATCCAAGCCCACTCAGTCGGACCCAAGTAGAACAAATGCCAGGGCTTGTGCTTGAGGGCCCAGCAGCAGGTGTTTCCTTTTTCCTGGCATAAAGATGGACAATGTGGAAGGGAAGGAGGTGCTGTAGACCCACACCCAACACTGTGAGAAAGAGGAGCTGCATCACCGATACCCAATACTGTGGGAGACCAAACAGGAGAAAGAGTTGGAGAGATAGAAAAGGAAGAATAGAGGATACAGGTGGGGGTGGGGTGTTGAGGGGAGTCAGCTCACCCCTAGGATCTAGACTGGCCCAACCTGTAGCCTCATGCCACCTGGCCCACCCAAGCCACGAGCCAGGCTGCTTCCTCCAAGGCTGGTTTGTGCTTTTCTGTCAATGGCCACCAAAAGTCCTGAGGAAGGCGAAGTACATGTTGCAAGTAGCTACCAGAATCCAGTCACCAGGCTATAAGCTCTCAGACCGGCACACAGTATGAGAAAGCACAGCCGGCCGCTTCCTCTGCCCTCCTGCTCCTGGCATGACTCCAAAGCCAAACAGGGGAAGTTCCATTCACAAAACCCTTTTCTCACCCAGTTAAATCTCACTTGGATCTACCCCTAACTCAGCTCGGGGCGTTTCTGTCCTAATTAGCAGGATTGAGTCATCAAAGGAAGAGGAGACTAGCTTGAGCCCTCCAGAGGGCTGAGAACCAGCTAGTGCTTCCTACGGAGGTGCCAACGAGAACCTCCTCTGTATCCTGTGTGATGCTGTTACTCCACAGAGCAGAGGAGCGGAGGGAGTCTAAAGGGCAGGCCCTGGTCACATAAACAGGGACCAGCCACGTGGGGATGTGAGCAGAGATCTGATGTCGCGGCCCAGGCCTAGGCTGCTGCTCCTCGGGCCTGTCATTCACCAGCCCAGGAAAATCGGGATTGATTTTCTTTGGCTTAGAAGAGACAGTCAGTTACTGGAGGAGCTTTCTCTCCTGAGTGTACTTTCCTTACTCCCAGGAAAGGCAGCTGTCAATGGTGCCTTGAAGGCCTGAGGATGGAGGACACAGCCAGGGCTGCCAAGTGACCCAGACAGTTCACATCTGGACAACCAGAAAAGCCTCACCGCTGCCTGCCGCTTGTGCAGGGAGTTAATGGCCAGATAGAGACTTTCGGGCAGGACTCTTCCCTGTCTCAGCAGCTGGTTCTAAGAGTTTAGCACTTATCAGTTCAATAATCCTCCTAGCACACCACAGAACTGCCTAGAGAGGCCTGAGTAAAACTCATTTAACTTCACCTGTCCATACATAGACACATATACACACAAGCATGTATATCTACACAGACATATAACACATAAAAATATGTGCACATTCAGATACATACATATTGATATACGTATAGAAATGTAAAGGCATACAAATGTATACATATAAATATGCACATATACACAGATATATACCAAGACACACAAATGTATACAAACATAAACATGCATATGCATGCATATAAATTATATGCACAAACACAGGCACATGTAGGTGCATACATACACACATACATTCAAATATACCCACATAAAATATATATACGTGTGTATGTATATATTTATATGCATGTAGATTCTAAACACAGAAAACACACAGGAGCCTGTTCACTCAAACTGTGGGCTTGCCAGGCTTGATTCTGGATCCCTTTGCAATTCTCCTCTAGCAAGCCTTGGTGAAGAATGGCTAGTATTAAAATAGTCAACTCCACATGCCACTGGCTGTGAAGGTGATTCCGAGAGGCAGCATGGATGCATATGGAGTCTGGAAGCACACAAAGCTGTCTTTGAAGATGAGAACTTTATAGATGTCCGCTCCGGGAGACTCACATCATAGACACAGAAACTGACACAAAGGAAGGCCATCCATGGCTCAGGTGCAATAGTAGGTGAGCTCGGCGCGAGCTCTTTGAGAGTAAAGGAACTTTGGGTTTAGATTTCCAACAAGGAAATTGAATATGCCTGACTCTCAGAGGGACCCAGACTTGCCTCTAACCCATTCCAGTGGGAGTTTGAAAAGACAGACACCTTCTGGGTGTCCATTATCCTCTATTGGGCTCATCTCCGAGGAAGTGCTGCTTGCATTGCTAACTAGCTCTTTAATGGCACTTAGATATTGCAAGGCCTAGAACTAACTCTTTGTCGGACTATAATGAACCTGCCCTGGGCATCTCTTGGTTTAGAGCACTGGGTTACAGATGCAAAGAGGTATTAGTTATTTGGCTGACAGACATTCCTGGTGCCTGTGCCCTGCTAGGCTGGCACCAGGGACGTGGAACTGCAGCAGACTCATCCTCTGGGACTTGAAAACATGGACAATGATGCCCAGGGTCACGGAGGAAGGCAAGAATGGGAAGTGTCGGGCAGCACCTAAAAACAGGACTATCGGGGAGCACGTGTCCATAAAGGCCACCATTTATAGTGCAGCAATCACCCCAGACTCTCTGAACTCACTACTGCCCAGAGGTCCTACACTGTGGAGGGCTGGCAGGACAAGGATGGACCCCGTCTAAGATGGGGGTTCCTGGAGAACCTCACTGGGATGCCCTCACATGGAAACTCAGCACCTACCTAGCTTTGTTCATTTATAATGTGATTTTTACTTTTTCCCTCTGTTCACTGGGTAGCGTGTGGTTTTGATTAAACCAAGAGGCTTATGTTAAAGGCAAGTGCTTAATTACCAAGCAGTATTTCGAATTTGGGCATAAATATGTTCTGATTTTGACATGTAATATTACAATCAACTTTCTAACAACAAACTGAAAATGGCTTGTGGGCTAGGTATGGGTGGTTAGCCAAGCCCAGATCAGGTTGTTCTCAAGCACAGCGGCAGAGGTTTATGGACAGCCACATAAACTGAAGAGTAGACGCTTAGGCTCTCTCTGTGGAGCCCAAGCTGACCATGTGGTGGGTACAGCACCTGTAACAGTGCCAGCTGTGTCTCTTCTTGGGGAGCATGGAGCAGTTCCTTCTTAAGACAGAGCAAACCTAACTCAAAGTTCCCTCCAGGCTCACCTCACGACACCACCCAGTTCCCTTCCCCAGCTTGATTAATTGATGGCTTACTAAATTAGCTCTTACTATAGAGAGATAGTTCAAGACCTGTGTCTTTTCCACTGGATTCTAGATAGATAGGAATCACTACCACGTCTTTTCAGCTTCTCAAGGGACCTAAGCTCCTCTGGATCTGAAGTTTATCTTCTGCCCCAGCCCTCAACTGGGACTTCTCATTACCTCTAAGGGCTGTGCCTTAAATCTTACCCCTGACACAAGGCCACAGCTTCTGGTCCCGCTCTGGCCTCGGATGTGTCTACACACCTGTTCTACAGTCTCACCAGGACTCCCTCTGGTCAACACAGTCAGTCCATAAGATGCCAACAGCCTCTCGCTGGGCTCAGCTCCTCCATCCTTCAATCTCACCCTTACACCTGCACAATGTAACTCTGGGTACATCCACTGCCATCTCTCCTCCAGGTAGAGTCAGGGAGGAAACAGCGACCCTGTAGACTGGCCCACCACATATGCATGGCTGGTCTTCACTCACAGCGTGGCCCTAGCCTCAGCCACATTCCTGTTGAGCTTGCCTCGCCTCTCTCCAACAGTCAGTGGCAGTTCGTGTAAATGCTCTCCACCTCCTAAAATTTCATGCTCAAGATTAACCAACTTCATTTCATTGTCAGATGCTTCAATCCCAGTCTCAGGCAACAGGGAGAAAGTTAGGATAGACTCCATTCCATGGCTTCCTTCACCAACCTAGAGCACACGAACCTCTCCAGATACCTTTTGATCTCTGTCTTTGCATTTTAACAGAATTAAGAATTGCTTCCTTAAAAGGTAAATGTGTCCCCAGTATTTCTGGTTCTCTATGTCCCACACTGTCTTCATCCCCTCCCCTCTATTGCCACAGTCTCCCTCACTTTACTTCCTCCTAACTTAGACTGTTTAATCACTGCTTCCTCTGTGGTAACGTAGAGAGACAGAAAAGCTACAGTGGTGTTGGATGTCACTGTGAAACCCCCCTGACACCTAGAAGATCTGTGATGGAGCAGGGAAGGGTCCAGCAGAGCTGGCATACAGAGAAGGTGTCCCTGAGGATGGGCCAAATGAACAGAGTAATGTGACGGAAGAGTGGGGGATTGCTCTTGTTCTCACACCTTTGCTCGGTACTAAGGTGGTTGTAACCCTATACATGTGGCTGAGAAGGCGGTAAGCCCTATTTATGCTGTGTTGAGATGGACAGTCCCTGAGAATCCAAGGCAAGGTGCGAAGTTGGATATGGAAACAGTGGGTGAGTTATCAGCACTAGCAGCCTCTACTCAGGATGACAACAGAGAGAGGAGAGAAAAGACCACAGGATGGAAGCATAGTCTTTAAGATAACCCTCTCAACTGAGACCAGGGACCAGCCTGAGCATCCCACTGATTGTTCTAAGCCAGACAAGTTCAGCAGGTTCTTGGAGCATCAGTTGACTACTTATTGGGTTGTAGAATCCCTGTAAGAAAAGTGCCACCATGTTAGGAACAAGTGGGAGGGGCAGACCATGAGCAACTAGACAGCTGCCATCTCTAAAGGGCATCACTTGACTTTGAACGTCTCCCTCAAGGAACATCTTCCTCGGAAAAGATGGAACGTTTAAGAAGACAGATGTTGTGTACAAGAGGAAAGGGAGAGAAACACAAATCAGGGGAAGGACATTTACAAATCGTGTATGGTCTTTATAAGCACATGCAAGCCAGCCAAAACTAATGAGATCTGAGAAAGGGAACAAGATTGGGATATCCAGGCATCTTATATTGGTCATCTCATCAGCTTTGTGTGAAGTACTATTTGGAGCAGACTGGTTTCCCCTGGTTGCCCACAGTATCTCTATCAGTATTTGAACCTGTCCAGCTGGGTCTTTTGTTAGGTCCTATCTCACTCTTTTGGGGATTACTAGCTTCATCCTGACCGAAGGCACGGTATTTATGCCGGGTAATGCAACCTGCAAATGCAGGGGTTGGGGTCAGGGGTGGAAGTGAGAGCCCTGAAGAGCACCATTGACCTACTACCTGAGGAGGTCTTAGCATAAGGTGAGGATCTGTTATGCTGAAAATCTGCCATGAAACATACATGTTACCAAACACAGGAACAGAGAAAGCCAAGGGCAGGTGAGGAAGCCTAGGGCCGCCCTGCTCTACCTGACTTCACTTCTTGAATGGAAAGAAGATTCTCCTCATTCCCCAGCACTCTCCTTTTATCATTAAGCCCCAGATAAAGCCAATCACTGTGGGCATCTTCTCTATCTCCTCTGTCTCACTGTGGTCCATCATTGCTGATCCCCCACTTCTTCACTCTTCTCAAAGGGCTCTGTGAGTGGAGCATTTAAATCTGATTCTTCTCATGCACCCAAAGAAGCTGAAGGAGCCACCCCATGCCTTCCTTCCAGCAGTTCTCCACAGTCTTATCAACAGTGTGGCCCTTTTACTCTGTTGCTCAGATCTCTCCATATCCTGCAAGATTAAAAACTCAAGGACCTTCTGACTGTGCTGTGTTCTTTTCTGCCCCACCTCATCCTGACACTCCCCCACACACTGCTGTGGTCCACACACAGACTTGTGCCGCCTCCGCGTGTCTTTTCATCACCCACCATTTGACCAGCTGCCCCTTCTACCTAGAACATCTTCCCCAGCACTTCCTGCCCTACCTGTTAAACTGTACCCCGCCCCAATCCAGTTCACACGAACCTTTTCTTTGTGAAGAGGTTCTCACTCCCCCACCCCTGGGTTCCTCATTCCCAGCTCTGTGTCATGTATGTCCACTGGTCTCTCCAGTGTCACACAGAAGAGATGCGCCCTAACTTACCCATGAACATGGTTGTCTTTCCCAGGAGATCATGAGCATCACAAAGCTATTCATTATAGCTCTAGGGTCTGGCCAGGTACATGTACACTGACCAAATCAATTAAGGTTGTGTCTCTAAAGCAAGCTCCCGGTGCAAGTCAGCCTCAGCACTTTTGACCACCAGCCCCTTCCTCATGCCCGTGGTCTCTGTGCAGCTCTGTGGACACTGCTGATCTCCAATGTGTTACAATGGCATTAGTGTTAATGCCCACTTCTGATACATCTACAGTCTGCATTGCCCAGGAGCTAGCTGTCTGAAAAGACTGGGTCACAAGATGCTCTGCACCACACACAAGGGAACAGATCTGAGAGCCCTTGGTGCTGCCTCTGGATAGGTAGTACGCCCAGCATTCCCTCTGTGCACTGCTCCCCACATGTATGGCTTTAGGAAAGCCCTGCACTTCCCAGCCACCCTATGGACTCAAGATCTCTCTGCAGGACTGAAGGATGCTGGTCTGATACTTACCCCAGAGGCAGGATTGGCCGTCCATCCCAACTCTGCAGTGGCTGTCCTTGTGTCCATCAATGTTTCTGCAAATCAGAAAAAGAACAGTGCATGAAGCTATGTGTGATCATAGCTGGTGCCAGAAATATCCTTGGGTTATCTTCACACTCAGGCTCTTTGGTGACAACCAAGACACAGTGAGGGAACAGAGTTTGCTGAAATCCACTGCAGACCTCATGTTCGCTCCAGGACTCCTCAGTTAGCGGTGTGTCAGGACCCATCTTTGCACTCACATCTCTAACCCCCACATCCAGCATCTACCCACATCACACCTCTCTACCCAGGGACTTTCTCAGGGTCGTGCTGACCCAGTAGCCAAACTCCATGCCTTCCTCTAGCCTTGCTGGGTCCTCTGTGTATCCTCCTCCGTACCTGACTGCTTCTCCAGCCTCTCTTCTCAACTCCAAAATCCCCCTGCCTCCTCCCTGTTGTTACCTTTAGACGGCAATTCCCAGACACCAACTGCTCCCCTAAATCTCTACCTTCCCACAAGTCCCTTTGCCCTGGGACAGACATATGCCCACCCTCTCTTCCCCAATAACCTGACAAGGGCTTAGGAAATTTGACAAAGGGCAGGTCCAAAGCAGGGATGTACTATGTTTTAACCCTAGCACAAGTGCAGGTGAACATTTCTTTATTCCCTGTTGACCTTCTTAATCTCTGGCTCATAACCCACTCTGTTCTGCACCTAGGCAATGGTTGATCCATTATCATTATGAAGCAAAAACCATTGTCTTTACATTCACAGAAATTGAATTATATACTATGTACTGCTTTTATCTGGCTGCTTTCAGGATAACAATTTTAAGATGTACTCAGATTTTGAGAATACAATAATTTTTTACTTTGTTGTTATTTTTGCTGGTATTGGGGTTGGGAGAACTTTTTTGAGCTAGGGTCTTGTGATGTGGTCCAAGTTGACCTTGAATTCCAAATTCTCCCCACTCCAACTCACGAATGCTTAGAGAACAAGCATGTATCACCACACTCAGATGCATCATTTCTTTATGCAAAGTGGAATCTCATTTTATGAATGTATCTCAATTTGTTCACATATTTATTCTTTTCCAGGTTGGAACTATTGCATGAGAGTAGGAATCCTTCCAAATCTTCACCAACATTGCATACTGTGCCTTCTTCATGGCTCAATAGTATCCTAGCATACACACACACACACACGCACACACAGACATATATATATATATATATACATACATACATGCATCATACATACATGCATGCATACATATACACCACATTCTCAACTTCAGTGGCAGTGTTGGTTGATTCCACATTTTGGCTCTTATGAATAATGCTGTAATAAACACAGGCATGAAGTTTCTCTTTAATACAATGGTTCCATTCCTTTTTAGATATGTATTCAGACCTGAGATTACTGAACAATGTAGTAATCATAGTTCAGTGTATGTTTGGACTGAGCACACGTTTGTATGAGTCTCCACATGTGCATGGGTACATATGTACACATATGTGTGTGGAAGCCAAAGTTTGACATCACAAATCTCCCTTGTTCTCTTGTCGGTCTGAGAAGTGGGGATTTAGCTTCATTCTTCTGCACGTGTATATCCAGCTTTGACAGATCCATTTATTGAGGAGACTGTCATTTCTCCAATATATGATCTCGAAGCACTTGTCAATAGTTAACTGTCTTATACTATGCTCTTTTGATTACTATAGCTTTGTGGTATGTTTTGAAGTCACACATTATGACGCCTCCAACTTCATTCTTTTTGTATCACACTGCTTTAAATATCCTGAATCATGTCTCGTTTCATAAGAATTTTGCAGTTGTCTTTTCTAGCTCTATAGAGAATGTCATTGGTATTTTGATGGAAACTACATTGAGCTTGTGAACTGACAAAGGTATTGTGGCCTTCCAATCGCTGAGCAGGAGATGTCTTTCTGTTTTATGTGATTCTATGATTTCTATGTTTTTGGAAGAACCAGTCTGGTGATGATGTGAATTCTATCATCTCTGCTTGTCTGAAGACATCTTTTTTCTTTTCTTCAATTTCAAAGGTAAACATTGCTGGGTATAATATTCTTGGCTGGCCAATTGTTATATCTTTTTGAACTTTGAATAGACCATATCATTCCCTCTTAGCCTACAAGGATTTTGCAAAGAAAGTCTGCTGCTTGTTAGTCTGCTGGGGCAGGGTGGGGGAGCTCTTAAATATGATCTGATGGTTCTCACTGTGTTTAGAATTCTGTCTTGGAATTTTCATAGTTCGTGACTAAGCATCATAGAGAAGGCCTTTGTAGGTCAAATCCACCTGAGATTTTCTGGGCTTTCTGGACATGGATGTCTGCATCTCTCCCAAGGCCAGGGACACTGGCTACTTTCTTGAACATTGATAATTCTAAAATAATTTGTACAATGCTGCTTCAAAAGTCCTAACCCTCCAGGCACCCCTGCCCCTTTTTTGTGACCTGGGATGCTTCAAAAGACTCAGCTTCCGGTTCAGTAAGCCTTTCTTCTTGCTGATGGAGTCTGTCGATGAGGCTCTTAACTCTGTTTTATATTTGACTTCCCAAGTTCTTCAGCTCCAGGCTTTAATTCTTTCCCACAGTCTCTATGCACTCCTACTGCATTTCTCAGTCATGTTCTAAGTTGTTTTCTTAAACCTTCACTGACTCATCTGTTTGTGCTCTCTTGATTCTCAGTGCATGTCCCTGGAATCATTATTTTGAATCACATGAGGAGCATCTCATTGTTTTCCTTTTCTTTAGGGTCTTCTGCTACAGAGTAGTGAACTCCTCTGGAGACATTGTACCCCTGCGCTTTTTCATCTTTACTGTGTCTCTACATTGATGTTTGCACAGCCCAAAGATTATGTGTCTCCTCCAATTGAAGGGCAGCCTTCGTATGAACACCTTTCAGCTGAAGATGTTTCTTAGTGCAGTCCTCTGGTAGACTCAGTTGGATTTAGTTCCAGGTTAGTGTCACAGCTCAGTCTCTATAGAGATTCTTTGGCTAGAATCAATAGCTTTTAAGATGGTGCATGTGACAGCAGGGCCCGTCTGATTTCAGATTGTGTGGGAGCAGGGACATTCTAGCAGCCAAGTGGATGCAGTGATTGGTGCATAGAGCGGTGGCGGTAGGGACACCTGCTACATAGACACTTCTGAAGAGAACAGCAATGCCGGAGATGCAGAATTTAGTAGCTGATTGCTTAGGATGAGCACCTCTGTTGCTGGTGGTCTCCTATAATGGCAATGGTGGCACTGGGAATGTAGAGAGCATGGGGAATGTGTCCCTAAACCTCATTGGGGTGACCACTGCTGGCAGTAGAGATCCAATGAGGCATGTCATTGGGTCTCTCAGTGATGTACTCTTGAGGCACTAGGGAACAGGGGAACCACAGGAAGAAGCTGCCAGCAGCAGTGAATGGGATGGAAAGGCGCAGGTCCCAGAAGGCAAGGGCTTTGTTTCTTTTGGGTCTTGGGGCTTGCACCACAAACTGTGCTGAACCACCTGTCCCTGTTGTACAGGGAACTACATGGGCTTGTTTGCTGGAATCACAGGTGTACAGGTAGGTGTAGTTGGGTTCTTGAAGCTTTGGGGCATTGTACAAGTTTGGGAGAATGTTTGCAGGGCATCCAGGATGGGCATAGACAGAAGTTTACACTCACATTGGGGAGAGGCATATGGATTCCTACAGCAGCTCTGTCCTCAAGAGGACACCACTTGCATCATTCTAGTACTCAAAGGAAGAGGAAGAGGAGGAGATGATGTAGGCTCTTCTCTGAGAAATGCTATGGTGCAGACTCCAGGCAGCAGTCTCAACTTAGCCCCAGCCTGTCTTGACCATGGAATTCCCTTGTAAGTAGACTGTGATTGTCCCCAAAAATGTGGTTCTGCCATTTCCCCCCAAAAATGGTCATCCCCCAGCCAGGGGTTCAGGGTCCTGGTTCCTGCTGCTCTTTGCCCTTCTTGGAGCAGCTATCCCAGGTCTCTGTCTCACAGGGCTCGCATCACTCCCTCCACAGCTACTTCACTGCACTGGCTCCTGACTGGGGAGGCAAGCACTGCCCACCTCTGTCCAGCCGTCCTGGGGTCTCCTCAGAGTCCTTTGTATGTTCTGGACTCTGATTCTTTTTCAGACACACATCATAAATATTTAGTCTCAATTGGGCACTTGTCTTTCATTTTCTTAGCAGTGTCTTTTCAAAGGTTCAAAATTTTAATTTGGACAAATCCCAACTTATCATTCGTCAAGATTTTCTTCCATAGTCTACTACCCTACATGAGAATTCTTTGTCCAGACCAAAGGTAAAAAGGTTTTTTTCACCTAAATACATTCTGATTCATTTTTAGTTAAATTCTTGGATACATCATAGAAAGTATCAGTCAATGTACTTTCCTTAGGTGGTCATCAAATTGTTCCAGAGGTACAATTTTTCCCTATGACATAAGGCTTTGCTTTGTTGCTCAGGCTGGCCCAGAACTCCTGAGCTCAAGTGATCCTTATGCCTCAGCCTCCTGAATAGCTGAGATGATGGGTATGTGGTCCAACACCCCACCTGAGTGATGTCTTTGACGATAAACACACGCTGGTAGAGGTATCTTACTCATTCAGATTCCCCAGAGTGTGTACATATCAACAGGGCAGTACAGCTCACCTCAGCTGCAGAGATGCTGGGACTATGTGCAGAAGTGTAGAAAATACAGGGGGGCAGGGTGTCAATGCAGCGGATCCCTTTTTTCCTTTCTGGCCCCACTACTCCCCCTACACCGTGCCAACAGCCATTCCACACTCGCTGCTTCAGGAAAGAGATATGAAGGCAGAAAGCAGACTCAGAATCTCTGGACTTGACGGAAACAAGTGTCAAGGCAGAAGCTAGAGGTGTAAAGAGAAACCGGAGGTGAGCTGTGGGAATGAAATGAAAGAGACAATGATGGCTGGTATCATCACCGGGATGCTGCAGTGGGTAAAGGGTTTGCCAGGCCAGCATATGAACTGAGTTCAGATCCTTAGCAGCCATGTAAAAGCAGGGTATACGTCTATAAGCATAGCACTGGGGAGGCATCAACTGGAGGATTCTGGTGACTTGTTGGCCAGTCTGTGTAGCTGAAATGGTAAGACCCTGATTTGGTAAAAGACCCTGTCTCAATAAAGTGGATAACAATAGAAGACACCCAACATAAGCCTCTGACCTTCACATATGTGTGCATATTCAACTACACACACACACAAACCACATCTACCACACACACAACACGTGCACAGACTACACCCACCACCCACCATACATCACACACTCACACACACACACACACACACACACCACACACACACACACACACACACACGGGCGCCCATGCTCAACAATGAAAAGAAGTCCCTGATAAATTCATTGGTCAGTGCTTCTCCAGAAAGTTGCCTACCCCAGAACCCAAGAAGGAAGTCAGTTCCAGACACAGGGCCCTGGACATCCACCATCCCAGCAGCGAGTGACCTCGCCAGCTAATGGGCACTAGGAAAGGCCACCCGAGGGCCTGAGCAGGTCTAATGAAGAACCCACAAAGAAGGACCTTCATGGACCATAAACAACGGCCAGGTAGACACCAGGAGCCCGTGTGGAATGCATGGCACATAGGGTTCTCTAGGGTTAGGACCACAGAAAGCCTCCCCGTGCCCCATGACAGTGTGCACCATGCCTGTAGCACGGCTAGCATCTCTGCCCCCGCAGATAGAGAGTGCACATTTGGAAGTTGCCTAGGAGAAGGAAAAGCTGCGTTTCCTTGCCCTCTTTGGGCTTGGGTTAGGGTTGATCTGTGTTATCACATGAAAAATACCAGAGCAGGTACCGTGAGTTTGCTTTCCCCTCCCATTGCCGACAGCTGGGGTCCTCGCGAAGAGCACGCGTCCCATCTCCCCTCATCTCCACTTCACAGTACTAACAACGATCATAATGACATACCACATTTACATAATACACTTCTCAGAAGGTACTCCAGGAGCCCCTGTAGAAACTCATCGCGGGGATCATTAAAATATCTCTGCCAGGTGGGTCTGAAGCAGGAGCAAAAGTACTCATGTGACGGAACAGGAAACCAAGGCGCAGAGAGGGGCGCAACTCTCTGAAAAGTCACACAGCTAGCTTCCCACCCTGGCACAGAAAGCCTCAAATCACAGCGCAAGTCCCACCAGACAGATCTGGAAGCTTCCTGCAGCTCTGGGCTGGAGGAAGGAACAGAAGCACTTTCTGTTTGGGCCGTGAAGCCACAAAAGTTCCCAGAATGCAAATCGGCACCAACCACAGACTCTCACTGAAGGGGATGATGGTGGCAAAGGAAATGGAGTCCAGAATTAAACTTCGGATGCAAATGCATTCCCAAGCCTTCCAGGGACTCCTTTGTTCTGTTAATTCCATAAATACAACCTCAGTCTCCATAACAGTCATAGGTGCCTGCGTTAGAATGTAATTGAATCTGCTTCTGAGTAGTATTTTCCATGCAATCTATTGGACAGAAACTGCGGCAAGAGGTATCCATCACCTTACAGCCTGTCCAGCGTGGAGACAGAGGACAGCAGACAGCAGACCTGTGAACCATCCACTCCCTGTGATTAAGGTTAGTTGCTCCTCAGGCATGGGGAGCTCCTGATTACAGCTTTCCACTCTGGTGGGGGCTGAATCAAAGTAATTTGGGGAGGTTTACATCCCCCTGGGGAGGAAGCGACCACTCATTTGCATTTATAAAGCATATTGAGAGCTCTGGCAGAAAGTTATGGTGGAGGCACAATTAAATATTTACTGTCACTTCTGCTCTCAAATGGTGGCACGGGGACCAGACCAGCTGGAAGGGCATGTGTTGCTGTCAGATCCAAAGATGCCTGCAGGGGACAGGGCTCTGGGACTCATGCCCATCGCCTCCTAGGCTCTGCCCCTCTGGGAACTCATATGGAAAATACACTGGGTTTGGGAAGGGAGGTCCAGGACCCAGTTCTCACCACCTCCATCTCTTCCTTCTTCTAAAGAATGTGATCTCATAGGTAATATAATGCAGAAGCTGGGGGGTGGGGTGGGGTGGGGGTGAAGCTGTGCTGTCATTGCTATAGTAACTTGATCATTCCTAGCTTATGTTCCTGGTCTATGGGGAGAATCGGATGCACTGGTACCTACAGGATGCCCCCACCCCCCCGTAAGGTATCTCTAGGCAGGTAATGACACATTTCCAACCCATCCCCCTCCTTTTCCTTGCAGGGTTGAAAGAGGAGTCAATGATACACACTAGGACACAGCAATGGGTGAGGATGAATGTGTGCCCTGAATGAGCTCATAGACAGGAAGTAAAGTTTCACCTCCTATTCTGAACAGCCTCCTGTTCTGACTGCGCTCACGAGAGGATGACTTGAGAACTCAGGGCAATGTGCAAGGATTTTCTGAATAGGGGTATCAGTGGGTCTGTGTCCGTGGGCCCCGCTGATCTCCTCTGCAGAGGGGTATCATTGAGTCTGCTGTGTCTGTGGGCCCCGCTGATCTCCTCTGCAGAGGGGTATCAGTGAGTCTGCTGTGTCTGTGGGCCCCGCTGATCTCCTCTGCATAGGGGTATCAGTGAGTCTGCTGTGTCTGTGGGCCCCGCTGATCTCCTCTGCAGAGGGGTATCAGTGAGTCTGCTGTGTCTGTGGGCCCCGCTGATCTCCTCTGCATAGGGGTATCAGTGAGTCTGCTGTGTCTGTGGGCCCCGCTGATCTCCTCTGCAGAGGGGTATCTGTGAGTCTGCTGTGTCTGTGGGCCCCGCTGATCTCCTCTGCATAGGGGTATCAGTGAGTCTGCTGTGTCTGTGGGCCCCGCTGATCTCCTCTGCAGAGGGGTATCAGTGAGTCTGCTGTGTCTGTGGGCCCCGCTGATCTCCTCTGCATAGGGGTATCAGTGAGTCTGCTGTGTCTGTGGGCCCCGCTGATCTCCTCTGCAGAGGGGTATCAGTGAGTCTGCTGCCTCTGTGGTCCCTGCTGATCTCCTCTGCATAGGGGTATCAGTGAGTCTGCTGCCTCTGTGGTCCCTGCTGATCTCCTTGACTAGTTGAAGGCAGCTTTGGAGAAGGGACTTAGGAGTGGCTTTCAGATCAACACTGGGAGGGGCAAAGGCAGGTTGAAGGGAATAGAGTGTGAGTCCAAATGGGGAGACAGAAGGGGTCTCTGGGAAGAGCTGGACTGACTGGCAAAAGGAAGATGCCACAAGGAACCTGGCAGAATGAACTCTTTACCCCAGGGGACATTTTTCTTTAGCAACTTCAGCATAGGAACCTCATGACCCACCCAGCAACTGGTGGGGCCACGCCTGGGGGTCTAGGTGGTAAGTCCTGGTCTAGGCTTCCTCTATGGGGAAAGAGGCAGCTGCTGCCTGGCTTTGATGGCAGTTTCTCTTTCTGTCTCCATTGGCATCTGTGGATGTATTGATATTTGAGGGGGAATTAGATACCTGTCGTGATAAAAGAGAGATAAATAAGCTCTCTTTGTTCAGCTCAGCCATTCTTTTTAGGAGAGACATAGATTAGACATTCAGTTGATTTACAAAGTCCTTCCACGGTGGTAACAATATACACAGTCCCAGAAGAATGAGGAACAGTGGCTTCCAGTTGTGTCTGAGGCAATGCCTGATGCGTACTTGACAAGACAAGGCCACCAAACACAGAGCAGTGCCACCATGCAATCCTTTCTCAATAGCCCCCTAGACTCCTGAACCTGGGAGCCACAGCATGGTGTGCTCCCCAAACCAGGATGCTGTCACCTGGACACGAGGAGCTAAATGTCTTGCCCCATGGCAGACATGACTTAAGCAGCCCCAACTCCTTCTTTTGCAAGGAATCATGGGAGGGGACTGTAAAGTGGTGGCAAAAAAGGTGTTCGAGTAACCTTGTAGAAAGTTTTTGAGGACTATGTGGGGGTGGGGCACAGCACAGACTCCAGAAATAAAACGAGAGCAGACAGACAAGGCAGTTCTTAGGGAGCTTGCAGCCAATCAGGAAACAGAAACTTGTAGAAGGCCGCAGCCACATCCTCCATCATCAAGATGGCGCTGACATCCGGCTTCACCACCAGGTGAACGCACACGTGTTGGTATCTTTCCACTTCTGTGTCCCCGCCTACTCCCGAGGCATCACCTGGGACTGGGAGCAGCGGACCAATCCAAGAGTGACATGTCCGAAGCAGGGTCTGTTTCCTTTATAAGGGCTGGGTTCCCCTCATTCTGGGTCTCCGCCATGTGGCTTATGCTCTAGCTCCCAAGAGGATTAAAGCCTTTCTGCAGAAGTATCCTATGTGTCCCGCGTGGTTCTTGCAGGCGAGACGGTAGCGCGGGGCATCTGGTGCCGAAACCCGGGAAGAAGAAGAACTTTACACCGCCGGAGACCCCTTGGACACAAGGAGGATTCAGAACTGCAGGCATGCATGCTCAGAGAGGTACGTTCTAAAGTCCAGAGAGCATATCAGAAACTGAGCAGCAGTGGGAGGTTGTGCGCGCACACTCAGATAAGTTAAAAAGGACCCCCCAATGATTCTAAGAAAGTAAAAATGGGGGAGAAGGCTGATTTACAAGATCAAAAGCTTTATGTTATGTTGTTCATGTTGTCTTTTGTGTACTGGATAGGAGAAAGATATTTAAATTTAGAAACTGCTAAGGATATGATGTTTTGGAGGAGAGGTTCTGTTTTCGCCTCCACAGAGGATGGGAGCCTAAGTATGTGCTTGAGATCCACGTGGTTTGAATCACCGAGACCTCCTGAAATGTTGTAGTGTTTACCCCTTAAATGCAGCGGCCCAATAACAGCAGGAAGCAGCCAGAGAGACTAACGACGCCCAAATTCCCTAAAAGATTAAATGAGGTCCTTTCAATGGTTGCAGAGCAGCAAACCTGCTTCTCTGAGTTCTGCTTTTCTCCGTACACCGGTTTGGGCTCAGAGTGGGTGCAGCTGGGGCTGGAGGGCAGCTGGAGCGGAGCTTTGCTCGGTGGCTATGGTGGAGGGCACGTTGCGCCGGCTCAGTTGGTGCCTGGCCTGGAGGGTGTCACGTACCGAAAATGAGAGCGGTGCCACAAGCTGCCAGGCCAAAATTGTACCTAATTGTACCTTGCAATGTACCTAAAACTGTGAGGGTCTCTGAGGCTAAAATGGCTCTGATTCCATTTGGCTATGCTAAACGATGCTGACTTCAGGCAGGACTGGTCGTAATTATCATAATAAAAGCACAATTAAGGTTTAGACACAGTAAACAGACAGTACCGTATTACATCTATATAATGCGACTTAAGTTTTTAAGAACTGCTTAGCATTTTAAGAACTCAAGTCCTCCTGAAAGATTGCTGTGTATACGCTTGGCTTATCTGGTGTTTCAGGATCCCCAGGAAGATGGATGCGAAGGGCCCTTGGATTTTGGGGTGATTGGGTCGTTGGCTGGATCTGTGAGAGTTTACAACCGCTTTTGCTGTGGCACAGATGTTGAGAGTTGGCTAGTAGGAAAGCGGCCCTGGTCGCCGCCTCTCCCATTGGCCCCTTGAGCCACAGCGGCTCTGGCGCGGACCTTGAGATGTTGCTGCCTGTGCCACCTTGGTCTGGGTGTCGGCTCCCGCCACACTCCCCCACCAACACAGCCGCAGAGGACTGGGCTGGCCCCGCAGGGAAGGCGGGGGCGCCTGGGGGTGGAGCCGCCACTTCCTGGCCTGGGACACGGGGATCCGCACAGCGAGCAGGCCCAGGGCCACGCACAGCCCTTGGATGGCGGGCGAGCTCTGGAGCCTGAGGCCACCGTACCGGCAAGAAATACGGGAGCCAATAAATCTTAAATCTAATATCAACAAACAGGGCCTGGGTTTTTCCTAGGCACCACTGGGACAGCACGGCCTATATCATAAAAAACAAAGACCCTCAATCAGTTATCTACCACAATGGCTACAGCCCTGGATCAGCAGGCTACCATAGATACATCTATTAGAGATGGAATAATGGTTCTTAATTAAATAATTGACCTAGTACAAGAACAGGTGGATATCTTATAACAGCTTGCCCAATTGGGCTATGAATGGAAAACTCCAGCCTTATGTGTGACCAGTGTACCATATGAGAACTTTATAAAAATGGCTAACTTGTCCCGAGAATTGTCTTTGTATCTTGCAGGAGAATTTTGATGATTTACTGTCCTCCTTGAGATGGTCCATCGTGACAATCAACTCCACATGAGTGGACATAAGCTTGGCCAAAGAATTCCAGTCCTGGATTGTGTCCTTCATCCCCTACTTCAAAGAATGGGTGGGGGTTGGAATGTTTGGAACAGTCCTATGCTATGGAACAGTGTTTCTCCTCTGGATGGTCTGCTGACTCTAATCCCAAAGCCATAGGGATAAAGTGGTTTTTGCTCAGCGCTGGCTGCCCTAGAACAGGGAGCCTCTTCTGATGTGTGGTTATCTATGTTAAAGCAATAAGGTTTAAGCCAACCAGCTCCTGCACCCCTAGGACTGTGGTCCATGGCACAGGATGGAATGCTTGGCTTAGCTAGCCCTGAAGGTTGTGGAGCTTAAAAGCATCGCACAGAGAATGGTCCTCTCTGAGAGATATGTCGTCCTGCATAAGGGTTTCCTGCCGTATATTTCCCTTTCCCAGAAAAATGGCAGAGGGCAGGCCGGATAAATTCCAGGTGTCATGAGCCTAGGGGCAGATTCCGTGTAAGCCCATTTTAATGTTTCTATTTTGGGAAATGCGACCTCTATCTTTACCTTCTGAGGGAGTTGCCTTTCTGCAAAGAAGTAAAATTAGGGGGAGATGTAGAAGGCCGCAGCCACATCCTCCATCATCAAGATGGCGCTGACATCCGGCTTCACCACCAGGTGAACGCACACGTGTTGGTATCTTTCCACTTCTGTGTCCCCGCCTACTCCCGAGGCATCACCTGGGACTGGGAGCAGCGGACCAGTCCAAGAGTGACACGTCCGAAGCAGGGTCTGTTTCCTTTATAAGGGCTGGGTTCCCCTCATTCTGGGTCTCCGCCATGTGGCTTATGCTCTAGCTCCCAAGAGGATTAAAGCCTTTCTGCAGAAGTATCCTATGTGTCCCGCGTGGTTCTTGCAGGCGAGACGGTAGCGCGGGGCAGAAACTAACCCAATACTCATTCACATAAACCTGCAATTCTGTCCTCTATGAGTGACAGGAAGGTGGCATGCAGGAATATTAATAAACAAGGAATTTTAAAAGAGTAGGGTATTGCAGGATATTAGATCACATGGTGTGAAGATGTGTCTCTGTCCTTCCTTGCCTGGATAAGGTACCTTCTGATAGGTTTAATAAAGAGCTGAACTGCCAATAGCTAGGCGGGAAGGGATAGGCTGGACTTCAGGGCAGAGATGGGAACTCTAGGAAGAATCTGAAAGGTGGTGATTTCCCAGCCAGACATGGAGGAAGTGGGATGCAGAGTAAAGAATAGAGGTAACGAGGCACGTAACAGAACATAGATTAATATAAATGCATTAATTTAAGTTTTAAGAGCCAGTTGGGAACAAGTCTAAGCTAAGGCCATTCTTTCACAATTCATAAAACATCCCCATGTCATTATTCGGGATCTGGTGATCCAAAGAAAGTCTGACTACAGTAGGGTCATGGGTAAGCACATCTAAGCCCTGACAGGTATCTGGCACCCGTTCTCCCCCTTTCCCAGTTCTTGGCTCTTGAAAGCACAAGGACACAGTTACCACTATTCACATACCACAAACACATGCATGCATATGCGTACATGCGTACATGCACAGCCCTAAGACCTAGCCCTTACTGGTAGGTCTAAGGTGACCCCAGCTGCAACTCCAGGGTGTTCTAGAGACCATGAGTAAGCACAGCTAAGCTTTCTGCCTTTCCCAGAGACTTCCATGCTACCCCAGACCCTGCATACTGGGCAAGTCAGCCTCAGCCCTGCACACTGGGCAAGCCAGACTTGTTAGAGCCCCTGGATGACATCGATGACATCTGCCTGACCCATCAGATATGTTGTGGCCCTCTAGATCCTCAGCTCCTACAATGGGGTCCCAACACCATAGGTGACAAGCAAAATTTCCTAGCAGGTCCAAGCCTCCTGAACTAGTACAGACTGGCAACCTAGGATTTGGCCCCTGCTCCCCTGAATTGGCTTGAAATGAACCCAGGAAGAGGTTTTGCCAGCTCTGCGTTTGAGGATAGGGTTGGTTGACTGGTAACTCTTAAGTACACCAGCCAGGCTCTTAATAGAGCCATGTTCTAGCAGATCTGGAGCCTAGGCCCAGTACAGCTGTAGAAGGCTGCAGTGAGAACGGACTCCAAGTAGGTTTCCATACTCCACTTCCGCCCATGGGCCCACCCTACCTAAATCTTTCTGTATTCATTCTCTGCATCTCCTCTTTCACCAGACTAACTTCCCTGCCACCTTCCCCTAGCACCTGCATTTTTGAAATCTCAGAGGTATATGTATGTGTGTAACGTATATGTATATGTTTGCATAGGAAGCTGTATGTGCACATGTGTATGCAGGTGCAGAGAGAGATCAGAGATACAGAAGTCATTGATTGACATTTTATTCCCTGAGACAGGGTCTCTTTTTGAGCCAAGAGCTCAATGACTTGGCTAGGCTGTCTGGACATTAAGCTTCAGAGATCCACTTGTCTCTGCCTCCCTAGTAGCAATTACAAATCCTTCTTACTGCAGAGTCTGGATTTTTATGTGGGTGCCAGAGATCTTAACTCAATTCTTTATGCTTGTAGAGCAAACACTTTACCACCAGAACTATTTCCCCAGCCACTAACTTTGGTTTTGATTTCCTTCTTTTCCTTAGTTTTCTATGAAAACATTCACCAACTTCCATTGCTTCGTCCTTCAAGGACCCCGTTTCCTCTGTGTATTTCTTTCCCATCCCCGCACCCTGAGTCTCCAGGTTCTATCCCTACATCCTGGGACCCACGTCCCAAATGATATGTCACCAGAAGCCCCACCAAAACTGCTCTCTGTGCCGCTGAATCCTCACCATCTGCTGCCAGTGTAGCATACTCAGCTTTGGAGGAAGCTGTATGGCCACAGCAAAGGAAGCTTTATCCAACATCAGCACTTCCTACCACAGAATGACGTCACTCAGAAGAGTTTGTACAGTAAAAATAATTGCCTAAGAAAGGTGGGGAAAGGGGGCCTATTTCATAATGATGGTCATCACAGCATTGCCTACAGTTGAGGGTCTGACAGTAGCCTGTCCTCACACACACATAAGTGGAAGGGTGTGCATGCGAACATGAGCCCCCAAACATACATCAGGAAAATGGTTGGGTGTGCCCAACGATACTGTTCAAGTGATGCTTCAACAGGAAACATTTATGCAGGGACAGGGTAGCAAGATGCAAGCTCTGCTGGGATAGGCACATCCCTTTACAGTTAAGATTTCCTGTGTCATTATATTGTCTAATAATACCAAAACTCAGAGACACAGATTTAACATTATCTTCTAGAAATACCTCTTTCAGCACATCTTCCCTCCCTACTTTGTGATTTTTCCAGCCTCTCTACTTGATGCAATGAGAACAGGAGAATTCTGGGAAGCAGGAAGCTCCCTCCACCATTTCTGCCCAGACCACCGAAGAAGTAACATGCGAGCTGACAGCTGAAAATGGTACCAAGTCATATGGCTAAAATAGATCAGAATAATGGGTTAATATAAGTCATAATAGCTAATAAAAAGCCTGAGCCAATAGGCCAATCAGTTTATAATCTTATGGAGTCCTGTGTATGATTTTCTTTGGGCTATGCCATCTGTGGGGTACTGGGCGGGACAGATACCCCAACAAGCAGGCCCGTTCATGTTACAAACAAGACAGCCTTCTTTCTCCTTGTATTCAGTTATGTTTTTCCGCCTACCTATATTCTGTCCTGCCGTAAGTCAAGCCATCTTCTTTATTAACCCATAGTAATAAAACATATTCACAGCACAGAGATACCTCCTCCAAACAGATCCCTCAAAGCAAACCTCTGCCCCACTCCCTGTTCCTCCTTCCTGGAATGGCCTCTTCATTCTGTCCATCACTGAAGTAGTAGGGTTTAAAGCCTGCCCTAGCTCTACCCATGGAGCCCCACCTTGTTGTGAGTAACTCTCACTTCCTCAGCATCTGCTGTGAGCTATTGTGCTTGAGTACCAAGAGAGGACAGAGCTGTGACTTCAGCTTTGAGTTTCCCTGCATGCCTGCTTCCTCCACCAAAGCAGTCAATTACCCCAAAGACACAGGTTCAATTCCCCATAGTGAATAAGCCACAGTCCAGCTATGCTTTGGAATAATCCTTCTGCACAGTGTGAATATGTGTTACTCTCATGGGTTAATAAAGAACTTACTGGCCTATAGCTGGGCAGGAAGAGATTGGGTGAAAGAGCCAAACTGAGAATGTTGGGAGGGAGAAGGGAGGAGTCTAGAGTTGCCAGCAGATGCAGAAAGAAGCAGAATGGGCACGCTGTACTGAGAAAGGGTACTAAGCCACATGGCAAACCATAGATAAAGAAACATGGGTTAACTTAAATGTAAGATTTAGCTAATAACGAGCCTCGGCTAATGGCCAAGCATTTGTAATTAATATTAAGCATCTGTGTGCTTACTTAGGAGTGGCTTATGGAGCAGAAACTTCCACCTACATACACAGCTAGGTGTCAAAAGCTTTATCCCTTAACAGCAAATCTCTCCTTCTGCACCTCCCTCAGTCAATGGGACTGGGTCCTTAAAGAAATTCTGTATCAAGTACACTCATTTGACTAACACCTATTTACTAGCTTTGCCGAGTATAATTCTTAGGCAAATGGAGGCTATTATTATGCATGTCTCCATTGATTGATGGGTGGTCATGGCCAGCAAGGAACAGAAACAAGCTTGAGTAAACTGAATGAGCCAATCCAACCCATCTGTTGAATGACTGACTGATTGAATGAGTCTGAACAGGCATTCAAATTGGAAATACAAACTGTGAAATTTGCTCTTTTAAAGGACGTACAGATCGGCACAGTCCTCCCCACCACGCCTTTCTCCTTCTGCCTCTTTTATGTTTCAAGGTACAATTACTTATGGTAAATAAAAGAAGTCACAATGTGCATGGGTCACAGCACAGCGCCTCAAGGGGTTGGGATAGGCTCCAGGTCCAGCACTAGTTCACATATGGGGCCTACCTTAGGAAGGAGCGGGAAGCTAGGTAGCGTTTCAATGCCCCTCCCACTAGGGGCCCTTCTGAGTCAGGCTCCAAGAGAAACAGACACATTGGGTACAACATTGGGGTGCCAGAATGCCTTGGAAGGGCTCTGTTCTCTGACCAGCCCAGCCTTGGACTTGGTGTGTGACTTTTAAGGATCCACTCCCTTTCAGGCTCAGAGGGTCTCTATGACTCCTAGTTCTGATATATAAGAAACACAGCAAGCAATTAAAGGGGGTCTCTATCCAAGGGTGAGTTCTGCGTTTTCATCCTTATGTATGACTAGACCGCATGGTGGTGTGGGAGTGTGTAGGCTTGTGTTCTGAAGGTGCTTCACTAGTAAGATCTGGAGAGGGCTAGGTTTGCTAGAAAGGCTTCGACAAGATGCCACTACCCAACCGACTCAAAAACAACAAAAAGGTATTGTCTCCCTGTTATGGAGGCCAGAATTCTTGCAGCAGGCTGTCAGGAGGGCCATACTCCCTCTACAACCTGTAGAGCAGAGAAATTCCTTGCCTTTTCTGGTAATTGCTTGGTTATTGCTGTTTTGCAGCTACACAGCTTCCAATCTACCTTCAGCCTGGGCTTCTCTCCTTTTATTTACTATGGACATATTATAAGAACACACCAGTCATGCTGTAGAGGAAGCTACCCAACTCTGGTATGAATCAATCTTAACTAATGTCTGCAATAAACCTGTTCCCAGCTGAGGTCACACTGCCAGGTACAGGGTAGTGGAGCTACGATTTGGACATCTTTTTTTTCCCTGGAAACAGAAATCAACTCATAGCAAGAGGGGTAAGATACTTGGAACCACCATTTTTAGATGTCTCCCATCCAATAGTTGGGCTTCACACGGATGTAAATGAGACCAGGTATCTCCTTCAATGTCCCCCCATACCAGCAAGCGAAGAATAGATGTTTTCCATTTGCTCTCACCTTGTTCTGTCCTGGGAAGAGCTTTGCAGGCTGCATCAACAGGGCACTCCTTCACCAGCAGAGCGGGAGGCAATGTGGAGATTGACAGGCCACATGAACATTCCCAGCTCCTCTACCTTAAATGTAGAGGGTGGTGACCCTCTCCAACAGCTGTGGTCTGGTGATATTGCTACAAACCTATGGGTAGTGAAAGCCCAGGACTGTTGCTAACTTCCAAGAGCCACACTATCTTTGCTGTCTTCAACTCTGAGCAACCCCTTCTAAAAATCTGCTGTGGGACTTCACTCGGGAAAGAGACGTACAAATACCTATTTACCCCAGGTAGATCACAAACAGTGATAAACCAACGATTTATCCCAATGTATTTATCCCAATGATTTATCCCAACGATTTGTCCCAACACAACGATTCTACCCAAGTCTAGTTGGTTGAACTAGCGAGTTTGTTGAGGTTACTTTCCACCATATTACTGAAAAGCAGACGCCAATGTGGGTGACCACTCAGGAAATTTGCATCCGTGGAGCTCCCTGCACTGCTTGCGAGCAGCTCGCATGGATGGGGTCTCCTCTCCCTCTCTTCCTACCAGTTGTTTCTGTTTCTATGACCCTGGGGAGTGGCCTTGTCCATCTTATAACCTTGTCACATTTCTGAGTCTCATAAGCTGCACGGCCACTGCTGTACCACCATCCCCAATGAGGAGGAAATACATATACAGCATCATCATTAATCGCCCCTCAGTTACCTCTTTAGACTATGCCATTTACTTCTTCCAGCCCCCGATGACACTTAGGGTTTAAATAGGTAGCCCTGTTAGGCAGCACCCATATCTTGGGTCCCCTCTCAATCTAGTTCTGCAGTTTTCTACACAAGAGGACAGCCACCATGACAGCATACTGACCATACTGAACTTGAAGCAGACAGACCTGAGTGTGAGCTTTAGTTCTAACACTGTCTACTTGTATGACATCAAGCAAGAGGTTCAGACCCTTAAAACTGCTGTTCAGTCACCCACTCAATGAGGATAGCAATGTCTGCTTCACAGGGTAATTGAGGGGAGTCAGTGAAATATTCAGCAAGTACTTCCTACAGCTTCTGGAAGGTTCTAGAAGGTCTACAAAGAGCAGTTGTGTTAGATGGAGTGTGTGACTGGTGATGAGAAGCAGAATCTCTTCATGACCCAAGTTATTTAGCTTCACCAGGAGAGACCTGGCTAGCTTCTAGATATCTAACTCCCATGCTCACTGTGAAGGGCTGGCACTGGCTCTACCCAGCCCTGCTCACTGTGAAGGGTGGGCACTGGATCTTCCCAGCCCTGCTCATCGTGAAGGGTGGGCACTGGCTCTGCCCAGCCCTGTTCATTGTGAAGGGTGGGCACTGGCTCTATCCAGCCCTGCTCATCGTGAAGGGTAGGCACTGGCTCTACCCCATCCTTGTTATTGTGAAGGGTGGGCACTGGTTCTCTCCAGCCCTGCCTCCAAACCAACTTCAAGAGTCATAGCTGACTGAGAAACCACACTCAGCCATTCAGTCACACTTTCATGTCCTCAGCACTCTTTAACTCAGACACGGATATTGTAGCCTTCACCACGCCCATATATTACATATGGAAGGGATCTGAGATGAGGTTGCCACAGCAACAACCTTTCTTGGTGGCCAGCTACTTTCAAACACAAGATGGTCCCTGTGTGGCCTCACCTGGATCTGAAGCAATGGGGAAGTCTACTAAGAAGGAACCCAAAGGGCCATATAGTCTGTACCCCAACCTAGGACACGCAGTGAGACTTAAGAACAGCACTGGGTCTTTTGGGATCCATACACAGGCTATGGTCTAGAAGAACGGCCACACTACCATCACAGCAGTCCTGACATTGCCCTGCTCTTCACCCTGCCTCTTCCTCCTCCTTGAAGTGGGCTTCAAGAGCAGTAGCTATCTGTGGTCTCCTACAGTCAGACATAAGAGACTACAGCCCCTTCCCAGGGCTGGTGGAAGAGGCTTACTAAACTAAGGGGAAGTGAAAATCCACGCAAGAGCCCTAGACTGTGTGGAGTAGCATGTGTGTTTCATGGTGAAGAAGGTAATGGATCTCCATACTACACAGGACTCATAGCCTGTCCTGTCCACCGAGCAGTAAGGCCAGCAGCCACGGCTAAGTACAGCATGTTTCTCCTAGGTCTGATGCTTCATGCTGGAAAAAGAGGGTTGAAGAATCAGTAGTTTGGGAACAAGAGGGTCTGGGGAACAGATTCCTCTCTTGTCTACTGTCTCATGTGTCCACAGTGTTCCGAAACAGCAAATGAAATTGAGACTCTCCTTGCTCCCACAGCGCTTGGGAAGGGGGTGAGAAAGCAGTCAGATAGTTCCTCGGGATTTTCCATGAGGTCAAAATCAGGACAGTGTTTCAGAACAAAGGCCTCCTGGCACCCAGAGGTACCTTCCCAGATCCAAGCTGCCAATCTTCCTACAGCTTGATGCAGTCAATGCCATTCTCACAAGGAAATCAATCCGGGGTATTCTCATCTGGCATCAGGTGGAATCCCAGCACAGGCCCTGTCCACAGAAGACAGCTCTCTTGAAAGCCTGAAGCCCAGGATTCTAGACAGCTTTCTATGCCCAGGCAGAGGCTGCATTTATCCTGGCACACCCCCCACTGAAGGTGCCTGGTCCTCCCTCCTATGCCCTGCTACCACAACATAACTTCCTGCCTCCATGAGATTTGTTGATGGAGGAGAGACAGTCCAGTGAATCTAAGAATTGACAGCTTCTCTCCTACAATGAATGTCAGAGAAAACTCAAGAAAAAGAAAATGGAAGGTAGCTGTTGGAAGCATAAATATCTTAAAGGGCCACGGTCCTAGGGTCCTTTTTTCTTTCTATCTCAGCTCCCTTTCCAATTTGTTCTCTGTATTCCCTTCTGTAAGATGACAAGCCACTTTCTCAAGCTCAGGTGCATCTTTCTAATATCTGAAGCTGTCACAGTCAGAGAACCCCGTGATGGGTCTTTAGGCTTTTAGAGCACCAAATAACTGCATCCAGAAGCCAAATTGGCCATAACATGTCAATAGGCACAGGCATGGCCAGCCTCAGAAGCCTGGGTATCCATCCACACACAGTCCCAGACTTCAGGTGCATCGAGCCAGATCAACAGCCACCCTTCTTCCCAGAGCCCCCTTACTCAAGTTATCTCGGGGCAAACCCCTCTGTCCAATCCAGTCACCATGGGTAGAAAGAGGAAACAGAAGCCCAGGGATTCGAGGCCAGGAAACATCTTTCAGATGAACATCCCACAAGCTGAATTGTGCAGACCTGGCCCAAAGCCCACTGCTGTTTGTTTACCTACTGACAGTTTTGCAAGGAGTGTCAAAGAGCCATTAAAATGTAGGAGATAGTATTTTCCAGTCTTCCTGGCTCATGAGTTTTAAGGGAGATGAAATCTGTTTACCCTAGCCACCCTGACAGAACCATGAGTTTGGGCTGAAGGGCCATGCATAATCAGCTTCCTGCTCCTGCCCCCTCCTGTGTGCAGGAACGGAAGAGCTCCCACTCCGCACAGGATGCAGTCACCAAGTGGGCATCCATCACCTCAGTAAAGAGCGGAGAGGAGAGGCCACATGCCCATGCAAAATGAGTCTCAGAGGCCCTAATGAAGGCCAGCGATGGATGGTGGACTGGGCTTGTTAATCAGCAGCAACACATTGCTGCTGTCTGCCTCTCCCTGCCAGGCTCTCCAGGGTCCTCAGTCCTGAGTGATGGTGGCTCAGGATGGTACTGGCTCAGGGTTTCATCCCAGAGCTACCTAGTAGCAACAGTCATGGCAGAGAGAGCCTCGGACTGGACTGTTGTGGATGTGGTAGCTAAATGACATTTAGCCAGAAGAAACACGGACTGGACACAACTCACACTCCACTGTGGAGAGCCCAGGGGCCATCAGAATTGAGAAAATCGCTTAGAGCGGATCCTACCAGGTGGCTGACACTGGCCCTCAGTGCTCCGTTAGTGTTTACCATGACCAGGACTGCCCATGGTACAGCTCTCAGTGATGACAGTATTTGTGACCTGCTTCACTGTCCCCCTGCACTTCAATCCCCCATCTTCAGAATCCCAGGTTGGCCCAACACATCTCTCTGAGGCCCAGACATTGTCCCTCTCTGCCCTGGAGATGTAACCCACACCATTTCAGCTCTGACTTAGCTGTGCCCTGTATTGCACTCTGTGTGGTCTCTGCCTTGGGCAGAAGGACTTAGAGACAATGATGTCAGGGTCTGTAAGTACCCCACTGGCCCTGTACACCCTCACGGCTCTGTACCATCCAATAATAGCCAGTATCTGGCAATAGATCCCTGATGCAAGAACCTCACCCAGTGGGCTCAAAAGTCCCAGGGTTTCAGGAGATCATCATTCTTCAAGGAGGTCTCTATGTGTCTCGAGCCACTAAGGCATCCCATTCCAACTCTCTATGGTCTTGCTGTGCAGTGCGGGTGCCCATCACACTGCTGCTTCTCCCAGCTCTCAGCATGGGGTTGGCTATGAATGGCTTCTAACGAACTAACTGTCTAAGTTCTAACCCTTTTCTTAAACAGCCAAATCACATGACCACTGTCATCAGTACAGGAAGTGGTGATGGGATTAATGGGATACTATCAGCAGACCCATGAGAGAACCCAATTGAGCGTGGTCCAGTTTTGGCTATGAGATTACAGTTCTGGCTTGCTGTGCAATCCTAAGGGCTCATGAGCATAGTTCCCGGGGATCCCTGCAACTGCCCTTTCTGAGTTTACAGAACTCCCATCCACAGCGGGGAGGGGACCGTTGGCCAACCCTCCTTGTCATGGAAAGCATGGCTAGTCCTTCCTGTCAATCACACTCCCAAAGCCTCTCTATTATCACCAAGATCTCTAGAGGAAAAAAAGGTCCGAGAAGACTTGTATTTGTTTCCTGATTGATGTCATTGACTTGCTCCTGGCATCCAGCATTTCCTGAGCTCCCAAATGGTCACAGTGCCATAAATGTCCTCCCCATGAGCCTCACAAATCTTTCACAGTGCTCACCTTTGCACAAAAATGTTCCCAGATGAATTTAAAGGTCTAGGCAAAACACCCTCACTGGCCTTAGGGTGTCCTACGGATTTCCACAGCGGGGCACAGGCAGGTCACAGAGTCCTCTAATTCAGTCTAACTGGGAACACCAGGTGCATCCCCTGGTGGGGGATGGGAGGGTGCAGTGAAGTTGCAGCCCAGCTGGGCAGTAGCTGCAACTCTTCTGTGGTGACTTTCAACTAGGGGCTTAACAAATCCTATATCATAACCAGGATGCCCTGGGCATTACCATGACATTTATGGTCCTAGAAGCTGGAGGAGGGTTGCTGTTGCTTTTGTTGATGGATCTCAGGGCCACAGTGACTACGAAGGGATCCCTGTGGCATGAGTGCTCTTTATCCCCCTAAGTGTCTCCCTTGTGAACCTCACTGTGGGTATCACTCTCTCTCTCTCTCTCTCTCTAGGTGAAACATGCATTCTCAGAACTGGTCCACAAGACTTGGAAGTCTCCACAAATCTGCCCTCTCCATTCTGTTGGTACTCATTATCTTACCCTGCCTCTCTTCTCTCCTCCTCCCTCTCCCCCTCTTTCCTTGTTTCCCACTCCTTCCTCTCTTTATTCTGCTCTTGCTGCTTAACAGGGTGCTGCTGGGATGAATGGCGTTTTCAGGCCTGGCCAGGAACACATCCGGCCTTTCCCAGCCCCACCCCTATCCTCACCGTACTGGGGGCGGTCTGTGGAAGGCTGAGCCAGACAATGGGCCAGTGGGTTCACTTCAGAGCTCACAAAAGCCCCATTGCCCTCTGAGCAGCTCAGAGTGACAGGCATAGGGAACAAATCCCCTTCCTGTCAGGCTGCCTGCGTGGGATCCTACAGAGCCATGGGGTCTCTGGGCGGCTAGGCTAGGGCCCTGGGCACCAAGCCCAAGAGAGCCAACAGAAAGAGGCAACCTCTCTGTCAGCCAGTGTTTGGGGGAGGGGGTAGAGTGGAGCAACAGAGGCTTGGAAAAACCCATCCTGTGTACTCACTGGTGATAAGCCATCATGGCCAAAACCATGGCTCCACATACAGAAGACCCCACACTAAGGGGCTGAGGGAATAGGTTTGCTGACAGGAGGATGAGACATGTGGTTAGCTGCAGCACAGGCTTTCTAAGTCCAGACACTGAACCCCAACAAAAGTTTGTTGGTGGGGAACTGGTCAGACATGGAATTAAGAGATCAAAGAAGGGACCCCCACCTGGCCACAGCATCTCAATCACTAGCACCCCACTACATACTTGGAAAGCTTCTGGATGCCAGTCCTGTATCAAGAGACCTGGGTTTCAGGGTAGTAACACGTCAGAAGCTTGGAGAAGACAGGCCACATTCTAACAGTCTGGCGGGTACCATGCAGATGAGGAAAAGGCTTGTTCAATTAGACCTGACTCTCCTGGTCCAGTCAATGGGTGATGTCTACCGTAGACACGTCCTGGGATTCTCATGAATTTTAAAATTGAGTAAGACAAACAAGTCCTCCGCTTTCTTGTAGGATGTGTGGTCTCTTCTTTTTCTTAATTTCTATCAGCAGTACCAGCAGGCATTCCTGGGAGGGAAGGGCTCTCCTTCCCTACATTCTCAGAGAGTTGCTCTGCTGTGTGCGCTGTCATGCGATCACGACAGAGCAGAAAACAGCAAAGCGACTGTGTGTCCCCCCTCATCCCACACCATGGCAGGTGCTTGTGAGTTAAGTTCACACCTCGGCAAAATGACACGCACCTTCACTCTACAACACACAAAGCTCGGTCTTACATCTCGGAATTGCCAGCGACAACTGAGTTATGTTTCCTTTCTGCTTCACCAAGCACCTTCTGCCTGCCTGGCCTGCCTTTAGAAACAAAAATGATAAAAAGCTGTATGTACCAGCAGAGGAAAACACACACACACACACACACACACACACACACACACACACACACACACCTGCCTCTTTTAGAAGCACCCCTGCTTAGCCAGCCATGGTACAACGGAGACACAGCTCTTGGACTGAATGCAATTAACATAAGCTCTCATGTGTGGGATTGCCCACCCAACCTTCCTGAATCCCAGGCTTCCAAGGTTCTGTGAGGAGGGCATGAGACACTTGGGGAAAGTATGTCTATCTCACTCCATCTCTGTACTGTGTGCCAATACTGTCTATTACCTTTACGTGGTCGAATAGAAATTAAGACGTGCTCTTTTGAGGAAGCCGCTGTCTCGCTCTTAGAGTTCCCAATGTCTGTGCAAGCATCGGCACATCTTCAGGTGACATCACTGTTAGGAGTTAGCATCGGCCCATCTTCAGGTGACTGTTAGGAGGGACCCAGTGGCCTTCCTGCTGCAGATCCCACCATATGAATATGGAGCGCACAGGATGTTACCTATGGAATGGGGACTTGTCTAGGCTGCTAGGGTGATAGTGCCATGCTGGTTTGAAGTGGCATGGTCCTGGAGGAGTCCAGCAGGCCAGGAACACCACACACACACACACACACACACAGTGGGTAGGTGGTAAAGTGATGCTATATGCATATTGTGTCTACACTGGTGACTGATAAACTTTGTGTCTCAGGCTTCGTGAATCAGCGCACCTAGAACTAACTGAACTATCATGGCTGTCGCAGCTGGTACACAGGACAGCCCATGGCTCTGGTTTAGATAAATGTGCTGAAAGAATATAATTGATAACATTTCATTTTTTTCTTGTAATCTTTGATGAACTAATTCATTATTTTGTTGCACAACAACCCAATGCCCTCACAGCTATCATCATACCTATAAACTTCCACAGAAGTCTCTGTGACCTCCAGAAAGTCCCCAACCAGGACCCTAGGGATACTCAATGAATAAAAACAGAATTAAATAAATTTCATATTCGCAAGCTCTCTGAGCAAAGCATGCACAGAGAAGATGACTGGTCTAATTTGGGTCTATAATGTTGTCCTCTTGGGCTAACTGATTTCAGCTAGGTTCAAAAGGAGTTTGAGTCCTTCCTAGCAGGGATAAAGGACAACAAGAGGAACATGCCAAATACAAGCCTCATTTGCCACTAATGAACTTGCAGAGGAATGTGTGTAATTAGTATGGGTATCAGCTGGGGGTCTGTAGACTTGACACATCAATGGAAATGCATCGCCGTGGGAGAGCTCAGAAGGGCTGGGAGCCCTGGGCTCTGATGTGATGGGAACCACCAATCAGAGGCATGATGAAGGAGATCTGGGAAGAGAAACCGCAATGTAGCAAGACCAGGTGGCGGAGGAGTGGAGCAGCAAATGGGCAAAGCAGGCTTCGGAAGGAAAGTGAATGACAAGATGCTTAGTCCAAATAGTTCAAGGACTGCCTGGGAGTCACAGGGCAACGGCATGGCTCGGACTGGCTGGTGCAGTCCTGAGGGTCACTGAGAAGAAATGACTACAGCAAAACTAGTCACCGTAAATGGGAGCTAAGCCCCAAACTAAACCCGGTGGTGGGAATTAGTGGATATAGAAAGATTGGAAGACAGGTAGAGATGAAAACAGAAAAGAAGACTGAGTCACCAGCACACACTGAGGTCATGGGCAAGACTGAAGGCAGTTAGGAGGTGAGTGGTCAGAACTTCCAAGTGAGATGACAACCACATCACCAATGATGGGGAGCAAGAGCCAATGAAATGGGTTGAATTGTGCCTGCAGAAGGATAGTTTCATGGTCTAGCGGTGGGGTAGGGGGTGCCCCTTTAATTCCAGCACTCCAGAGGCAGAGACAGGCTGTTTCCTATGAGTGCGAGGCTAGCCTGGACTATGGAATGAGTTCCAGGACAGCCAAGGCTACACAAAAACCCTGTCTTGAGCATCCCCATCAAAGGATCCTTCCAAGTCTTCATTTCCCATACTTATGAGTGTGGCTTTATTCAGAAATAGGTTTTTGAGATATAATTAATGATAATTAATGATTGAGAGATCATCTTAAGATTCAAGGTGTACCCAGTATTCAGTACCTGGAGAGAAATCTCTGATACGGAGGGGAAAACATGGGTGGATAAGGGCAGGGGTGGTGGTTAATAGCCATTGTCAACATGGAACACAACTCTGAGTGTGCCCATGAAGAGTTTTCAATAAAGGTTTCGCTGGAGAAGGGAGACCAACCCTGAGTGAGGGCAGCGGCATCAATGGCATGGGAGACCAGACTGAATGAAGAGAGCAAACTGATACATCTCCATGGACCACTCTTCTTCCTGATTGTAGATGCACTGCCACTGTGGCCCCTCTGCCATGACGGGTGATGCTCTCAAACAGTGCTCAAAACAAACTCCTCCTCCTTCTTCTTTTAAAACCACATCACATCTTTTAGATCTCATCTATTTTGTTTCTTACGTATGGATGTTCTGCATGCACAGGTCTGTGCACCATATGTGTGTGATGCTCATGGAGACCATAAGAGGGTGTCAGACTCCCTTGGACATGACTTATAGACAGTGGTGAGCAGCCACATGAATGCTGAGAATCGAACCCAGCTTCTGGAAAAATAGCCCATGCTCTCACCCACTGAGCCATCTATCCAGCCCCCAACCCTTCCTTTCTAAAATCGTTTTTCTCAGATGTTTTGTTACAGCAGCAGCAACAACAACAAAATAACAAATACAGCAGGAATTGGATCTGTACATCTGCAAACCAAGGAATGGCAACTGCCAGCTGCCAAGAAAGGATCAGGGGCGAGGCGTGGGAGAGATTATCCTCGGAGCCTCCAAAAAGAGCCCGCTCGGGAAGTGCCTCCATTTTGTAGTTTTGACCTCCAGAATTGAAACAACAAAATTGCAATTTTTTTTTAGGCTCCCAAGTCTGTGATAATTTTTAATGGCATTTCTTGAGAGGTCTTAAAGTGGGAACAACACACTCTTGCTATGGTCACAGGTCAATCACTGTATTTGCCACCCTTAAGCAAACCATGTCTATCCACTTCTTGTTCAGGGCATAGAAAGTCACAGTTGGTTGAGACAACCGAGGTGGTTTCTGGGTGTGACAATGCACTCGGAGACAGACAGTCAGACATCTAAGCCACGGTTCTGAAGGCTATGGTGTCTGCTGGCTTGACTAGTCAGATCCTGATTGCAGGAGCACCAAAGCAGTAGGCTGAGGAAGTTCAGTGAGGAATAAGTCAGTTGACTTCAGGGTCAAGGTTCGGGGGGAATTGTAACCCTAAGATTTACATGCCCTGAGAAAAGTTCTTCACCACCTTAGACTTCACAGGACTCTTTGGAGCTAACTCATACAGACTACTAGGATCCTGCTGAGAAGAGCAGAACCAGAAAGCCTTGGACGGACACAGAAGGCTTCTTGCAAGAAAGTTAAGGCATACCCTAAATTATATGAAGGACTTGGAGGGAGGGGAAAATGGGAGTCTTGAAGACATACCTCCCAAACAGCCATCTGTAGAAATGGAAAAAAGAACGTGTTTAAGGGAATATTATTTGCATGATCTCATTAGTTAAGAGCTAATTAACACAGGTAAACCAGTGCTTTAATGCTCAGCTCTTCAGAGACAGGTGGGATGGGGAGCAGAAATGTGGGGTTTCTGGGAACGAGAACAATCTTCAGGAGCTTCCACCAGGCAAAGGTGGAAGGAAAAAACTGGCGGCCAAGGAAAGGGTCAGACTGCAGACAGTACTGAGCGTGCTCACCGCAGGGCCAGGCTGCTATAGGCTGCTAGAACCCAGATCCAGCCCTGGACCATTCTGACTTGTTCCCATGTTGCTTAGAAGATGGCTATGAAAGAAGCGTGTGATGTGCTCTCCAGCTACAGCAACTCAGTCACCCACGAAGCCGCTCGAGCACCTGCTGCCTTTGATCCTCCCATTTCATTGGCCTGCTGAACCTCCATGCCTATGCGCACACCTTTATCCAGCAGGCATTCCCTACGGACGCGCCTGACTGATGGATGAATCTTGTCATCTAGTAATACGGCCGGGGACCGAGTATGGAAGTGAGGCAAGCAGTGGTGGCAGTGGGCAGAATCCATGATCAGCCAGGAAGCTGGGGACCTGTGCACTCACAGGCCTGAGGTGTCAGGTTTGTGATGTCTCCTGGGGCTCCTTCCTCTGGTATTCCTTACAGATCAAGCAAGAAAGTTAACAGAGATGGATGCCCCTGATGGCTGCCAGCCTACCTCCGCCTGCAACTCAGATAAGGGAAAGAAAGCCTTACACTAACTGAGGGAGGCACTAATGCAGCCATCAAAGGGGAGTCGGCCCTTCTAAAGGTTCAGAACCACCCACCTAGCTGCATCTCCTTGCAGCCAGAGAGGCTGTGGTACACTATGCTGGGGTGGGGGACTTGCCCACTGTTTCTATTTTTCAGATTCTCTTTCCAAAGAGATTACTGGTCTCTCCAGATGTAGCCCTGCCTGGGACCTGGCACTGTATCACCTAGGGAAGGACTACACCCCCCCACACACACAAGGACCATGGGTTCAAACAGAAGAAAGAACTAGGCAAGACTGACCTAAACAAGAATGCATTTGTCCAAACCAGACCTCTTTCACTAGTGGACCTTGAACAAATTATATAAACACTTTATTTAGATGTTTTGAAACAACCTTAAAAGTTGGTTTTTCCTAAATCATGCCCAGATTTCTTCCCGAACTCTGTGATCAGTTGCAGAATTCACTCCCTCACTCACTCTTTCTTGGAGTCATAAGACACACTGATCTTGTGCAAAGACTGCACCAACGTCCTCATAGACTACCTCTCACTCATAAACTTCCCCCACTCGGAGTGGTCCAGCCCTAGCTCAGCAGACACAGAGGCTCAGCAACTGCAGGTCTTCTGCCTACCACCCTGGAGTTCACCTGCCACCGCCCCTTCCCTCCTGTGGGCCACAGCAGCACTGGCCCCGGCTGACCCCCACCCACGGCAGGCCCCGCTACCGGCACTGTGCTAGCAGCTGCTTTCTTTCACAAGCTGCCTCCGGGAGATGAAAAGGGGGCTGTGTCCCTTAAACAGAAGAGAAGATTTTAAACAGGGAATTAACAGCAAATTAAACCGGTTTCATTGCACTCATTCAGGCGCAAAATGAGTGTGGGCGGTAAATGGAGAAAAACCAAACAGTCCCTGAGTTGCGATGCTCAGAGGGCAGAATCCAGTTCCCAAAAGCAAGCGATCCCTCCGAGGAGGAAAGTGCTGCCTGGAGCGGGCTCCCAATGTGTCAAGAACACTGCCTTTTTGCCCACCCAAAACCAGCATCCTTGCAGGGCTGGATGGTGCAAAGGGCCAGGGCCATAGCCTCTTGTGAAAACCACTACTGTGTTCAGGAACAACGGATTGCATGGCCTCCACATGTTCAGTCAAAACCATTAGAGCTACAACCAGCTAGGCCCACCAGCCTCCTAGGCCTTTGCTTCCCAGGCAAAGTCGGCCACAGTGGGGTCTCCATGAAACTGCTCAGCCCATGAGTTAGCAGAGTGCCCATCAGTTTCCTAGGAGTTCCCTGGGATCTGGGCTTAACAGTCACAGAATAACAACCAGATTAAAGCATTGGGCAACTTTCAAGCATTCCATAAGCCTCTTTCCTTCCAACTCTACCTGCTTCCTTTATTATTTGATTTCCATCTCTGCGGGGTGCTTGCTTGGTCCCCTAGCATTGCAGAACACAAATGCAGCTGGATGAGAGGACTCTAACTCCAGGTTGTTGCAAAGAGCAGAAATGCCCCACCCTGTGCCAATTCACGTGTGTGTGTGTGTGTGTGTGTGTGTGTGCACACGCGCGCGCGCACACACGCAAATGGACATGTGTGCATGTGGAAGTCACAGATCAATGTCTGGTATTCCCCTCTATTTCTCCTTACCTTACTTTTACAATTTTTGAGAATTTCATAGATCAGTACACTGTATTACATCATCTCCACCTCTTCCTCTCCCGTTTCAACTCCTCCTTCTCCCCAACTTCTTCTCAGATTCATAATCTCTCGTCCCGTAATTTTTATTTTTATATATATCTGCAACCTCCCGAATCCATTTAGTGTGTACATGTGTGTAGGACTGCCATTGGATACCCGCTAGTCAGGGCTATCCCCAGAGAAAAGTGATTCTCCTTCCCTCGGCAGCCTTTGGCGGCTGTCTGTAGTTCTTCATCTAGGGATGGGGCCTTGTAAAATTTCCTCCATCTACGCTGGCATGTAAACTGCTGTGATCATCATGGAGGTGTTGTCTTGTTGGATTTTACTTAACCATCACTCCTGTCGTGTCATGTAACAGGCACCCTGATCCTCTGGTTCTTCCAATCTTTCTACCCCCTGTTCCTCAGTGTTCCCAGGGCTTTGGGTTTAGGAGCTGTGCTGCTAATGTATTGATTAGGGCTGGACACCCACTGTCACTTATTCTCTGCATTTTGATCAACTGTGGATCTCTATAGTAGCTTCCATGTGCTACAAAAAGAAAGAAGTTTCTTTAATGAAGGGTGAGCGATAAGAACAGTGTTAGGAATATAGTTAAAGACTAGACCGAGTCGGAAAAATGGTAGTAGCCACCTTTGCTCTAAAGTCTAAGACTTTTCGAGCCGTGGGTGGTTAGCTAGGTTTACAGGACCTGGCATGGGTTCTCTCATAGGACCTGGACCTGAAGTCAGATTAGAAAGCTGTTAGTTACAACCAAGATATAAAAGCCACACACTACACGCTTGGGGATATCTTGTTAAGCTGGCCATTGTTGTGATTCGCGAGTTAGCTCGGTAGGACTATAGATTGCTTCTCTCCCTTGGCAGTTTGCAGAGCACCTTTGGATATTATGAAAATTAGTCCTCGGGAAGACGTCTTCCAGGTCAATTTCAGTTCATTCCCCCAAGTCTTGTGTCTAATGTGTGTGGTATCTTCGGTGATAGTCTTACCTTAGAGTCTGCTGGTAGGCAAGCAACAAATAACCTCTGTCATTTTGGTGGTTTGTTGACCCCTGAGCAACAATTCGAAGGAAGGTTTCCAATGACTCTCACAAGGGTACTGGGTAGATAGTCTTTGGCTTCTGGGGCAGGGAGTATCCCACACTGCAGAATTCCCACATTCCCACACTGCAGAATTCGATTTTATACACACATGCACCTTTAAGACAGGGTCGCTCACTGAACCTGGACTCACCAATTCAACAAGACTTAGCAGCCAAAAAGCCCTGAGGCTTCTGACTCCCCAAGCCTAAGATTACAAACATAGCCTGCCTTTTACATAGGTGCTGGGGATCAAACTCAGTTGTAAGAGCTTTACCAACCGAACCATCCTATCACCCCGTGCAAACCCATCTTTAATAACTTAGGAAGCAGCTAAATGTGCCCATGTGTGCTGTGCACATCATCACAACCCAAGTACTGGGTCAAGCTGGGTCTTCTATATGAAGGTGCCAGAGAGTCCTACAGGGTGAATGTAAAGTGTCAACTCTTCCCTGTCCGTTGCCCTTACACACACACACACACACACACACACACACACACACACACACACCCTGAATTGCAGAGGCATCTAGAGTGCAGGAGCCTGGCAGTTTCTCACAGCCCATCTTAGCACCCCACCCACACATGCAAACACAATGCATTTTCTTAACTCCGGCTTGGTTCTGGCCAAAGCTCTTGCACAATGCCTACATTTCTGCTGCTACTTCCTTTACTTAAGATTTATATTTTTTTAAAATTTTATTTATCTGTTCATGTGTATGCATGCACGGACAGGTGCCCACAGAGGCCAGAAGAGAGTATCAGATTCCCTAGAGCTGGAGTTACAAAGGCTTGTGAGCCACCCTACATAGTTAATGGGAACTCAACACCAATAAAAGCAGCAAGCGCTCTTTACCACCGAGCCATCTCGCCAGCTCCCCTACTTCAACATCTTCTTACTTCCCATCTTCTTACTTCAACAAAAATATGAAAGAAAAACAATAAGCTTTAGTAGTACCGAATACACAAATGAACCCTGTACTCTCACGTGAGAGAAGCCTGTGAGGGCCCCATGATGGACGGCGACAGGATGACCTAAAGAGGTTCGTTGTCAGAGTGTCATGCTCAAGTCTACAGATACCTACCAATGAGCATGTGTGAGCTCTGAGAACAGGAAGTAAGGGGGCTGGGGATGCATGCAGCTCAGCAAAGCTCCTGCCTGGCATGCACAATCTCTGTATTCAAGCTTCAGCAACCCCCCACCCCACCACCACCACACACACACACACACACACACACACACACACACCTTTAATGGGATAAACAACTTTCCAATACTCCCACAAAAGAGGCACACGTTGAATGACTTAAATACCACGGTAAAAGCCACAAGTCAGAGACTGCTGACACTTGCCCTGCCCCGGGTAATAGCTCTTCATCAGCCTCGCAGAGAGCTAAAGCCAGGAGAACCTAATCATATCTGACAGAAATTGGCAAAAAAAATATCAAATAATCAAGGAGACTATTTGAAATATGGGTATACATCCACTGTTGTTAATGAGAAGCAGCTCCCTAAGTGTGTATTTTGCCTTGCCATGCCAGCTAATGAGATTAAGAAGCCATTTTAATCACAGCAAGATATTTAAAAATATTGTTTATTTCATTCTATCTGATTTTTAATTTTGTTTTACTGAACATATGGAAATGCACAGGGTATATTATAACATTTACATGCATATGTTCACTAAATACATAATGATGTAGGTGTCACAGCTCACGCTTGGTTTGGGATTCTGGAGGTGGAGATTTCTCCCCGCCTCCGTGAGCAGCACCATCCTCATGCTGGCCCCCCAAAACCTTCATACCCTCCTGGCCTCTCTGCCATCTCTTCTCATTGATTCTTCTCTGGATGCTCCTAGTCTGTCCTTTTATCTATGAGCTCATGGCATCACCGCTCTGCGGACTCCAGGCTCTCTCCTGATCCATACCTTCCCCAGCCTCTGACTGCTGCCTTGCCCCATTCTTGTACCTTCCGAAGACAGCCTCCATCTGACAAATATGCCAGGCTTCCTAAGATGAAAATCGAATCAAATCTGTCTCTCACACAAAGGCTTCTGAGAGCTTCCCGTGGGTCTGGAGGGAGGGGTGGGGCGCTCCCTCCCCCTCTGCATCTGCACTGGTGTCAACATTACCAGCAACGTCGATTGCTCCACCAGTATTGGACAGACGCTACTGCTAAACGTGCCACACCCACTCTCTCTAGTTCCCTGACTCCTTACTTACAGGAGTAAGTAGCAGGGGCTGTGTCACTTTACACAGAGTCTGAGCCCTGCCCAAGCTCCCACAGAGCTTCTGCCTCTGCCTCTGCTTCCCAAGCAGCCTTAGCTCACAGTGGGGTTCTGCCTGTAGCACGGCTCCCTTTAGCTGGGGTACCACCTTTGCCCTCCTCCTTACTCATCCCCCTTTCTTCCTCTTGAGTGGCTTTAGCTTAAGTGCCAAGACAAGGTGATCGCCATGCAGGCCACTGATGGCTGCCTGGTGGGGAAAAACAAGCCAAGCCAAACCTGTTCAGGCCTCTGAGTCTAATTCACAATAGGCAGGACATCCACCTCTCATGCCACCCTACCCACGTGCCACCACCAGGAACTTCTCCCTCTCTTCTTGCCTCCTCCTGGCCCCAAGGCCAGCCCAGGGTATCATCACTATTCAACTCTTTGGAAGAACTGAGCAGCTGGTAAGCACCTGCACTAGGCTCGACCCTGTGGCAGACCTGAAGATGTGAAAGGAAAATCTCTGCCCCTAGTAGCCCCCGTCAACTAACATCCCATCACCTCACAAACTCAGCAAGCCTAGCCGTAACTCTGAAATAGCCCCACTGCTTCCCACCTGAAGACTCCATTTCTGCAAAAACGTTCTACATCTGAGAGTGTGATCTGTGCTGTGAAAAGCAGGAAAGGGGCCAGCGAGCTGACTTAGCTAGCAAAGAGGCTTGCTGCCAAGCCTGACAGCCTGAGTTTGATTCTCAGGACCCACAACGTAGAATGAGAGAGCTGATAGATGCAAGCTGTCCTCTGACTTTCACATGTTCATCATAGCACATGTACCCACATACGTGCATGCATACATACATAAATTATATAATAAATAAATTTATATATATACATGCAATTAAATTTTTTAAAAGGAGATGAAATCACCCTTAGGACTAACAAATGCCATCTTTCAAAAGATATTTATTCTGCCTCATGGGAAGGAAAGAAGAGATAGGGTGGTTGAACTAGGGCTTAATATATACACCAATCAAATAAACATGGAAGGGCATTCCAGGTAGTGGGAACAGTAACAGCAAATGATCCAAAGCACCAAGAGTTGGTGAACAAACTGGCCAGTGAAGGACTGGAAAAACTAACAGGGATGGCTAGCCACAGTTAGACCAGCCCCACGCTGCCTAAAGTACACTGTAAAAACATCCCAGGATCCCTGGGCCCCTGTGGCTGAGGGAAATAAAGACGAACTTTGTGTGTCACAAATTTAAGATAATTTATTCCTCCTCCTAACACTGGGAAGCACCATGGAAGCCCCTTTGATGGTGTGAGGAGATTCTGAGCCCTCTTCAGTTCCTCTGTCTTACAGAGAAATCAAGAAAGCTGCAATGACAAACGGGTGTCTTCCTTAAGTGATAGACATTCCAGATTTGACACCCAGCCTTGTCTAGACCATGTTGTCCATACAGAATCTCCCACCTACACCCTATCCACATGCTGCTGGTACCAGGAGCACCCAGGGCTGTGCCCACTAGTCCCAAGAACTACGTGCCACAGCTGGGATTACAGCTTCCTCCCAACAAAGGAGGACATGAAGGTGTTTCTGGGCCCATGAAGGCCAGCTTCATGTCCTCAGAAACCCTGGAACTGGCCCTCTTGAAAACAAGCTGACAAACCCAAGAGGGCAGGCATCTCCACTCGAGCAGCCGTGTTTTCCGCCATAAGCAAATGGAGCCTGCACAGACATCTCTCTCCTCTCACAGATGGGTGCCTAGAAAACACAAGCTTGCTTCCAGACTACAGATCGTGCCGAGGCCCACATCACCTGCTCATGGGCAGACTTGGTAGTTGTTTGCCAGGGAGGGAGGGTGTTCAGGGCTGGCCATCCACCAAGCGCAGAGAGCTGCTGAATTATTACATAGGGCTCAGATTTTAGATGCCACGGTCAGTACAAAGAGGACCTGCAGAGACCAGCAGGAAGCATGCCCAGTCCAGCCCAGTGCTGCTATCGGCACAAGGTGCTGTTATGATCAAGTGATTCTTCTCATCTGAAAATGTGCTTGTTCACGAAACCCACTTCCAAGATAGTGCCTGGAATGGCGAGATGCTGAGAATTAGATGTCTGGGCACAGGGCTGATTAGCTAGGATCACAGACCATTTCACTCATGTCTGGCCACTCTTCACCCTCTTGGGCACAGTCAGCCACCCCGCTGTAATAACCTTCCACTCCAGTCTAAGCAATTTGCCTTTCCAGGATCCACCTGAGTCCCTAAGCCCTGAACACTCAAGGGCGGGTGAGTGATTACTGAGAAGCAGTGTCCAGTTTGGGCTGTCTTGACCAGTCTGTGCCGTCTTGGCTAATAACAAGAAGAGAAACTTCCACTGGAAGGTGCTTTGAAGACCCTCCATTGATCATGCAGTGGACAACGCCAGCTGCCCAAGCAGAAAAGTGTTCTTCCCCCTTGAGAGACTGCAGACATAGTGATTTGAATTAGAGCCCAAAATCAACCGCCATCTTCCCTTTGTAACCAGTCCCAGGGGTTCCAAGTCAAGATGGAGGATGGTCTGTGAACAGGAACGAAGGCCCCAGAGGGGGAAACGACCACTCATCTGTCACTCGTGGCATCAATCAACGCTGCAATAGGAATGATGGGGACTGGCTACTTTACGCCAGTGTGGTCAGGGGTGGGCTGCTCACAGGAAATGCCACTTCAACCTCTACAAGAGCTTTGGAGAAACCCTCCCAGCTCTGGAAACCCAGCTCACCTCAACTGTCCTGTGTGACCCTGCTTCAAGGAAACAAAACAAACCAAACAAGAAAACTCTCCAGGGTGCAGCCGTCTCACTGAAGGACCCACGCCTGTCTGCCACGACCTCCACTCGGCACAGACCTACTGGTGACGAGACACACGCCACACGCTGCCTGATCTCCAGGCCCTGAGCTCCACTGTGCACCCTGAGCAGATCAGTTGAGGAACTTGGAAGTGGGCTATACCTGGCTGCTGAGCTTGGCTCCTCACTAGTCCCATTGTTGGTGGACTAGAGAAGCCTGGGGAATGAACACAGAGCCTTCCTTTGGAGGTAACTGAGGAGCCCTTCACACTGACTCCAGACGGTGCCCATCAATAAGAGTAGAGCTCATGATGGGGCACGTACGGTTGTTGTGACTATCACTATTTCTACCCCACTGGGGAGTCAGTGATCATCTGCCTTCTTTCAGAATGATGTAATGGTTTCCTGACAGTCCACTGAGCTTTAGGTCCTCACTTTGACTCTTCACGGACCGGCAGAAGTCCCCCTGCCATCTGCTGTTCCCCAAAGACTTTGCTCATCAGTTCCCGAGGTAAGAGAGTAAGCCCATCTGGGCAGACTTGCTAGAAACAATTGCGGTTTGGTGTTAACAGAGGCAGCGTTCTGAATGCACAGCTGGATGCTCAGTAGTCCTCTGCCAGGTCCCGGCATACCTACAAGAATCTCCTTGGTCTTGGACTCTACAGAGATAGTTACGGAATAAACAAGTAGGGACTTTAGAATCCAGTGGATATGCCCAAGTGGGGAATGCCATGGTGATGGCATCTCTTAGTATGCCCCTTGTTCCTTGGCATCCTCTACTGACAGGCTTGTGACTTCTAATCTCCTCAGCGATCCCTGCTACAACTCTCTGCTATCAGACACAGAAAAATACTGGTGACGTCAGAGAATATCCCTGCTCCTTGACTGTCCCCAAAACCTACCTCAGGCTCCAGCGTCCTGTCAGCTGCAAAGATACTTGGCGAGAGAAGAATATGTTTGGATATATGTTTTTCAGACTTATTTCCCTTTTAGAATTATGTGTATATCTGTATGTACAAGTATGTGTGTGGGTACACAAGCACACATATGCCCAAAAGCCAGAGAAGGTGTTAGATCTCCTGGAGATGGAGTTCCAGGAGGTTATGGGTCGCCTAACATGGGTGCTGGGAACAGAACTTTGGTCTTTTGCAAAAACAATATGTGCTCAGGACTGAGCTATCTCTCCAGCCCTGGGGAAAAGATCTTATGACTTCAGGAGGTGGGGCAGTCTTATGACGGGACTCATGCTCTTCTCTATGTGGATTAGAATTGGACCCAGTTCCCCATCCTTGGAAGTACTTACACCTTGCACGCTTCTCTCTTATCAGTCCACCTTCTCTTCTCCAGCAATTTAAACTTGAATAGAAACTTGGGCTGCCCTGCTTAACATTCTTGGCTTCTCCCCTTGGAGCATGTGAATGGAGGACTCACTCTTGCTTACATGAGTACTGGAGAGATCTCTGAGCGCATTTAATGGAGAAAGTGCGGGTTTCCAGGTCTTGCATCTACATACAAAAGATCCCAGCACTGCATTTTACCTTTCAGCTCCATCCAAGCCTGGAAAATTTCCACTTCAAAGACCAAACATTCTTATTTTCTTTGTGGGGGAAAAAACTGCACTGGTAACAGTTGGAGCTTATTGTCCTCGGAGCAAGGCTTTCTCCGGTGATTCCAGAGGGACAGGCACATGCTCGCCTACTCTCTTCTGCACTGAGCACCCTCGTGTGCCTCTGGACCCTGAGGTTCTCTGTGTCTGGGCAGGATGCTCCACTCACAGGGCAGCCAGCCAGTCAGGAAATGGGGAGGAAACAGAGTAAGCTGGACTAGGAAAAGCCTGCAGCCATCAACCTCCAGTGTAGCAAGGGAAAGGAAGTGGTGAGGGTCGGGGTGCGAGTGGGGTAGGGGGGCGTCTCTGGTGCTGTCCAAGGCAGACTTATTTTGCTTTTGTGTGTGTGAGAGACAGAGTCTCAATGTGTAGCCCTGGCTGACCTGGAGCTTTCTAAGTAGATCAGTTGGACCTTGAACTCAGAGATTTGCCTACTCAGTCTCCCTAGTGCTGAAATTAAGTTATGCACCATCACACCCAGTTCTGCATTAATTTCATTTAAATAACACATTTTATCTACTCATTATACATAACAGGCTTCACTATGACATTTTGGCTTACTTAATTGTGTGTGTGGTATATGTGTGTGTGTGTGTGTGGTATATGTGTGTGTGTGGTATATGTGTGTGTGTGGTATATGGGTGTGTGTGGTATATGTGTGTGTGTGTGGTATATGTGTGTGTGTGGTATAAGCACACATGCATGAGCACAGCACATATGCACTTGTGGTTGCATGCAGAGACCAGAGGGAGAAATCAAGCATGTTACTCTAATCATTCTCTACCTTATTCCTGTGGTAAAAGTCTCTCACTAAACCTGGAGCCAGGCTGGCAGTCAGCAGATGCCAGCAATCCCCTGTCTCCGCTCCATTCAGTACTGGGGTTATAGGATTCTGGGGATCTGAACTCAGAACCTTACGCTTGCACAGAAAATCCTCTTTTTACTTTGAGCCATCTTCCTGCCTCACTGTGACATTTTCATGTATGTACATAATGGGTTTAATCATACTCACTTCCGGTTACTCTCTTATTTTTCTCCTGCCTCTGCTGTTCCCCTGCCTCCTCCCAGTGAGTCCGTCTTCCACTTTTCCTTGTTATGACCCAGTAAGCAATATTAGGGTTCCTTACAGGAGCATGGGTTATACTGCTAAGAAAATGTCTCCTCCTCCCCCAACAGTCTTTAGACGTTAAGCCTCCAGAAGAGATTCGGAATGGTCATCCAAAGGGAAGGTGCTGAGCACAGAGACACAAGAGCCTGCTCCCTGCAGGAGCTGGAAGCTGGAGACAGTCGTCCACCTTTAGATGCTGAAGATTTAGTGAACTCAGACAAGGAAAGATGAGGTCCAAGTGTAATAGCCACCATTCTCCCTTCCCAGGGAAGAAAACAAAATGAGAAACTAGAGAGAGAAATGCCAGCTGGGGGAAGAAAACCATCAGAAGGAGACATTTTCCAGGAACAAAAGCAGCCAGCTCTTCACTGCTCCTCCGCAGATCAGAGGTGACCACAGTGAGATGCAGAGGAGACCCCCGCTCTCTGTCACTGCGGTAGTTACAACACTCCGGGCTGAGAAATGAGGGTTGAAAAGCCTACTACGGAGAGCTTGGGAACAGTCAAAGGCTGGTATTCTTCGCCAGAGCCCATGCTCCAAACAGAGTTCTCAATTATTCTCCTGGAACACTCTTTTCATTTGCCAGAGCCCAGGGAAAGCACCAACCCCATATCCAGGTGTTATAACAGCCATTAGAGAGGGAAAATGCATGCAAAGAATGCCGGCATCAGAGACATGCGCACAGCAGCGCTCCTCCTGGAGTCTGGGGCGGTGGAGATGACCTTTCAGAAGGTGTCGAAGCTAGGGAGTTTCAGGCTTTGTTCTGTTTCAGCAACTTCAAAGCGTATTATTACAAGGGTCTTCAGAGGAGGAAAGGGAGGCCCAAAAGGAAAATAGCAATCTCAAGATACTAAAGCATCAGGGCTGGTCCAACTCCTCTTTCCAAAGCAGTGTCTTATGGAACACAGTACTGCAGACACAGGGATCCCAGGCAGGGGTCTCGCAATGCCAAGGCACTTCAGAATGAAGCCACCCACTCGGTGCACTCCAAGTCCAGCAAGCCCCATGTGCACTGTGCTAAGGGGAATCGCAATCTGAAAGAAACACGGCCCTTCCCATACCTCTGCTTGGGTGGGAAGACACCGCCACGTCCTGCTTAACTGGCAATGCAGAGGAAAGGAAGAACAGATCCTGTATACAGGGATGAGGGAGGAATGTATCGATGATGGGAGAGGGGAAGCAAAGGAAAGAACACTCCTCCCTACGTCTTACTGGAGAAAGACTCTGCTGCCTTCTGTATTCCATCCTCCCCTCACTCACAGCCCACGGTGTGTGCTATCCTGTGAGGTTCGGTGTCGGGAGTGCAGAATTTAAACCCCAGAACTGAGTAGGCAGGAGTTCACACCTCACTCATCTTACAGTCTGGAGGGACAGACAGACAGCCTGCCAGGAGAGGGCCAGATTCGCCTGCTGTCACAGAAAAGCTCGTGAGCACATGAATGAAGCAGGGAGTGAGAGTTGTCACCAGACACAGGGAGGGCCATAATCTAGAACAGCCCTAAAGCCGAGACTGGAGAGAGAGGCAGGAAAGGGCTAATGGAGGGAAGGGAGGTGGTACTGGGAAGACAAAAAGCAAAATGTGCTTCTAAAAGTCCAGAAGGACCTGACACTTGCTAGCAAGAGCGATGCTTGCGGGGTAGCACATGAGAGGGATGAGGGTAGGGACAGCCTTTGCTGGTACTGGGGAGACCAAGAATACAGAGCCTTTTCGGCCATGTTAGGTGGTTCTTCATTTTGGCTGATGGCCTATTGGCTTGCTTTTATACTTTCTTCTCTGTGCAGAGATATGTTTGAGGTAGAATGGGATGGAAAACAGACTTGTCCATGCAGTCAACACAATCTAGACTTGGACTCCTCCTGTGTATCCTGGATGCAAACACAAAACAAGGTTTTAGTGGTCGACACTCGCTAATCATATACAACTAATTAAGTCTGTAATCAAGGCAATCTCTATCTATGGCCCTGAGACCATCAGCCCCTAGGCCTGCACGACGGGGAGGTGGCCTGTCTTGGGGCCAGCTATTCCAGTGTTGTTCTTATAACTTAATTGGTTCTCGGATGGATGACATGAGATTTTTCATTATATTTGGCTGGAAGATGCAGGAGGCTGATAGTGTGCGCGTGAGCGGGTGCCTCTGTGCAGGCTACCCACATCTTCTGTTTGCAAGGGGCCTGACCCAGTCTGAGCAAATGGTGTTGAACTAGCAAGGGCTCAGCAAAGCAATCCATTTATTATAATTCTGCAGAGAAGAGGTCCAGTAAATCAAAAAGACAACCTGACTGCAAACAAATTACACACCAAGAGATAGCACAGAGGGAGGGAGGGGGAAAGAGAGGAGAAAACGGGAGACAGAAAAAGCAGAGAATAGAGACTCGCAGAGATGCCAAGAGCCAGAAGGCAGGGAGAACAGAAGCCTAATTTGTCCATCAGGAAGAAAAAGAAAATGAAAAGCCTACTACCAAGAGAGATCCCATGTACTGGAAACCAGGAATTCACAAACCCTGGACTTAAAAAACCAACTTCCCTTTGTTCTCTGGAGAGGTCACCCAGGGAGTGATTGATGGGTAGTTACTTTCTCCTGTACCCACGGCCATGCTTCTCTTTTTCATGCAAATAGACTTGGGGACCTCTTCTTAACACAGAGTTAACCTGTTATTGGCACCCCTTGTACAAATGCGTAGCCAGCCTAAGGATCCCAGGAACAGCTGCCCTTTTGCCGAGCCAAGGTCAGCCAAGATGGATTCTGGGAAGGAACTCAAGAGCTATGACAGCTGGTGGGTGGCTGTGAGGGAAACTGACACATCCACGGCCCTGACAAGGACACTAAGCCACACTTAGCTGTCAAGGCCATGACCATGACGAGGAACACTTCAGCCACCACTGAAGTCCCCCTTTGTCTAGAAACGCATCTTCAGAGATTCAGATATCTCCTTTACAAAATCAACCTTGACAGAGACCCTGCTCAGAAACAGGAAAGCAGCAAAAGGAGCAGGGAAAGGTAGAAAGGGGCCTGGCTGGACGGTGACAGTCACCAGAGCTCCTCCAGGCTCACTCAGCACGCGCACAAACGCCTGGCTAAAGAGGAAACGGTATGAGCTGCAACAGGAGGCTGGACCCACACTCATCTCCAGGGACCCTGAAGAGACTGCCCCAGACGGCTCCTCACTCTGTGACAGGGCTGTGAAAAAATGGGGCTCAGAGTACATGATGAAGCTGGAAAGTCCCCAAGCAGAGTTCTCAAGTCCAGGACTCAGTCTTAAGTTTTTTGAGCACGAACACAAAAGTCCTAAATAACTGATGAGAAAAAAATCCAACAATACGCTGAAATACAAAATTAGGTTTGTTTTTAAGGCAAGGATGGTTCGACATTTGATAACCACTCATACTAACAAATGCAAACTATTATACCTAGGTGGATACTGGGAGGCAGTTAATGGGCTGGTGAGACAGATGGTTCACAGGTAAAGGCACTTTCCATGGCCAACTCGAGAGTGGAATTCAACCCTTGGAACCCACATAAAGGCGGAAGGAGAGAGACAACTCCACCAGGCTGTCCCCTGACATGTTTACATGGATGTATGCTTGCACGTGCGCACGCACACACACACGCACACACACACACACGGACATTTTTCTTAAAAAGGCTACTACTAATGTTAAATATTCCATTTCTTGAAAAGAATTTACAATAAAATAAAAATAGTTGCACATATTCTGCCTTGGTGACATACATCTTTTCCTGTCCAAAGTGTATAACAGAAGGAAAGGCACTACAGTGTATCTCATAAAAATTAGAAACAAGGTAAAACTGTCACATTTACCTCTGATACTGAACATTGTGAGGGCAGCAGGAAAAGCAATTAGCCCCAGAAATTAGGCGTCTGGGTTGGAAAGGAGGGAACAAACACAGTCAACATTAGTAGCTAATATAATCATACACCTGGCAAACCCAAGATAATCAACTGGCAATCTGCTCTAAACAGTAAAAGGACAGGTTATTAAAGGAACACATAGAAAGCAATGCATTCTATAATTACAAAAGCGATAAACAATTAGGAGACACGGAAGAGGGAAATGCCATTTATAACAGCAACAAGAGGCAGAGCTCTTGGAGGTATACCTTGAAAGAAAAGGATGCGGTCCAGAGTCTCAGCAAAGAATTATGAGCATCTCAAACATGGCAGTTCTTTCTTAGTGAGTGTACAAATTGGGCTGACTAAAAGTAGGAGGCTGAAGTAAAAACAGGAAAGCTAGCAGATGCACCCAGTCCGCAGCATCGTTGAGCTCTGGTCAGGGGTCTGTACCAGCACATACCCTATGGACTAGTAATTCTGTGTCTAGGAACAAGTTCAAGGGAACCAGAGTAATCCCTCGACAGTGCCGCTCTAAGGGGACACATACAAGAACATTCGTGGAAGTGTTCTTCCTAACGTAAGAAACTGGGTACAAGCTAAATGCTTATCAACGGGAGAATTAGCAAATTGCAATGTTTTTATTCAACAAATGCCACACAGCTGTGGCAATAATGGACTAGAGGAGCATAGCTCAACCTGGATGAGTCTCTCAAGCATAATATTGAAGAGTAGTGGGGTGGGGGGATGCAGAGAGGGGTAAGCACAAGTCTGAAGAACACACAAAATATGATGCCACTTTCAGAAACGTTTAGAGACACTTGGCTTTGTTTGGTCCATATACATAGGCCTTAATGGGAATAAAATTTGTGGAAATAAAAGCACAAAACCCTGTGACTAACCCTCTGGGAGAACAGGGCCAAGGGGAGTTGATGGGGCTCCCCTGCATTGGTAGAGGGCACTGAGAATATTTGGGGAGCATGGGGAGGAGGCTGAGAGATTAATGTTTAACTCATTTTCATTCTTTTCTAAATGCTCTTATTTATATTTTTAGATGTCTATGATATAGTTAAATCATTTTAGGAAAAATTCAAATAAACAAGAATAACCAGGAAAAGAAAAAAGGAAAAGAAACATCTTGTCTTACCACATATTATGGATTGAGGATTGCTCAGTGGGTAAAGCGTTTGCCACGTAAACGTAAGATCTGTGGGTTCAGATCTCCAGAACCCACATGAAAGCAGACATGGAGGTCTGCCTATAAATCCCAGCAGTGAGGGAGGCAGACAGAAAACCGTCAGAGAACACTGGCCGGTCATGACCTTGGCATGAGTGTCACTTTAAGAAAGTAGAAAAAAAAAAAACAAAAACAAATACCACGTCCAGCAGGAAGCAGTGGCAGTGTCTCATTCCTGAGATGACGAGAGGAGGCCAGAGTCCCAGGACCACTGTGAAAACTATCTGCTCTGTGAAAACTATCTGCTACTGTGTTTGGGATGCAGGACAGCCAGGAAGAGAATGCCATCTGTACAGGAGAGAACAGGGTGTGTAAAGGAAAGCACCTTCTTGCAAATTTGCCTAATGGGAAGGAGTTGTTTGGGGAGCGGCAATAAGGGAAGCCCAGGTTTCGTGGTTTTAACTCTGCAGGGTGATGCGTTTTGTAAGTTCATAAAAAGCTGAAGATTAATGAGCCCAAATTCATGAAGTATTAAAAGCTCCTCCAGAGGAGAGAATGCTATCAATATTAGAGTAATCACCGAACAGAGACTCCAGGGCCTTTAAAAGTAGACAGGTCGTATCTCCATCTGGAAGAATAACATTCTGATTTTCGGAGAATTCTCCATAAGAAGTCCAGTCAGGCCGCCATTAGGAGGTGAGAGGGCAAATGGAGGAGAGCCAAGACCCCCAGTCAACAGCCAACACAGCTGTCAAATAGGGATCAGGTCCGTGCAGAACCTCCAATCTTCCAGCTAAGAGCATCACACGTACATGGCCCAGGCAGAATCAGAAAAGGAACGACTTGCCCCGTCCCCCACCTGGGGTGGGGGCAGCGAACTAGAGCTTTGTGTTTGTTTTGTGGTTTTTGGAGACAGGGTCTCACTATGTAGCTCTGACTGTCTTGGATCTATCTACACAGACCAGGCTGGCCTCAGACTCACAAAGATCCACCTGTCTGCCCCTGGAGTGCGGGGATTGTTAAAGGTGTGCACCACTAAGGCTGGCTTTAAGCTATGACATTGGAGAAAGGGTTGGTGTGCAGCAGCAGGGAGCCACTGTCCCTTATTGTTCCACACCTTTCAGCACCTGTAGTGTTTTGTTGATGCTGTTCCCAATTCCCTGCCAACCAGGCAACTTCACTGTCTGTAAGGGATAAATCCTTCCTGCCTGAAGTTGCTTTAGTTGGGTAATTTGTCACAGTGCTGAGAAAAAAAAAAAAATCATACACTAAGTTTTTGCTAGGGTTCCTCCAACTATTAACTGTAGCTTTGAATACACAACTCACCTGAAAACACAGGTCAACACAGTGAACCTCCACTCCCACCTCAGCAAAGTTATGCCAAAATATGTAAAAGTGGCGCCAGGAGGTGACTCTGCCAGCACAGTGCTTGCCCTGCAAGTTTGAGGACCTGAGTTCTGCCCTCAGCACCACACAAACACTGCACTCAGTGGCATGCACTTGCACAGCCAGAGCTGAGGAGGCAGAGGCAGGCGAACTCCTGAGGTTCCCTAGCCAGTGACAGACTCTGTCTCAAGGCAAGAGTTTGGCATCTGACACCACCCACATGTGAACACATATCCTTACAGGTTCGCCCGCATACAGAGGCACACACGGGAGCACACGCAAACCCAAGCACAAAAGTTTTGTATATCTCCCAGTATATATAAAATGCTCAAGAAATATGAGTTGCTATTAAGACTGTAAAGTATCTGTTCAAAAAATATCTGTTAACATTCACAGGAAGGAAAAATGCTAACTATTTTAATGGGTCCTTCAGCTTTGCCATGGGTTCGTCCCCTCTCTCTCTCTCTCTCCCTCTCATTCTCCCTCTCTCTCTCTCTCTCTCTCTCTCTCTCTCTCTCTTACATCCTTTACATACAGCAAGGGGGCATGGCATAAAATATCTTTTCACTCTTATTCCTGTCGCTTACAGGCTGTGTGGCCTGGGGTAAATGACTTCACCTCTCTGTGCTTCCCTTTTGTCAACTGTGAAATGTGAGCACAAAATGTATACTTATTTTCTGCGATTGTTTGGGGAAGAAAATAAGTTCATTCTTTTCAAGTATACAGAGTGCCATGTGCCGTGGAATGTTCTATTAATATTAGTAACAGGGTCCTATCCCAGGGACCAGATGCTGCTGCTCCTAATGTGAACAGGATCACACAGGAAATAAAGCAGGGAGCTCTCTGACCCAATGCCTCCTGCATCTGAGGGGATGGACCCCCAGCCTTTCTGTTTCTCCTGAACCCCAGGGATAGATCCTACTTCTTTGTGATTCATGTTTCATTTTCTCTTAACTTCTGATGAGTCTCCTCCTCCCCTAGGGATCCTTTAGTTTTATTAACTCATTCTTTAACCATGCCCGAAGCTCCAGGTGCTTCCATACCAATGCAGACAGAATCCCAGAGTGACCCAAATAGGGGTCTTCCTCAGTACCCCCCCCCACACTCACACCTCAGCAGACAAGGCCCCGCTCCCCTCTACCACCCTGACCAGGGAACTTTAGCTAACATCTCCCAGAGGATCACCTGTGGGGGTAGGGGCAAGGAAGGAGCAGGGGGATGACACCCACCCACCCTTAGAGAATCCTCTTGACTTTTCTTCACCAGAATCAGATCTGAGGTGACATCAGTAATATGGTTTCCCTGTCGCAAGATTTCCAAGACTTCCTGAGCCATGGGATCCTTCTTTCTCATAGTATCAGTTGTGTTCCTGGGGAAGGAAGCTCAGGGAAGGAGCCCCAGAGTTAAGAACTATTAAAAAAACAAACTGTGTGTCCTCTGCAGTCAGAGCCCTGCCTGAGCTTGGGGCTGCCCACCTCTCACAGCAGGGGCTACTAGTTTCCTAAAAGAAAACACAGAAGAAACACCAGGGAAAACCACTGGGGGAAGAAATGTGAACACAGCCCCAGAAAAGAGCCCGGCCTCTGATGCTCTCATTGATATTATTCTCCAACTGCTTTCCTGTTATTTTTTAATGTCAACATGTCGCCTGCTGTTTGAATTTCCTGATATCACACTCAGATGGTTTTGCTGCAGTTCTTAGTGTCAACAGCTGGCCGAGCCTCTGTCCATTATTCTGTCGCCTTCTATACACCGCTGTTTTCTTTTGGGGTTGGTTGGATTGCTGTGTCTTCAAGCTCTGTCAGCTTTGCAGCGTGGGCTTGCTGGTCCTGACGAGGTAGGGTGTTTCTCGTGTCCATTTCTAGATGTTCTGTCTAGATATTGTTTGTGGCTCTGCTGTGTCCCCTTCATGTTGTTCGTATTCAACCCTCTTGAAAAACAGGAGCCACTCGACACCGTCAGAATCCAAGACTTTCTGTTCCAGTTATCTGAGAACTCCAAGCAGAGCCACCCCCCCCCAGGACCCACAGTAGAGCATGGGAGTCACTGTGTGCCCCGTTGTCTCCTTTTTGGGGGGTTGATAATGGCTCCATCAAGCCTACCTTCACATAAGGCTTCCATAATTGCTTGCTGATTTGGCTGATCATAGGTGTTCAGATTAGGTCTAGCTAGGTAAACTGCTCAAATTTGGTTTATTAGTGGGGTGTCTCCCTGGTGCCCACATGTGCCAGGTATAAGTAGGAAGAGGCTCAACCCATGCAATGGAGCAAACAGAGAGATTTCCAACAGTTTTTCCACAGTGCCCTGAAATTTAGCCTTTTAAAAATGCAAGCATCCAGATTAGCTCAAGGAAAGGTCTTTTGGAAGGACCTGGCATTATGACATCATATTCTGTTGATGGTGTCTACTGATTTTTGATATTTTGTTAAACTAACAGAATCGGACCTGATGCTCCTCAGTCTTTGAAGCCCGACTAATTAGAACCCAGCGTTCTCTCCAAGAAGACACTACCTTCTGATCAAATGAACTCCTCAATCCAGGGAATGGCAGTCAGGGAACGGCAGCTGTGGCTTCAAGCAGACATTTTCAAAGAGTTAAGAGAAAGCTTGAGCTCATTTATGTCTAACAAGCATATGAACATAAAAAGACTTCTTGGAGGCTTAATGAAGTAATGGAATTGTGATCTTTCATGGACTCAGAATCCTTCCAGTTTTTGTTACCCAACAGGGAACTTACCAATCCCCACCTCCCTCCACAACATGGCTGCTCTCTGGATACACTGCAAAGTGGCAGGTGACACAGCCTACACTGGAATTGGGCCCCGGAGTTTTAGCATCTCCACCTGGCAGTGTGCTTGATAGATGGCCAGTGGTATGGGGCTGGGGGTGGCTTAGGGCATTGTCACCAGCTCTAGCATGGATAGACTTGCTATCCATTGATCCCCTGCCACCTGTGCAGCAGTGTGACTACATATCTGCATCTTTGCAAATCAGAGATATGGCTCATGATTCATAGAGTTGCCATCAGGCAATGCATGGAATGCACTTAGTGCTGAGCCCAGCACCCAGGAGGTCCCTGCAGGACACCCCTTGACCATTCCTCCACCTCTTACCTCTGAGGCAGGTGCCACTTGCTCTCTAGCTCTCTCATTGCTGGGAGCTGTTCCATGGGCTTCCCAATAACCACAAGCTACATTGGAAAGCCTAATCTCAAAAGAGGCAGTGAGCCTTTGGCCAGCCCCACACTCCCGAGTTCCTCTCTCTGATTGCACTGTGATTGCTGAAGTACAAACCATGAAGGACATTTTTTTTTTTTTAAAAAAAAAAAAAAGCTAGATCCTCCTCTAAAAAAAATTTAAACACATTACTTCATTCTTTCTGGAAAGGATTATATTTGATCATGCTTGCAATCTCAGAATTATCAAAATATAAGGATTAAGTGGGGCATTTCAAATGCTTTCATCATCTTTAATATTTCTTCTAGGAGACCATATGACCTCTTTGTGGATAGAGTATCTACTACCCAGCATGGTAGGATGTCGTATTTCCAGACAGCCTAAGTCCCAAAGTGAGACGCAGTACGAACTCTTTTGAGGATCACACCTGCCTCTAAGACAGCAGCGCTCAACCTGTGGGTCTTGATCCTTTTAGAGTCGAACAACCTTTTCACAGGAGCTGCATATCAGATAGCCTACATATCAGATATTTACATTATGATTAGGGGTCGCCTAAAACCATTGGAAAACACAGATACCTGTATTATGATCCGTAACAGTAACAAAATTACAGTTACAAAGTATCGATGAAATAATTTTCTGGCTGGGGGCTCACCACACCATGAGGAACTTTAAAGGGTCAGAGCACTGGGAAGGTTGGGAACCACTGTTCAGATCTACAGCCTTCCTTCATTCCTTCAGCTGTGTGCCTGGGACACTATCCCAGCGTCTCCTCTGAGCAGATGGTGGCTCTTCTCACGGAGGTGGAGTGCCAACCACTGGGACCTTGCAAGGCCCCTTCCCATGTTAAGAGGGAAGGGAAGATGGGGTCATTACCACACAAGTCTCTGTCTCGGTCATTTCAGAGAAGATTCCCTCCAATCCCAAGTTGATTCTTCATGGCAAATCTGTGGTATAGCCATCTGAACTCCAGTGTTTTATAATTGGGAATTTTTTATAGCTTTAATTATTTCCTATGTTCTCTTCTCTTCTTATATACAATGAATCATTCTGATCCTGAGAGGGGGAAATATAAAGAAATCTTTTAAAAGTTATGGCTGTAATTTCAACAGGAGGCGATCGGGCTTCGAGAACCATGTGTATATTTTGTTACATTTTCCAAGTCTATTTTTCATCCCCGCTGGTTAATGACAATGTTATTTCTATCTTACATTTTTGGTGTTAATTTCTGACAAGTGTTTGTGGTCTGTTAGTTGTGACTGGTTATTGCCCCTGGTTCCTTCCCTCTTTTGTGTATTTCTTAAAATACTCAACACTTGGTTGGATGAGGTCTGATTCACCCCTCGCTGTGATTAACTGTGTCAGTATTTTGGGATCTAATTTATGTTTGTGTGATTCCTCTGGTGTTTCCATTTTCTTTTCTAATTATCCATTTTTCTCCATCTTTTTCCCTGGAACTAGGGCTGAATTAGCTTTCCACTGATTACAGCCTTGGATCCATCCCAAAGAATATTGTTGGACAGCTCCCCGTTATCATTTCATTCCATGAATTCTTTGTTTGGTTTTCGCAATAAAGCTTTATTAACCCTCCGTGAACCCTTATTTCCATTTGCTCAACCATCTCTGGTTGGAAATGGCGCCAAGCCATGGTCAGATGTAGCAGTCACTCACACACTTTCTCCTGCTGCCTGCCAAGTTGAACTCTCTCTCTAAAGCCAGAATTCGACGAACTGAAAGGAAGATCCACAGTTGCGCCGAAACGCTGGCTTGCCTTGGCAGCTACTTTCTGCTTTCAATAATACATTTGTCTGCCATGCTGGTAGGGATGTTGGTCGGAGCAGGCGGGGCAGCTCTGCTGAAGGACACAAGCCACTCAAGAGCTCTTTGGCCAGCACTGTTTCTCCCACAGGTCTCACCTTTTCATAAAGAAAGGTCCCTTCAGAACAGAGCGCTTCCTGACCCAGCGCCACACATAATGAAGCATTAGTCATCGCTCCTCATGACTCAGCCTGCGACCAGGTGGGGTGCCAGTAAAGCTCCCCTGTAATGAGGTTCAGCTCACCCAGCAGGCATCAGCCTAGATCCTGGTATTAGTTACTTTTCTCATGGTTGTGACAAAATTCCTAATGGAAGCATTTTAAAGGAAAAAGAATTTTTTTGGGGGGAGGGGGGGTCTCACAGTTTGAAGGTACGATCACCAAGGTAGGGAAGGCATAGGGACAGGAATGGCTTGAGGCAGAGGTGGCAGGAGTTCACTCATAACTTTACTTGGACTGAGTAGGGAGCAAGGAAAGAGGGGTGCTGGCACGTAACAAGCTTTCTCTTTTCCTGCTGTGTGTGTGTGTGTGTGTGTGTGTGTGTGTGTGTGTGTGTGTGTGTATGTATGAGTGTGTTTATGTGGGTGTATGAGTGTGTCTGTATGTGTGTGAGCATGTATATGTGTGTATATGTGAGTGTGTGTATGTATGTGAGTGTGTGTATGTGTGTGTATTGGTGATCTAACTCAGGTCCTCATACTTGTGCAGCAAGTACCGTGCCTACTTAGCTATGTGCCTAGCCCTCTTTTTTCACCTTTTCAACCCACTGAACTGTATTACCACATTCAGTTAAACTTTATAAACACCCTTGAGTCACCCAAAGTGTGACTCCTCAGGACTGAAAATCCAGCTCATGACAGTGAAGATTTAGCCTCACTGAGCCTTTATGTCAGGCGACCCTAGGGATGACTCCAGCTTCTGGGTAAATTCTCATTTCTGCTAGTCCCCTGCCTCTGTTCACACACACATTTTCACGCCCATCCCATCAATCACATATCTCCTATATAGCACTCTATTCCATAGATCCTGCACACTCACTGAGTGTATCCACACAAACCTTTCTCTCCTGGAGAGTCCTGGGATCCGTTGTCATGCCGGGAGATGACCCTTCCTGATTTTGCCACATTAACAAGAAGGCTGGGGTCATTATTTATGGATGGTTTTACCACAGCTAGGAAGACTTGGCCACTCATAATCCTGACCAGAACAGAGGCGCAGTGGTCGTGAACAAGGTCCCTCCTCATCTTTGATCTGCCCGGATGAGAGTGGAAGCCGCACTACTTCCCCTGAGAAGAAATTAGGAACCAGAATGCGTGCTCATGTAATTCTCACACCACACCTTCCTCTCATAGGGAGCAACCAGCCCCTCCCCTCTAAAAAGGAGGATCCAGGAGGCCAACTCTGGGCTACCTAGCCTTGTGTAAGTACACGGCTGGATTCCCACCAGTGTTCATCTAGCCAAGCCTAGACAGCTATAGGCCCTCAACACAGTTTTGTTCTGTAGTCAGTGAACCAAACATGGAAGTCCTGCTGAGCTTCATCATTGGCCGGCTGCTCCAAAAGGATCCTTGAAGAGGAATCTTGACCCTGTGGGCCATTGACACCCATCTGTCGCCATGTCTCTGACTTCAGTACCATACCTTTAGAACCAGTTGGGGACATCTCTGGGCTTTATGGAGGACTATAACCATCTCAAGGAAGGCACGACTTGTGGGAAGATCCCAAACCACCACCATCAAACTTGCCCTAAAAAACATCTCAGGCCAGTGACAAGGGGCCTTGCGTAAAGGATGAAAGCCTTCTTCTTCCCCATTGAGCAAAGCACATGTAAGCAACCAAAGGAGACATTGTTTCAAGGAGTAACTTTGAAACTTTTTTCTTTGTCAAAACAGGAAGCTTTCTACAACCTGTGTTCTGTGCTAGCAACAACAATCTTTTTAGGATCAGTCTCCTAACTAATGGTAACTTTGTTTCTGCAGTCTGACTTTGTGATGTCTGGTGTCATATGTATGCTGGGCAGATCTGTAAGGGTGGTGTGGTGTTAGCTCAGGATGGAGCCCGAGGGTCACAGAGGACAGGAAGAGATGTTTAACACAGCCTTGGGGATCACCACGCCACAAAGACCACGCGGCTGGCTTCTGAATTCATTTTTTCTCCCATAACGCAAGGATCAGACAGTGTTGGACTATTCATTGCTATCCTTGCTGGGCTATGAGCCCCAAACAACATTGCAGTCTTCCAGACACACTGTCTATGGCGCTGGCTTCTCAGGTCAAAAAGAGTACAAGACCCCAGGAGCTATATGAGATCTGGGCTTGTAAATCCAGTCACAGTGCAGGCCTGTCACAGGGGCTACAAACCCTAGATCTGCCACATGGCCCCAGCCTCTGTTCAATGTGGTTGCATCTGCCCATGAGGCTGAGGCTGGGCTTGTGTTTGGAGGGTTCATAGGCCTGAATTCTGTAAGACAAGGCCAGGATCAGGAGGTGAGGATTTAGACATAACTGGATGAACAAAACTTGATTCCATTGTCCCACAAATAGCAAGTCATGCAGGAAACATGCACCCTCCTTGGGATGGTAGGATGGCTGGGACGGTGGTCTGGAATGTATCATGCCTTCCAACTGGGCATTGTTGGCTCCTCTCCTGTAAGAACACATTGACTCAGTTCTGGTAAGATGCTACCTCACACTGAGTCAGGCTCACACTCTTCCCATCCTGCTCCAAACACTTCTCCCCACCCTACTCGAGGATGGAGCTTGGTTCTCACTGTCCACCATGGGTGCCAGGGATCAAGCTCAGGTGGCCAGGCGAGGTGGCAAGCGCCTTACCTGCAGAACCATATCTCCTGCCCAATTCTTCTTTCCTGTGAGGCAGTTTGAGTTCTTTTAATTAATTACTCGCAGGCTCACGAAGGCTGAATCATAGTGGCTGGGTGTTAAGATGGCAAATAAAGGAGAAGAAAGGACAATGATCATCTAGAAGCAGTGTAGGTAGGGAAGGCAAAGAAAAACAAGACAGGGACAGGTCAGGACACAGGAAATTCTATATCTGTGAGAGCTGAGGAGGCCAAAGTCACCATGCCTGAGATCAGGGCTACACCCCACCACTCTCAGTCTTCTCTCAGAGCTGAGTCTTCATCTCCTCAGCAAAAGCTGAGTCAGGGTCAAGCTTATAAAGCAAGACTCTGAGCAAGGTGTAAAGCTTAGGAAACCCCTCTGGAGGCTTTGTGAAGAAATGGTTGGGGAGCGGGGGAAGTGGGCAGGGAGGCTGTGAAGGAGTGAGGCTGAATGCTGCCTTAGGGGCAGAGGTCCTGAACAGGATAACAGAGGTTCAAAGGAGGCCCAGAAACTGCTTTTCTGGCCTGATCCATTTGGTCTACCTTTTAAAAATTGGCTTTAAAAAAAATGGAGGGAAAATAGATGCTTGAGAGGTGGAGTAAGAATAGGTAAAACTTAATCACCTCACTTAGGTAGAGATCCATGGTGTTTCCAGCCTGCTTGTAAACATTAGTGCATCGCTGCCTTGAGAGGCAGTTACTATCCACATTTTATAGACATGGAAACTGCAGCTCAAGGCACTGACTGGCTTGCCTGCGATGCTGACCACTAACGCAGAGGCAGTGCCTTTGCTGTCCCAGCTCTGAGAGTCCCCAGAGCTTTCAGCCTCTCCCCCTTTCTCTGCAATCCAAGTGTGCCTGCCTTCTGCAAGAGACCCTGGCTTCCCCTTCCCGACACTGCCCACATGCACCTGTCTCCATTGCCAACAGTGTCTCCATCTGCCCGAGCTCTCCCTCCCAGCTGGTCTTCTGCTCCCTCTTCTCGCCAACACAAAGCCCTGGTGAGAGACAGGCGGGCAGGTCAGCTGTTCTTGGCTGATTCAAATGGGAAGAGATCAGAACAACATGGCATCTACTGGAGATGACTTCCGAAGGATGCCAGGGGCCCAGCTCTGGACAGTGCCCCAGAAGTGTGCAAAGGCTTGCGTACTGACTACCCACGTCAGCAACCATGAAGAAGGGGATGAGCAGACTGACTCAAGGAACAAGCAGACTGTACAAGGGACCCCAGGTGTGGAAGGAAGCTACAGGCATCAATGCAAGTGCCTTCCACAAAGACCAGGGGAGAAGGTCAACTGGGAGACCTCATACTAAATGTAAGCCCTTGGGCAGCTACTGTCAGGAACCTAGTCCCTGCCCTAAAATTGTTCCTTCCAAAAATTCTCACATAAGAAAAAAAGAGGAACATATCTGAACAGTAAATGAGACTCCCTCACCTTCTGATGAAGGGTAGAGAAACAGTGCATCCATGAGGCAATCCACACAGGAGTCTTTCCTCAGGGCATTCCCACCAGCCTGCTGTTTCCTGGACCCAAGCGACCCATGATTCTAAGGCTGCCCACAGTCTTGGGGGTGAGAAGAGTATAATGCTTAAAATAAATACATCACTGTTATTTTAATTATCTATTGTTTATTCAGACTCTCACAGGAAAGCCAGGATTTCCAGATCATATTAAAGAGTGAGTGTGACCTGGCCGCATTTGCTCCTAAAGTCACTGAGTCACAAGCATGCCCACACCCCTAGGTCAAAAAAGCCCTAAGGACCGAGCTGATACCTGAGTCCTACCCAAGAGCCAACCCAAGGAAACCCCTCCTCCTCTTCTCTCAAAGTTCTGCTCCCCAGAAGAGTTCCCCCACACTCCTCTCTGCCTCCTCTGATGAGCCTGGCTGGCAAAACCTCCTCATGAGACTCACTCCACCAGTTACTGGAGACCATCTCCTTGCCCATATTGAGTTTTGCTCTTCAGTCCACACTGACACGAGACACACACCTACTGACTCAGAACACGTCTAGGGTCATCCAGTTAATTGCACCACTGTGCAAGTCTGGCTGCTCCAGAAGGACAGCAATTGGGGTTTGGGGATAAATCAAATTAAAGGGAAGACCTTCTCTGAGGAGCATAACATCTCAGAGCAACAGTTCATAAGTGGACGGCAGCATGTAGCAAGTCCCCACAGCCATATTTCCTCAACAAAAAACCTACACTATTATTGCTGAGATGTGGACTCCCTAAAAAGATTGTTGCTGGGTATTAGAAATCAAATCAATTCCGGTACCTTCTGGGTACCTCGAATGTGTCCATTATATTCTAGAAGAATCTTCTCTTACTTGAAGTAAGGATGTAAATTGCTTCAAAGCCCGTCTCAAGTACAAATCCTAAATTATTTTCAGAAAACAAAGGGCTTGGGGTTGTGGAGAACCACAGTGGAATCAACAAAAGAATTTGGAGCCCGTTCTCTGAATATGTTTTCTCTCCTCTCCTTCTCCTCCTTCTCCTCTCCCCTGCCCTTATTCTTCGTGCATGGACTTGTCGATCTCTATCACCACATGGTTAGTATTGTGAAGCAGTTTCCTCTGGGACAAAACATTCCATCTTGGATGGAAGCTCCTTTAGATTCAGGATGTTCTAAGGGGAGGTAAAACGTCCCTACAGGAAAGATTGTTAAAACTAGGAAGTAAACAACACAACAAGTTCAGGAAGTGCCTCAAACCGACCAGATTCACTAGGCTGCCCCTTCCCCCAATCTTACATAAGCAGTCCAGACTGCTGAGAGACATTCTGGGACTAGTTGTACTTCCCAGGAACAGCAAATCAGCAAAACTGCCTGAAAGAAGCAGAGAGCAGCCCAGATGCCTAAAAGAGGCTCAAAGCCACTGAACTGTCCGGAAGTGACACTCTCCAACCTATTGAATGGCCTGCAGGTTGTACAGTGAACTCCAGGTTTTGGTTCTCATGAGACGTCATCCATGCTGGAGGGGGCTTCTGGAGAGGCAGCTATCTCTGAGCCATCTACTCCTGTAAGTGACCACTCACCCAGATTCCTTAGGTAACCCCAATCAAATTCTGGTTCACCAAGTTGGACTTTGGTGGTGTGGTGATCTGAATGAAAATGCCCCCCGTAAGTCCCGAGGGGCTGGCACTATGGAAGTGTGGCCTTGCTGGAAAGAAGTGTGTCACTAAGGGTGGTCTTTGAGGTTTCAGAAGCTCAAGCCAGGCCCGGTGTCTCTCTCTCTTCTTGATGCCTGCTAATCTGGATGTCGAACTCTTGGCTCCCTCTCCAGAGCCATGCCTGCCTGGGTGCTGCCGTGCTTCCCACCATGATGATAATGGACTAAACCTCTGAAACTGTAAGCCAGCTCCAAACAAACATTTTCCTTTGAAGAGTTGTTATGGTCATGATGTCTCTTAACAGTGATAAAAAAAACCCTCACTATGACATAACAGGTGACATCCTCACTCTGGTCTGTTGTCAGTTTCCTATCTGGGGGGAATAGACATTTGTTCACATTTCCCCTAGAAACAGTGTTACACAGCAGATAATTAAGCTAGCATAACCATAACTTAGTGACCGGCTCTATTTTAAGAGTATATGCTAAGAAGTTCATTCCAGATAGTGTATCAAATATCTAGACATGTCCACTGGTGAATTGTGACTAAAACATGAGCCATATTAAATTCATGAGCTCTCTCCAGTTCATCCTCTCTTACCACGGCATCTGAAATTAATCATGCCGTCATTCATTGTATTTCTGCTGCACACTCTTGGGGTGCCAGACCCTGTGCTAAACAGGGGATAAATGGGTGTGGTCCAAACAAGGGATAGATGGGTGTGGTCCCTGTCTCACAGGATGCCTGGTCTAGTACAGAAATAATATTCTCTTACTGTGCCTTGTGACCAGGGTATAATGGTGAGAGAGGCATCAAGCACTCACGATTTTAATTTATGGAAAGGTGTTGAAGGAGCCTAAGCAGAGAGTGACATGATTACTCATGTAATTGAGTAAATTAGATGTCAAGAAAGCACTGTTCTGGCCAGGATGTTGCTACCTGAATTGTCACTCAACTGGCAGCACCCAGTCTAGCTTTGCTTTATTTATTGGGAATCTGTGGTGTGTAATGTGATAGGCTGGCCATAAAAATGTCTAATGGCTACATGTGAAATGGCCATGTCTTTCAGCTTTGCATGAAAATGGCAAATTCTGCTTAATGTTCCCAGACTCTTGTGCAGTCTGATTAATTGTACTAGACCCAAATTATAAGAAATAGAAGCATGGAAGAAAAGACTAAGACAGTGCTAGTCAAAGGCTTCTCCCTCGCATGGTAATTTACTTTCAGGGGTTCTTTGGAAAGTCTGGGTCAACCATTCCAAGTTACCATGGAAACAGCCCAAGGACCCCTGACTGTGGGATCGTTAGTTCACTCGCAGATAGGCAGATCTGTTTTACTGAACCCACCCCTGACCCTGCTGATTTGTTGTGACAGATCAACCCTCACTCACAGGCATCTGGGAGGCTCAGAACAGAGTGGACCAAAGCAAAAATAGCAAATGGGATAAGAACAGGAAGTCACAGACTCTGTGGAAAGAAGCCCCCCTGCACAGAACAGGTGCAGCTAACAAGGTACACGAAAGATAATTTGGCCACCCCTGTGTTACCACATGGACACAGCCTTCAATGCCTCCAGACTTTCCGGCTCTCAAGCATTGCCCTAGGATGTGTTAAACATTGGTGGATGAACTTCCCTAGGTGGGCCAGCTGCTCCCCATCACAGCCACACCTACAGGGCATGGTCTCTGACTCTAGGCCAGCCTTCTTTGGCCACCCACAACCCCACTTGCCAGCCTCAACCACATGCACACACTTGCCCCATCACCTGCAACAGCTGAGATGGTGACGTTATGATTGCTGCACACCCCAGGGCCTACACACAACGACATCAGGGAAGAATGACCAAGAGCCAATAAAGTAGACTTTGCCAAAGGACCCTCTTACTCAGCTCTCGGGAGCAGGATCCAGAGGGTCTGTCTTGAGAAAGCAGCATAGTTAGGGACAAAAAGAGGTTTTTTGGTTTTGGTTTTGGTTTTGGTTTTTTGAGACAGGGTTTCTCTGTGTTGCTTTGGAGCCAGTCCTGGAACTAGCTCTTATAGACCAGGCTGGTCTCGAACTCACAGAGATCCGCCTGCCTCTGCCTCCCGAGTGCTGGGATTAAAGGCATGCACCACCACCACCCAGCTCAAGAAGAGTCTTAGAACAAGACAAAAGTGAGTGAACTTGAACACTGCTGAACACAAGATTAGATGACCTTAAGTAAGATCCTGAGATCTTTAAATTGAACTCAGTCCTGAATGAAAAGGCAGCTATTACCAAAATGGGTTGGGGGGGTGGTTGCTGGGGTAAATGTAACCATGAATTCACTAAATAAGTATTTGCTGGGTGCATACTATATCCCAGGTGTAGCTTTTGGCCTTAATTATAGTAGATGCCAGTGAAGCTCGCCCTGGTGCGTACAGACTATGGATTAGAAAGAAAGATAGACAACAGGATTTATCACAATGTGATCTATGAAATATGGCAAGGCAAAAAGATAGAGAGCGGCAAGGGGTCTCACCCCACCTACAAGACAATGGAGACATCTTTGTTCGTCTGGTATTAGCAGGGTCTGACTGGTGAGAACCCTGCCCCAGGAATACCCAACCAAAAAAGTAACTCAAGCCTAGGAGTAATGATTGTCACAACATAGTATAAAAGGGAGCCAGCAAAGCAGTCACCAAGGCCTGGAGAGCCCTGAGAGCAGAGGATGGGGAGGCTAAGGTTACAGAGGAAGCATAGGCTAAAACACATGGGGACCTGAGAGTACTGAGCCTAAGTTTGAGCTTTGTTCCTGTCATGCTTGGAGGCACTAAGAAATGAAGAGAGGATCTGATTTAAGCCCAGCCTGAGTGAGAAGGACTGGGGATGGGATACCTATTGGTTTTGCCTCTTGGCCAAAGATGCTAGGGTCTGGGACCAGGTGGATACAGTAGGGAGTGAACAGGTACAGGAGGAGGCACCTAGAATGAATAGTATCATAGGTGGGCTAGATGAGGACCCAAGAGAAAGCAAGATTTAAAGATGACTTGGGTTTTAGGGCTAGGACAATGAGGTAGGCCACACCCCCAGGTAGTGATGTGAAAACTGAAGATGAAACAGATCCATCTCACGTCTGCTTTGGCTAGAAAGGATATCTAAAGCGATATGCCAGCAACCACACAAAATCCAGGTGGAAATGGTAGTCTGTTTGTAATTCCGGTGCTCAGGAGGTAGAGACGGGGTCTCCAGGGCAAGCTGGCTATATGATCTGGCTAACTCTAAGTTAGGTAAGAGGCACTACCCTAGTAAATAAAGTGGACAGTGACCAAGAATGCTAGCCAACCAGCCTCTGGCCTCAACATACTCATGCATATGCACATGGACTACACACATGTGCACCCACATACTCACAGGCACAATGCATCTTAGTAGACATCAAAAACCATAATGATCATGGGTCATCGGTACATATGGCACCATTACAGTGGCACATGGCAGGCTAGCAGCCAGCATCTGCTTCAGATCTGGATCCACTCTGACAAAGGGTTCTTCGAGCCTCAGAGCTTGCTACCTGTTCCCCAGCTCTACTGCCAGTATCTGGGACCACACCTGCCCAACTCCTCTCTGCCTAGTCCCAGCCATTCCTTCAGCCCATAGAATCAGCTCAATTGACTCATTTATTGCTTGGATTATGGGAGGCACCCACCTGCCTAGACACAGTGGCCCACCTGCAATATAGGAAAGAAAAGAGCGATGTTATAAATAAGTGATGCCCTCCTCGTTAGGCCCTGAGCTGTAATCATTACGCAGCTCCACAAACTTCCCCGAGCTGCAGCTGGTTTAAAAGGTCATTATCCGATATTGTTTTAGCAACTAGGTATTTCCATGGCCTCCCTCTGGCCTGCACTTTTCTAATCTCCGCTACATTATTAAACAGGGGACTTTCTCACCATGCAGTAAACCACGGTGAGGAGCTCACAGGCTGCCCATCCCAGGGTTCCCAAGCTATTAGAGGAGCCAGCAAGCCTGTCTGGTGTGATGACTCCAGCTGGAGTCAGGAAGAAAAGAGGAAGTGTGGGGTCTCTGCTCTGCTACTCTGGTGCTGAATAAGCAAAGGAAGCTGCTTCATCACTAAAAATGAAGGAGCCATGGATAAGAGGTGCAGATACTGGGAACGTCCTCTGGGACTCCGTGTTTCGTGCTTGATTTATTCCTTACACCTTCATGTGTGTTGGATAGCTCTGTCCTGACTTGACTTATTCTTTTCAGTCTTAGTAAGCCTTTGCCTAGGGCTTTCTAAGGCTATACTGGCCTAGTACATTGCCACCGATGGGACAGCCACTGGTGATGCCAGACTCAATCCAAGATCCAGAAGGAGTTAGAATGTTGTGTCTTCCTGCATCCTGGAGGAAAGGGTCAGTGTCCTTCTGGACTTTCTGATGGACAAGACCTTTTGAATATTCCCTGGCTCACATCCCTGGGGGGCGTTATTCCCTGCTTTGCCTACTACCTGGGGCAAAGCAGTGACATCCTCCCATACATTTGTCCTAATGAAATACACTGTGAGTGGGCAGGAAGGAGCCACGCTTTCCCATATGTCTACCCTTACCCCATGAACTCTGTCCCAAGTGTCTTCCTTTCTCACACCGGATGGCCACAGTCTCTGTTCATCTTGTCTGCCTATGGACTAAAGTGCCCCCACGCCTCTCTGCACTCTTGTTTCTCCCCAGAGAGACCAGAGTTCACTCTTTTCCCTCCCGACACAGACCCAGCTCACTCCTGACAGCTACTGCCATGCCCCACCTAGTAAGAGCAAATCAAAGCAGCAGGAATTCTCTTACATGGATTTAAGACATGATATGCTTTATTTGTATAACTCAATCTATAAAATGCTCAGACCCTACATCACAGCCCCAGGATCCCTTGCACTCGCGCCCCATCAGTTAGGAAGAATGCTCACCCAGAGTGTGCTGTGATTCTGCTCACACCTGTTTGCCAGCTGTGTTTATGAGACATGCTTAGTTAAATATTAATAAGCCATAGAAGTATGCATGAGAAAAGGCAAGAACTATTGTTCCTGTTACAATGAGATGAATGTTTTAAAATGATACAATATTTGGAAGTTGCTAAAAACAAAATCGGTGTCCCTTTTTGGATACGGTAAGACAAAGCTAAAAGAGCAGAAACAAAATGTCATTAAAATCCAGCACATTTTTCATTCAAAAAGCTTTAGAGTCTTCAAGGTCTCGCTCTACTATATGCAGTGGTAGTGGGTGTTTCGGATACCAAGAGTAGCATCTCTCCAAGCTCTCCGAAAACCAAGGTGACACATCCATTGGACCTCAGGCAGTGGCTCAGGGTTGGTCCTAAGCTTCTCCCTCCCTGAGACCATTCGAGGTTGTCCCTGGGCATGCAGAAACAAAAACTTGTCAATATTTTCTACTGAATTTTACTGGAAAGGTGCGGTTCCAGGAGCCACAAGCTATCATCTTGGTGGGGTTGTGTAGAATGCCTTTGAAGAGCAGCAGCAGCTCAGAAAGAATGGTCAACAGAGGAGGAAAGAGACTCCACGGCAGTGCTTGGCCTTCCTGGTCTAGCGTCAATAATTCTGTTTGTTTAAGTCAGGCTGCATCTGGATTGCCACATCCACCTGGCTTCTCCACCTCAAAGAGCTCCCTATTAGTCCTACTTCCTAGATGATCATCTCTTCCTCATTCTCCCAGTCTTCATTGCCCTTCATCATCATCACTATCATCACCAGCATCATCACCACCATGACCATCATCACCATCATCATCATCACCATCATTCCCATCATTTTACCACTATCACCACCATGACCACCATGACCATCATCACCATCATCATCATCATTACCATCATCTTTACCACTATCACCACCATGACCACCATGACCATCATCACCATCATGACCACGACACTAAGCTATCTAATCCATATCAACAACCCTGCAAAGCAAGTTCCACTGTGAGAAAACCCAGGAACCAGGAATGGAGGTGGAAGTATTAAATGGCTTGCTTAAGGCTTCCCAATTTATTAGAGGCAGAGGCAGGATTTGAACCCAGCTTCTTATCCCTGGGGTGAGCATTTATCACACCGTGCAGACTCACAGTCGAAATACACAGAGAGACTTCTCAGTAGCACAAGATACCTGTGGGTACCGCGCAACAGCAAGGCACACTCCATGGAATCATTATTTTCCCACCAGGAAGTCCCTTTTGTGCCTTGTACAAACATCGACTATTTCATAAGCCACCAGTGTATCGCAGCCAAGCATTTACCAGCCTAGGTTTGGAGCTATTTAGAAAACAACACAAAACTAGAAATGTGTTTTAACTCCCATTTGTAGTCCCAGAAGCTGACACACAGTACATGCTCAATAAATAGCTACCATGCTGAAAAATTCATGCCAGATCCCATGCTCAGGATTTTACTCCTCAAGCCCCCCAGAACCCTCCCAGTTTCTCACAGACACTCCCCAAGGTGTTTGGAAAATGAGGCACCTCTTCCTCCCATCTCACTTTCTCCAGCTTTCCCCCTGGTAGCCTTCCTTGTATGCATACAGCTTCAGCACCAGAAGACAGCTTACTTCCCCAGCTACTCCACTGATAACCAGGGCAATGTCCATTTGATGGGCACGTCTGCCGCTGCCTTAGGATCCAAACAGCTGAGCCCTATGCACTTGCAATTAACTGATGAAAGATGGTAAGCCCCCCCCCCCGACTTATGCTTCTTAAGTTAAAATATAATTCTTTGTTAAAGCAGCCAAGATTGAGATCCTAGGTAGAATTAATCATGTCCATATTCAAAACTCTAATACATAATTTAATAACAAGAGGCCAAGAAAGATAAGAACTTAAGGACAATTGGGTATCTTTTCATTAAACCTTAACCCATTCATCAATGACTCATCTAATCCCAGTCTCCTGCCCTGACTGCAGCCCAATCTGCCTTTAAATTCCCCTGAACTCTTTCTCAGAGGCAAGGCTGTACTTGGGGTCTGGAGAATACATTCTCTGCTGGCTCCAGTTCTTGCCCATTTCCCTTTCCAGAGCAAGCTGAAGCCACTCTTGGAGGCAAAAGCCCAGAGAAGAGGGTTCCACCCCTCAGAAGCTGGGAAGACTAGCCTGCCTTCCCTCCTATCCATGTTACTCTCAGCACAGGACATGGCAGAGCAATCCCCCAGTGAACACTCCCAAAAGAGCCGACTTCAGTCACCAACATCCTCAGCTCTCTCTCTAGAACGGTCCCACTTATTTCTTCATGCCAGTGAGTCACTATTTTTCATCTATGAAATTTAAAGTTTGAATTTCATTGAAGTCAGAGCAAAACTTGAGTTTCACTGCTTGGGGAGGGGAGTAACGGTGTGGGGGGTCTGAAGGAGATATAGAAGAACTATGTGGCAACCAACGAGTCAGACAGGAATGAGTGATCTTAACCTCATTAGTCAGATTCCCCAAGATTCCTTCCATCATACTTCCCCCTACTAGAGAATCGAATTTTCCTTCTCAAATAACAAGATGCACAGCGCCAACAGACATTAATCAACAAGGTGTATTTGGAGAAGGGAATTAAGATCTGTGGTCACGAATTAAAGGGTATTTGTTTAGAAGACTAATAAAAGAATGTGCTTCACAGAAGATCTGGTCCATATCTAAAGGATAAGAAGAAATAGCTCAGAGGGTCTGTGACTGTGTCCCTCTCCACAATGCTTATAATTCAAGAAGCATCCCCCATTCTTCATGGGAAGAGTCAGTCTGGGAAATCAGTGATAGAGTGAAGCTGGGGGAGACTGTCACAGGCTGACCACTCAGGAGTGTAACTTGGGAGTGAGTTAGGGACAGAGGTAGGTTGAGGCAGGTTCACACCAGTGCTCAGATTCCTATTTGTGAAATGCCTTTTGATGCTGGCATTTCCATCCCTCCACTCTAATGAGGTTGACTGAAGGAGAGAAGCCATCGCCAGAGGATGTGGGTCCTGCTGCTTTGGGCCATTCTGTTCCTAATGAAGGAAAAAATATGGCTGAGTCTATCAATGATTTTCTGTCTACAGGAACAGGCAGGAGGAGCTGGAAATTTCTTTGAACCCCCAACCAGCTCCCAAATAAAGACATGGAGACTTATTATTAATTATTGATGCTTGGCCTTAGCTTAGGCTTGTCCCAGTAGCTCTTTTAACTGAATCTAACCTGTTTCTATTCATCTACATTTTGCCTTGGGACTTTTTACCTTTCTTTCATTCTGTATGTCCTGCTTTCCTGTTTTCTCCATGTCTGGTTGGCTGAACCCTGGTGTCTTCCTGGCATCTCTTTTTCTTTCTTTCTTGAACCCTAATTCCTCCTCCTCCTTACTTTCCCTACCCAGAAGTTCTACCTATATCTCCTCCCTCACTACTGGCCATTCAGCTTTTTATTAGACCAATCAGGTGCCTTAAGCAGGCAAGGTAAAACAGCAATACATCATTACACAGTTGAACAAATGCAGCATAAAGAAAAGCAACAAAGTTAACATAAAGAAAAGCAACTTTGTTAACAAAGTTAAACAAATGCAACACATCTTTGCATAGTTAAACAAATATTCTGCGACAGGCATTTCTATCCTCTACACACCGACATACATAAGTCTCATAGGTTGGACTACTAAAACTGGTAAAACACCCAGTAAATGCAATCCTGCGAGGACTTAAAGAGCTCCCTGCCAGCTGCTTAGGAAACACCCTGTCATTAGGAAGCAAAAAAAAAAAAATTTAAAAAAGGGCACTTGCATTACTGTAGAGTGACCAGCCCTCATCTCTATGCCTAACTCATCCCTAAGCTCCACCTTTGTCCAGTGACTCCTAGACTTTCTCGGAGGATCTAGAATCCTAAGAACTGCACAGATTTTGACCATCAGACATGGGCAGCAGACCATAGGCACTGAACAAGAAAAAAGTAGGCCCTGGATGTGAGCAGCATTCCTGAGCCACGCATTCCCGGAAGAGACCTGAGTCACGCAGTTCCACCTAGAGCAGCTCCAGCAGTCAACAACCCCCCCCCCAGTAATGCTAAATTTGTTAGTCATAAGCAACTGCAGATAAAACCCAGACTTTCTTAATAGTTACATGAGTACTCATTGTCGGGTTGACAAACCACATCTAGCAAAGAGACAGGTAAAGGCAACAGAGGCAGATTCTTGCTGCTGCTCCATTGAGTCCAGTCTATTAGCCATTGTCAATGGCTGGTGTCCCTGGGTTTGAAGACATAAGCACAAATCATCTGCTTACCCCTCATGCTGACTTGAGGCTGTCCTTGGGTCTACCATAACTCAGGGATGAACCCCACTTCTCTCCCATCAGCTACTGCTCAGAGACAGGTCCCTTTTACAGATAACCTGCCTCATTTCATGATTTAATTGAAAGATGCCCAGGTGTGTCTGTGATGGAATTTTCAAAGAGGATTGTGTTTTAAAGGCTTTAGCCTGATGCATGGATTAATTCCTGGAAGGATTCCTAATCAGGCAGCATTATGGGGAGGTGGTAAAAGCTTTAAAAAGTAATGGGGCCTTGTGGGATGAATTGGTTACTGCAGGCATGTCTCCAGGGGGCTATTTCTTTGGACCACGCCTGTAGCGTCTGTTTCCTGATTCATGGCCACTAAGATGGGAGATGGTCTATATCACTATCTGGTCCACACCATGATGGACTGACATCTCTGAAACTGTGAGCCCAATTAAACCCCTTGTTTTTGTATTAGGTCAGTCATTCCACTGCAGCAATGAAGAAAGCAGCTAAGAAGCCTTCTCAGCAGTGGTCGACCATTCTGATGTTTAAAAAGAGCAACTTTCTCGGGGTGAACCCAAAACAAGAAAATATGAGCCCCTGAGTCTGATTACTCCCCTTTAGTATCCAAAAGGGAGCATAGTTAAGACTCCATTTTGTATCTTACTTGTTTGGCTTGCTACATCTTGACAGTCTTTCCAAATCAGGTCACTGAGACCACCCTTTATTTTCTTTAACAGCCCTCGAGTATTCTTCCATTGAATAGATGTTCCATTGGCTACTGAACCAGTTTCTTATGGTTAGATATTTGGGTTCTTGCCAATCTTTTGCCATCATAAACAACTTTGATGGGAAGAACTGTCTCGGACATCATTTTGCGTAGGTGTTAGGATAGTTGTAAGATGCATTCCTATGAATGGAACATCAGGGGTCAATGGGCAGATGTTTTTGTAAATTTGGTCGATTTTTTTCCCCAACAAGGTTCTCATTAAGAGCTGGGCTAATTTACACCCCGCTGGTGACAGATGAGAACTTCTGGATGTTGGCTGGTACACGTTCCTCCAGATCCACAGTTTCCAAAGTAGTGACTCATGGCTGGCCGTGAAACCAAAGCTGCGAGTTGCAGTTAGTATTTTTAATGAAATACAAAAAAATTAAACAAGAATAAAAGTAGGAAAAAATTCAAACATCACACTGATTTGCATATAAAAGTATAAGCATTATTTGGAGATCTCTTGTTTAGAAGTCTGATATTTAGAAATCTCTCTCTCTCCTCTACCCACCCCCTCTCATACACATACACAAGTACAGTATTCATTACAATGTATAAAATATTCATTTATTATAAAATGACCTTTGAGTGCATTGATTTGGCCAGTGTAGCTAACACAAGTGTGTTAAGACCACCAAAGGTAGACTGGACTAAACAATGATATTTAGTGGATCAGGTATATTGAAGGCAGGTGTTTCCTGGTTGGTAAATTTATTGGATTGTTTGTTTGACAGGGTTCAGGCTGGATTCAAACTCATTATGGATTCAAGGCTAAGGATTCCTATCCTCCTGCGTTAGCCTCCTGCATCCTGAGATGACAGGTGAGCCCATACCCAGGGTTAAAAGTGCTTTTATCAGTATTTACAGGCTTACACAGGCCTTCTGAGATACAGCCTGGTGTACGTGAAGGAGCATTTAGAGTTTTACTATAAGGTGGCTGTCAATGATTTGTGTGTACATGCCTGTGCATTCGTATGTATACATGTATAGGCATCGTCCTTCAGAATTGACCACCTTGATTTTTGAGATAGAGTCTCTCATTAGGACTTCAAAATACTAGTCTACGCTTCCCGGCTGACCAGTCTGGGATTATAACCCAGCGTTTTATATGGGCTCCAAAGTACCGAACTCAGGGACTTTAGCTTGCAAAGCAAGACGTATCAAAAGTCATGATCAAAGAATTATGAATAACAGTCTTAGCTCTTAAGCCCCTTTGAGAACCTAAGAATATCTGTGGAAACCTGAGAGAGTTCACTTCAGTTCTCTGGTCTCCCAGAGACCCATCAAGATGGTCCTGGTTTGAGGTAAATGCTGAGCCATGGTGTAAGCCACTGGGGGACAGATCAGTGGGCTCATTTCCAGCCCTCGTGATCGGGAAACTGGCAGAGAATGGATGTACAAAAGACATCAGTGGTGGCAGACAGAGAAGCACGTCACGTTTGCTCCTGACATATCACCTGCCACTTTCTGCAGCCCTGGGGGTCGGGTCCCTCCTGCTGATGCTGCTCTTCTGCTGGGGAGAAGACAGGGGAAGGTTTATGGGGAGAAAAGAATCCCCTCCTTCTAGTTCATTGATCTCTTTTTTCCCTGTAAGTCTGTGACTTAGCAGAGAAATGAAACTGAGTGAGAGAGGAAGGAGAAGGAGGGAGAAAGGAGGGAAGAGGGCAGGAAAGAGACAGAGAGATCAGAGAAAAAAGAGGAGGAGAGACAGAAAAGTAGGAAGGCGAGGAGGGAGAAAGAGAGGAGGGAACAAAGAAGGGAGGGAAAGAAGAAAGGGCTTTTGCAGAGGTTTGTTCCAGTAGCCACCTGCTACAGCTGCCCAGAACGTGCTGCAGAAGGACGATTTTTCTGCAGTTCTTCTTCCCTCCATTCCTATTTCTAAGAGTCACTTAGGAACACCGAGTTTAAAAGACAAGGATGCACAGAACCCAGTGATTTTCTCCCAAGAATTCAGTGTCTACAGGAAGCTCAGACCAGGCAGGCTAAGCCTTGGTCCCAGCCTCCCCGGGTGGGGAAGTGTTAATGGACACCACCACAGTGGCTCTTCCGCGCACTGATCCTGCTCCCTGTATAGACAGAACTCATCCCTAGAGGAGCGAAGTATATCATTTTAAAGTTGATGAGTTGATGGTTAGTTTTGAAAATGTTTTGAGGTAGTTGTAAGAAGAAGGAAAGGTCAATTGCTACCCTTGAAAAAGAGGACATTTACAAAGAGAAACAGCTGGAAATTGGTCCTGCTTATTAACTGAAACCCTCCTCTGTCCACAGACACTCGGGCGGCTGTGTAGGTGTGCAAGTTGACGCATTTTGTTTTGAAGCAGGTCAGCTGAAGGCAGCAGACAGACTGGAGAGAGGAGAGAGGAAACTGGCCTAACGGGGCCTTGAGTGGAGGAATGGCAAGCATCAGCTTGAAGGGAGCATCTTTATCCTTCTGGCAATTTAAGTAATCTGTGAGACAGGTGTGACCGAACAGGGGGTGGCACACACAAAGGCAGGCTGGAAGATAGGAAGATAGGTGTGCGGCTCGGGTGGCATGAGCCTTTGAATGCTAGGACAGAGGATCTAAGGTTCCATCCCAGGGTCCCCTGGAGCAAAGCCGCTCCTGGAATGGTCCTCAGATAAGCCACATCACCAATAACAGCCCAAGTCCTATAGAGCCAAGGGGAAAGAAAAGACAAGCATTTATGTGGCTTTGGGTCAAGGGGACTCTGTCAAGAAGACCCGTATGGGATCTGCTACAGTGCTCCCAACCTGTCCCACCAGAGCAGGCCCTGTCAGTCACCTGCTGCTGTAGGTTCCTTTTAGCTTCAGGACTGTGAGCCTCAACTGCACCATGAAGTTAAAAGACACAGCAAGAGGGGTGTCCCGTTCCCAGGGCTGAAAGCCAGCTTCCAGCCTTGATCCTCCAACCCTCATAGCCAAAGCAGCGTATCCCACGGGCACTCCAAGCCATCCCATGACCAAGGCTGGTGCCTCTAGTCCCTGGGCCATATTGGCTGCAGCTTGTCGGAAGCACTTTAATTAGTGCTTTATTTTAATTGATGATATATTTTAATTGTTGTTTCGATTTAATTAAAGTTTTATTCTAATTGAGTGGGTTTTTTTTCTTACAAGGTCTGAAGAAACAGAAGAATAATAGCTTGTCCGAAAATAAATCTATGACCAAACGGACCAGAATTCCCAGGGTTAGGGCGAAAAACCATGGCTCAAACAAAGTGAAATCGAATCCAGGGCCTCCTGAAGACTGACTAAGGACAGCACTAGACAACCTCTGACCTCCTCAGGCACAAGTCAAATGCACCCTTCTGGGGCTCCAGCGCTGCAACATCGCTTCTGCTCCCATAAAACAGGGTGGGCTTCTCCATGCTCTTATCCAGTGCTGGAGGCCCAGCGTTTCACGCATGGACCTCACTCCATCCTCAGTGCTGGACCATATGCTCCCTGGGAGAAGGGAAAGCCAAGGCAGGTTCTGTGGTTGTGAGTTACACAGTCCCTCTGTTCCCGGCTATGGCCCAGGAGGGAGAATCTAAAATGTGACTGAGTCCAGGGACACAGTGAGGTGAAGGTAGGCGTTCTTGCAAAGCAGAAGCCAGACTCGGGCTTGCCTGGAGGCTGCTCAGTTCATGTGTTCCCCTTCCAAAGATGAAGAACCAGGTTAGACTCAAGAGAGAAGTTCAAGGAGGGTAGGCTATCTCTTTTTGCATCCCTGTTTTGGCAGTTGTGCCCTGTCCTTTCACCACCCCATTTTTCCCCTTTTCTTCAGATACGCCCAGCCTACCCCCAAGCCAGTCTTATTTTCTAGAAGGCTCCATTGCTCTCAGCCTGACATCCATGCGCCTTCTCTGACTAGTGCTCTAACTGGAATTAAAGTATGCCTTGAATAAACGGTGCTGACCTGGGAGGCTCTGGGTCTCTCTATCCACCCCCTGGCCTAAATGGCCACCCCATTCTACCCCACCAACCAGCAGGCAAGGTGGCCACGCTGTTTCTGGGTCACCAGTCTTCCCCTTTCCTTCCCTGGTTGTCTTTGCCCTGGCAGCGTACTCCTCAATTGCTGTTTTCTATTCAACTCTGACTCCAGAACAGGTCTGGAGTGATTTTCCCATCTTTCTGGACAACTGTTTCATTTTTCTGGACACTAGGTTTGTCCCTAATCTCTGGGCCTTTAAAGTCACTTTCCTCCCACCTACACGATTCTGGCATCTGGAGGCTCAGCCCAGCCCTCCCTCTGGCTGTCTAGTGCCCCCGACTTCACCATCCACCCTTCCTTCTCTGAACATTCCTTCACAGAAGGAAGATCACAGATCTTCCATCACCAGGTGATTATCAACGGCTTCACAGGGAAACACAAATGGCCATGGAAGCTGAACATCAAGTGCATTCAAATTAAACAGTGTGAGCCTTGAGATGCCACCTTCCACCTATGAAATCCGGGGTTGAGCCTAGGTGTCCGGGAGGGACAACAGGCAAGGACAATGATGCCAAGCAACCTTTTTGGAAAGCATGAGGAGGGGTTGTGTCTTCTCACAAAGTCCGAAGATTCACATAGTCAAAATGTCACTTGAAATCCTGAGGAATGGACCACGCTGAAGACCAACAAGGCACCTTCCCCTGTGTCTGACCAGCCAGGAACAGATGGCCTCTTTCCTTGGCTGGGGACCAATGAAGCAGTTGGTGAACGCGGAGGTGCCAGAGAATACAAAACCATACATCTTTAACACCAGTGTGGACCACACAAGGTGTGGTGAAAGACTCCCACAGTAAGGGAGGCAGTGAAAAAGACTGGCTGAGGGGTTGCTGCACCCCTTTCCTGGGGTGTGTGTGTGTGTGTGTGTGTGTGTGTGTGTGTGTGTGTTGGTAGAGAATTCTGGTCACTTAAATATGACCATTTTCAACAGCTATAAAAAGTCTTCTTAAAAAAAAATCTGTGTCTTCAGAGTTTACCAAAGAAGACAATGAAATATGCTTTTTAAAAAGCTAACTAGATGATGTCCTTATTTTCAGCTTCACAAAATGGGTAAATATTATATAGCCACTTGATGGACTATTACAAAGCCATCAAAAGGGGAAATTATAGATATTAAGTAAAGCATGGAAATATTAACAGTAAAACAATGAAGAGGGGAAAAAAACAAGATACCAAACTATGAATGCAGATCTGAAAAGCTATAGGCATGGGGGAAGTTATGCAATTTATGGAGTGAATTTAGTGGTTGTATTACCCAAAAATCAGTATTTTAAAAAGAAAAGGAATTAGAAAATAAATGTTTGCTAATTGAGTGAATGATTGCTCTTAGGAAGGAGGAATTCTAAGTCCTAGTGGTGCAGCTGGCAGGCTCATCGGGACAGAAGGCGAGGTCTCCAGGCTCCAACAGAAGATGCTATTTATGTCACCCTCTGACTGGCCATGGCAGGCTCCAACAGACGACTCAGTGAGTCTCCGTCAGAGCCTGAGATGCCAGGCTCCGTAAAGCAAGACTCTAGAGCAGACCCTCTAGGGGGTCCAAGTCTAGATCTACTGGACTTGGGTTAGGGTCCCGATTGCTACACAACAGTCAGACTAGGAAGATGCCACCCCTCCCAAGGTGAGTTCCTGAAGTCATCAGGTTAGCACCACCCCGAGGCTGTGTCAGATAAGAACTCTTCTGCTTGGTGACTGTCACAAATAGAGACTTACCAGGAAGCAATCAGAGAAAGAGGGAAAAGAAAAGACATTGAGCCACAGAACCCAAGGTCAAAGTCCAACGCAGTTAGCTACTAGCAACTGCCAACTGTAGGTGAGGGGATGGGCATGAGGAATGGGGGAGAAGGTTGGGGTTTCTCCACCCTTCCAAGGTGGTAGACAAGCAAAAGGCCATCCACACCAGAGAAGACATCACTAATACCTCTTGCCATTTATCTCTCTCTTTCAGGTCACAGCAGTCACCCTGTGGGAAATGAGACCATTGTCTGGTCAAGTCTCTCACAACCGACTGTGGGGCAGACTCAACCCCACCACAGGGGCTCCCATTACCCAAGCCGAGGGGATGCTGACCGAGGAATCTGAGCTTCGAGAACGGATGTTAGAGGCTGTCCCACTGACCCTGTCTCCACTCTGTGGTCACTGCCTCTTCCAATCATGCCTCAGTTTCCTCGGTAGCAAGTGAATGAATCAGACTGGTTCTTTGGAGCTCCTGTCTCATGCCAGACTCTCACCCAATGCTGTTATTCTGGAGCAAACAGGCTCTCCTCTGTCTCTTCCTGGAAGTGGCTTTTGGTTCCTGCTACATCTGCCCCAGGCTCTTTCATCTGCTTGAGAGCCTTGCTGTGGGATGCTGATAGGAACAGATTTTAAATCACCCCTTACCATGTCGAGTGCAAACACACCATCACTCCTGTGCCTAACAACACCCACCATCAGTGGAAGGCCATATTTAGCAGATGTTCAGCAGTAATTACCTGGACATCAGACATTTTCTCCAAGTTTAATTACTCAGTGATGGCGGCCTCACCATCTTCCCACGTGCCACCTCCAGCTCTCAAACGGACGCACACAGAGGACCACAATGCACTCTCCTTGGACAAGGAAACAGACACACTGAGAGCCTCACTCGCGTGGGTTTCTGGAATAGGGTCATCCTGAAAGTGACAGCCACCCACCTGGTAGGTAATACTGTTAAGGTCACAAGGCTTGACAGAACTTCCAGCAAAGTGCCGTATATTCATGAAATCACTTTAGGGCAAGGTCAGCCCCACAATTTGATGTCCATTTACAGCCCTCAGAAAGAGTGATGTCTAAAACACGTTGCCAACATTATAATACCTATGCTGGATTGTGGGCACGCTCCCCATCCTAGCAGACCAGCTGCACACAGTTTCCCATTGTCTAATGGGTACAAAGGCGATCGTGGAATTCCAATACTCAATAGCATAAGGCTTTCTTGAACTCTGGTATCGCCTCTACCGTGGGGTAGTAACAGCTTTCAGTTTCAGACAGGTGTGTGAACAGGCTCCCTGTGTGGTGCTGGAGTAGACATTGCAAGCCTTTGCTTCTGCCTCAGGGCCAGGCAACCCCACTCCTGACTGGAACCTACACAGAGGCACACACCAAATGGCAAACTTCACAAGATAGCCAAACGGGTAGACACAAGTAGTCACTCACCCTGGGCCGACAACCTTAAGCGGTCAGTGGTTCATGTGCAACCTGGAATGAGAAGGTGAACCACCAGGGGTATGAACCAGTCCCTGGGAGTATGTGGCCGCTAGCAAGAGCCTAGGCAGCAGGAAGATTCTGGAAAAAAAAAACTGAGACACACTGAAAAGAACTAGAAGGGAAGAAAAAGCTACTGAGACAAGAGACATTGAGAGAGACACCTGGAGGAGCAGACATGAAGATGAACACGGAAGCTCTGTGGGGCCTGCCCTGCACCCAAACCCACCCTGGCAGAGTTAACCTCCCTCTTCCTTCTAGAGATACCTCCTTCAGATGGGCCTTGCTAGCCGCTATCCTTACCACAGCTTCCTAGTTATGCCAGAGGGTCTTAATCCCCAAGATGACAAGAAGCTGCCTGAATGACAGACACCTCCAGAGGATATGTTCCTTCTCTGCATGTGGTTTATAGAAATTCTCCAAGTTTAATGAGTACGGATAAGCACAGCCTTCCTTCCCAGTCTTCATAACCCGCTTGTTCATAAACACAGCCCTGTCCCACAGAAGCGGCAGGAAGGCCCTTGGGCAATTAAAGTCTTTAGCCACTCCATTATTACAGGTTTGGATTTCATTTTGTTTCTGTTTGTTTCTGTTTTGAGATAAGACCTCACTCTGTAAACCTGGCTGACTTGGAACTGTCTATGTCGACGGGGCTGACCTCAACGTCATGGAAGTTCATTTCCCTCTGGCTCCAGAATGCTGAGACTAAAGGTGGACACACCACCATGCCTAGTGACTTATGATTTTTTTCGATGAAAATAATTTAAATAATTTATTTTCTTTATCACGGGTATGTCTAAAATATCACAGCTTAAATATGTGGTGAACATCCAGTTGATGGGATATTCTTTTTCCATATTAAATCATCAGTGGTGCTTGCCGTTTCAAGTGCTGGATGACCAAAGTGTGGCAGGAGGCTGCACTACTCAATAAAGCAGGCCGCAAATTAGATCTCGCCCTCGTCTCCGACTCCATTGATAGCAGACAAAAACAACCTGTGAGGTTAAAGGCAATTTCATTTCTTCCAGTTTACAGGAAGCTTTTTGCAGATTTACTCAGGCTCATTTGCCCCAGTCCCCAGCCTTGAGGTGAAGCCAGGGTGCCAGAAAGTCTAGCCATCTGCTAGTGGGCTCGCAAATAGTGCTGTCTGTTCTTACCCTAGCCCACATGATGCAGGGCTCACCCAAGGAGTCCTCTGGTCCAGGCTAAGAGGCCATTTGGATCCTGATGCCTGACCTCTGTACCATCCCCCTCCCTGATACAGTCCACTCCAGATCAGTCCCCACGCCTGTGCTTCCCAAGTGTCCACACTGGCAACCTGTCCAATGTCTCAGAGCTCAACGCATCCCCCTTGTCTAAGGGAGCGAATCAGAATGTCTGTATCAAGAGTAGGAACCATTCCCTCAGCGTGGAAAGAAACTAGTGGGTACCTGGGTTGTAATCAGAAAGCAACACAGATCCTGGACAAGTCCCGGAGAGAAGCAGACACCCTGAGAGGAGGGGAAGCTACCATGTGACCGTGCAAAGCCTCAGCAACTCAGACAGGGAGGTGGAGCATAGGAAAAGGGTGAGCACCTTGGATCCGGATTCACACATCACTCTTCTGAAGCTGTCACCGCGAGTCAGCCATTACCCCTCCCTCGCCTACCCTTCCTGCATTTGGTCATCCTTCAGGAACCAGAGGAGCTACCATATCCATGCCCTCATGGGGGTCCTGGTGCCTCTTGAGATTAGGGAGCTGTCTACGGTCAGTGTCTTGGGAGCCTTATTTTTAGCCATTAGTAGCTATATGACCTGGCTAACTCACTTGGCTTTTCATCATCTGGGAAATGGGCATACTAACATTACCATCCCATAGGGTTATTCTGGGGATACTTGGTACTAACTTGGGGCTCTGGAATAGAAATTCTTTGGAGAAACAGACACCTCTCTAATTCCTTGCTTTGTTGTCCCCGCTCTTCAGTATATGCCATCTCCCCTTCTGTGACACCACTGGGAAGGCCACGGGGAAGGAAACCAGCACACAGACAGGAGGATGTGTGGGGGTCTCTAAGATACCCCCCATCATCCTTAGTGTGCTCACTGAAGCCGCAGCCACACCTGTCGCCCATCTGGTGGCACTGAGGTGACTTCTGCTATCTCTGCGCAGATGAGTGGTGATAATTCACAAGATGTATCGTCCTGCAACCTTGTCACCTTATAGTTCCTCATCCATTCTTCCACAGGCTCAGTGGGCAAGTCCCTTCCAGTCTAGCTGAGAAAAATCAATGGGCACCTTTGACCTTCCAGTGTGTCTGAAATCTCATCACAGACCTGAGAGAAGCCATCTTAAGGAATGTTCCATCACTTCATTTCAGACTTTGGCATCTAAACGTTGCTTCAATCTGCATCCCCAGAGCTGCCTGGAAGCCTCTGTTGTAAATCTCACATTTTATTTATAATCAATTTTATTCTAAAATGTCTAAGCTGGTTTATAAGATTTATGAAAGATACTATAAGCTATATTAAATAAATAAGTAACGTTGAATATTGTTAAATTTGAAAAATAGCCATTGATCACTATGTACAATGTGTTAAATTTCTCTGAATATGTGTATTTTCATGGGTACACTTGTGTGCCCATGGGCGTGTGTTGAACATTCATGCATTATAGGAGAAACATGTTGTACAAAATTTAACAGGTTGTCACAAGAAACAGGTGGGGAATTAAAACTGACTTCGTTTTTTTCTTTACATTTTCTATAATTTCTTAACTTTTTATAGAGTATCTATATATGTTTTATAATAAGAAAAAAAGCAATGAAAATATCTCGAAAGAAAAAGAGTTGGGACAGAAAAGGCTCAACCAAAAGTAAAGCCATAAATTGTAAGCCCCTGGTGAAGCTAAAACAACTCGTTTTCCATGGCCAAACCACACGTTTGGAGCTCAATTTTCTAGCAGTCAATAGATAAAGAAAATCTGATCAGTTGCACGGGTCACGGGGTGCACAGGACATAAACAGAATGATTGCTCACAAAAGCCTGGCTGTTCCTAGTATCAAAGCCTAATGCAACGCCTCCCCTGGGTCCCCACTGAGAGCTCGCTGTGTAATGCAGTGAACACTGCCAGCTACAACCTCACAGTCAACACCACCAGGAGCATTGTGGGGCGGCTGCTTCCTGAAGTTCTTCAGCATAGGGCAAGAGCATCTCGCTCAGGAGCAATGCAATGAAAAACAATTTGTCATGGACTGGAAACCACATGGCCGGGTTTACCATCAACTTAATCCACAGACAGACTTCAGACCATCAAGACAGGGACATGGGTTTCCCTGCGGGGAACCTCCTCCCACACCACTCTGAGCCTCTAGTTCCCTAAGTTATCAAGCAAGATCCTAAACCCCTAAGAGATTACAGGCACCTCCTCAATTACTCACTTATCTCACACATATTCACACACACACACACACACACACACACACACACACACACACACATCAGGCATGCTGTACCCCTTTCTTACAATGACACCCATACATTTAGACATCCCAAACAGCTCCCGTAGCACCATCCTACCACCATCATCCCAGGGCTCATAAAATATCCAACACTATTTTCTCTCCATGGCAGCCTGGCTAATTCCCAGGGTAGGAGAGGAATGGGTGAGCCTTGTTTCATTCCAAGGCTTACCGTTAGCAGTAGGCATCTGGAGTGAGGATCCTACGATGGATGGTCTCTGGATAAGAGGAAATGTGACGCCCTCCCTGTATGGAAACTGAGCCAGGATGCTTTGGGTACTGTGCCAGCTTTCAATATGACTTCAGACCACACACTTTGCAAGTCTCCTACCAACAACCACTTGGAAATCTCATGGACTTCTGAGTTGACACAGTAAAGTCCCAAACATGGTGCATTAGCAACCTTTCCTGTTTCTAAGACAAAATGACTGACAAAAACAACTTAAAGGAAAGGGGTTTATCGGGCTCATAGTTCTAGGATTTAGCCAATTGTGGAGAAAGAATCACAGCCAGTGAGAGCTGCTGGCTCTGCATCCACCATCAGGAAGCCATGATAAGGCTAGTGCTCAGTTTGCTTTCGCCTTTTTGCTCAGTCTAGAACCTCAGCCCACGGAATCGTGGCACCCCAAATTAGTATGGGTCTTGCTGCCTCAATTTAAGCTAGTTCATCCCTCACAGACATTCTGGAAGCTTGTCTCTCAGGGAATTCTAGATCCAATCGAGCGGACAATCAGCATCAGACATGGCACAAGATGGTTACAAACCGCCCCTATCTCATCACCCACAAATGCTAGAAATCTGGAGGCAATCTCCTTCTCTCCCGTGCTCAATTCACTACCAAGATCTGTTGACTATATCACGGAAACATGTCTGCCATTTTCCTCCACTTTCAGGTCCATAATGAGAAGCATACCTTGTCATGCCCTGAACAGTTTCATAGGCACTGTGACTCCCTCTCAATTTATCTGACTGGCTCAAGGTGGGCTGGATGTCACAGCCCATGCTGGAATACCAGCATCTCCTTTACCTAGCTCTGATATCGGCATCCCCAGGAAAGCTACCCCCTCTTCTCCTTTCTTTCCTCGCTTCTGTTTTCATTTCTACTGTTTCCTCCCTCTGTTCTACTTTGCTTTCTATTGCTGTCACAAACACCGAGATCAAGGGTAAGCTAGGAGGGGAAGGAGTGTGTCTCAGTTAATATTCTCTACCACTGAGGGAAGTCAGGGTGGGAACTCAAGGCAGGAACCTGGAGGCAGGAACTAGAGCCGAGACCACAGTGAAACACTTCTTACTGGTTTGCTCCTCATGGCTGTCTCAGTTTGCTTTCTTATACAACCCAGGACCATTTGCCCAGGGGTGACACCATCCATAGAGGGCTGGGCCCTTCCATATCAACCATTAATCAAACAAATGCACAACAGACTTGCATACATGCCAGTTTAATGGGGGTGTTTTTCTCAACTGAGATTTCCCAGGTGACTCTAGTTTGTATTAATTTGATATAAAGCAGACAGCAACTTCTCTTTAGTTTTTTGGCTTGTTCCTGGCTCACTCTATCTGCCTGCCTGTCTGCCTGCCTATCTATATCTATCTATCTATCTATCTATCTATCTATCTATCTATCTATCTATCTATCTATCTCCTATCTCCTATCTCCTATCTCTTATCTCTCTTTCCCTCCCTGTCTTCGTCCCTCCCTTCCCTCTCCAGCCCAGTTCCACTTTCTTCTTCCTCAGATACGACAGTGACAGACATTCAGTGTTGACAGCGACCTCACCTGCTCTCTGACTATGCAGGAGGGGCTTGTGACCAGCGCTCAGAACAGCTGAGAGCAGGATGAGGCCTTGGGCTCATGTACTAGACCAGAATCTTCTTCCACTCACAATTCTGTTTCTCTAGTTTTCTTAGTCCCATGACCCTTATGACAGTGACCCTCTGTTAGCTAAAGACAGAGATAGTCATTGTTTGTGTAATGCCAATAAATAATTTGAGTGGCTGGGTATACATCTGCCTAGATAAAACTCTCTCTGTCTCTCTCAGTCTCTGTCTCTCTCTGTGTGTGTATGTGTGTGTTCTGTGTGTGTGCATGTGTCCTCTCTCTCTCTCTCTCTCTCTCTCTCTCTCTCTCTCTCTCTCTCCTCTCTCCTCTCTCCTTCTACATCTCTGCGTCTTTCTATAGCTTCTTAATTCTTTATTTCTATCACTCCTTCCCTTCGCTCTCTCTCTCTCTCCTCCCCTTCTGTTTTTCTCCTCTCCTCCCATCACATACACACAAACTATCACACATACTGTCCCCTGCTCTAGGCACAGGGTTTCTCAAGAAGAGGCTCCTAGTGCTTCCAGGAGGAAACCCTCACCTGTAGAGAGGAAAACAGGGCCTGGAAGTGTGGGTGGGGCAGGAATAGAAAATAGGAAGTGTTGAGGACATTTGGCCATAGGACTTCACTCTCTCCCAGTGTTACTACTGGGGATCCAGGTCTCACCCTGGTGACTGATGTCCCTGTCTTACCTGAATGCAAATGCCCTCCAAAATTCCTCTTCACAGCCCCATCACCTCACTACAATGGACTTACCAAAATGCCACTCAGAAGATCCCAGAGGAAACAGGAGTAGGCAGGAGCGAATGGCTGACCCTCTGCCCTCCTCTCCTGCAGCCCCATATGGTCTTGGCAGAAGAGGGCTGCAGAAATCCAATAACATCTTCGGAGCCCGTCCAGATTTAACAGAACCATCTGTGAAAACGCAGCTTGCCAGGGTAGGAGTGGTGGGGTACACTGTGGCTACAGATTGAGGGTCAAGGCACAGTGCCAGAAGGCAGAAGAGTAGACAAGAGGGTACCAGTGAGGTGGACAGAGGCGTGAAGAGCAGCCAGTGAACAGCACCACAATGGCATTGTCTTTCCTGTGGTGACCACTTAAAACATGTAGGAATACACTCCCGAGGTGAGTCAAGCGCACAGTGACTATCAAGAGGGAGGCGGGCCACACAATCCGAACTTGGACAGACTCTGTAGCCCTAGGGTCCTGCTGCTAATCCACTTTTGGGCAGAGATTCAAGACAGACCTAGAGCAAAAGATGCTTAAAGATCCAGAGCTCATCTGCAGGTCCAGGGAAGCATGCCAGGCCTCTGAAGGCTAGCAAATGACCGCAGTACAGTGGGATCACAGACAGAGGTACAGGAAGGTAAACATACTACAACATGTTTTCCAGACCATCAAGAGTTTTGCAATTTCTTTTATTATTTTCGGTCCATGTAACTGTATGACAAAGAGGATTTGCTATAAATGCCTTCTTTAAAAGACTTGACATATGAAAAGTAAGAAATGCCTCTTCTTCATTACACTGAGAGAAGCTGGGATGTGTAAAGTGTTGCCCCGTGGTAAGCTAGCAGAAGCCCCAGGTGAACCAAGCCTGTAGGGGCCCAGACAGACACATGTGCCTGCCATGAAAGCAAATCCAAGTGCATCAGGGTCACTGTATATAAGAGTGGAGTCACGGGAGGGAACAGAAAGGGGGAGCCAGGGACAGAGGAGGGACCAGGAAGGGGGAGAAGCTAAAGGGAAACTGACAGAAGCCAAGGGGAGATCAGAAAAGAGTGGGGATGGGAGGGCAGAATAAAGGGCCCGGGACCGTGGGAGGAAAAGCGCTGGAGGACTTGGCAGTGGAGGAAACCGCAGAGGAAATTGACAGAATGAGACCTAACCACCTGGGACATTTGTCCCCAAGGACTATCACAAGAAATAAACACAGGCACCCAGATTTTCTCTGTCTCCCTGAAGTCAAAATTCATTCTTTCTTCCAAACATGGTCTACAGGCCTTGGGGACCCTAAGTCTCCTTTCTCTCTGTGGTGGACTCAGACACTAGAGGGACCCAGAACCTGTATTCCATGCTCCCCAAACACACTCAGATGTCAAGCCTGAAGGACGCAAGGCAATGGCCTAACAGGGAAGGGGCAGAGGGTGGGGGAAGGCTGCTCCTGGTCCAGGCTGGTGCCAAGGCCCGTCCTCCCATTGTGTTGGTGTTTTCCTTCTAGCTGCCTCTGTGGTGCTGGCCCCAAGGGTGAGCAGATAAACCCCCTCCTGGCTCTGCCCCAACAGGCAGAGGATCTGCAGCAGCTGCCGACTTTGTTCTGTGGAGACCCTGTCTGCACTCCCCTCATGCCCTCTGAGTAGTCACTTGGTTTCCAGGGAATAAGAATGGAGTGGGTTATGTCAAGGAATCAACAACCACAGCCACTGTGAGATCAGCACGGTCACTGTTCCTCATTCCTCCAGCACAGAAGGAGGAACAATTCAGGAAGGCTGGATTGCCACCAAGGCTTCTAAATCATTCCCTATTCACCCATGGCCCCTCTCCCCATAAGCCTGGGACACTGGCCTCTTCCTGTCCACACTCCCCTACCCCTACTAGTTCAGTGGACAGAGTTGTGGAGAGAAGCCTCATCCCTGAGCCCTCTCAGCCTCCAGTTAAGATGTAGCCCCATCTTCCCAGGGGCAAAGCTGGTGGTCACCTTCAGGTCCCTAAGGTATTGGCATGCAGCAGTGCCCTCGGGCTAGCTTACGATGCAGTGCAGGGAAGAACCGAGGCAGGCTCCTCCGGGGAGCTCCCAGCTGTTTTGATGTTGAGCACAGATGACAATGGCAGTGAGTGGTGGGGAAGGAGCTTTCGTGCTGCTGTTTTAAATGACAGCCATTGTTCCTTGGCAATTTTATGATCAAAGAGAAGAAAGAGGCCTTTTTAAGAAACCATGTCATACATTTATGGAGCCCCAGAGGATTGGGGAAGAGGCTCCAAAGAGGAGGAAGAAAGAGTGAAGAGGGTAGCCGTAACAAAGCGGAGGCAGCTCCAGGCTGGAGTCTGCAACCTTGTCTCTCCCCAGAGTCCCAGAGCACGGTCCACAGAAGCGGCTTCCCAGCACAGCCACCAGACACTGGAGCTCTGCAGCTAAGTGACCCCAAAACTGGGCCCAGCAGAAGTAGCAAGAGGCGGGTGATGGCCCTTTTCTCCCCTAATAGGGGCTTCTTGAACCAGACCTAAAAGACATATATATATCCCTGTCCGGCCCCTCCTCCCTTCCATGGTTTACCTCCCTCTCCTCCCTTCCCCAGCAAAGGCAATAATACAGGTAGTTTATCCTGAGGGTAAGGATGGAGAGATGGGCCCCTTTGAATGGGTCTTTACAGTGTCCAGGCTGAGCTGAATCTCAGAAGGCAGCCCCTATGAGCTAGGTTCCTGCTGGAATGAACTCCTGACCCACGGCCCCATGGCTACACTCCTACTCAAGATTCTCAGTCTAGCCCTCCCTGAGCCAGCAACTCTCCCCAGAGACAGGGCTAAGGGCCGCACGTCCAACTCCTGGCTACTGATGCTGGCCAACTACTCTCAAGTTAAATACCTCTCTACCCACAGCCAGGCACACCCCCTTTTCTCACCCTGGCCCCACCCACCCCCAGGTCCCATGTTCTTGGCATTCACAGTGGAGTCTCTGTACAGTGGTAGATGGATCTGGGAACTTGCTCAAAAGGCTGCCCTTCAGGCTCCACCCAGAGCTACAGCCCAGCAGTCCATGCCACAGGCCCTCCGGGTGGTTCTGAGACTGATGTCTGAGAATCATTTGATAAGGGTAAGACTGTCAACCACCCACACATATGCTGGTACTGTGGGTCTGGGCATGACACTCTGAGGATTGTACCCCAAGCTTCTGGCATGCTGCGGTCCCCACTGTGCACAAGTATGGTTTCCACAGCGCACTTGGGTCTCACCTTATCAGCATCCACATAATACCTTGTAGATACTCAGTCGATAGCCTTGAAGTGAGGCCCATAGACTCTGAACACGCTTCCACCACTGAAGAAACAGCTACGAGCCAACAAAGGTCTTTCGCATGAGGGCTGAAAAGATGGCTTAGTCAGTGTTTGCTGTTCAAGCGTGAGTAACTGTGTTTGGATCCCCAGCTCATACACAAAAAGCTGGATATGTCAGTGTTTTCTTATGAACCCAGCGCTGGGGAGGTAAAGACAGATGGATCACTGGGGCTTCCTGGCTAGCCAGTCTAGGCAAACCGCTGAGCTTCGGTTCAGTTCAGTGAGAGACTGTGTCTCAAAAAATAAAGTGGAAAAAAATCTAGGAAGACATCTGATATCAACCCCTGGCCACTCTATGCATATGTGCACACATACCTGCACATATGTGTCCACACACACATGAACACATACACCATGCACAAACATATACATGCATGCAAAGAACACAGGAGACCGTATTACTCAATGAGGTGTCATAGAGAAGCCCCCTAACGAAGTCCCCTCTGAGTGGGTATCCAGAGGACTGGGCCCACCACAGTAGGCACAAGCTTGCTGGCTTATGGCTTCCTCCAGATCCATTATTGTACCAGCACCACAATGGCATACGTTATTTCTAGTTTAAATTGTCAATATTAATCTAATGCCTGTGATGAATAGAGTGGTGATGATAAACGGGGTGTTGAATAAAGATGAAGGCTCCAACAGCCTAGGAGAAAATTCCCTCTGACTTAAAGTTACCGTCCTGATTAAAATTTCCATTTTATTATCCTAATCAGCAATCTTTGTTCAATGTGCTACGATTTCTATTTTCTCCACTTAGAGAGATAATTAACAACACTATAAACATATTAAAAGTAAAATGTTTATTAAAATTACTCTGTTATCGGTATTTAACTTCTTTTTAGCGACGTGGTGCTTCATTAAGACACACCCAGGCCTCCAGAAAGACTTCCTCATTCTCAAATGAATCATCCTCTCCCTGCTGGGAGCCTCATCTTGTCCCCAAAGTCCCTGGAAGCAGACAACTCTGGTCCTGGTCACATGCTCGAATGTTCTGTTAACTTAAGCCTGCTTAATTACTTTTCACTCAGCTGAAAATATCTTTGAGCCTAGAAGAGTCATTTCCCCATTATTAATGAGTGGCTGGGGTGGAAAAGACACAGCCGGGAAACTGAGGCATAGAACACCAAGAAAACCTCCACAGAAGGCACATTCACAACTCTCTGGAATAGGAAAGGTGGTTCACGAGCAGCTCTGATGAGCCTGGTCTACACCAGGCTTGGGGAGACACCACACCTCCACATCCACAGAAGCTGACTCCAGGTGGGACACCAGATGTATGTTTTGAGCCATGGTGAGAAAACTGTCCGAGTCTGAATACTGACCCTTATACAAACGTGGAATCTGACGTCCCCTTATGGGCTGTCTGCCCAGGAAGTATGGAAGTCTGGACCCACATGGAAAAGTCCCTCACAAGTCCTAGGGAAGCATCCTAAGATCATGTGGTTTCTGTTTCGGTCCTCCTTCTTGAACTTATCATCTCCAGCACGGAATGGGAATTTTAACTTGTCGTCATGGTCACCTGGTTGCATCCTTAGAACAAGACAGACAGAGCTATGGAAATAGTTCTGTTAGGAAAGGACTTGCTCATCAGCATGAGGACCTGAACTCAGTTTCAATAATCCACCTTAAAAAAAAAAAAGTCAGAAGTGATGTCATGCACGTGCCTGTGTGGGGACATGGGGACAGCCAGATACCTGGAGTCACTAGCCTAGTCTCTTAAGTTCCAATCTAGTGAGAGATCTTATCTCAAAAACAATAGACCGTGGTTGAGGGACAACACCCAAGGCTGTCTCTAGCCTTCACAAGCACGTTTATACATGTGCTTGTATACCCAAACATGGACACACGCATTCATACTCTTAAGAGCACATATACATATTCATGTGTAAGTGTATGCATGGCACACAAAAACCAGGCTGACTAGGGACCAGAAATTGTTCTTTCTATAACTATCAGGAGTCTAGACAGGCCATGGGACTGCCACCATTCCTACAGAAAGCTTGGCTTAAAGCTCTTTGGTGCAGAACCTCATGAATTAGACAGACTCTCAGCATTACAGACTGGGAAACTGAAGTTTGATGTAATTAAGGACCCCGAGTAAGTCACAAGGACCACAGGCTGGCAGCAGCCCTAATACCAGCTGCCTTCTACACTAGTCCAGGCTCAGGCCACAGGCAAGGTCCTCCTTCTGAAACAGGAATCCAGCCAGACCTCTCTGCTGCTGCATACCCCAGAGACCCCAAGTCAGTCTGTCTGTGGGGGATGGTTTTTTCCATGATGTGTGTTTCAACCTGGAGCATATCCAGGGATCCTGGAGCCTCCATTGGGAAGATCACATTCTGTTAGTCAGTGGGAAGGGGTGCCCACCCTCTGACCTCACTGGAAGGAACTGGCATTGAAGCTGACCACACTTGGGGAAATGGAGGAAGCAGTTCAGCACACAGGCCCAGGGGTGAGGGCCATTCATCTCATGCCACCAAAGGAAATGAAATCATTATGTCTGCAGCTACAGAACCCAAAGAACAAATTTCCTGCCAGGATAATAAATGGATTCTTTTGTTTTTCCCTGGGTTCCTATCACATGACCCTCCTTCCTCACTCAGGTGACTTTGTGGGATAAATACCCAGAGGTTTCAGTTTCAACCTGGGAAACTGGCTGCAGGTGGGGGTGGGACTCATCAGCACCCACCACTGCTCCACTCTTCCTTCATCGTTCCTTCCTAAAACACCTCCTGCAAAGATGAATGGGCTCCCCTGCTCTCTCACCCTCTCTTTAAAGACTTTTGTAAAAAGAACCCCTCTCCACCCCCAGAGAAGAGGTTTCGTGGTAACTCTGGAGAAGAGTGGGGGAGAAACCATTTTACCACTGACGAGATGTCACACAAGATGTGCCCTGGAAACAATAATGAATAGTAAACACGAGCTATAAAGTTCTCAGGGCTGGCAGAGGAGCACCGGGGCTATGCTCCAGTTGACGCGCGTGGAGGGAGCAATGCAGGACTTGGGAGGTATAGCAATGGCGGCATTATGGGCAACCTGGGTTCCACTGGGCTGCACTAACGCTCTCCCAAATGGGGCCTCGGAGCCCTGCCCTGGCAGATGGCAATGTGAAGCAATGAACCACTTCATAATGGGCTTCTGCTCAGCCACCACAGAGCACTCAACTTCTGAAATGGGTCTGGATTTGCAAAGAAAAATTGCTTCTGGCTTAACACTCAACTGGAGCCTGGCGCATGGTGAACTAGACCAGGAAAATATATGGGCTACCCCTTGCTCTTCTGCCTCTTAGCCTCTGAGGTGGGCAATGGCCAAAAGCTGGCACACTACTCTGATGGATTGAAAAGGCATCACCGAAAAGGTGACACCCCATTTTTTCAAAAGTGTGGCACATATTAGGACACCCCCTGCAAAGCAGAAATAACTACAGAAGGACCTCTTCTCTTTGTCCTGGACACAAAGTCTTCTACCATCAGCATGTTGGGGTTGGATGGAGAGAGGTGGGCATGGAGAGAGTAGTTCTAGTTACCCACCAGAGGACAGAGTGTTGGGACCTTGCGAGGTAACCCCAGACAGCACTGGAAAAGAATGACCTATGAGCGCTTCTGGGCAAAAGGAGATCCGGGTCTTGATGGGAACAATTAAGTGATGCCTCCCAGGAAGAGAGTGTGCTCTTGAGTGTGACCGCCGTTATCTGAGGTCAATTGCACATTCTCTCAGACAAGAAGTCCAGCCTGAAGGAGGTGAGTAAGTGGCTCTGTGGCTTATGTTCCCCAACCCCTGACTAAAGAGTTCCAAGGCTACAGCAGAGATTCATGGATGTCAGTTGGCCACACCCTCCATTCTCTTTCTGTACCTGAACCTCTCCATTTATGCTCTTGTCTATAACTTTGTAAACTATTCTTTATGGCTTTGTCTTTCCCACAAAGCATTTCTCCAGAGCTTCCAGCCTGTCTCACTTATCTTAGCTTCTTTAGCAAGATGGATGGATGGATGGATGGATGGATGGATGGATGGATGGATGGATGGACGGGCTGAATTACTCAAAACATATTATCTTGATCAACAACACATCTTATGGATGAGATGAAATTAGAAGTCACCAAGGGCTGCTCCACAGTGGATATTTGTGCCAGCAATAGCAGTAGGCATGGACAACCTCATCTGAGGAAACTGTGGCATGATTGGAGCAAGCACCTTCTCAATTGTGGCCAGAAAGGACCAAGGTGCCTGCCTCATCCTCACAGCTTTTAGCCTATGCTTCTCAAGAGATCTTCAAGATCCTGCTGGAAAACCAAAGCATGAGTCAGTCCTGAAGGGGCCTGATCTTTGGATGTTCATCTACCTATCAATCCAACAACAACAACAACAAAAAACTCCATTGGGAAAGGAAGAAGACTAAGTGGCTTGGGACAGAGAGACCTCCAGCCTACACACACAGGCTGCTATGTGCTGTAGTGCACACAAAGAATGTCCCGTCCATCAGTCCATGTGTTAATGACAGTCAGCATGGTGGTATCAGGAGGTGATGAACCAGTAAGATATAGCCTAGTGGAAGATCTTACAGTCACTGGAGATGACTTTGAAGGGAACATCTGGAAGTCACCTTCTTCCTCTCCCTCTCTGTTAGTCCCATCCATGAGGTGAGCAGTTTTGCCACCATGCACACCTACCATAACATGCTACCCATACTGCAGGTCTTTAAAGAAATAAAGCTAACCAATCATGGGCTGAAACCTCCAAAACTGTGAGCCCCAAAAAATGCCATTTTTCTTTATAAGTTAAGTGAACACGCTGACATTCTAACAAATACAATAACGTCAAGAGTTGAAAGGAAAAACAGAGATGAGAACAAGAGTGCCCACATACAGCCGGGCAGCAGCATATCACTGATTAGCCTGGTAAGCTACATTCCAAAAGAGTAGCGAAATCCTCTGAGGATGGGAAAATAAGGACCTCTCACAACCGGGGAGGTGGTTCAGTAGGTGAGTGCTTGCTACCCAAATCTATATTCCCAACGACCACATAAAAGCTAAGGGTGGCAGCAGCACACATGGGCAACCCCAGCACTGGAATGGAAGAGACCAGTGGATCCAGCCATCTAGCTTAGCCAACCAATGAGCTCAGATCTCAGTGATGAGAATGATTCTGTGGCCTGCTGGATGCCAGTCATACCAAATCGGTGAGAACCAGGTTCAGTTAGAGACCCTATCTTAAAAACAAATGTGGGAGTGATGGAGGAAGACATACAGAAGTGAACTCTGGCTTCCATCAGCACACTTGTACACGTGTACATGCATGCACACACACACACACACACATACACACACACACACACACACACACACACACACACACACACACGAAGAAAGTGATACGGTGTATGTGTATGATCTAATGTATCCCATTTTCAAAGACAACAACAAAAATCTAATACGGGCAAAGAAACAGAAAAGTATGCCCTGCTCAAGAAAGAGGACAGTCAGTAGAAACAACCTTTGAGACTCCAAATTTAGCATTCTTCAAAGAGGCACTAGTGAATATATTGAAAATTTACAGGAAAGCATGTGGAAATAATGAAGGAAAATACAACAAAAAATGAAGAAACAAATCATCTTTACAGAGCTGGGAGTCAAGTCTTCCTTAAAAACTGAAGTTCTAGAGACTGAAATGGAAAACTGAGTGGAGAAGCTCACCAGAGGATTTGCCATGGGAAAAGAAGGGAGAACCAGTTAACTCAAGATGGAGCAACAGGACTTACCAGGTCTCAAGAGCAGAGTTAAAGAGTGGTAGAAACACAGAAATCCTGGCTGACGTCAAGCAGAGTCAAATAAATGAGACAACAACTACCAAAGGAGAAAAGAAAGGGACAGAGAAAAACTTGTTAAAAATCAAGGTTCCGCTTTCTTCTGGATCCTCTTAGAAGCTCAAAACCACTGTGAGATCAACCTAAGAAGAGCCACCCGTGTGCATACTACAGGTGAGCCAGAACATTGGAAGGAGGCAAGAAAAGCAATCAGCACACACAGAGGAACATGGAGGGGGCAAATACTTGGCTTCTGAGGCAAGGGAGACCCAAAGGCAACAAAATAATACTCAACTTAAAATATAAAAAAAAAAGTCTATCAGTATCAGCCAAGAACTCTACATCCAGCAAAGTATTCTACAAAACATGAGGGCAAAATAAAGATGTTCCTGGATAACAAGATCAAGAGACTAATGCTAACAAACCTGCTTATAATACAAAAATACTTAAAAATGGCATTTAGGATAAAAATAAATGGCACCAGAAGGTACCTAAGAAAGAAATTAAAGAGTCAGAAATGGTAAATATAGGGATTATACATGAGAATTAACATTTCCTCTTGACTGAATTAGAAGACTTAAAAATAAAACAGCAACACCGTGTGGCTGAGTTTGTGGTCCGGAGCACAGAAGAGGGGTCCAGGCACACCTCACAGAAGAGAAGCCATTTAACAGGTCATCGTGAGAAAGGCACTCCAGGCAGAAAGAAAGAACCAGCTGAAAGTGTAGTTGTAGGAAATGTGTGCTTGTGGAAAAGCAGGCGTGAGAGGTGAGGACCTGGGCTTAGGGTTGGAAAAGTCAGCCGGAAGCAACTGAAGAAGCTCACGGAAAACTGACCTGAGCAGATAGGACCAATTTCTGCCCAACCAAAGAGAAAATAACAGGGCATTCAGGCAACAGAACTGGGCCTATGAATAATGTATTTTTCTCTCATTGTCCTGAAGTCTGGAGGTTTAAGATCAAGGTTCCAACAGATTCAGAGTCTGGCTAGCACTTGTCTTCTGGTTCTTAGATGGTACCTCCTCACTGCATCCTTAAACATGATGGACTTAGATGGAACCTTCTCTCTACATCCTCACATGATGGATAAGGCAAGAAGCTCTCTGCAGCCTCTTTTACAAGGTGTTGTCCCCCGCCCCCATAGCAAAGACACCTTTCAGAGGTCCCACCTATTAATATCATCTCTTTTCAGAGGTTAAGATATCAATTTATTAACTCAGGTGGGCCACTAACAGTAATATCATAGTATAACTGTAATGCCATGTAGTGATGTCCATAAAAATATCTTATTTTCTGTGCAGATCTCAAAGTCCCTATGAGTGAACCAGACAGCAACAAGGAAAACCATAAGTAGCAGAAAACTGGGAGATAGAGAAGTAAGGTAATCTAAATTAACCCACCCCACACCAGCTCCTCTGGTGCACCTGCATGCCAAGCCCCCTAACTTAAGCTTGAGTGCAAAGAGTGCGCAGCAAGGCTTCCAAGCTCTCAGGTGGATTCCACATCCCGACTCCTATCCCAGCTCCAGTGAGCAGGTTGGGTGTGAGGGTGTCCCCTTCAGAGCAGGAGGAGACATCAACACAACAAGAAAATGAGCGGAGGACTTCTGGAGTTCTAGCCCACCCCACCTTCTGTCCAGAACTGCCATCTCCACTGTCCCAGCAAGGTTCCCTAGAGGAAAATATCTCTACCCACTTCTCCTCAGTGGTGACCAATCTCTGAGCCTCCTGTGCTGCTGCGGTCACACACCTCGGGGACAAATGTTGGGGCAGGTGGAACAGGCTCCCAGTACCTGAGGCCCTGCTCCCCTAGAGATAAGCAGGCAGAGTATCTAATGGGAAAATGTCTCAGCCACTGTCTGTCGCCCACAGCAGAGCCCTCCTAAAAACCATGAAAAATCCTGACAGGTAAGGACACAAGCTGTCAGCCACATAACTACACAGTCAGCTCCAGGCTTCTTAAAGGTAGAGGGTGCAAGGAGATGAAGCCAGAAAAGGAAGCACTGAGAGGGTGGTAGGCTCCGGAAGGAGTTCGTGGTTTTCGAAGGAGCCTCCAAATGGGACGGTACCGCTCAGTGCAAAAGCTATCCTTTTGAAGACCATGCACATTAATGGTAGTGTGGGGGCACAGGTCTGACTGGGATCCCTGCGGCCTGAGAGGCAGAGGCATGAGGATGGTGAGTTCAAGGCCAGCCTACACGACATATGGAGACCTGTCTCAAAGAAACAAATGAACATTTGTATTGAGAGAACGAGAAACAATGGGTAACTGATTGCCACAAGAATAGAAAGCCATTCTGGAAGCAAGCAGTTGGCAATTCCCAGCCAGGGTCACTAAATCTTACCCTGTGCTACAGCTGCACAGGGGACTCTTAAAGGGAAGGGCTGCCACATCTGTCACTTAGGGACAGGCCGAGCAGTAGTCAGGGACCTTGCATTTATGGCACGCACCACTGCCGCACACCGTAAAACGGCACCCAGATTGCAGCGTCCTCACCAACTTCATAAAATACATTTTATTGGTATTGTTATGGTTCTGACTCAAACAACTTCATAAAATTTTCCCTCCTATGAAGTGGGTGCTCATATTTATCCACTCCTTGGAAAGCCAGGAGCTCTATTGCTATTGCTAAGGCCTGTTTAACTAAGGGTGAGCATGAAGACACTATTCACATGGTATGTGCATGTGTGTGCATGTGTGTGTGTTTGTATGCATGTGTATGCATGTGCGTGCATATGTGTGTATGCATATATAGGTACACATGTGTATTGGTTGAGCATGGAAGCCACAGGGCAACTTACACCATCAGTCTTACCCTCAAGACAGCGTCTCTCACTGGCTTGCAGCTCTACAAGACCAGGCTGGCTGGTTAGGGAGTCCTCACCTGTCTGCCTCCTCGGCACTGAGATTAAAAGCACACCAGCACACCCAGACTTTTTACTTGGGTGCTGGACATCAAACTCAGGTCCTCTGAAAATGACTTCTAATCAAGCCATCTCTTCAGCCCCTTTAAGAAACTTCTGGAAGAATGGGGCATATGCAAGCTATTTGAGATTCCAGTTTTGTCAATATTTTAAATTGGGGGGGGTTATGTAAGAAAAAATCCACATTAGGCAATGCCCATGTAGCTAAATCGGTCTGTGACACCTGTTTTAGATCAACCACAAATGTGGACACAGCCTGCTACAGATGACACTATGAACTCCATAGTTCCATGAGAGGGTAGGTGAGGTCTGATGCCTGCATCTCAGTGGCACAGGCTTCCTGGGAAAACCAAAGGCTGCAATTTAGTCACTAAAAATGGTGCTGGTAGTAGAATGTGGAGAAAGATTTCTTATGAAGAGGTAGGGGACAGATATAGTCCGACAACAAAATGCCACCTCTCTGTTCCTGCCCCTCCTGAATCAGATGGTGGAATACCCCCGGGGGTCCCATCCTTGTCCATCCTGTGCATACTGACATATTAACTTGTTACATCCCCAAGATTGACAGCAGAATCACATAAAGTGGTTTCCACTACACACACACACACACACACACACACACACACACACACACACAATAGGTGACACCATCTGTGGAGTTAAGACTCCATTTGCGGGGAGTTTCAGGAGATGGGACTTGAAATACAGTCAACAGATGTGACTCTGGGTCTGTTTCCACTGCTCACCAGTTCTGCCCTGTTGGCAGAGGCTGCTCTTTTGTTCCCAGCTACCCAGACCTGAAATAATCACACAGAAACTATATTATTTGCAATATTGTTTGGCCGATAGCTAAAATGTATTTCTACCTAGCTCTTACATCTTAAATTAACCCATTTCTATTATTTTATATTTTACCACAAGGCTCATGGTTTACTGGCAAGATTCCTGTGCGTCTGTCTCCTGCAGTGGCTACATGGCTTCTCACTGACTGCCTACTCTCCCCTCTTCTATCTGTTTGGAACTCCTGCCTTGCCCTACTAAGCACTACAATAGGCCTAAAGCAGCTTCTTTATTAGCCAATGGCATTCACAGCATACAGAGGGAAATCCCACATCACTACCCTGTGCCAACCCCCCTCCCATAACGCTGCCATTCTCTCTTCCTACTCAGAAAAAGCCTCGTAGAAAACAGGGACCAGGTTGGATTCTCTGGGCCTTAGAATGAGTCATGGCATAATGGGGTCTTCTGGATGCCCAAGAGCAGAGGCAGTTACAGGCAGGCCTCCTAACCCAGAGAACTGGCCGACCACCTGTGCTTTTACCCTGGATTCACTCTATTCCTACCAGTTACACAGTCAGAGTCAAAGACAACAAAGGAACCAGTCAGAAAGCCACGTGATGCTCTGATTCTACAGTGTGAGCGTCATAGAGCTAGGCACTATCCAGTGACAAGCAAGGTAAAGCCAGGATTATGTTTTCAGAGCACTGGTACCATGACCAGAAACAGGAAGGAGTGTGCCAAGAGAGTCAAGTTATTGTCATATCCTAGCTTCAGATTGGCCTATTAGCCTCTCTGCCTCTATATATAGGAGCAATATTGTTGAGTTATACACTGAGAGTCGAATGAAATAGCACAAAAGACTTAATACACAATGCTTGACACACAGTAGATACTACAAAAATATTAGTGTTCTTCCACCTGACTGTTATTAATTGATAAATATGTATGTATCGACCTAAGGTAGAAAAGAAATCATTTACTTAGGCAGGTCCTGAACCACGCCTATATGTTCTGCTCCTGGCAATCCCATTCAAATTTTCCTAGGAATAGAAAGTACACCTTTGTTTCTAGCTCTTTCCACGCATCTGTCATTAAGCTGCCTCCGCATGGCTGTGGCTGCTTTGGGCTCATCATCAAACTGGGAGGCATGATTTGTCTTAGATCCAGCCACAACCATGAATTTTCCAGATATTAATTTTCAGAGAGTAAGAAAGGCTCCGTGTGATTGATTTTATAGTTCTATTAAGTGAAGGATCTTTGAGAGGAGGGTGCTGAGCAATTACTCTCCGTGACTTCTGAACATGGTACAAGGGGCTGAGGGTTTCAATTTGTGCATCACAGCTGACAGATTCTAGGAAGGGCCGATTCACCAGCAGGCTGCAAAGCTTTAGTACTGTTAAGATGCTGTAGAGAGAACATCTGGGAGACGTCCCCGAGAGTCAACGGCTTGGGAAGAACAGGCAATTAGGAAGCCAGGGTTCCTTCTTGGTGTTACTTCTGAGATAACAGAAGACTCTAGCTATATCAGTATAGTTTTTAGGACCCCAGATTCAGCATCTCTAAAGGGGAGGAGGGGTTAAAATACCCCCTTTACAGGGTAAGTTCTTACCCTGTAGGAATGTGGCCACCACCAATCTTCACATTTTTTCTGTTGCAACTCCTTGATCCTGGCTTCTGTGTGGAGCCTAGACCAGCATCTCAGAAGACCTATGCCATCCCCATACTACAAAAAAGTGCTGACTATGGGGCAAAAGGGCACTGGAGGGTGGAACCAAGGATCTCCTAAAGCCCCCCAAGTAATCTTGAAGCCAAATTCATCCGGGGAATACCCCGTCCCTGATCTCCATACTCCAGCCTCCATTCAGGCTTCAAGCCCATCCGCGCATAATTTCTTCTCTTTATACAGCTATGAAATGGGGCCAAGGACATAAAATACAGCTGTTAGCAAGTATAGCATACATCTTCAAAAAAGAATTTACAAGAATGAGGCTATCATGTTCCTCACTTTATTTTTAAATTTTCCTTGCATGGCAACTGTTGAAAATTTCACCAAACAGTCCAAATACTTTGCCTAAATTCCCAACTTTGGGGGCCAAAGTAGAACTTTCTTTGAGACTCAGTTCCCCCAACAAATTGTGATCTTACATATATGTGCCAGCTACCAAAGCCTCAAGAAGTCCCTGGTTAAGCATGGCTTCCTCCTCTGAGGTTGCATCCAGTGCTGCAGACATTCCCTTTTACCAGCCATACCCTCCCCTGCTGCATCTTGGTCTCGTTGTCCCTCTCTTTCCATTTCCGGGGACAAACAGGGTCAGTACACAAAACATCTTGGTCTCTATAGGAACCATCAGATGGTCATCCTAGAACTTTCATAAACGGTGTCCGTGTTCATGTGAATCAAGAGCAACAACAGCCAAGGAGATAGATGGTCAGTCCTGAAAACATGTATGTGTGCAACATCATACAGACTGAGTAGGCAATGTCTATGTATATATACATACATATGTGTGTGTATTCATGACGTGCTATTACACACAGTGTTATATTCACATACATATATGCATGTAATGCCAATTCAGGATAAAGAAGTTATGAATTTGAAAGAGAGGAAGGAGGGATAAATGGGAGGGTTTGGAAGAAGGAAAGAGAAGAACATGATGATATAATTATATTGTAATCTCGGATGGGGGGGATTGAGTTTTTAAGGTCATGAAGATGGCTCAGCAGGTAAAGACACTTGCCTCTAAGCCTGAAAAACGGAGTTTGATCCCCAGAACCCACTTGGTAGAAAGAGAAAATTGATACCCACAAGTTTTCCTCTGACTTCCGCACATGCACCATGGCAGAAGAACCCACACATACACAAATAAACAATAGATAAATAGATGTAAACAAAAAGTAATATGGTTTTTAATTAACTCCACTTTTAAAATATTGCTTTATTTTTTTCTTTTTAAACCAAATATGAACTAAAGGTCAAAAGCAAGATCCTAGAACACATCCCTTCTAACCATGAGGTGTCTGAGTGAAGGCACTGTTTCTGGGCCAGGGGTCTGTCTTTCACCGCAGAGGGCAGATACTTCAGAACCCGCCACACCAATATCTAGCCATCATCTTTCTTCAGTATCAATTCTGCTTGTCAACGCTTTGGGTGAACACATTAGAGACAGGTATTTGCTGACATGTAATTTTCAATATATCATCCAAGCCAACTAAAGTCACTTATTCAAACTTATCAGAATTGTAAAATGATCGACCAGGCTTCTAATGATAGTGGCCTTTTCTGTGGGTGGAGAAACACTGTCTCCTTTCTCCAGACGAAGTCATGCCGAATTAATCACCCAAGAACCGGAAGAGCTGGAGAGCTTCTAGTTTGTTTCTGGCCAACGAATTAACTGAAGAAGGGTGTAAATATGAGGCTCCACCGTAAAAGACCTCACGCTTCTTGTCTTGATGATAGTCATGCTGATTTATATTTGTTGGTTTTTAAAGCCACGCATCAATACTAAGAGGGCAAGAACATGCTCTTGCTTAAGCGTCGTCTCTTGAACGTAAAGACTCGTGATATATAAATATGTGGTTTTGCTGAAAATCGTCTGGATGTCTGTTTCTATGACACTTTTTTTGCCTAACAGAACAGTTTTTAAACTTCTGCCAAATTATCTATCGCATATCTGTTAGACAGGAGATGGCTTACCTCTTAATTTGCAAGTATCTACTTCAATTTGTATTAATAACTGAAGTTCCTAAAGGGCTGTGATTTTTTTAGATGTAAAATTAAAACAAGATAAATGAGGTAATTCTTCTAAATGCACTTTTTAAAACCTAATGCGTATTTGATTTATGAAAAACAAGGTGATAAAAACCATTATTAAAATTTACTTTTTAATTGAGAAAGCTGAGCATAATGGGTGTTTAAATCATACCTTGCATCCACTATTGTGTCAAATCAGTCTGAGAGGAAAGGACTCTAACTGCGTCTTAGATATCCACCCCGTGTATCCCCTGGAGCACAGGGAACTGGAAGCCTGTGCCCAACAGGTACCCAGAGACCGTTCTCCAAGGCCAGCCCCTTCCATATCCAGATGTCCTTTGTTGGCACCTCTCTTTAAACCAAGTGTCCATGGAAGGTTCAAACTACTGCTGGAAACATTTTTGTTCCAAGGATCTCATTCCGAAGAGCCTTGCTGTCTGTTGGTCGAGCTCATATCACATGTGCCTTTTAGGTCAAAGCAACACAGAAGTCTGGAACCTACAGCTTGTGGCCAAAAGAATCCATAAGGGGAGCTAAATGTGAGTCTCTGAGTTCCAGCATGGGGTGATGTTGTGGGGTTCTGGAAAACCCGGGAAATCTTGATTCCCATTTCATGCTTCCCCTCTCCTCAAACCTTTTTCCTTAGTCAGGCCCTTCCTGTCACAGAGGTTCCCCCAGAGCACAGAACAAGTTGGTCACCTCACAGCAACCCATATCTGTCCCACCTGTCTTAATGAGCCAAATACTGGAGCAAAAAGAACACAGGCTTTGATTCCTGGTTGATGTGGGCACAACCTTGATTTCTGCCATTTCCACTGACCTTAGGAAATTCATCTGGTCTCTCTGGGCTTCAGAGCCTTGATCTGTATGGTGGTGAGTGGACGTGTGGTCATGATTGTAGACCGTGCAGGAAAAGATGCTAGCACAGTGACTGACTGAAATATGAGCACCAATAAAGGCTATGATCACTCAGGTATTCGTATATTACTCAATTCCAAACCCCCTATAGGTCTGAAAAGTAGCTATTACACAGGCTGGAATCCAGAATACACCACCACTAAATGAGTCCCGCCAAAGAGGGGGTAGAAGTCTTCCAAGTAGAAGTCTTCCAAGTTTCGACCCCAACTGTGCTAGGATGGACCTCATTTCTCTAGGGCATCCGCCATCTCCAACACTGCAAGGCAGCCGCTCTCATCCCAGGCCACCGCTCCACTTAGACACTTCCTTCAGGAGCGGCACACCTGCTCCATTGTTAACACTGCTCCTCCCACCTGGCTGCTGATAGCACCGGGAACCCAAATCCTAGATACCCTGTGGGAGCCAAGAAAGAGACGCTGCCAAGCCATGGTGCCACTGGGCACCCAACCGTGAGAGCTTGTCTCTAAATTACCCCCTGTTCACCTTGCTGGGGAAGTAGCATTTGTTTTTATTTTCCAGGACAGACAGTCAATCACTCGTATGTGACAGAAATAAAGATAAATACCACCCGTTGAACTTTAAATCAAAATGCTAATCCCAGGCTGACTTCTCTGTCAAGGCTTGACACTGGCATAATTCAGCACACTTTGATTATGCCCGAAATTAATGCTCTGGTGGAGATTATGTCTATTAATCACAGATGTTGATGGGATAGTTGCACATGCTCCTCTACCAGGGACAGCTGGGGGCACTCTGATGGGTATGCCTGGGTGTCCTCAACTCACACATCACAGGGCAATCTCCAGTGAAGGTCTGAGATGACCACCTGGTACTTCCGGGATGACAAGGCTCGCAGGGTCACGCCTGAGAAGCATTTATGAGAAGCAATGTGCTCTGAATACCAGCAAAAGGCAACACACCATGTCTTTGTGAAGGGCCAAGCGAGAAGAAGTTGAGCTGGCCAACATGAGGTTCCAGAGAAGACCCGAGAGTGACCCCAGGGATGACACTCCAGGTCCAAACAACCAATAGTCACATTCCAGAAGGCCACTGGGGAGTCAAGAGCTTGTTTCCTATGGCAAGGGGTGGGAGGCGTGGTTCTTTGCTCTGGAGATTTACTAGAGGGGACAGACTGAAAAAGCAAATATGCATTCCATCTCTGCAAGACTGGACTCCACCCCCATCTGCCCTCTGATGCAGTAAAAGACTGCACCCCTTACCAAGGTCTATCTGAGGCATCTGATTTGTGTCGGAACAAAGCAAATGAGGAGCACTGATGCCATTGGACTTGTATTCTAGGGCGTTTGGCAATGCGTCTGGGCTAGACTTTCCCATTCTCTGCCTTTGGAATAATCCAGCAGCCTGTTACTCAGTCTTCTTCTCCATTTTGGTGGCTGTGAAGATGTGGATGTAGTTTGTCTCTGTCGAAACTCCTGTTGAAACTTAATCCGATGCAACATTACTGAGAGATGAGAATTTTAGGAGGCAATCGGGCCATGGGTGTCCCTCCATCATAAAGCATCTAATGTAGTTCCCATGAAACTGAGTTAATTATCACAAGATTGGGTTGTTATAAAGAGAATAGGCTCTTTGGTTCCCTCTCCCCACCAGATGTTCATACTGTGCTTCTACAGTGAGATCCTCAGGCAAAGCTGGTACCAACATCATGCTCCCGGACCCCCAAACCTGTGAGCCACACAAACTGCTGTGCAAATTTCCCAACCTCAATAAAGTAGCAGAAGGAAAAAAAACAGTCTGAGGACAGTAGCCTTCTGGCCACCACCCAGAAAGTACCAGTGAATCTTTCTTTTTGTTGTTGATGGTAGTGGCGGTATCTGTTAGACTGCATGTGTAGTGTCCACGGATGCGTCCAGGAACACATGCACATGGTGTGGGAGAATTGTCTGTATTCTGTCAATCATATTTTAATAAAACGCTGATTGGCCAGGCAGGCAGTATAGGCGGGAAAGCCAGACAGGAAGTAGGGGTGGAGCAAAGACACTGGGAGTATTCTGGGAAGCAGGAAACTCCCTCCGCACCCCTGCGCAGACCACCGAAGAGGCAGCATGTAACTTGCCCAGCTGAGAAAGGTACGGAGCCATGTGGCTAACGTAGATAAGGATAATGGGGTAACATAAGTTATAAGAGCTAATAAGTAGCCTGACCTAATGGGCCAATCAGTTTATAATCTTATGGAATCTTGTGAGTGATTTTCTTTGAGGTTTGCCGGTTGTGGGGTACCGGGCGGAACAGTAACCCCAACAAACCGGCCCTCATGTTACATGCACATGTGTTCACACGTGTGTGGAGGACAGATGTCAATGTCAAGTGTTGTTCCTCAGTCACGCTCCACCTTTAGTTTTTGAGACAGTGAGCCTGAAGCTCACTGATTCAGCTAGGCTAGCCAATGAACTTCAAAGATCTACCTGTCTCTTCCTAGTACCGGGGTTACAGATGGAATCTGTCACACCCAGATTTTATCCAGGTTCTGAGGATCTGAACGCAAGTCCTCATGCTTGTATGACTGGAACTTCAGTCACTGGACCATCTCCCTGGCCCCACAACAAGTTCCTTAAATGAGACCAAAACCCTTCAATGGACACCAGCTGAAAGTTGAGACTTTTTATAGCGCTTTCCCCTCCATGACCCACCAGCCTCATTCCCTTTAGAGCACATGGCGCCTTAGCGAAAGAGTAGTCAATAGAACTTCAGCACATGCATCAAGAACCAAGCCTCCACACCATTGTTAGTTAAAAATCTTAGGTTCTAGACCAATGGTCCACAACCTGTAAATCACAACCTCTTGGAGGGGGGGTATCAAATGCCTCTTGCATAGGGATTATCTAAGACCATTGGAAAACACAAATATTTACATTATAATTCATAACAGTAACAAAATTACAGTTTTGAAATAGAAATGAAACTAATTTCATATTTGGGGGACATGAGGGCCTATACTAAAGGCCCGAAGCATTGGGAAGGTTGAGAGCCACTGTTCCAGATCCTCCCTTTTCTCTTGTTAAATCTCTCCTCATATTTCAACGCTCAACTTCCTAGGCAGTTGCTCAAGAGATCCTGGACCCCTTAGCATTGCCCACAGCATTCAGCTTCCTTTTGTCCTTTTACATGAAGCGGGCACTGTGCAATCTTGCCTTCTCTGCCCGCCTCTCCCATGAGAATGAACTTGGTTTAGCCTGAAATAGTGCTTTGTGCATCTCTTTGTCCCAGCACAATCTTTGGACATATTAGGTGCTCAATGAAAGTTTACTGCCCTGAACCAATCATGCCATAAAAATCTAACCATCCTTTAGTGCACCATTCCATGGGGGAAAACGTGTTCCACGTTCTTCCTAGCTTATTGGAAAGACAGCTCACCTGAGTCACTGTCATAGTGACAGAAATGTCAGTTCGTCTAACATGTTCTCTTAAAGGAAGGCTTTCTCACCGAAGTGAAGGACCTGTGGGGCCACAGGTCATGTATGGGCCCTGGTAATTCGAGAAAGGGGAGACAAGTGGATTTACCTCTGTGTTCATACATAGGGGTAGGGGATAAGACTCCCACAAAACCACAAGATGGCTTATGGGATTCAGCTAAGGATGAGACCTAAGACTGGGGTTCAAGTCTCAGGGCTGGAGAGTAGGCTAGGCATGCATTGTATGTAATACTAGAGTTGTCATGTGGCTAAGCAGCAAATCACAGCAGTGACTCTCAGATGGCCGAAGCTGAAACACAGCTCAAAAACACAGCTCAAAAGTCCCTTTTGAGCAAGTCTTAGTGGAGTGTCATGATGAGAGATGAAAGTTTAGGGGTTGCATTGTATCAAGATCTATCCCAGCTTTCTTCTTGGTTCTGCCTTGAGCCACGCTTTGGTCCCTTGAACATTTAGTTGGTCTCACTTTCACCCTGGTTGAGCTCTGATGAAAGTCTCAGCAACAAAGCCAACCTCAGTTTGCACATTACTATTGAATCATACATACAGTTCAGTAAAGCAGTAAACACACCCAGTTACATTTGAATTCTTGATAAACAACACATCACGCTTGCAGTATAAGTCTGGATTGAACATCACGGGCAGTTTATCAGCGCATGCCCTGTGCAGCATTTTGGACTATTTAAGAATTGTTTCTTCTCTGGAATTCGGGTTCAATTAGGTAGCCTAACTTTTATCTCGCAACTCTACCATGCCATGACTCTTATCAATGCTGCTCTCATAAGATATTAGAATGTTCAGATAATTTCTAAAAACCTCAGCTGATATGTTTTCAGATTTTTAGCTCCAAATTCTTCCAGGCATATCATAGTAGCCTTTGAACAAGTCAATTCTCCCTCCAAAGGCTGGACCAAGAAAGAATACAGAATCTCTTCTTTGGGAAATCAGAAAAATGTCAGAAGCATCTGTCTGCCATCAAGGATGAACAACATGAAGTCAGGGAAAGGTCCAGGCCACACAATGCCCTGATGGCAGAGTAAGTTGGTGTTTTCCATTCATACAAAGTGACACTTGGGAAAACAAGAGGCTCAAGAGCCAAAACAATGGTCAAAAATGTCTTTATGGGAGTATAGGCAGGCAGATCCTGGGATCCAACGTTGAGGTGGCTGGTGGGAAGGCAGGGGCATCAGGGACATGGCCACCTTCAGATGCTCATATTCTCTTAGTCAAACGGGTGACAAAGAACTTGAGCAAGTTGTGATCTTGGGGAAAGGAAGCTAGAGAAAGTGGGAATGGGAAAGTGTAGGAGGTACACACTCCACGTCCACCCAGTTATGGGGTCAAGGAGCTGGTCTATAAAAGTGGGATCAGAGTCCAGCTGACCTCCAATCACCCTAGTCAGCTCTTAGGAAGATTTAAGGGACCTACCCCTGCTAGAGACCTGTTCTTAAAGTCCCGGGGAGCCAAGTGAATTTTAACTACACTGCTGAGGTAATCTCAAGTTCACGGAAGTATAGAAAACCATTGTCTACTTCAAGAAAAGAAGAGACAACGAAAATGAGATGAGAACCTGTTATTCTGAAGGACTTACTAACACACACACTCACACATACACACACACCCCAACTCCTCCAGAGCATCTACTCTATCTGCACCTGGTCTATATCACTTTTCCCAACCAGGACACCCTTGCTCTTTATGGGGAGAGATCTCAATGGCTTAGTGAAAAAGACCCTTCAGAATCCTGTGGCCCACCAGGTACCTGCTCAGAGGGAAGGAATGTATCAGGGGCCCAGAGTCAGGTCAGGAAGAGAACCTAAGGATACCCATGCTGCCAAGGGCTCTCAGAACTCTTGCCTACACATTTCCTTCCTAAGGAAGGACGATAAATGTACCTAATCAGAAAGGTACATTGTCTATTCTAGAGGCTTCAACCAGACTGCCTTTATCCTTGCTCTTAGTCCACCCACTATTTTGCTGGGCCCTGACTCCTGTTCCACTCCAGACAGGTCAAACTCCTCCAAAGCCTTCCAGAAAGCTGTTCCTTCCTCAGGAAAACATGCACTGACATAGACAAAAAATTTAACTGGGGGGCTAGGGATGTACCGAAGTTGGTAGAGTGCTTGCCTAGCATGCACTGAGTTCAATCCCCAATACTGCATAGGCAGAGTGAGCTGGTCTACACCTGTGACCCAGAAGTTAGGAGGAAGAAAATGGGGAGACAGATGCTCAGGATCATCCTTCACTACATATTGAGTTCAAGGCCAGAGAGGAATACATGAAGCCCCATCTCAAAATTAATAGATAAATAAAATTTTCCTCAGAAATACCTTTAAAAAAGAAAAGGGATCTGGGAAAATGCCCTTTTACAATAAAAGCGGATAGTAGGAAAATGATCAAAACTGTGAAGTTGTCTAGACAGGACCTGAAACTACAATCGTACTGTGTCCATGTTCAGGAGGAAGAACAGGATTTCAGTTTCTTCTGAAACTGATGACAATCTGCTCTGGGTCTCGTCTCCTTGTTTCTGGTGGTTTTCTGGCAATCCATGATGTATCTTGGCAAAGAAACACATGACCCAGACACCTGGCTTCAGCCTTCATGCTATTCCTTAGACAAGTGCCTATGTCCTTTTCATATGGACACCAGACATCTTGGATTGAGGGGTCACCCTATTCTGATATGATATCATCTTGTCTTCACCAATTACACTCAGAGGGACTTTGTTTCTAAACAGGGCCACATGCTGAGGTTCTCAACATAAGGACTTTCAGCCCTTTGCTTAGGGGCCACAATCCAGTCCCTAAGAAGGGTACAATGCAGCTCTTTGTAATTTACTATAAGTCATGTAAGCCTAAAATTATTTCAAATTTAAGAAGTTTATTTTTTTAGGATAACAATATGAAGTTCCAAGAAAGACTGAAGGAAGGGTTGCCAGGGAAAGGGGGCATTGTTGAAAGGAGGAGCTGCTCTTAGAGGTCTAAAGACCTGCCAGCAAGCATCTTTTGGTAGATACCTGAGAGAGGAGGTTTTTCCTCAAGTGCTCATGTCCCCAGCGAAGAGACCACAGTCCAATGCCACTACTTCTGAGAGACTTCCCTTAGAGGGAAGATGCTCGTGACTTTGCTTGAGAAGATGAATATTTCCCCTTCTCAGACAAGCTTGTAGCCGACCATACTTCCCCAGCATCTCAATAGATGCGTGCCGTAGTTAATTAGTAGAATGTTGCTAAACAAAGACAGCTAAATAATTGTGTGTTTCACAGAATTTTATTTCTTAACTAGTATCTCTTAAAAATAGCACACTCCATATGAGAGTTTTCCTTTTACTTAAATCATGCTTGAGAAATTGTGTTTCAACAGCAATTTTTCCACTTACAGGAAGAAGGGGCCATAGGGGTGAGCAGATGACCCCCCCGCAAAGAGGGCAGGCAGAAGGCCCCACCTGCCCTGGTGACACACAGCTCTAACTTCTCCCAAGACTCCAGGGTAGGACCCTGAGAACACAGGAATGTGGATGGCCGGACCTCTTCGGTAGCCCTCTGCCTCCTTTGGGCTAGAGACACCACTTTATCCCCCACACCTTTCATGGAGTAATTCTCCAGCCAGCCTGGACCTCCTGGACAACCACAGAAAGGAGAAACTAGCAAACAGGAAGCCAGGTCACGTTCCTGGCCACACCCTCTACCCCATACACATTCCTGGAGGAAGCGATCAACCTCTTAGGCTCTCTCACTCCAGAGTTGTAAAGTGACTAAATTGAGCCAGACACCGTAAATTAACACAGATTTTAAAGTACAGCAACCCAAACCAGAAACCAGGATGATCCAGAAAGGTTCTTGCGAACCAGGGACAGAACCAGATGACATTTCAGCCTGAAAGGCTCGTTTGTTTCAGCCCCACTTGGGCAATGTGAGGGTCCATTGGCCTCTCTTTATGGCACTGTATTCAGAATTGACTCATCACAGGTCTATTAGGAACCCGGGACCTTTTTCGTCCCCTCTCATTTGCAGCTGGTTTTATCTCTTTGCCGCGATGATTTCCACTGACCCTTCACCAGAAACCAAAACCCCACATGCCTCCAACATGAGATTTTCACAGTTATTCCAACTTGAACACAGGCTCTTTTCCTGGAAGTTGTCCTGTGAGCCAAACAGATTCCTTTTCTCAATGGGGGAGACACAGAAGGCAAAGCAGGAATCCATTTCATGGAATGTTGAAGAAGCTCTTGAGGCTTTCTTCTTCATCCCCAGGGTTTTGACGGAGGCCAGAGGGTATGAGAGAGGATGCAGATGGAAGGTGTGACCAGCAAGCTCAGGGGAAAGAAACGCAGCCATAGAGATGCCAGGGCAGAAGGGACAGTCGGTATGAGGGAGGACGCAGGCAGGGTACAGGTGAAGGGCTGTGAAAATGGTTGTTTCCTCCCAGTCAGAACCCACTCAGCCTCACTACCCAAACTGTCCCCGAGAGGCGTCTTTCATATTGCATCCACCTTTTCCTACTCTCAGTCTCTGTCTTTCAAGACATCCAATCCCAGCTCCCCAAGGAGAAGAAACCTAGACAAATCAGTGAGCCTCTGAGCATGGTGATGAGTTCAAGTGGACTAGGGACCAATCAGAATGACCTTCAGGGTGGCTGACAACTACAGGTAAGTAAATGTTCTTGTTTATGTTGTAGTCAGATCAAAGGGCCTGCTGAAGCAATGCGGACAAGATGCTACTCACAAGGCAGTGCTGAAAGCCCAAGGACCCGAATCCCCAATAGCATCCCGATGCCAGTCATGTACAGAATCAGCATCATGCTACATTCCAAGCCACACAGGCCAAAACCACATGGATGTGTTCTCATGTGTATGTGTTCACACATGTGTGTCAATTTTGTTTAACATCACTCAAAATCAAAATAGTGATAACAGACAGTTCAGACTAGAGAAGAAAAAGCACCCAACGAGACAGCTTCAGCTTCTGGCTCACCCACAGGACAGCCATGTGAGCTTGAAGAAGCCACTTACCTTCCACAAACCTCCATTCCCTCACCCATGTAATGTACATAAGAATTCATGAGCTGAAGGGTTCAGGGTGCCCAGGCTCTTTCAGTTCTGGCGGGATCTGACGCATGGTACCGGATGCAGTGGGAAACCGCAACATTCCAAGCAGAGAATTCACACCAAAGAAAACGTGGTCCAGATTCTCTAGTCCAGGCCTTACACAGCTGGCCAGGGCATAGACCCCTGCCCAGGGGATCCACTGCAGTGTGTTCGCCAGCTGAAAAAGAGGTGCCACATTTCTGGGCCCGGCATCAGAAGAGTAGAGACTGAAGACTTTCACACCAGAGACTGCTGGGCTCACAGAGAGAGGGGTGAAAACGGAGTCCCTTCTACCTCACGGCCTTTGGGTCTGCTAGGCACATGAATGGCCCACCTTCTCCCTCCTGGAATGGGAGGGGAATTAACTCTGGGTTCTGTGAGTTACTTTGCACTCCCAGGAGGAAAACAGCTATATAGCTATAAGGAGGTGATTAATTTTATCTCTCTAAATGCCTCAGTATCATTTGCCAAAATGATGATTTATTATTTAGACAACCTTTATATTTCCAAGGGGCTTTAACATCATTTATAGTGTGAAAGACATAGAACTGATGCCAACTTGGAAAACCAGGCATGGTGAAGAGTCGAGCAAGAGACGGGAGTTATTTATCTACAACCAGAGAAGGCAGATGAAGGACACAGGAAGAGCCATCCATTACGTGCAGAGCAGGGCTGCAGAAGGGGGCAGCCTTCATCCGTACAATTGGGGCGGGGGTGGAGGGGAGAAGTGGGATAGACCACTGGGAGGAACGTTTTCTTCAGTGGTGTAGCTCTGTTAAGCTTTCTGTGCTCCTGCTAAGTGACCCTAATTAAACTCATTGTTTCACTTCTTAAAAAAGACATAAAGTGGAAATGGAATTAGTTGGGAAAAGAAAAGAAATCAGTAAGAATGGGAGGGTAACAGGGTTACTATGATGAAAATACACTGTGTGTGTGTGCGTGTGTGTGTATGTGTGTGTGTGTGCAGATAATGAAACCTATTGTTATATGTAATTATTATATGCTAAGGAAACATTTCTTTAACTAATGGGATAAATGACATTGCAGCTAGGCTAACGTAGACTGGACATGTGGTGAGTGACAGAAAGCACTGTTTGAACATGTATTGGCTCTTAGCACATCTAAAAGCTGATTTCCCGTTTATGTACCTTCTTCAACACAGGTAGATGAAAAAATGCATCTTCAGGAATGGAAGAGGATAACTAAGGGGCGAGCTGATCTTTCAGAAGGGAAAGTATATTAATACAGCAAACGCTCCCTACCATGAGCCAAGCCACAGCAGGAGCTGGAGATTGGAGTATATCACTGTGCAGAGGAAACAGATCCGAAGACCTGTGAGTGGAGGAGGAACCTTGCCAAACCCAGTCCCTCTGCTTCTTGGGGGAAAAAAAACCTAGGTCTGTAGACCATGTTTCATCTGGAACGCAGAGAAGTACTTGATGGGATGACAGAGCAGATGGAGATCTGGGGGCCAGGACAAGAACAAATTGATGGATTCATAGCTGGCAGAATTGTAGTACCCAAAGAGGGGCCACCAGAAGCAGCATCTCCCGTGGGATATCACAGGCTCTGCCTTCTTTGGCATCTTTATCAAGGCTTAAATGAAACCATGAAAGCGATGCTTATTCAATCTCAACTTCTAGGATGCTTGGCCAAAACCAACCAGCTGAAATGAACAGTTTTGCACGCTTAGGTTCAAAGCCATCCCATCAGAGCTACTGTAGATCTGTCGACTGGCAACGATACTGCCAGACTGCACACCCGCAGCCAAGCATCTGGGCATGATGGACACACCATCCCAGTGTCGCCAGCCTGCCTCCATTGGAGAGAGAGCCCCAACAGGAAGACCTGTCCTGGCCATCTCTTCCATGATGACCCTCAGTCACATGCCAGAACTGTGGCTGCCAACACTGCACCTGTCTAGTCTTGTCCTATATGACAAATTCAATTGATTGTTTGTATAACCTCTGTTTAGTGAGTGTAACAAATTGCCCTCAGAATTTAGTGGTTTGAGACAATAATGTTTTATTATCTCTCAAAATTCTGCAGGTTGGATGGACTCAGCTGGGCAGTTCTCACTTGGGCAACTCAGAAGGTGCCAGTCAGATGTTGGCAGGGCCTGTGGCTCTCTGAAGCCTCCACTAAGCTCATTGCCAACATGGCTCACTCACGTGGCTGGCAATGACTGGACTTCCAGCTAGGATCTCACCTGGGGCTGTCACCTAAAGCATCTACGATAGTCACCCCAATGTGGCATGGTCAGTCTACAGGAGGTAACCAGGTTTCCAGATCATGCTCAAAGCGAGACTCTCCACAGACGGAAGTACGAACCAGAGCATGTTCTAACTTCAGATTTCCCAGGACATCAGTGTCTTTGTCACATGTTACCCAACAGGCCAGTCATCGGGACAGTTCAGTTGCAAAGGGAAGATAACTGGACTCCACACCGGCTAGGCTGAAATGCAGAGAGCATGCTGCTTGGGAACATTGCTTTAATATCTTCAAAGGACCTGACAGACTACATATTGCGGAACAACGACGAGAAAGATTCGAACTGGAAAGAAAGAACACCACCATCCTTCAGTGTGTCCTGCAGCATGTCCCCTTCCAGGAACTCTGGATCTAGATCTTTTAAACTCTTTGTACACCAAATACCACCATTTCCCCATCTACCTTCTCCCCTACACTCTCTTTCCAGGCACTCATTTCCGCATCTTCCAGCGCTTGACTCTCACCTAGCCCTGCTTCTTTCTCGTCTCCATTCCGGCATTCACACCAACCAGAAATAACAGCCTCACCTTATTGGACACACAGGAAGCCTCCCAGCACTTAGGCACTTGTAAACACCAGGATTCAAACAGCTAGAAGTGTGAACCCTTCTGTAAACATTCAAAGAAAACTCCCAGGGAAATCGTATTTGTTTTTACTATCTTGGAAGTCTGCAAAAAGCAGTCGCTCACAAAGCCCACTGCTCCATATGGCAGTTCTTTCCTCTGAGGCTTGCAGAAGGCGGGCAGGGAGAAGCTAACCGGAGCCCTTCAGCATCTAATAGGTAGATCACAGTTGAAAGCCTCCTACCTTGGTTCCCCATGCCTCTTCTCCTTGTCACTGTCACTTCAGGCATCTCTTTACAATGCCATAGCCTTTGGCCATGGACAGGGATGCTACCACAGATACCTGGCTTTGGGCAGGAAACGGTCTTTGTATTAAGGACACCAGCACGAATCCTCGTGTATATGAAGCTCAAGGAAAGCCATACTAATTTCCTGGACAGCTACTGAGTTCTCTATCATAAACTGTCTCGTGGGAATAATAGAAAGAATCCTGACTGGGGCCCAGAAGAGCTCAGATATGACCTTAGCCAAGCTGGGTCTCTGTTTCCCCATTGTAAAATGGAGATGATAATGTTGAGCTTTTAATGCTCTAGGAGGGGCGCACAAGTATTTCCTCTGTTGTGGAGCCTGAGACAAGACCCATGCTCAACAGGCAGGCCTCCTTCCTACTGCATTTCCAGAACCTAAAGAGATTGTGTGGCCCCTTCCAGTGAACAGGAAGTTCCAGAGGCCTCTAGGGATGGTGATGAGAGCTGGAAATTCTGGGCTACCAAGAGGACCTTGATGGCATCAGCTCTGCCGCACATTGATGTCCTCTTCTCCCCCCCCCCATCTTTCTCTGTCATCATCTTCTACTTCTGAGACCTGCCACGCAGTGTTGTCTGGGAAGGGCGTCTCTCTGAACTGACTCCTTGCCATGAAGAGACAAGTACATCTTTGCTCCAATCCAAACATTCTTCAGAACAACTTTTATTCCAAAACAATTATCGGAGCAGCTACAGGTGCAGGGGGAATGGGGGGAAGTGTAACCTCAGCGCCTGGGGAAGGAATGAAGAAGGTGAGCGGTCCTCGTTTGGTTGACTATGGCTGTTTCCCTGGAGCCTGGATCTGAGGCAAGGGTGCAGGTGTTGATGGGAAATCACCAAGGGTATGACCTCCACAGGACTCTCGCTTCTGTCCATCTACAGCAACAACCTGCTACTCAGACTCCATGAACCACCCTAGCACTTCTGAGAAGGACGCACTTCTGAGAAGGACACAAACCTCCTCTGAGGTAACTGGCCATAAATTTCTTAAGAGCTATTTTAAAATGGAAAGGCCTCCGATGTAACTCCGATGTGTGTCTCCGCTGAGGCAAGATGGAAACAGAAAGCACTCTGGTGAGAGCAGGCTCTCCAAGGGGAGGCTGGAATCATCCAGCTCACAAACGGCATAAGATTACACTCTGCCACTTTAAATGTCACATTGAATAAAATCGCAGGCATTCCTGGAAAGTATGCAGGCAACTTCCTGGCCGTAGGGAGTAAACTCCTTGGCAAAAGAAATGGAAGAAGAGCGTGCATATATTGCCTAGTGTCCACCACCACTCCACACGCCCCATCAAGTGCTCAGCTCACCGCACCGGCAGCAGCCGTGTCCTGAGTGTGGGGTGTCTGCCTTATGCCTGATTGTACCTACTGTGTTCAGTTATTTCTCAAGCATAGCAACCCAGAGAGTATCCTGGAGCCTACCGTGCAGCAATATGGCTTATAGGGACTCATGCTGAGTTACCATTCATTCATAGCGACACAGAGGCGACCTGGAGCCGACCGTGTGGTAACATAGTAGATGAGGGCAGGAGCCACAGGCCAGGAAGGCTGGCTACCATTCAGAAGGGTGAAATCAGAAGTGGGGTGTTCGCTTCCTGAGGAACACTTTGCACCCAAGACAAATCCTCAAGAAGGCAGAGAGAATCTAAGGGGGTCCCTCTACCTCACTCCCATCACCCCCTATTTCAACACTGCCATCTACTTTCCATATTTAGCCAACATTGGAGACACAACAGTCTTGGAACAGTCTCTCTGTTGGGACCCACTTGGTGTGTAGGCCCAGGCACTGACTTCCCCACTCGCTTTTGTACCAAACTCGGGTTAGAAAAAGGATAGTCGACAAAGACCGGGTGCAGGTTTGTGGCACACAGCTGCCTCGGACTCCTAGTGTCACTGCTCCCAGGCACACTGACATTAGCACGGGAACTTTGCAGCATCAAAAGCAGACTTCCACCCCGCAGCACAGAAGTAAGCCTCCTCGACACAGGAGAAGATCCACTTCCACATTCTCTTCAGGTCTGCAACCTGCTGGAGGAGGACCATGCACACAGCCGGCCTTCCAGTCCGGGTTCCCTGGCCTTCGGAAGCAGCCTAGACTGTACTTCAGTCTTCCCGAGTTTCCTGTGCTACAATCCACGCTGAGGACCCCGAGCCTCCTCTTGCCTCTGCCATCCCATGCGTCTATGCATCACAGCAAAAACCGTCTAACACACAAATGGATAACCCCACAGTCGCTCCAGAGCGGCCCGCCCAACACAAATCTCCCCACATAAAGCTCATCTGAGTTCTGCTGCCCTTGTTCCTCAGTAGTGGGAATGGCGGTGTCAATACTCTGAGTCAGGAGCAAGCGCGGAAGTTTCCAGGAAAAGAGGAAGCAGCTGAGGCTGATGGGGACAAACTGCAGGCATCTCTGACAAACATCAATAAATAAACCCCGGCAGTCAAGAACTTGCTGGTAAAGAGTCACTTGGGTACTAGATTTTCTGGCTGCTTGACTTTGTACGGAATAATCCGGATATATTTTGCCATGATTAAGGGCCCAGCTTCCATCCCTGAACTGTAACCTCTAAGTATAACCTGCCCTATTTTTTGCTTCTGGTCCAAAAGGACAGTCTTTAAATGTTGGGAGGTAAGGAAGAAGAGGAAGGGAGGGAGGGAGGAAGGGACAGAGGAAGGGAGGGAGGGAGGGAGGAAGGGAGGGGGGAAGGGAAATAGGTATTTCACATATGTGCGCACTAAATTAATTAATAACAGAAATACTAATTAATCCCACAAGAGAAATTGTACACAAACTGCAGAGTACAGACCACCCAAGGTCTCCTATCCACAGACAAGGAAAGGATCTGGGACCAGCCTTCCTAGAGGAGGCAGCTGGCATTCTGTCCAACACGGACAGCGACACACAGAAGGACTGACGGTCACGACCGTCATCAGCTATATAAGCGCAGGCAGTAACTGAGGGCCATGCAATCTGCATAGAGTCCACCGGGGACCCGAACTCAGATCTATCTGTCTCCCACACTGCCAAAGAGTGTAAGAAGAGACATCCTGTTCTGCCCGCTGAGGAAGCAGGACACAGAGCCAGGAACACAGGCTGCGGCTCCATCACTTACCTCTGACACTTACATAACCGCCCTGTGACTCAATTTCCAGCCCCCGGTGTGCTGATGAATGGACGTGACACAAACCAGGGGACCAGAGTGGTAGGCATGCCATTCTTTGTACTACACTGCTGACTTTTTTTTTTTTACTTTGGGAAATATTCATAATAAATTGGGAAACAGCAAAAAGTCCTGAGGTCAAAGCTGATATATGACCCCATCAAAAAAAAAAAAAGAAAAGAAAAGAAAAAGTCCCTGGCATCAAAATAGCAGAATAAAAATAGCTCCATCAGACAGCTGTGCCAACCTTCTCATCGTGTCAGGGGAATATAAATTGGTTTAGCCTTTTTGGAGGGCAGCTGGCAACATCCATCAGACTTTTAAACAAGCCAAGTTTTTCCTTAAACTTTCTATTTTAAAATGATATTGATCACACAGAAAAGTTACAAGACTCAATCTCCCAAATACCTTCCCCCCTGACTCCACCAATTTCCAACATTATTTTTCACATCTGTTTGCCCGTTCTTCCTCCCTGCACATACTTTAACAAATAAAATATATCATAACATATATGGCTTTTGCATTATACATAGTTTGTTTTCCTTGATATAGTGTGTTATATTACACACACGTTTGTTTTCCTTGATGACTCCTCCAAGAGCTGGTTGAGTACATCATGGTCTTTTGCTGATTAGTTCTTGAGTATTGTTTTCTTTCTTTTTTCCCTGCTTTGTATTTCTTTTCTTTTTTTTTTTTTTGCTTTTTTAGGTATTTTGTTTGTTTGTTTGTTTGTTTGTTGAGACAGGGTTTCTCTGTGTAACCATCAATCCTGGCTATCCTGGACTTTTTACCCTTTGTAAATCAGACCGGCCTTGAACTCACAGAGATCCACCTGCCTCTGCCTCCCAAGTGCTGGGATTAAAGGCGTGCATCAGCACCACCACCTGGCCCTGAATATTGTTTTCTTAAGAAAAAAGATATTCTCCCATTTGGCCACAATGCTATTATCAAATTTGGGGAATTGAATATTTTTGTTACAATTATTTTATCTAATTAGATACTCTATTTTAATTTTAGAAGCTCAGATTCCAAATCTGTCAATTATCCAAGTGTGCACTAGAATAAATTTTTCCTAGCTCAAGATTACATATTTATAATGCATTACAGTCACTTGTCATATTGGTCTTCTTTAATGTGGAGCCATTTCTTTAAATAGTAACAATAATAATAATAACAATAACAGTGTTCTTAAAAGCTTGGCCTGAGCTCGATAAATTGTTAAAAGCATTTCTCTGGTCTTTTCCCTGGAACCCCTGAGCCAGGCACCTGGAATTTCTGTAGTTATGAGGTGGGAAAAGCCTGAATCTGAATTTCTAAGACACTCCCAGGGGAATGGCACACCCTGTTTTTCAGTACACACTTATGGGGTAGCCAAAGAAGGACTTTGTGCAAAGCTGACCTAGACCCTTGCTAGAGGCATCTTGTTTTCCTTTGGATGAAGCCTGTAGGCCATGGCATCTGGAAGTCGGGGTGCAGTAAGCATGCTGAGCCGTACGTCACAGGAACACCCCTCAGACTCTCGGCAGCCAGAAGTCTAAAACAGAGAGAGTCGTCACTGAAATGGGCTTCTCAGCTGACCCTGCCTCCCAGAGATAGCAATGCCCTTAAAGAAGGAAGTTTCTATGTTATTAGCACAAACCCACTGTCTCCTCCAAGAAGCCATCGGGTTACCCTTGCCCCTCTGATGTCTCTGCTCTCAAAATCTGACATGACTACGCACCAGGCCTTGGCATGAGGAGCTCATGTGACCCATGGCTATCCCAGGCAGCTGCCCCTTCGCTGTGCCACTGTCCCTGTTCTTCCTTACTCCTCTCACCCATACAAGGCTCCCCCTCACAAGAGGTCCCTTCAGTGCTAGGTTCCTGATCTGATCTCTCTCCAGGTCACTCAGTTACACACTTGCACACTCAGTTACACGACTGCCAGTCTCATCTCCATAACTGGTTCTCCAAGGTCCCTTGCTGCCCCTGATTTTGATAGCTGAGTCCCCTGTTCTATCACCATAGAAACACTAGTATCAGCCTTCCCCTGTGTGATCCTGGGCAGTGTGACAGAGATGCAATTTACCCACCCATGTTTTACCAGACACCAGCCTATGCCAAGTCCCAGGCTTGCTTTGGGGGGACGCAAGAAAAATCAGACACTGGGGACTAGGCAGATGGCTCAGCAGTTAAAGTCATGCCAAGTAAACAAGAGAACCGGGGTTCAGATACCCAGAACCGGTGTAAATGCCAGGTGGGCAAGGCAGCTAGCCTGTATGCTCCAGTCTTGGAGAATGGAGGATGGGGAATGGATTCCTGGAACAAGCTACCTAGTGAGACTAAGAGCTACCAGCAAGGTGTGCATTCAACTGAGACACCCTGTTCTCAGTGAATAAGGTGGAAGACGATCAAGGTTCTAGAATCAGTTTCAGACCACCACACCCTGCTCCCCCACAACACACATATGAATGTAAGACACAAATAAAAATAAGAAAGCAAAAATAAATACATAAATTTCAGACAGCAGAGGTGTCTGTAAGGCTCAGAGTCAGGAAGTGAAACAGCCTCAGCCACACATTTGTAAGTGGGGACAAAGGGCCCAGGTCAGCATTCACTCTTCGATTACACACAAGACTTCCACATCCCTGTTATGTGTCCCCTCCTCTACAACTGTCATGATCACCAAACATCATGTAACACAGACACGGGTGAAGCCTCTCCAGCTCTGGCAAGTGTGGAACCCTGAGTCCACCGTGCAAAGCTCAGGTGCAAACCAAAGTGAAACCATGACTCTAATGCATGACAAGCCTGAATGGCTGCAAGTGCCCCAAAGTCCAAGAGGCCAAGAGAAAGGTGTTGAGTATCCTGGAACATTCAACAGCCTATCAAATGGGCCCAATGGTGGGAGAGTCTGGGGGTATGCCTGGGGGTGCTTCTGGTAACCTCCCTTCACAAGATACTCTGTGAAGAGGAATCGTACCTTTTTTTCCATTAAAAGGAAACCTCAAGGGGCAGGGAACATGGTTCAGTCAATAAGTGTCCGCAGCATAAGCATAAACAGCTGAGTCTAGATCCTTGATATCTATGTATGGAGTGGTCACACATGTCTTTAACTCTTGCACTGGGAGTGGGGATCAGATTCATGGGGCTCTTGGCATTTGGTGAACTCTGGGTTCAGTAAGAGATCCTGTCTCAAAAATATAAAGTGGGGAGTCACAGTAAGAGATTCCCAATGTCATCATCCAACTTCCACACACACATTCACACACCTGCATGCACACCTACACATACACACACATACCTTCACACAACTGCATGTACACCTGCACGCACACACACTGCACACACACACACACACACACACACACACATAGACTTACACACAGAGACAGACACTCACACATACACTGTAGAAGGAAGGAAGAAAAGAAGGAAGTAAGAGAGGGAGGGAGGGAAGAAGGGAGGGAGGGAGGGAAGAAGGGATGGAGGGAAGGAAGAAGGAAGGAAAGAGGGAGGGAGAGAGGGAGGGAGGGAGGGAGGGAAGAAGGGATGGAGGGAAGGAAGAAGGAAGGAAAGAGGGAGGGAGGGAGGGAGGGAGGGAGGGAGGGAGGGAGGGAGGGAAGGAAGGAAGGAAGGAAGAAAAAATAAGCCCTAAATCAAAAAATAGCTGAAAGAAGACCCTGATAAAGACATCTTCGGACCTCTCCAGCCTCCTCCTGCTCCCACCATCAGGCAGGTGGGGCTACCACACAGTGTGCCCCTGTCTCACATGCCCAGGCATATAGTAGAGAAAAGGTTGGAACTTGGGGTGACCAATGTCACAGGCATAACCACAGAAACACAGTCCCAGGTAATCTGCACTATGGACTCCTGCTGAGGGTCACACTTCCATGACAGAAGTCCACTCCTAAGTCTTGACTGTCCTCCTCGACCTGGGTATGAACATCTTCCCCAATAACTGACAACCCATCCCCAACTTACACCTAGAATGAAACCCAGAAGGCATAGTAGATAGTCTGACAGAGAGACAACTGATAGTCTCCGAAGTCCATGGAGCAATGCTACTTGTCAGGCAGTGGGTGGGTGGAGGCATTCTGATGCCTCCAACAGTCACCCATGTGGAAACGGTATCCATAACGGGCATCTCAACTAAATAACACGAACTAAAGATCTGAACGTCTATCTCACCAAAGAACGTCTATGAATAGTGATAAACACACATAAACCCCATCACCAGCCACTGGGCAAATGGGGCTGGAAACCAACAATGTCACACCATCTCACACCCACCAGAATGACTACATTTCCAAAGACTGACAATAGCAATTGTTTGAGGGGATGAGGAGCCATAGGAGTCTCACACACAGCTGGGGTGTGCACAATGGCACAGTCACTGTGGGACACAGATTGACAGTCTCTTACAAAGTTAAACATACATTTGCTATTGTATTCAACATTTCTACTTTTCAGTATCTCTCCAAGAGGCATGAACACAGTTTCCATTCTGTATCTCACAGGCATGTGCCTGTTCACAGTAGCTTTACCGATACACAGCTAAACACTAGAAACCAGAAACAAATGTCTATCCCCTGACAAGCAGATGAGGTGCTTTAGACACATGTCTGCAATGGAATAGTACTCAGCAATAAAGGGGGTTGATACCGCAGCATAAAAGAATCTCAGCTGTATCTGCTAAGTGAGAAAAGCCAAACAAAACAGCAAGAGTTCCAGGTTATATGAAGTTCTGGGAAAGGTAAAACAGACTGAGAAACCAGACCAGGGGTTGCCAGAGGCCAATGATGAAGAAGGGGAAATGATGATAAGGAATGGCCGTGGACCTGTCCTATATAGTAGTGTTTACATGCTGGTGACATGCCAGCCAGGGAATGCCGCAGTGAAGACTTCATTGTCTGAGAGTTACACTTCAAGAAAGCTCCTATTTTCGAAGACTAGACCTGGTCTCAAGAAAGTATTCTCGCATCCTTAGTGTTGGGACTGACACTCAGCCTGCACATGATTAAATATGTTACAACACAGGGCCACTGGCACCTGACTACCAGTTCCCACTGCCGGAGCCTCTGAGTTAGCACCATGTCCCCCTTCTTCTCTGGACCCTGGTACCTCTCTTATAGCTAACGGGCTAATATCTATTCAACAGAAACCTTGTGGGCCAGCTAGACTTGGCTCCACACCAAGTGATAGGAAAAGAAATGGTTTATACTCCACTCTAGCTCAGTTGAAGACAGACTAAGCTACCCCCAGGCCCACTTCATTAGACAGCACATTCTCCACGGAGAAGGAGCCCGATTCTCCACTGGGAAGGAAAGGAAAGACAGCTTGAAGTTTATAATGATTCTTGGCCTGCCAAAGGCCTCCGTGTGGAAATTGGTGTCCTGGCTACCTGTGACATTAGCATTTCACGGCATGGAACCTAAGCAAAACAGAGCTTTGAAGAATCAGAAGGTTGGAAAAATCAGTTACAACAAGGATGAGAAACACTGGTTTATGTGCAAAAATCACTTAACAAGAAAGCGGTGTATATCCCAGCCCAGAGGGTAGGCTTTCTCACATGGGGCATCCACTCAGGCAGTGGGTCACCACTGCCCACGTGGTAAGATGGACAGGAAGCTCGGTGTGATGTGAAAGAATTATAGCCACACTGGATCCCAAGGTCCTCCCTCACAGAGTACCCCTCCAGAGAAAGTCAGTTCCCCTCTCTCCCTTAGATAAATAAGCAGGGACATGACTTTATCTGGTCTCGTAGTTAGTGTCATCAACTTGACAGGATCCAAAATCCTAAGGGATGGACCTCTTGGGATGCCCAAGGGGGAGCTATCTGGAATACATTTATTGGGGTGTGAAGATGTATCCACAGTGGGTGGGACCATCCTGGTTTGGATGCTAGACTATATGAAGAAAGAAAGTGAGCTGAGAAGCTGTGTGTAGCCACTGCTCCCTACTTCTAACCGAGGTCATAACGTGACCAGATGTTTCAGGCTTCTGCCATGATGACTTCCATATCATAATGGGCTGTGCCTTGAACTCTGAGCTAACATAAACCATTTCTTCCTAAGATTGGCTTTTGTAAGAAGAGTATTCCTTACAATAGAAATGTAGGTAAGAGGCCAAGGTGTCCGCACCTTTACCAAGCGAAGACTACACATGAATGAAGGCGTTAACTGGACCAGCGCACTGGTGTCCACAGAGGGACTAAAGGAAGCCCAGGCTGTCCTCTCCCCACCACTGGATCTCTCTGTCCTTGTCTGGAGCCTGTAGCGGCAGAGGCACACACAGCATATCCGTTCGTTGTTTCCAGCGGGTGTTAAGTAATGAAGACAACTTCCAAATGAGAAGAAATTAAGCGCCGGAGCTGAGTCCCCGCTTTGTCAAGCTCAGTCGAGCCAGCGCCTCCTTGGAACGCTTGCTTTGTGCCTGATACATTATGACAAAGCCGTAATTGTTCTTTCAGTCTTTTCCCGATATTTCATAACAACATGAAGTGGGAGTCACAAAGGTCAGCCGCGCTGTAGAACGAGCGCTGTTCTTATTGTCCTTTTCTGAATAGTGGCTTCCATTCGCCAGGCTGCTCCGTGCCCAGGAGCCTCGGAAGCCAGGCCTGGTGCTATTTAAAGGAAGCTGCACCACCTACTCAGGGCAGGATGTTCTAATCTGCTGAATGGTCTTGTACCACTGTCTAGCCACATATCTGCAAAAGCACACACATGGGCAAGCATGTGAACACGTGCACACAAGTGTACACATGCACAGACACATGTTTATATGAACAGGCACAAATTCTCTCTCTCCCTCTCTCTCTCTCTCTCCTCTCTCTCTCTCTCTCTCTCTCTGTGTGTGTGTGTGTGTGTGTGTGTGTGTCTTCCCAAAAAAACCCACTCCAAATCCAGGAATGAAATAATAGCAACTGTCAAGTCCACGGGAGCCAGGTAACAGACACATCTGTCTTATTCCTGAGACAACAATACTCCTGTCTGGTAGGTGATAAAGAAATCCTAGGACTTTCAGTAAAGAGTGTCTCAAACCTAGGCTAAAACCTGACTCTGGGAGATTGGGGTCATGAACTAGTGGGTAAAAGCGCTGCACAAGCATGAGGACCTGAGTTCAAATCCCCCAGCACCCATGTAAAAATCCTAGCATGGCTGCTTGTGCAACTTTAGCCTTAGTGCTTGGGGACAGGGGATGGAAACAGAATTGTTGGGGCAGGATAGCCACCTGCCTAGCTTCAGGGTCAGTGACAGATCCCTTTCTCAGGGGAATAAGGTAGAGATGGATAGAGCGGAATACCCAGCTTCATCCTCCATGCATGCACAGGTACATTGCACTTCACAAATACATACAATACCACAACACACACACACTATTTTGAATTCATTCTCCACACTTGGCAGTGGAGGATCACCATCTGTGAGTGAGAACTTAGTAGCAGTTTCCTAAGTCCAAGAAGAGTCCCTCAGGCATGTTCCAGATACACACACCTCATGAGCCTCAGTTGACAGATCTCTATAATGGACACAATTACTGTCTACCCATTGACAAGATATATATATGTATATACCCATATACAAGTAAGGTATATCTTACTGCAGATATACCTTAGAGACCCGATTTCTGGAAACAGTGGATTATCTGGGCTCATTCGGATGTGATATAGGATTCTGCACGTTCTGATAAGGCTGGGAGTGAAGCCTGAGATGTTCTGAGGAAATGCACCTGGAGTCTGGGCAAGGCTCTGTTTGAGGAATTTGGGTACCACAAAAAGAGAGCAATAGAGTCCTGGCAGGATGTGTCAGAGAGCAGCTTTGTACCTGATCCCTAGGGCATCATAATTGCTAAGGAACCATTGAGATGCAAATAAATTGGTAAATACTGCAGATCCCAGAACAAGGAGAGGGGATGCTCTGACTAGTCAGGTGAGTGGAAGGAAAAGTACTTTCTGCTGTTTGGGAAAAGAAAACCACTGGTTTTCATGAGGAGCATCAGAATTGTGTTACTGTGTTTTCAAAAAGAAAAGAAAGAAAAAACTTTTCCACTTGTCTGGGAGTGGAGGAAAGTTAAAACCTAGAAAGTACAAAGATTCTCCCCTGTTGAGCTCTAGGCAGAATTTAAATGCTTTTCTTTGCATTGAGAAAGTCATTTAAGATATGAGAGAAGTGGTCTAAACTGCATGTGAGAGCACTCGTCTGTGCAAGCCTGAGGACTTGAGCTCAAATCCCCAGCACCCACATCTTTTACGTGGCATAGCTATGTGTATAAAGACAGGAGGATCACTGAAGCTTGCCAGCCACCAGCCTCGACCCAGGTTCAGTGGGGGAATCCTGTCTCAATGGAAGAAGGTGGACCATAATAGAGCAAGAAGACACCCAATATCCTCACCTGGCCTCTGTGCTCACAGAGGTGCACACAGCCACCACCATGTGTGTGTGCACACACACACACACGCGTGCACGCACACACACACACACACACACACATACACACACACAGAGAGAGAGAGATGTGTTCTGCTAAGGAGAGTAAGGGCCTGCCATATTGCACACATTTCAAAACCCAGAAGGAATAAGAGTCAAAAAGAATGTTGAAAATTGTGACTCAATACTCTGCTGGTGGGAAATAGAAAGCTTGGGTATAGCTAAACCATGACTGGCAATGGCTGGACAGAGGAGAAATGACCATCTAAGCGATCTATATGTGTGCCTTTCCTTCATTCTTGCCATCCACTGAGCATTCAACTTCCCTATGAGGTTGTTTAGGTGCGCCTGTGTCTGCTCTGGGACCCGGGTGCTGTAGGAGCAAGAAGCCATGGCTCCTCGCCACCGCTTTTACAATTAGCCCCACTGTGAGGACACTCTTCCTTGAGGGCCAAGGGGCATCACCAGAGTCTTCACACTGCTTTGCCTTTAGCCCAATGCCAATGTGCTCCACCTCCTCACCACTGGGTGCGATCAGTGTCCAGGAATAGAGAGAGCACCTAGAGGAAGCATCCTCACCAAGACAGGCACTGCTCGGCTGCCTCCAGCTTTCCATTCCTGGCTGTCTTTAACTAGGCTATCTCATCCCTAATCACCTCTCATCTCCAAGCAGGCTACCTCAGCCCTCATCTCCAAGCCGGCTACCTCAGCCCTCATCCCCAAGCCGGCTACCTCAGCCCTAGCCACCACTTTCTGGACTCTACAGCACATAACCTTCTCCTTGCTGTGCACCTAATGGCTCTTGCTCCATTATCTGGTCACCCAGAACACAGAATGAGTGCAGCACATGGCTGCCAGCCTTAGGCCCATTTCTGCTACCAGCAACTGTATGCTGACATTTTTTTGTGAGGAACCTGTCCTTTCACACCTCAAGTCAAGCAGCTGAGGTGAATCCAGAGATAACTGTCTTGCCCTGACTACCTCTAGGTCATGTGATCTAAGCCTGACCAGTGTTGGTATTTCATCCTTCTGTGACAAAGCCTGGTTCACACTGAAAGACTCAAGCCCTCATGGAGACCAATGGAATAAAAGTTAGGTGGCATTTGACAGACCAGAGGGCAGGAGGTTAAGAATTTATATGGCTATTGACAGTTCAAGAGGCCATGAGTTTGAGACTGCCAATAGCCATATGACCACTACATAGGACAGCAACCAGAGAATGGAGTCAACCAAAAGGCTGCAGTTTCTCTCCACTGACTCCGCCACACCCACTCTACATTTGTCTATATCTTAAGAGATCAACTTCAATGGAATAAATCAACCAGACTCCAATACCCTCCGCCTTAGTGTACGTGTGTGAGAGTGCGTGCGTGTGCGTGTGCGTGTGTGTGTGTGTGTGTGTGTGTGTGTGTAAGGCAGGGAACATTAGGTGTCTTACTAAACTGCTCTCCTCTTTAATTTTTGAGACAAAGTCACTGAGCCTGGAACTCACTGATTGGCTATACTGGCTAGCCAGGAAGACCACGGATCCATCCATCTCCACCTCTCCATCTCTCGTGTACAGATGTGTGCCACTGCACCTGTCTTTAACACAGTGCTGGGTATCTGAACTCAGGCCCCTGCACTTGTACAGTGAGCACTCTACCAAGTGAGGCATCTGCCCATACTGCACCTGCCTTCTTGCAAGTTCATCAGAATGAGGAGCTGGTAGAGACAGGGTAGAGAAGGAATGGAGAGAAGACAGCCAGCCTCCAACCCTATCCTGAGCAGTCTGGGCAAGAGCCACATTCTTATCTGTGTCTGGATGTTCTCAGGAGTCCCTCCATGGAACACTCTGGTCAGATTCTGATAGTGCTGGGTAGATAATGACCTGGCACTGCTGTGACCTGGCTCCACCCCATCCTCACTGGGTCCCTTAACTTTCTGCATATCTCTGGAAAGGGTTTTCTATGCTGACCCTTCAACACTACTGCCTGTTTTCTGTCGAGATTCTGGCTTATACAGATAAGAACTCAGGAATAAAGGCATCCTGGGTCCAGAGACTGTATGTTTTCCCAGAGAATAGTCATGACTCCAATCTCAAATGACCTAGCAATAGAAAGTGCTCCCATTCTGTTTTTCTGCAGCCGGAGTTGAGCAAAACATACGACTGGAAGGTAAAGCCTAAAGCCTTTGGTGGGAAACTCTGGGTGTCCACCTTCCTGAGAAAGAGCTGGAAAGGCCTGGACCTCTCATTCCACCCCCCGCCCCCACCACCTCTGACAGCACCCTGACCCTCCTCTAAGAAACACACTCCCCCAACACACTTGGCCAGTCTCTATTCTATCTCACACATACACAGGCTTCCCCAAATTCTTTCTCTCAAACACACACACACACACAACTTCGCTCTCTCTCTCTCTCTCTCTCTCTCTCTCACACACACACACACACATACACACACACATACACACATACACACACATGCGCACAAACACAATCTGTCTCTCACGTGCAATCTCTCTCAGAGTCTCTGCTTCTCTTATCTCACGCTCACATGTTCTCTCTCACACACTGTGTCTCTCATACATGTGAACACACAATGTCGGTCTCTCTTCCTCTCTCAACTTTTCTACCTCATACACACCTATATTGTCTATACCTTTTATACTCTCTCTTTCTCTCTCTCTACACACACACAGAGAGAGAGAGAGAGAGAGAGAGAGAGAGAGAGAGAGAGAGATACACACACACACACACACACACCACACACACACATTCCTTCTTCAACCCTTTCTGGTTTGAAGCCTGACCCTCCCCTCACCTCCCAGAGACAGGTGTGGAACTATGCACACATTCACCTGCACCCCTCCAGCATCCTCTTGGAAGCAGCCTGTAGTTTCCGAGCCTCTGTCTCCCCCACCAGTCCGCTGTCTAGTGAGCTCCTGGAAGGAAAGGCTGTGTTCTTGGTCTCGGTGGTTTTGGTTCTCTGTGTGGCATTTCTCACACAGACGCTCAATAGAGGTGCTCTGGGCGAGCACTGATGAGACTGGCGACGGCTGGGCAAACGCTTGCCCTGCAGCTCATCCTCCATGCTGCCCCTTACAGAACCTGGACTCTCCGATCCGGGAGTGGCTCAGCCCTTATGTGACACTCGGAGGACAAGACGCTTCACCTGCCATGTAAAGCAGCCTCTGCCACATTGGTGCAGCTGGACCAGACAGAATTCCAGTCAGATCAATGCTTATCTCCCATGCATGGCATGTCTGCTTGCTATGTTGCCCTTCAAACAGAAAGAAAGACGGCCTCCTGTCTCCAACATTGAGTTGCCCGCGACTGCTCTCAGCAATCACAGTCACATCCTGTCTGTCCCCTTTACTTTATAACAGTCCTGGAATTAAAGTTTGTGCTATTCATCTTTCTGGTGACCAACTGTGCCCCAGTAGTCTGAAGATGGAGCACCCTCATTTTGCACAATGCCAGGCACAGCATGAGAGGTGAGCAGATTTTTGTTAAATGCTGCATGAATGAGACACAATATATTCCCCATCATCCCAGCCTTCTCTCTTTTCTGTCTTCTCTCTCTCTCTCTCTCTCTCTCTCTCTCTCTCTCTCTCTCTCTTTCTCCTCTTTTCTCTACCATTTCTCTTTTGTTCTTCTAGGGCTTCTAAGAAATTCCAGTTACACACAAGTCATTCCAATTCCGCATTTGTTAGCAATGGTGTCACTCATTTCATTCCTGAGCCTGAAGTCCACATAAAACTCATGAAGAAGGTCTGCTCCCTCGCCACTCAGGGAAAGCAGTGGTAGCTCAAAAGATGGAGTGGCAGCCATCTGAAAACTCATTCATATCCAGCATCCAATGCTGGTCATGGGCAGGAACCTGAGCCAGGGGTGTGCCTAGGACATTCCTGTGACTTCTCCCTGACACCTAGGTTTCCTTAAAACATGGTACATGAGGTGTGGGGGGGGGCTCTTTATGATCTTTTTTGACCACAGTAGATGAATACAATACTCATGACTCAGTTTTAAACATTCCATTGGCCTTGTCTTTCTTTCTTTCATGAAGCTAATTCACATTATTTACCCACCTATGTGGCCTATGCTGTAGCTATCAAGATAGCTGAGAGACAGTGTCTTGATCATCAAGGTTTCATAGATCTGTGAGACACAGCAAAACATATACACAATTAAAAAGCATGTGGGATGGGCAGAGGAAGGCAGAGGAGGCTGCAACAAGACTCTGGGGCCAAGGCATACTTTCAAGGAAAGAGATACACTGGGGTGAATAACTTAGGTTTATCCTGAAAAAGATCCATAGAGAACTCAACAAGCGCATCTGAAGCCCCAGAGGCACGCCACAGCTCAGGGTCAGATGATCTCTCAGGGGGAAAAGAGCAGCAGGCGGTCAAAGCCTGTAATACATGTGCATCCATGTGTGCCTGTATGGAGCTGGGGAGGGCAGTACTGGGGGGCGGCAGGCAGTAAGGAGGGGAAGAGTCTGCATGGTGAAGGGTCTTTCTTGGGTCCTGAAAGTACCAGGGAATCAGCAAGGGAGTCACACATGTGATATGAACATGACGACACAGATTACCAAGTCATGGTCTGACATCCGAAGTATGTTCTCAGCAGTGACCTCTTGGTACTTCCTCTAAATGTAATGAATTTCCTGGTGATCCTGACACCCCATTCTTTTCCTCCACTCTTACTGCTTACCTCTATTTCTGTAATGCACTCATCCTCAGAGATGGAGAAAACCCTAGCGGGGCTTGCAGTCCTGTGAAGAGAACAGCAGATAGCCAGGAGCAGCAGCAGAGTTCAGGAGCAGAAGCAGGTCCAAGGGCACCCAGAATGAGGCCCCTTCCCTCTTCCCCAGCTCACCCTCTGGATCCAGCCTCCCTCGGCATCAGCCAGAGGGACAAGGCCTTAAGTGGATGTGCTGGCAACACCGCACAGGGAAAGCAGAGAACAGCCAACTGCAGCGCCCAGCTGTGGCTCCCAGACAAGGCAAGCTCTCTGCCACCACTGCCCATCTCCCTGCTGGTCTTGTCCACGGCCATGGCCCTCAGAGGGCAAGCCACTGTCCAGAGAGAGAGAGAGAGATGCCGAGGGATTTCCCACATTCAAAGCTGAGGTTCAGTCCAGAGCCTTCCTTTGAGTTGCTGGACAGTCAGGGAACCAACCAGAAGGCCCAGGCGGAGACAGGCAGGGCACTAGGGAATAAACAGAGGGCACTCACCTGCCCCAGGCCCTGCTTGTGGCAGGGGAGACCATGGACGGAGCCCCAGGAGACCTGCACAGTACTCTTCCCCATGCCCACTAGTGCGCACACACTGACCCTGACTACCTCCTCAGGATGGGCTCAGGTTCCACTCCGCATTTGAGCTCCTGAGCTCAACAAAGGCAAGACCTGGAGGCTATGAAGCAAAAGCAACCAATCCGTGACCCCAGGGATAACGCAGGGTTCTCGGAAGGAGTGTGCAAATGGGGGACACAATCTTGAGGTTGCTCTCCAGCTTACAGGACAGACGAGGCCGCTCTCCGCGGTGAGAAGAGCCCCAATATCAGGCACAGAAAGAGTGGCCATTTGGGGCCTTAAACAGCATCGAGCAAGACAAGGGCTAAAAGGTTCATGGTTTAGAAGTAAAAGTTCCCGAATTTAATCCACACAGAAGCAATGATACGTAGAAAAAGTGCTGAGTTGAGAGTTTGGCAAACCAGTCTGGCTCTTAGCTGAGGGCAGTGAACCTGTGAGGCGTCAGCTCCCTCGCCCGCACCCAGAACAGGCACCCAGACACTGAGGGCACGCACATCCACACATGGGGCACATGTGCTGTGAGTGGGTGGGAGGGAGTACTGTCCAGTTCCGGCTCTAGCCAGGAACTACCAGGCTGGGGGCTTCCGGGACAGTTTGCCCCCTCCTAAATCTTTTCTCCTACTCTGTCTCTATGCATTGAGGCTGCAAAGGAGACGCACCTGCGCATGCTCCCTTGAGCTCCAGCAGCCTCTTAAGCAGACGATGAAGTGTGTCTGTCTTTTCAGTGCGGAGACCCTGGAAGCCAGTGTTAAGGCCCCCGCTCCCCTTGCTTGCCCACGTTCCTCCTAACCACCCACCTCTGCCCATTTCTCTGCTCATTATCACCCCCACGAGGGGACAGGGAAGCGGAGCAAAGAGGTTAAATTCAAATCAGTCATTTTGTCACTTGCTGCCAGAAAGCAGGAGGGGAGAGATGAGGGACTCGAGGCCTCAGGTGCAGTCTGTGGGCAGAAATGAGGCCTGGTGATTCTCAGGAAACCTAGATGTTTTCACATTGGCCCAGTTCTGCCACGGAGAACTCTGGGGGAGCCTTCTACCAGCCGCCTCCTTAAGCAGTTGTTAATGGTGTTGTCAGCAGCTGAGGAGACTTTGCCTGACCTGGGAAAACATCTGTGCAGGGCCTGCTCCTCCATCCCTTTTGTCCCCTTTAGTGAGAAGGCCATCCTGTTGCTCTTGTCACTAGCAGGGTCATTAGAGTATAGTGAAGGTCCCCTGATCACGAGCTGAGGGCATCTTTCCCTAACACTCCCATCCACACAGGCTGGGAAGATGCTTTGGGAGTCGGCCACGACGGCAGGATGGGGTGTGCCTGTGAGGGTGAATGCATGGCCAACTTGATTAGACTTGCTAAGGGATTGATGAGACAGGGGCATGCGCTTGTTTCTCCAGAGAATATTAACTCATGGGGGAACATCCACCCTGAACACGGGTGGCACTATAGGCTGAGGGACCGACCTGAGGAAAGGAGGGGGAGGGGACAAGGCTAGCCCTCTCTCCCAGAGCATCCTCTTCCTTCATCAGATGGGCACTGCTCCACAAGCCTTTCTCGAAAGGTGACGGAGTCCTCCCAGACCATGAGAAAAATAAAGGTCCCCTGCTTTAAGTTGTCCATATCAACTGTTTTTGCCACAGCATCACAAAAGGTAAATAAGACCCATTTCCTGGGCTGGGATGGAGATGAAAACTCAATAAAGAGACAAAGACACCTAATGTAACTGAGAGGCACCTGGCAGAAAATTCTCCATGGTGCCCATGGGGACCATGCCACCATACTGCCAGCACTGCCTAAACTTGCTGCTGGCCCATGGAGGCTCCTTGGGCATAGTCTATCCCATAGGAGTGCTGGACCAAGGCCCCTTCTCGATGCTGACCATGTTCCTTTCCCTGATTAGTCTAGGAGGTCTGGACACTGAATGACTGAGATGACCACAGCAGAACCCTCAAGTGCCTGTGAGGACCCATGCACTAGCCTCAGTTCCTGGGGGGCGGGGGTCACTTTACCACTCATAGGACTTTGTTAGCAATGATCAATCTGCCCAGCACTGCTTCAGCTGCTGCTTTGACCCTAGAGTATTCCTGCTGTCCTCCCTCCCAGTTTGACTCAACGTTGAAGAAACTGAGGCATGGGAAAGGGGAGTGTGGTGATGCATCCGACTAGTCCCTGATCATGGTTTTTATGGAAAGTAAACTCCCATACACAAAGGACCCATTCACCATTTTCCAGGCCTCCCTGGAAGATGTGCCTAACCCTCAGAGATGTGACCAACAAACCAGCAAGATGGTCCTAAAACATCAGGGATTTTCGATGGTGTGGATGTTCCCGAGTCAGCCACTCAGGCAGCAGCCCCTTTCGGTGCAGCTGAACACTCTAACCCAAAGACCCACCTACGACTGCAACCGAAATGGAATCTGCAGACAGAGGGAGGCATTTCGCATGCAAAATTTTTCTTTTAAATATGAAATCTCTCCCAAGGCATTACTTTATTATTATAGTAATTTCCTCAGAAGGGCAGACATCCAATGCTCTGTTTCTCCACCATCTTTGGAGACAGGCAAATTTAATAGAAATATTCAGGTTCCTTAAATGGCTAGGACAGATGAGGAAGAAATACAGGGAGCTTCTCTAAGGATCTGGGTGAGGGGTATGGTCCAGATTGCCATGTGGTGACAGGTCAGGGTCTGGGCCATCTCCTTGGAGACACTGGTCTCTGTGTTTCCAGAGGAGAGACACGGGGGAGCTTTGTGGGAACTAGCTCTTTATCTTCAGTATCATCTTTCTCATCTCTTCTCCAAGGCCACGGAAACCTGGAATCTCCACTGGTCAGTGAAGAATCCAACAGTCCCTGGCTGAGCTGGCACCAAGCTCGTCCCACCCATGAATGCAGACTGAACTTCCTGCATTCCTGCACACCCTACACTTCGAGGTGGAGGGGGCAGTGTGGCTAAGACAAACCACCACCTGACTGCCCGGCTCAGCCACTTACCAGGCAGGGATTCTTTATCAAACTGTTTGGGTCTCAGGCTTCTCATCTATAAAATGGGACAGGGTTTGATGATAAAAATAAGACCCGTTTGGTAGGGTGTTGTAAACACTGAGGGAGGGGTGGGGGCTATCAGAATACTTCTCACCAGCAGTTTCAAAACGTACGGGCAGTAGGCTGCCTGTCTCTCAGTCACCAAGCATTTTGCTAAAACCGCAGCTGTCCAAGCCATTCCAACTCAGTCAGGGTAGACTCAATACCCAAATTTTCTACTGCAGTCTGATGTGGACCTGCATTTCCAGGAGGCAACTGCACCAGGATCTTCTAGGAAACCCGCACAAAGTGAAAACGTCCAGAATTCTTCCAGACTTGCTGAACTCGAAGCCAAGAGCCTTCAGCGAGTTGCCCAGGCATGCACAGGCTTCCAGACACCTTAGAACACCTGCCTGCAATGGCTGTCCTTTGAAGTTCCAAAAATTGTCTCCCACTGTTTCCCATGCTAGAATAACATGATGTTCTTGGGTCCTCGTGCTACAGAGAACTCTTTCAGACTAGCTACCAATGGTTTTTTCAACTTAATATACAAGTGTCTTTCTAATTTCTCTTTATAACAGGGTATGTTCTCAGAACATAAGATTGGAATGGGCAGGCCCTAAATCCACTGGATAGTGCAAGGCACTGAGACCAGGTGGTCTAGGTGATAGTCTCCAAGTGACAGAGCCGGAGACAAAAGGCCAGAGGCTGTGTTCTGGCAAAGGCTTGGAGAAGCGGGTGCTTGGCAGGGCTCAGAAGCCCAGAGGGTGTCTGCGGCGTTCCCCACTATCTGGCTTTTCCCATCTACCTCAGTTTCCCCATCTACCTCATTCCCCTCTAAAAGCCAGTTCAGGAAGCCCAGCAAGCCTTTGCCCTGAGCTGCTGTACCCTCCTCCCACTGGCTACAAAGGGAGACAGGCAGGAGGGAGAGGGAAGAATTGCTCTCTTTCGGTATGGTTTTCCCACATAAGGGACGACCAGTTTCCTACCTGGTGGCATGTGACTTAGAATCCCTCTGGCCCCCACCCAGCCCTCTGTTAGACAAGGTAGCAGAGAGCCTAGAACATGCTAACCCTTTCTCCCTCCCTTCTTTCTCTCTTACCTTCCTTCCATCACCCAGGCAGAGGTCACGTAAGGACTTGCCTTCCTTGGCCCACATCTCCCCATCTGGACCACACATCTCACACACACACACACACACACACACACACACGGCTCTTTTGTGCCTGCCTCAGCTTAAACTGAGAACCTGCCTGAATTCCACCCCAGAGCTCCCAGGAAGAAGAGAGACACACAAGTGGCTGAAATCACCAAGGAGAAGGCTGCCTCCCCCAGAGGCAGAGTTTGGGGAGGGCCCTGCTGCCTGTGTAGGCAGTTCATTGATCCACTCCTCTGAGAATTATTCCGTACTCATCACAAACCAAATGAGGCTGGCCCCAACCCAGGCAGGCAGGCAGGCGGGAAGGCGGCTCTGTGTGCAGAGAGGAGAAAACGAACCTGCCTGTTGTCATTTGAGAAAAGGAGGGAGCGAATGGTGTGTTCTACCCTGCGTGCTTAGCAGGGACAAAACGCCGCTTTAATATTCTGCTGAATGTGGTATTTCTTTTAACCCTTACAGAAATTTTCAATCCACAGAATGAGGCTTTCCTGTCAAGAAACTGGTAAAGCTCCTCCACCCCCTACACCGAGAGGAGGGCCTCAGCTCTGAAGTGGACCCTTCCAGCAGGCCTGTACACCAGGCTGAATGTACACAATGGCACCCATGAGTAGCTCCATGGCGAAGGCAAAGGGGCTAGTCAGAGAAAAAGAAAAGTACGGAGGGAAGAATGTGTCCTGGCGCCTAATTTGTTCCCACTCATTGCTTTGCAAACTATTTCACATAAATATGCATGTGTCCGTGTCCGTGTCCGTGTCTGTGTCCGTGTGTGTGTGTGTGTGTGTGTGTGTCCCCTCCTTCATCTATTGAGACTCAAAACCAAAAGCAGACGTCCTAAAGTGGACATCTATCTGCTCTCTGACACCGAATCATTGACCCTGCAGAGGCACTAAAAGCGACAGACCTGACCAGTCACCACCCCAGCCCACACAGTCTTGCAGGTTACCCCACCGTTCAACTGCTCTCACCCGGCTTTGTTGCAGGGTTGGTATCTATCGCTTTCTATTTCAACTGCTTCAGCACGTGTCTCCCGATGAGTCAACCTCAAGCCTATGCTGAGGTGCTGACCACACTCCACGCCAGTCTAAACCCTGCACATTCCAAAAGTCAGACACACACACACACACACACACACCCCACACACTTCACGAAGACCAACAGCCTGGTAGGGCAGCAGGAGGTCGAGGGCAAACAAAAAGCCACGTTGGGAAAAGCAAGAATGCAGCTTTCTATGTATTAGTCGCTGCTCCTCTCTCCATCATAACCACAGGTACCGGACGGAGCAAAGATAGTCTTTGCCACGGCTAAGACATCTTCGTTGCTGTGACAGGGTGGGGCGTGAAGTATGCCCGTTTTTCTTGGAAAGGGGCAGTGCTTTCAGGAAGGGTCAGGCACACTGGACCAATGTTGGTATGGAGTTTCAACTGAACAAGTCAGTTTGCCTGAAACCCGCAACCGGGCGGCAGAGTCAGCTCTCAGATGGGAACGCAGCAGGGGAAACCGAGAGCTGCGACTCTTCCACCCAGAGTGTCCGGGTGGAATCGCCTGACAAGCAACATACATGTGGAGTGGGGTTTCGAGCAGAGGTGGAAGAATCTCACCCCAGAGTTGCTCCCTTCGAGCTGACTCTAACTCTGCTCCCCTCCTAAAATGCCCCCCCAGGAGGTGGCGGGCACCGCAGTTCCGCTGGGAAGATTGGGGGCGGGGAAGGGGGCGGGAGGCGGGGGAGGCAAGCAGGGATTTCCCACGGGGATTCGCGGGAGCCTTGAGCGCCTGGGCTCCCGGGTGCGCCGAGCAAGAGGTCCGCTTAGCGGGTTAGGATGGCACCAGCCGGAGGCACAACCACGCTGAGCCAGCAGGGATGGTGTCTCTAAGGGAACTCGCAACCACGCAGTCTCTTCTCCCCCCAGATGAGTTTAGGCAGGACCAGCACTCACCCCAAACCACCCCTACTACAAAGCTCAAAAGGCAGAAAAGGTGTCCACCTGCTCTTGCTGTCCCTGGAAGATTGTAGCCCGGCAGGTTCTCAGACTGATTCCCCCCCAGGGTGCGGTCAATGGACTTGGCGCCCCTTGTTTGCCAGCCACTTGCCAGGTACCGGCTTGGAGCTTCTCTGATCCCCAGCGCGCAGCTCTCGCCTGCCGAGCCCAGAGTCCCGAAGCCTCAGACTGCGAGCAAGCTGGGAAAGGGAGAAGGCGCGCCACAGCTCGCCAGCGCACCCAGGCCTGGGAATGAAAGAACCCAAGGTGCCGACTCTAGGAGCCCGGTGGCCCGAGGTATCCCTTCTCAGACCAGCTTCTCCCGGAGCTAAGGAGCTTGCACCGCAATGCAGCGGGATCCAGGCTCTCCGAGCCGGAGATGCCCGGGGATCATGCTGTCTGGGAGCACCGGGGTGCGGAGCGTGGAGACTCTGCGAACCAGCGGCGGGTGCTCAGAGTCGACCCGGGGCATACCTGTGGGTACCGCCCCAGATTAGTGCCCCATCTCCTCCCAGGCTCTGGAACATCCTTGCCCTCGGGCACCAGAGTGCCTCGCTACACCGAGCAGCCAAAGCAGCTCCGAGAAGCGTGCGGCACCCGAGAACTGGCAGCTGGCAGCCGCCAAGTTGCGCCACGAAGGGTACGTTACCTTCCATCGCGGCCACTGCGGATGCCAGGAGGAGCAGCAGCAGGCAATCCAGGGCCATCGCCGGCCAGCGTCCCCCAGACGGAGCCCGAGCCGAGACGCGCCGCGTCCCGGGGCGCCGCTGCGCTCCCGGCGGGTGGCTTCTCCGTGTCCTTTCTCGCTCTGGCCGGGACCGGACTCCCCGGAGCGCGGCGTGGGCGTGGGCGGGAGTGTACGCGCGTGGGGCGGTGCGGGCGCGCGTGGATGTGGGTGTGCATGTGTGTGTGTGTGTTTATGGGAGAGGTGGGTGTGTGCGTGCGTGTGTGAGAGAGGATGAGGGAGAGCGAGCCTGGGAGAGCGCGCGAGAGCGTGTGCGTCCTGGTGTCACATTGCGAGCTACAGCGGAGCCTACGGGAGGACAGAGCGGGCCAGACTGACGGGGGAGGGAGCGGGATCCCCCACCATCAGCTCTCTCTCCACCCCTAACACCTCCTGTCCAATCAAGGAATCAAACCTGCAAAATTCCCTCATCCAATCAGGCGCGAGCACCTCCTTACACTGGCATTGTTAGTTTAAGAAAAACTTTTGCTAGCAATGCTGTGCAGGAGGGTTGGGAAGGCTCTAGGAGAGGACCGCGCTCCCCCTCGTGGCTATATTGGAGAGCTACAGCCTCGCACTCTAGCTCCCCAGGCTGGAAAGGAGGAGCTCAGCCAAGAAGTCAATTGAGGTCCCTTACTTTCACAGACACCCCAGAGCTACACTCCTGACTACTCCTATGCAGCGTGCCTCTTCTCGGTCTGGTTTTGTTTACTCAGAATTCCTGCCGTAACAGTTCACTCTTGGCATGCTTCTGTGGAGTGAGCGAAGGGGTTTTAGAACCCTTATGGCAGTCGTTCAGGGGTAACCAGGATGCCTGGTAGGCTCCCTATTATATCCCTATGTGCATGTCTCCAGAAGTCTTTTCCCAGGTGGGTATCTGAGCAGCGGACGCACCCTCCCAGGACAGTCTTGGTGGGAAGACCTTGAGTTACAAAGAAGAAGAAGAAAGCAGTCTGACAACATGCGAATCCCATGGTACCAAGCCAGAGAAGGACATCTTGTGGACCAGGCCTGGAAGTGGGTGGGACGGACCGGGTTCTCCAGCCACAGGTCGGGGTTCTGGAAATAGTGATTCTCCCATGGTTAGCTCACATGACAGTGCTCCGTTTTGCCGTCTGTTGATAGACTGTTTCAGAGCCCACACTTGCCTTCTCCCTCACCCTCAGACTTCCTACAGGGTTAGGAATGCTCCTGGGTGACTCGACTGGGAGGGGTTTCAGAGCTCTCCCCAAATCTTTTTCAGGAATTGTTAAGAGGTTAACCATTTGGCAACTCTCTTTTGGGGACCTTTTGTGAACATCCATTCACCACCCTGTGTATTTAGCCTGGGACTGCTTCCCCTTCCCCTGAACCTCAGCCACACTCATATCCCCTGATTCTGACAGGTCTTTGTTTCCCCAGGCTGCCTGTGTCTTCCCCTTCCCTCCCCTCCCCTCCACCCACCTAGCCTCAGAACCTTAATGCCAATGACCCTGACTTCTTCAGTCTCTCTAATGCTACCTCAGCTGCCCTCTTTCCCTCCACAGCACCAGTTGCATCATGAAGTCTCTGAAGCATGGGATGCTCCCTCTGGCATGGGTGACTCCTGAGTCATCTTCAGCTTTGGCAACACTTTCCGCAGTCCGGTTTCACTGCCTGTCTGTCTTACTGCTTCTTCTTGCTCTTTCTTCTTCATCTCCTCAGCTCCTAAGAGTGGGATCTCTAATGCTCTTTCCTTGAAGCCTCTTTGCACCCATGACCAACTCCTTAACAGCTTCCCCTGCTCTTCCACCTGCAGCCATCATTATGGACGATGATGAATAGATCACAAATGGATGGATCACGGATGGATGGATGGATGATAGATAAATGGGTGGGTGAATAGATGAATGGATGGGTGAGTGGATGGATGGATAAATGGGTGGATGGGTGGGTGAATGGATGGATGGATGGATAAATGGATGGATGGGTGGGTGGATGGATAAATGGGTGGATGGGTGGGTGGATGGATGGATGGATGGATAAATGGATGGATGGGTGGGTGGATGGATAAATGGGTGGATGGGTGGGTGGATGGATGGATGGGTGGATGGGTGGGTGGATGGATGGATGGATGGATGGGTGGGTGGGTGGGTGGATGGATGGATGGATGGATGGGTGGGTGGGTGGGTGGATGGATGGATGGATGGATGGATGGATGGATGGATGGATGGATGAATGGGTGGATGGGTGGGTGGGTGGATGGATGATGGATGACAGGTGAGTAGATGGGTAGGTAGATGACAGCAGGTGGATGATGAGTGCATGGATGAGTGATTTCAGGCTCTCTCTTACCCTTCACTCCTCCAAGCATACCCAGCAAACCCCCCTTTCCTACTTCCTCTTTCTTATACCTTTGTCTCAAGTCCATAAGTCTGTCTCAGCTCCATATTACACCACCTTCTTCTGAACAACTGAAGAATTTCTGAAAGGCCACCAGGCTTCTGTCCCCTGTAACCCTGCAAGCGCTGCTGCCACCTTTCTCTTCCCTAAGCTAATCTGGATCTTTCTTATCTTTTCATAGCATATCAACCCAGTGGCTCCCCACTGCGTCCTGAAGAAAGACAGGCCACTCTGGCATGGCCTCCAGATCTCAGATCTCAGTACAAGATCCCTAGACCTGCATTCTCCTTCCAGTTTCTGCTCAGCCCTCCCAGAGCCTACAATGCTTGATTCTTCATTGCCTCCATACCAGACCTCAGCTAGTCCTGCATTTGCTCACCTAACTCAGGAAATATTTACTGAGTATTTATGATGCACCAGGCATACCCTGGAGCAGACTGGGGACATGATGGACAGGGAACTTATTAAACGGTAGAGGAATGACAATAAAGAAATAGGCAATGGCATGCCGCGCTGCCAGAGGACTTGGGAATAACACAACAGGGACACTGCTGTGGGGCGATCAGGATGGAAACAGCGTGGGTTTGTTGAGCACTATGTAGGATGTTTATTTACAAAACCAAAATGAACTGAGTTGAATTTCCAGTTTTCTCTTTCTACTCAAGCCCCACCTGTCAAGAAGCCTTTTCTATTATCCCTCTCATCCATATCTCCCAACTGTATCTCTGTGTGTACACAGGACCTCTCCCTGATCTGGCCACAGATAGAACTGGGCATTAGCCACCCGGGAAATGCCACACTTCGGAGGTCCCTTGGAGCAGGCCAAGTGCAGGCCTCCGAAAAGAACCAAGAACCCTGCTTGGTCCCCCCCACCCCGAATCAGCCGCTGAGCTCACAGAAAGCACTGGTCTCCCCACACACACCCCACCCCCGCCACCGCAGCTGTGGAGTTTAAAGTTGCAGGGGAACCAGAGGATCAACACACCCTCCAGCATGATCACATAGCTCTGCCACCTCCACTCACTAGAGCTTGGCCCAGGAGTGTCACATTGTGCGGGAGCTTTCTCTAGGGACAGCTTGGAAGTGATACACCAAAGTACCCCAGGGGCAGGGCTTCCATCCGCATCCCTTTTGTTTCGTTATATATGTGGTGTCTGCGTTGGAAACTCCTTCCTATTGGAAGGAAACATTCAACAGCTGGAAGGAGGAAGGTGGGGGCAGGTAATACGAGAGGGTTGGATTGCTAGGGGTGACAGTATCAACGCAGAGGACTATGGGAACAGCTTCTGGGACTTCTAGAACCTGCTTATGCTTTCCATGAGAAGAACCTCGATTTCTGGCTTCCTGTTAATTTCCTTATAACTCAAGTAACTGACTTCTCCTGAACATGTTAATCACTGTTGGTGGGTTGTTTGCTATTGTCGTCGTTTTAGTTTTTTAAATTATTCTTTGTTGTTGTTTGTTTGTTTTCCTGTAGAGTGCATTTCTCTTTCTCTTGCAATGACTTCTACCCCAAACACCCTGACCAGCATGAGACTCCAAGTCGGGGGACATGTTTTACCCCACTGTGGCACCTTGGCCGTTTTTTTCCTTCTCAGGTGTCACATGCTCACTTGTTCTCTTGATTAATCACTGGGCTATTTGATGTCACTAAATCACTCCTTCAGAGTGACAGATGTGTACTACCAAGGCCAGGAGCTGAGGGCTTTCGGGTACCCAAGAAGGGATTGAAGCCTTTCAATGAGACTCAGGGGGCCCTTTTAGCTAGAAGGCTTGGAGGAAGCCAGCCAGTCCACTGCTTAAAACTGAACAGTTTGGGATTTCATGATGGAAAAGTGTTTCTGGTGAGAGCAATTGTGTAATCTCCATCACAAAGCTACCTGCTTAGAGAGTTCCTCATCTGCCCCAATTTATACCCTTTTCCTAGTATATTCAACCGTCTTCATTCTACCTATTAGCTTAGAGAAGGGCAAAGCTAACTACCTGAAGAAGGCCATCTGTGTGCTTGTATGTGAGAAGGCACTGTTTCTCCTACATCCTGTCTTTTTCCTTTTAAAATACAGTCTTCTCATAAATTAGTGTTTTTATTACATACTCTGTGACCCGGGCTACCTTTAATTAGATTCTTAAGCTGCAAGACATATTCTTCATTAATTCTTTTCTGAGAGGCACGCGGACTCTTTAAGATTCATTTGAGGGGATGAAAGACAAATAATGGGAAACTTCCTCTGCCCCCTTTGTTCCTTCTGCATTCGCTCAGCAGCAGTTCCATGCCAGGTTCTTGTAGACTGCTGGGGAGACCCAGTGGGTGTCTGGAACTCAGTCTCTTTCTTCAGGATCCCTCGGGTCCTCCATCTTCCTGGGAAGAGAGGTAATGGACCAAAGTGTGCCCTCAGACTTCTGAGCCACAATGTCCTCTGGATAGGGGCTTTCAGCCATCTGCTTCCTTTGTCTCAGGGTATTTTCTAGCAGATCCAGATGCATGGGAGGATTTACATAACAAGGTAACAAACACTGACAGGTGACTGCATTGCCAGGATGTGGAAGGAGCTGACAACACTTTCAAGGTAGATGAAGTGGGACTGAGAAAAAAATGATCAAGCACATGTATGCAATATGCCAAATTCTCTTTAAAAAAAAAAACAGGTTACTTTAAAGGTTGTATGTGTTCTTTAAGAATTTCATACAATGTATTTTGATGATGTTTGTCCTCCTTCCCCTAATTCCTTCCCCACTTCCCCACCCACCAACTTTGTATGTCTATTTATTTATTTGGTTTTTTTATTAACCATCAAACCCAGTTTATGCTATCCATACAGTCTTGTATATGTGACCTTCAACTGGAGCAAGGTCAACTTACTAAGGGCTACACTCTCCAATAAAAGAGTAAGCTCTCTCTCTCTCTCTCTCTCTCTCTCTCTCTCTCTCAGCAGCTGTTAAAATTATCAATAGTTCTTCTGTTAAGCGATATGGGATTCTCCTCTGTATGCTGTGAATATGTTTTATTACCATTGGTTAATAAAGAATCTGCTTTGGGTCTATGGCAGTGCAGAATAGAGCAAGATGAGAATTCCGTGCAGAGACAGAAGAGAAAAGAAGGCAAAGTCAGAGAGATGCCATGTAGCTGCTGAAGGAGACAGATGCCAGAACCTTACCAGTAAACCACGAGTCTTGTGTTAATACATGGAATAATAGAAATGGGTTACATGTAAGAATTAGTTAATAAGAATCCTAAGCTAGTAGACCAAGCAGTGTTGCAATTAATATAGTTTTGTGTGATTATTTTTGGTCTGGGTAGCTGAGAAACTAACAAGAGTCTCTGCCTACAGCTAAGGGTGAGACTTTGTGCCCACCTTCCCTTCCCATGCTAGGATTTGGTATGGCTTTGTCTCACATGGGTTTTGAGAGTGCTGTAATATCTGCTATGAGTTCGTATGTGCAGCTACCTTGCTGTGTCACTGTTCTCTTGAAGTCACCCACCACTGTGTAGTAGTGGCACAACCATCATGGGTGTAACTAACAACTCTCTGCTTCTGCTTGGATTTAAGTCCCACTTCACATGATGAATTCTATACCTGGCGCCATTATTCAACAAAGAACCTACAGCTAGATAGGTCATAAGCCCTAGGGGAGAACTTGTTACAATTATTTGCTAAATGGACATAGTATTTAAACTTTCTCCTAATAACTCATTGTTATATCCATAGAAAACACTCAGAATCTTCTTTATTCTAAGAAAAAGCTTTAAAATGAGAGAGACAACTGAGCAGGTGGACTAGCTCAGAAAGATACAGTTCATTTCAGAATCAAATAACAGACTGGGGTGGACACAGTAGCAACGATTTTCCATCTTATTAACTGGCTTTATCCTGTGACACATGTTTGGTCAGAGTACCAGAGAGGTAGAATGGAGGGTTGAGGAAGCTCTATAGAGCACACTCCCCTCTGTGAAGGAGCTGATAGGTGAACACTGCTGGTTCTCCAACCATAGGCCTATATCAAGCTAGTAGACAGACGGAAGAGCGGAGGTCAACCCACTCATCCTGCCTCACAAAACCTACTCCAAAGTAACGACTTGCTCCATGAGAAGAGAAAGAGGGGTGAAGATGGCCCATGGAAGGATAGAGAGCACAAGAGAGTGCCTGAAAATCCGAGTAGGAGCACCCACTGAAGTAGATGCTCTGTGAATTCTGGGGAAATTTCCAGGGAACTTCTTGACACTCGGAAGACATAAACTCCAAAGGCAAGAGAATGAGGTAAACAGGAAAAGGCAACCTAGCCAGTGAGAAAGCTCCTCCCTTGGTCAAGAGGTAGACCAAGAGATAGAGGAAGGTATTAAGGAAATGGAATTTAACTGATAAAACTCATCTCCATTTGGATGTCTAAGTAAGAGCAGATAGGTTGTCGCTGAGCATTGATTAAGTGATACAGAAAAGCCTTTCTAAGAAAGCTCACAAAGAGGATAGAAAAGGGCAGCATTAAGAGAGAATACAAAAATACACCCTGGGAACAGAAATATGGAGAACCAACATATGTACAATTGAAGTAGCTGCTTGTAAAAAGATGGAGAGCTTCAAGGGTCCTGGAGCAATTCCCTGAACAGTTAGAAATTTCTAAAAGAGGCACTCGCCCATGCTGAAGCCAAGAAAAGTGACCCAAGTATAAAAGAATCGAACACTCCTTTGCTGAGTAAAAATGCGGTAGTCATCCAGATGATTTTGAACCACATAAGTACTTAATAAAATTTCATTACATTTATTTATTTATTTATTTAGGGGAGAGAACACACGTCACAGCATGTACATGGAGATCAGAGAACAACTTGCCTTGGACAGTTCTCTCCTCGCACCATGTATGTCGTTGGGACAGATCTCAGGTTGTCAAGCTTGGTGGCCAGTGCCTTTACTCTCTGAACCAGCATCTCAGATTCCATATAGATATAAAGAAATCTTATACCTACCCAAGAACACACACACACACGCACACACAATCAGTCAGACAGATTGTTTAGAAAATGAGAAAAAACATGTCCGTTACTTACAGTAGCATAAATAATAGTTTCAGAACATTAAATTCAAAGAAAAGAGAGCATTTGGGTGATTGGGGCTATGTTGATTTGTTTTAGTGTAGAGTTTTAGGCATGAAAATTGGTGTTACAGAAAGAGTGTGCCCAGCTGAAAGCAACTGAAAACACTTTTTAGTTATGTTTTAGGTGTCAGAAAATGTGTAACGCCTGAAGATTTATTTCAGTTAATAAAGACATGAAGTTTGCTGATGTACATTAAAATCATTAGAAATCTGTTGGACACTAATTTTAATTTTTCATTTATCCTATAGAACTTCAATGTTATACTCTTTGACCTAAATCTCTTTCTCTCTTGCCCCACCATTTTAAGTGTTCTATATAGTTTTTTAAAGTTTCTATTCCATATACAAGCAAGATCATGCAATATTCTCCCCCACACCACATCGAGTTGTTTTTTTCACTTAATATCCTCTGGGCTTATTTATTCTGTAAAAAATGACAAAATCTCCTTTCTCAAGGCTGAGCAAGAATTCATTACACATAAACATAATTTCATCATTATCAGTTGATAGACACGAGTAGTTTTATATCTTTCCTATTATGAATAATGCTGTCTGAGCATCAGAGTGCTGACATCTCTGTAAGGTGCAACTTTCATTTCCCCTGAGTATAAACTGGAAAAGGGATTCTGGCTGATGTGGTGGTTTTATTTTTAGACATCTGAGGACTCTCTCTTCTGTGGGTCCTGCCATCGCTCCTGTCCTCCTTTTGAATGGCACCCATTCCTGTGTGAGCCAATACCTCCTCATCTCATCAAGGATTGGATTCTCATCTCCATACTGGTAACTTGAGGATTCTTTCAGACACTCACTGACCATTGGGATGGGGAAAGAGCGGAAGTAAGCATGTTTATGTGGGTACATGTGCACCTGTGTGGAAGCCATCTCCACCGTTTCCTTTGGTGTCTCTGAAAGACACAGGGTTCCTCACTGAACCTGGAGTACACAATGTTTATGGATTGGCAAGCAAGTTCCAAGAATCTTCTTCTCTCTGCCTCCCCAGGACTGGCATTACAGGTACACACACCTGGACCTGTTTTGTTGTTGTTGTTGCTTTGGTTTGATTGTTTTGGGTTTTGTTTCTTTCTTTGTTTAATGTAGGTTCTGTGGATCAAGCTCAACATACTTTTATAATAAGCATTTCACCAATTGAACCATCTGCCTGGTCCCCACTGGCCATTCTCATGCCTTCTTTGAAGAAAATGATGCCTCAAAGAATGCCCCCTTGTTTAGTTGAGGTGTTTCTTTTTGTCTTGTTTGTTTGCCGCTGAGTTGGGGGAGCCCCTTGCATAGTGTGAATAGTAACCATTTTATTAACACTCGGTTTGTGAATCTTTTCTTCCAATGCCTGGGCTGTTGTTTTTGTTGTTTCCTCTTCTGTGAAAAATTCTACAGTTTGCTCTCTTTCCAGATATTTGTTTTTGCTTTAGTTGACTGAGGGATTCATTGCCAAGATCATCACTGACAAGGAGGTTTTGGGTTTTTGGTTTTTTTTTTAAACCCTGTTTTCTTTAGAGTTTCAGGTCTACATTTGGGATGGTAATTCGTTTCAAGCTGAATTCTATGTGGTGTAAACGAAGGTTCCAGATTTACGTTCTTGCACGTGTAGAACCCATTTTCTCGGCACCACTTAACATTGACTAAAGAAATCAAACACGTGTTTGGTTAGTGTATCCGTCAGCACCTTGTAACCCATACTCACATGGGCTTGTGTCTAGATGTCCTCCTGTTCTGTTCTGTTGGTCTCTGTGCGAATGTCAATGCACTAAATCACAAGCTAGTCCTTAGCCATCCTGTTTCCAGCACTATACATTGTCAGGCAGTTTGAAACCAGGAAATAGGGTGCTTCCGACTTCCTTCTGTTTTACAAAAGATTGCTTCAGATATCTGGGGTCTCTTGTGGTTCCATACACATTTAAGGATCTTTTTTTCCCTCCTGTTCCCATGATGAATTTGGGGTGGAATCTTGACAGAGCAAATGCTGAGCTATATATTACTTTGGGAATTATGTATATTGCGGCATTATTCATTCTTTCAATCTGTGAATATAGGCTATTTCCCCATATATTTGTGTCTTCTTTGGTTTCTTTTATTAGCATTTTATAGTCTTTAGTGCGTAGATCTTTCATCTCTAGAGTTGAATTTATTCCCAAGTGTTTTATTCTTCTTAGAATTGATAATGGGAGTCTTTTCTTGATTTATTTTCCAGGCTGGTTGTTATTGACGTGAAGAAAGACCAACTGATTGTTGTGTTGATTTTGTGTCCCCTTAAACTGAAATAAAATGTCTCAAAGCAAAAAAGTACATATATATACCTAAAATTCTAATTACTGAAACCAAATTCTGTGTGTTCAGATTTCGTGAACGTGAGACCAGAGATAAAAAGAAGGAGGCACTGATCAAGCAATCTGAGGTCCTGCCACACTCAGGGAGGACTCAAAAATGTTTCCACTTGAGCATCTGGCAAACACAGAAATTGTCTAAAAAGGTAAACATTATTTAATATTCAAACGTGGTTTTCAAAAGGTCTCTACAAATACACCGTAGAGAAATATTGGAGAGAATAAAAGCAAAATGTCACCCTTATGTTAAAAGAATTGAACAAAAGTATAAATAAACCAAGAGAAAGTTTCCATTGGAGCAATGAAATTTTATAAGAGATTCAGAAATACTTCCAGCAACAAATGTGAATGAATCGAATCTTGACTAAAAGATATGCAGAAATGACAGGCTTCCGGCAGTAAAATGTAAATGCGGAAAGAAAATAAAATTATATATATAATTTTACACTTTAATATGCATGCCCTAAAATCCTAGATCCATTTGAATTTTGATTTCTAACTAAGAGTGAAAAGAAGACTTTTCAAACAAGACTGAAGAAATTTACCACCAAGTTCCTGTCTGGACAAGATCCAGCAGTCAACTATTCAAGGAATGAGAAAACAAACGAAGGGTTGGAGAGATGGCTCGGCAGTCAAGAACACTAGCTGCTCTTCCAGAGGTGTAACATGAGGGGCCGGCTTGTTGGGGTTTCTGTCTGGCCCAGTACCCCAATAAGCCAGCAAGTCCCAAGGAAAATCACACACAAGACTCCATAAGATTATAAACTGATTGGCTCATTAGGTCAGGCTTCTTGTTAACTCTTATAACTTATATTAACCCATTATTCTCATCTATGTTAGCCATAATGGCTCCGTACCTTTTTCAGCTGGGCAGGTTACATGCTGTCTCTTCAGTGGTCTGCACAGGAATGCCTGAGGGACCTTCCTCCTCCGTAGCCTTATTCTATTCTCATTGCCCCACCTCTACTTCCTGTCTGGTTGACCCGCCTATACTGCCTGCCTGGCCAATCAGCGTTTTATTAAAATATGATTGACAGAATACAGACAATTCTCCCGCATCATTTCCCTCTCTTTTTTTTTTAAACAAAGGAAAATACCCATAGTCCATTTGTTGGGAATGTGGGCATAGTATTTCAGGCTACTTCCTGCTGGTTGAGGGCGCTGATCATCTTATGGGGACCTAAAGAAAAATTAGAATTATAATCAAGCCCTGACTGGAGTATCCTGTGAGTCTTGATCATCTCAGGCAGCAGTCTTGAATCTGTTCTGGATGTAGAATTCAGACATCTGGGCCATCTGTTCCTCTCGGAGATTTCTCAGGTGGCCTTTCTTGATCATACTGGATTTTTCTTAACTCAGAATGAATCCACAACCTCTCATTTTCTGTGGAAACAAAAGCAAAATCTCTTCTCCAAAGTAGCATACCTTTTGACTTCAATTTTGAAGCCAAGGTATTTTCAAAATGTCTATATTGGATTAATTCAGCAGCATTTATAAACAAAAGTCTTTTAGCAGCTGTTTCTCCTTCCTCAGCATTCAAACAATTCAAAGAGAGCATAATAACATACAGTATCAAGATTCTCTGTGTATTCTCCATCTTTATTCTAACCTCTATTTCTTTATTTTTACTTTTATCTTTTGGCTTTTTGAGACAGGTTCTCTGTATATATCTTTGTCCTGGAATAACTCTGTAGACCAGGCTGTCCTTGAACTCACAGAGATCCTTCTGTCTCTGCCTCCCCAGTACTGGGCTCAAAGGTGTTTGCTACCACACCTTGAACTCACAGAGATCCACGTGTCTCTGCTTCCCCAGTGCTAGGATTAAAGGTGTGTGCTATCACACCTTGAACTCAGAGATCTGCCTGTCTCTTCCTCCCAGGCAATGGGATTAAAGGTGTGTGCTACCACACCTTGAAGTCACAGAGGTCAACTACCTCTGCCCCTTAAAGTCTCAGAGGTCAATGTGCCTCTGCCTCCCAGGCATTGGGATTAAAAGTGTGTACCACCACACCCTATATCTCCCTTTCTTTCTTTTTTATTTTTAATGACTTAACCTTTTAGCCTACATTTATTTTTAACACACTGTAAACCATTTAGAGGTTTTCTTCATCTTTGAATCTCTCTTTACTGTATATCTCTCTTTTTCTGACCACATGAGCCTTTAAGGAGAGTACTAAAACTGTGGCTTTTATGGCTGGAATTAGCCCATTCCTTAGCTTTCCATCCTCATGGCTGAGGTACCAGCCAGAGCTGTGTTCACTGCCACAACTCTATGGTGTTTCAAGGTCCTTGCTAGCAAGCAAGTTGCAGCATTCTGCTCAGAGACCACACTCAGTCAGACTGCCTGCCTGAAAGAGTCAGAGTTTGCCCTGGCAGGACAGCCCAGAAAGCCGACATTTTAAAACAGCACAACTTTTTTCCTGCTACAGCTTAAAACCGAAAAGCATGCATTCAGCTTTTTGTCAACACCATTTAAGTGTTTTGTGGCAGGACCTCTTAAAAGAGCTGCAGGGTTTTGCAGCTAAAGCTGAGTCAGGAAGCCTCTCTTAGATGAGAGCCTTGCTTGCCTCTAGCAAGCAAAGTAGACCCGAGAAATTGCTGCTACCAAGAAGACATGCTTTACTCTATTGTTTCCCAAGCTTTCTCAAGCTTTCTGCGGATTCAGTTATCCACGTCTGGGCGCCATATGTAGCATACGGGCCGGCTTGTTGGGGCTTCTGTCCTGCCCAGTACCCCACAACCGGCAAGCCCAAAGAAAATCACACACAGGACTCCATAAGGTTATAAACTGATTGGCCCATCAGGTCAGGCTCCTTATTAGTCCTTGTAACTTACATTAATCCATTATCATTATCTATGTTAGCACATGGCTCCATACCTTTCTCAGCTGGGCAAGTTACATGTTGCCTCTTCGGTGGTCTGCGCAGGAGTGGCAGAGGAACCTTCCTCCTCCGTAGCCTTATTCTATTCTCATTGCCCCACCTCTACTTCCTGTCTGGTTGACCCGCCTATACTGCCTGCCTGGCCAATCAGCGTTTTATTAAAATATGATTGACAGAATACAGACAATTCTCCCGCATCACAGAGGACCCCTGTTCAGTTCCCAGCACCCACATGGTGGCTCACAACATCCAAAACTCCAGTTCCAATGGAGGGATCCAGTGCCGCCTTCTGCTCTCTGGGCACTGCATGCATGTGACACACAAGCACACATGCAGGCAAAACATCCACACACATAAAAAATAAATCATGATTTTTTTAGAAAAGAAAATAATTGAAGAATAGTCAAGTCAGAGGAAAGAAACACAAGCAAAGGAATCATTGAGTGGGTAAAGGGTTGGAATTGAAAACAGTAAGATGTCACTAAAATGCAGGGGGGAAAAAAAGAACAGTTTGATATGAGATTTAAAGAGCTAGAATTTTGTAAACAGTAGAACCATTCTGAGACCATTCAGAAATTTTGAATAATTTTATGCTATACACACCAGCCATGACTAAAGGATTAATAGTGTCTACTTCCAAATAAACAGTGCGAGCAAAGAGAAAGTTAATCAATACCGTGTAAAGGAGGAAAGTGGGGGCTGGGTAAAGTAGACATAAAGCGTGAGAGCAGATAATGGAATTAAGTCCAAACACACTCGCAGTGAGAACAAATACAGGACGGTAAGCTCATCATCCTAAAGGACGAACATCAGATGGGCTACGAAGAAATCCATTATCCACCGTTGAAAAGAAAACAGATCCAACACCCTAATGACTCACATGTATTCAAAGCAAATGGATAAGATAAAAATACAATAGGTAAATATTATTTTTAAAAGGCTGGTACCACTAGCTTAATACCAAACAGAATAAATACTAAGGAAAAGGCACCATGAATAATAAAGACGATCTCTACATAATAATAAAGAGCTAATTGTTTGAGAAAGACACATGAACCTGAATTTTTATGTAGCTAAGGTATGGCTTCCAAACAAGCAGATTTTCAAGGAGGAGCTGATAGATCTGCCAACAGAGAGAGTCATTTTACCAGGCCTCCTTTTGTTATTGATACATTGTGAAGACTGACTGCCTATGAGGCCACAAAGTGCAATAAAGACCAAATAACTTGCCATCCCATTAGCATCACTTGACCTCAAAGCCATCCAATTAGAAATCAATAACAGAAGAAACTATGGAGAAGTCGTGATGGGAGCTGAAAAGATGGCGTAAGGCGCTGACAGGAAAATTTCATGGTGTGCACTGGACCATCCGGAAAAGCGACCGGAAGGCTCAGAGCTCACAGGGAGCTCAGAAAAGGCAAGAGGGCATTAGCTGAGTGGAAACAAACAGCGGGAAGATAAGTACACAAGATTACGGGAATAGGAAATGAATCACTAACAAGAGCCTTAGATTTCCAAGTTCAAGTTAAGGAAGATTCCAAGTTCAAGTTAAGGAAGAGAAGACTTTTTTTTTTTTTTAATCTCCAAACTGTGGGCTGATGCGTACTACTCTGTAACTTCAATCCCAGCACTCAGGGTAGAGGATGGAAGGTTTGGGGTTCCAGGCTATTCTGGGCTTCACGGCAAAACTGTTTCTCACTGCCAACACCCTTTATTTTATTTAATTTTGGGACAATACTTTTCTAACAAGATTGAGCTGGTTTGCCAGGGACAGGGTATCTAACAGGACACAACAAAAATAAGTATTAGAGATGAAAAGGGCATATGCATGCAGAATAAATGTTGAAATACTATCAGCCACTCGAATGAAATAGTAATGTTTCTTGAAAAGAAAATACGGCATATCAAATCTGATTCACATGCAAAAAAAAAAGAAAGAAAGAAAATAGTTGGGTAGAGTGATTACTATGGAAGAATTTGAATCAGCAATTTAAATCTACCAGGCTCTGAAAAAGGAAACAGCATTAAGTCTAAATGTTTTGCTAGTGAGTTCCCCTATGAACACTGAACAGTGTGACTCCCAAACCTTGTCAGGAGATTGAGATGTAGTGTCATTGGGTTTGTCCCAGGACAGAAAGAATGCTCTAATTTTAGAGAAATATATTCACTTCATTGACTGACTAAAAGACAAAACACATATGATCATCTCAAGAGCCCGGGACCAAACTTTGATAAAAATTCTGGGTGCACTTTAAAAATATTGAATAAAAAAGTTGATAATATAACTCAGGGGTAGGGTGCTTGCCTAGCGTGTATGACAGCCTGGGTTCATTTCGTAGCATCGCAATAAATGACTGGACAGCAGCTTTCACACACACAAAACTCCAGATCAAATGTCCTATTGCAGCGGAAATCACCAGTGTCCCCTCCACAGGTGGAAAGAACGATGTTTGCCCTTTCGACCAGTACTCAGCGCTCTCCTGCAGGCACCTGCTAGGCACTCGACAAGATGGAAAAGAAGTGGACGACATGGGAAAGGGCCCACCTCAGTGACAGTGAGGTGATGCTTAGAAAACTCACATGACTGAACAGACAAATCATCAGAGCACACAAGACATCGGCAAAGCTGCTGGTTGCAAAGTCAGTGTGTGTGTGTGTGTGTGTGTGTGTATAATTATTTTTTCAGCATCAAAACCAAATCATTTGAAAAATATTTTAATGTCAATTTGCAAAGCTCAGACATTTCTTGAAACAAATCTAAAGCATCTTTAGAAGCATGCTTTCTTTAGAAAGCTTCAAGACCCGATGTGGACCCATGATTTTAAAAAAAAGTCAGTATATTTAAAATAACCAAGGAATGAGACTAGGCTCAAAAGGGAGAGAACTCATAGCCGCTTTCCCCAATTTTACCTGGAAATTTAGTTCAAGTGTAGAATATATCCATTGCATTTTTTTTCTGAGGAATCTGGCAATTTAATCATAAAATTCAAAGACAAAAGATAGGACTAAGCAGACCAAACTGAAATAAACAGGAATGGGAGGCGTCTGCCAGTTTTCACAACTTACAGTGCCCATAATTAAAAACTCCAGAATTCATGTGGCAGTTTACCACCGAAGCACATGTAGAACACTTGCCCTCAAGGGAAGCATTACAAATAACAAGGCCAGATCAGCCACCAATAAGTGCTACGGAGAGCATTTAGAAGCTGTGCTTCAGTTTCTCTCCCACAGCAAACGTAATCAACTTCAGGCATATTGAAAACAAATGTGTTTAAAATGTGAAATGTTAAAATATTTTTGAAGAAAATACTCTGGAATACACTGATGAGGCAAGGGTGTGGATGAGGATTTCCCAAAGACACCGAGCGCAGGCTGCGAAAGAAAGTACAGCTCTGCTTAGCTAGAAGAAAGAAAGGTGGTTGAAAAGCAGCAGAAACAGTTCCACAGTGGGAGAAAAGATTTAGACCCTACTTTTTTTTAAAAAAGAAAGTGCTATCATCTATAATATATAAAGAATTCCTATGAACCAATAAGAACTATCTGTTCACTTGGCAGCCTGCCCACTAAAATTCAAACCAGGCAGAGACTAGAATGGTTCCCATGCGAAGAGATCATGCAAATATGTGGCACCTTCCATATTTTTAAGTCACATCCGAAAGAACAAATATTGTATGACTCCACAGATACGAGCTATTTGGAGTTGGCAAACTCAGAGACCCTGGGAGCAGACTGCCAGGGACTTGGGAGGGCGGCACTGATCGGGAGGTATGGCTTAGTGACTACACAGTGTCTCTGCAGGGTGACAAAGGAGTTTTAGAAACAGACGGAGGTGATGCCTGTGGAACATTGCGCCTGTAATTAACGGTGCTGAATTTTACACTCAGAACGGCTTCCATTCAAATTCCGTACGATTATAAGGTGTGACCACAATAAAAGCAACTAGTAAAAGGGGAGCAGGAGATTCAGATAGACACTTCAGATAAAATACAAATGTCTGGAAAGATGTCTGGAAATAAAAGTCACACCACCACGATGATACTTCTCACCTGCTGCTAGGCAGAAATAATCAACTCAGGAGTGACGGGAGCTGGTAAGACACACAGCAATGGGAGCTGTCCCAAGGTGCGGGCTGGAGTGTTAGTCAGTTCAAATGCTCTGGAAGGTAGGAGGCCATCACTCCCCGCGGCTCTGGAAACACGTGCTTCCCGTTGCCTTAATTACAGTGAAGCACTGGCTGCCATAGCAAGAATAAGAACAGAACATGGCTTCGAGGTAAAGAAGTTTATTTTTTTCACACATCTCGCATCTGGTACTTGCAGTCTGGCTTACTTGGGTAATTCTGATCCTCACGGCTTTCGGGGGTGGGGTTGCAGTTCTTCCCGAGGTTTCATATACCTTGCAACTCTCCCATGCCTGGGCACCAGGACACATTCACAAGAAAGATCATGAGCACACCATCAAATTATGAAAGAGAAAGAACCACCCAGATGCTCATCACTGTGGCAATAATAAAATAACAAAAATAAATAAATAAAAGTCAAGAAAAATAAATCATGGCATACCTGTTTACTGGAGTCAAAATGAATGAGCTATTGGAACACAATTAGGAAAGGCCACAGACAGTGGTTCTAAAAGAATATTAATATGCAAATGGGTATTAGGTACTTAGGTATTGTTTTATAATTTGTATTCAAATTATGTGTATATATGTGTATAATATTCATTATTTTGCATATATTTACAATAATAATTTATTATGTTTACCTTCCCAAAATAAAATACTTATAATTTTCACCCAATAGGCTGATAAGAGCAAATGTTCGTTAATATTCGATGTGGGCAAAAATATGGACAGATGGGTAGGGAAGTATGAATTGTGGCTTTACATTACAAAGTGTTAACTTAAATTGGGCATTTCTATGAGCTGCACATTCATTGCTCAACATGTAACTAGAGACATAGCGATCAAGTTCCAAGGCAGCAGGCAGAGGCGCTCCTAACAGCATATCTCAGACCAGCTGAGTCTAGATGCCGTTAAGGCACTGGCCGGCTCCATCATGACCCACCTCATCACCAGCCAGGACGTAAGAGGACAAAAGGGACGTGTGGATCATGTGTGCCTGAGTAACTCTCCGGAACTTACAGAGACAAGGACGGAAGACATGTGCGTACGTGTGTGTGTGTGTGTGTGTGTGTGTGTGTGTGTGTGTGTGTGTGTGTTTGTGTGTATACGCACGTGCATGCATGCGTATGTGTGTGTGAGAAAGAGGGAGATTTGCATTTGTTCTGAATTTTCTCCAAAATAGCTTATTGTCTTAGAATGCCTAATATGAGAAATTGTTTTTAAATATTAAACTTAAAAATATTTTAACCCCCAAAGCAATTTCACATCTAAATAAAACTAAATGATAACATGATACAACTCACCCATTCACTCAATAGTTCTAGGTCTGGGGATGTCACTCAAAAGCAGAGTGCTTGCCTAGTGTATGTGAGGCCCTAGTATTGGTCCCCAGTATGGGAAATGGATAACAGCACCAACAATGGCGGTGGTTCTTGGGTGCTCCTATAATTACTTTTTTATTATTATTCTGCTTGAATTGAGAAGGAAGCGCAATTGTGGGTGAGTCTGTGAGGAGCTCTGTAAAGATTCGCTAACCGGGAAAGACAGGCCCTAAATGTGGCAGCACCATCCCAAGGGCTGTGAACCAGGATGGAATAGAAGCAGGGGAGGAAGAAAGCGAAGGTGAGCAGCATTCTCTCTGTCCCCATGTGTCTGTCTGTCTGTCTCTCTCTCTCTCTCTCTCCTCTCTCTTTCTCTGTTTCCTGTCCCGCGCTACCGTCTCACCAGCAAGAACGACGCGGCACACTTAGGATCCTTCTGCAGAAAAGCTTTAATGCGTCTTGAGAGAGAGAGCATAAGCTTCCAAAGTGGAGACCCAGAATGAGGGGAACCCATCCCTTATATAGGAAACAGTCCTCGCTTCGGACGTGTCACTCTTGGATTGGTCTGCTGCCCATCAACCCAGACGATGCCTCGGGAGTAGGCAGGGACGCAGCAGTGGAAAGTTACCAAGCACATGTGCATTATAGTCCCACTGTCTCTGCCTCCCCAGTGCTGGGATTAAAGGCATGTGCTACAACACCTTGAACTCACAGAGATCTGTCTCTGCCTCCCAGGCATTGGGATTAAAGGTGTGTGCTACCACACCTTGAAGTCACAGAGGTCAATCTACCTCTGCCCCTTGAAGTCACAGAGGTCAATATGCCTCTGCCTCCCAGGCACTTGGATTAAAAGTGTGTACTGCCACACCCTGAAGTCACAGAGGTCAACTACCTCTGCCCCTTAAAGTAATGTAGAATGTGGTTGCGGCCCTCCACAGTTTCTTAATGTCATGAAGATGAGCAGCCTTGGCCACACACAGCCACTCTGATACTCTGCCTTACTCTAGGCCCAGAAGCATCAGAACCCAGGACTATGGACCAAACCCTCTGAAACACCAAGCCAAAATTAATAATTCTTCCCTTTTATGTCATTAATATCAAGTATTTCGTCATAGCAATGAAAATCAAAACACAAGTACATATAACATTTCAGGATATAGAATGCAGTTGACTTAAAAGCAAAGTCCCTTCCTTACAAAATTTGCTCATCTCATAGACTTAATATCATCACAAATGAATTTTAGTAACCACAGTACTCAATTGAAAAATATACTTTTATTAGAAAAAAAAATGCCCATTTTTGTTTTCTTTTTTTTTTCTTTTAAGTGAGTCAACTGGAGAAGTCCAGTAACTGTCCACGTCCTTGGTTTCCCCGTCAGAGAAACAAGTGAGTAATGGCATTTTGTCCAAAAGCCAGGTACTAGGCATCTGTAGGGAAAATACTCTTGATGGTTTTGTTTGCAGAGCCTGTGTGTAGCTGATCAGCGGGAAAAAAACAGAGGTAATTTATCTTACTTTTCACCAAGAGTCTAAGGTACAAAATGCTTGTCATTGAAACCAAAAATACAGTCCAGATCAAAACACTGTTAGGTGATCACATAACTAATTAGAGCATGCAAAGCAAAGGGGAACAAGACATAAAATCCACCAGCCTTCTTCACAGAGGTCGCTGGGAAACGTGTGTCTTTCTTCACACTCTTGCTGAGGACTCAGAAACTCGGGAAGAAGCACACTGCAGAAATTGTACTTATCGTGTCTTAATTTTTGAAATTTTCATGCCTAAAAGCTGAAGCTAAAAATAATTAACTTCTCTAATCATTAAGAAGTAAGCCACAGATGGGTACCACTGACTATCATGGAAGGGGTCCTGGGTCCCCAGAGAACTCCAGCCTGGTACAGTTTACCCATCCACTCTAATCCCTGACAGTATCAAAGATGATTTCAAAGACATTAAAAACGCTCTTCAGTCAGGGCTTCCGTGGCTTCCAACATCCCTAGCCATCTTTACCCTTCAGCTTCATCAGAAACCCTGGTCCTCAGGCCCAACCCAACGGCCCCACACCACCAAGAATGGCAGGAGCTCTTGGATCTACTTGATTCCTCACAAAACCTGGACCTCATGGTCAAGCCATTGCAATAAAACCAGGTTTACTACCAGAGATTCTAGAACTGCCTGATGTGGTAGCCACCAACTGCCCATGGCTGCTATCCAGAGCATGCAAGCAGTTAACACGGCATGTACCATTCATATAGAGCACACACCAGGTTCAAAGGATATAATGCCAAAACCATAAATACAATCAAGCATTAGCAACATGGGGATAAAGTTAGTTGATTTCACCATCTCAGAAAATGAGAGTGCACTTAAACAAACTAACATGGCCATGACGTCATCAGAAAAGATAATCTTACAAGACCACCATCATATATGCTATTATTCTTCTATCAAAACATTGTTTTGCAATGAATGACTATATGCTACTGGTAATTTTTATGTTGACTACATATTAAAATGATGACAATTGCAATATACGGAGTGACATTGTATTGTGAAAATGAATTCCATCCCCTACTTTCGCCATTTCAGTGTAGTTACTAATATACTTTCTGTTATATTTCTATTGAACAAGAGCAAGCACAGGAATCGGTTATGGGGAAAATGGGGAATGACATCTGGTTCTCTGAGAGCAGGGAGTAGCAAGAACCAGGCTTGTGTGTGTCATGGCCCCACACAGATGAGGGATGGCACAAGGCCTCCCCAGAGAGGAGGAGATGAATGAATATCCTACACTACTGCAAACATCTGCCTTAAGAATCAGGTCGTAAGCCTGTGTGCTGCCCTGAAGAGTACATTGATTCTTGGCTATGTGATTCTTGGCTATCAGAACTCAGAAGGATGCTGTGGAAGGGAACAAGAGCCAAATGACAGCATCCTCCTCAAGGATGGGGGTCAACTAAATGATGCCCTGAAGGCATCAATAGGAACTCTTTCCTTCTCTTTCACAGAGAAAGACCTGCTTATCATCCTTAGCAAAGCCTTTGCAGGCGAGTCAAGGCTGTCCCCGCCACTAGACATGGATTTCTTCGGCATATGTTTATCGAGTATCTGTCGCATGCCGGACACTGGGGAAAGAGTGTCAAGCTAAACAGACAGGGCTTCCTGTTCTTGCCGTGTTAAATTCTAGTGGAAGAGACAGCCTCTCCCTGTGAAAATGAAGCAAGCACACACAGTTAGCTCATTTCAGACCGTGCCAAGCAAGACTATGATACAAGGGTGGCAGTTGGGGAAGTGGGACACGACATTACCCACTTGGAGGAGTTAGCATTCCATTAGGAGTTGTAGAAATAAGTGTTTGAAGTGGGAGGAGAGCAGTGGAGATGAAAGACTAAGTGAAGGAAAAGGATATGAGGTTGGAGAAATGGCAGGGCTCAGCCACGAGAAATTCTCTCTAATCTGAGTTCTGATTCAAGTACCGTGTTCATGGAGATTGTCTGCCCTCGGGGCCTAACAAGGCAGCGTGCAATTGATCCTTCCCCTATGGTCAGGCAACAGCAGTGCCTGGAATTTAATAGTCCAAAGAGGTTTGATCTCTCTGGGTACTACTTTGCACCTTGGGACTGGCTTCAGTGACTGTCTAAGGTCCTTTCCAGGTATGCTTTGAAACTGAGTTTAGCTTTCTCCAAGAGGGATTACTTCTCCGGGGTGGGAGCCCACAGAGTGCATACTTGTAAGGGAGCTCCAATTCCAGGTTCAATCAAACTCATGCTAACGAACAGAAGCAGGATCTTGGAGCCTCTGATGAGGTAGGAGAGCCAGGAAGCAGCTGTAATTGTTCTTTGCCCAATCAGTTGGAGAAGCCTTCCCTCACTGCTGCCACTGCGAGTCCACAGGCAGCCAACGCACGGGTGGGGCTGGCCAGCGGAGTTGTAGGAGTTTAATGGGAATCTCCCAGGAGGGTTTCGCTGACAACCTGCCTTGTCACACAAGCCTAGGGGCCTGCCCTACCTCCTGGAAGCCAAGTTCCCTACCCCTCACCCAGAGAGGCTACAGAAGTATAAATGGCATCACAGTTAAACCAAGCTTTTGGGAATCACACTTCCATCTCCGCATTAGCCAAGCTCTTTGCTTTCTCTTGGAAGTAGACAAACTCTATAAGGAAACTCTATGCCCTTCTATAAATCATCTTGGGTGGTAATTAGAGAAATATTGGATGTCCCTGCCCCACCCTCATGGTGCTGCAGAGGCTCAGCTCCTGTGTGCCACCGACAGAGTCAGCAGAGAGCATCCTGGGAAAGTCTCCTGCATCCACAACCAGGAGTCTTCCCACACAGCATGCTAGACTATGGAGAGATAACAGAGAATAGAAAGGGCAAAACTAGAGATGAAAAGGGGGACAAAAGAGTGAAGCATGGAGCTTTGTCTGCTCCTTGTCCCATCAACTGCCACCCACACAAGGACACAGGGTGTCCACAAGCCAAGGGTCTCCCTTGGAGCCATTCTAGTCTCCCATCAGGGCCAGCTAAGAGACATTTGTCTTCTCAGTGTTTCTGTGAACAGAGTGGGAGGCCAGTTGAGTCTGGCAGGAAGATGGAGCCCTACATCATTGTATCAGGTATCTGGCATTAAAGATCTGGTTCCTCTCATCTACCTCCTCTCCTGGTACCAAGGGTGGTGGGGCAGTCAAGGCTGTTGTTTTAGACATGCCTAGCTGGGATAATCCTGCTTAGGGTACCTGTGTCAATTTTAACCCCCTCCACCATACACGGCTGGATAAGCTGTACAGTATGAAGGTCTGCCTGCAGCTTAAACATACAAGCACACTGGCAGGTAACATCATACTGGGAAATGCGCCCTCTAAGACCATGACCCAGATGCAGGAAGTGTTACAATTTCTATGTAGAATGTTCTAGTAATTCTCAAGTATCAATAACCTGCAATTGGAAATCTCCTGATAGAGTTAGTGCTTTCTTCAGGTAGAGATGGACATAAATGCTTTTTTTTTTCCCCATTAGTCCTGTGTCTGGTCCTCCTCACTGGAGAAGGGACAGAAAAGGTTCTTAGTTGATGGAGTGGAAGCAGAAGGCTGGGTTGTCCTGCCCTGAGGACCGTACCCCAGAGAGCAGCTCCATGCCAGGAACTGAAGAGAGAATGCTGCCTGGTCTCGTTTGCATCTGTTCAGATATTTCAAATTTACCTTCTGGTCAACATGGATTGAAATGTAGGATCAAATTTAGAGATGGTTGCTAAGGGGATTGGAGGAAGTATTTGGTGTGTAAATCTTATCATTGTTTTCCAAATTAGCATCAACACAAGCTGTAACTTTGAGAGACTTTGAAACTAGTTAGCATATGGATGGGTGAGTCAAGCAAAACAGGCACTAGAGGAAGAAGCAGAATGGGCCTTGTGACATCACATTGCCCGCTTGTTTGTTTATAGTGTTCCTTCACTACTTGAGAATGGGATGGTCCTAAAGCAGGAAATTGAGAACATCTTGAATAAGGGGGATTGGTTTGCAATACATCACTCCTCACGAACTGTGGTGCAGTCAGCTGATGCCTGTGACTAGGAACTAGAGAACTAGAGACGAGGAACTAGAGAAAGAAAAGCAGTGTGAATGGTATCTGGTGATGCACGAACAATAAAAACCCAGAGACAGAAATCAGGGTTCAACCTGAAGGTCAGAAAAGCAAAACCATCAGCTACTGGCTCTTACCTGCCTCCAGGATTTGTAAGAATGTAGTGAAGGACCCCAACTCACTTTAACCACAGTCATACCGTTCTTGCAAAGGATGAACAGATAACAAGCCTAGTCAGGGCCTCCGGAGTGCTGAACAAATAACAGGCTTAATTCAGGACCTCCGGAATGCTGAGCAAATAACAAGCTTAATTCAGTGCCTCCGGAATGCTGAGCAAAGATACCTGAGAATTAGAGCAAGGACAGCCTTATCTGGCTGCAAGACAGGGATTTATGGACTGGCCATAGAAACAAAGAGAGAGGATTGCGAGGCCTGAGTCACGTATAAAGCGGGGCTCTCACGAGTCAGAGGCTGTGCAATCAGACATCTGGTCGCCAGCCAGGAAGGCAGAAAGAGATAAGAAAAACAGGTAGCACAACCCCCTCCTTGGTATTTAGGTAAAAGGTCAAGAATGTGCCACTCAGCTTAGCCTTATTTAAATTGACCAATGAAATGAATCCCCGTAACCACGCTTTTTTGCTTCTGTACCCGCGCTTTTGCTCTCCTATAAAAACCCCTCACCCCCAACCTGTGGCGCGCAAGTCTTCCGAGAGACTCTGTTGCCCCAGGTACCTGCGTATCCTATCCAATAAACCTCTTGCAATTTGCATCCGGCTGCGTGTGTTCGACTGATCTTTGGGCATGGGGTCTCTCCCGAGGGAAGACACCCGCGGGAGTCTTTCAGTAGGACCTTTTAAGTTTATAAAATGTTTTAGATTGTGATGTCTCTCAACTGCAGGCTCCTATAAAATCAAAAATAAATTAAAAGTTGAACAGTGGTGGCACACGCCTTTCTTCCCAGCACTCAGGAAGCAGAGACAGGCAGATCTCTGTGAGTTCGAGGCCAGCCTTGTCTACAGAGCGAGTTCCAGGATAGACTCCAAAACTGCAGAGAAACCCTGTCTCAAAATAATAATAAGAATAAATGAAATAATTCCTTATTCCAGGAGGGAGGAACCAAAGTAGTCACAGTTTGAACAAAGTAAAAAACAAACTCCAACAGTGTAAATAACTCAATGTTCAATATCTGGGACTCACTCACAATCTTCTGGGTTCCTCCAAGGGGCTTAGGTCACTTCTCCTGCTCCATGCTCTACACACACAGCTTGTCTCTGAAGCTCTGGCCAGCTCCACTCCACTGCTCTGCTGTTCTTGGTTGTGGTCCCATGGTACTGACATCTCCAAAAGTCTGGCGTCTTCTACTACAACTAGGCTGCACTTTTATCAATAGCTTCTCTTGAGCTCTGTTCGCGGTTCCAAGCCTCAGCTTTTACATGGGTGCTCAGCCAGGTGTGACTATCTATGTTCCAGTTCTTAGGAAGGAGAAACGGACTTGTAGAGCTCACATCCAGGAAAACTACCCACATCAGTGAGAAAAAAAAAACTGCAAAACGAACGAGAAAACATTGTTGTGCCCACATGCAGCCTCAGTATCACTGTTACCCCTAAACACCTGACTTTTTACTTGGGTGTTCAGATCTGAATTCAGACCCTGAGGCCTGCACGGCAAACCCCTTACCAGCCGGGCTATCTCCCCAGACAGTGGCAGACTTTTGAGAGATGTCATTGTTGGTCCTGACTACCATTATTCAGACTGTTGGCCTGAGGTCATACAGCTGAGGTTCCTGTCTTCTTTCTCAGAGCTGGGGTGCTCGCCACTTCTAGAAACTTCTTTCTGGTCCTCGTTTGTGGCGGGTAAAAACACATCAAAGCTTTCCACTTGCAATCTCTTCTTCCTCAGGCCTCTCCATTTGGCCCACCTGGACAACCTGGGCTCATCTCCCTGTGTAGAAGCCAGCTAATTAGCAACTTTAATTGTGTCTTCAGAGTACCCTCATGGCAGTACCTGGTTAGCCTTTGATTGAGTCAATGGGAACGGAGCTTTGAGGGACAGCTCTAGCTGTCTGTCTAACGCCATACTCTTCAGACAGAGCTCTGAGGGACGTTGTTAGCCATCCACCTAACACAGCACTCTTCCTGGGTAGCAGCACTTTCCAAGAAGCACACATTTGGAGAAGATACCCTAGCTGAAGTCTTCCCCAGGCACTGGGGCATCGCAATCACAGCTCTTCCCCCACCTGGGCCAGCTAAGAGTTAGGAAGGGGCGCCAATGATGACTGGAAGTTCTAGAGAAAGATTCTTGGGGTCTTGTGGTCCTGTGGACCTAGAGAAAAAAAGGTACCTCTGGTCACTGTTAAAGCTTTTGGTTGTCTTAATTACAGCTCCATAAGTTAGCCTTAATTAAAGCAGCTGCCTTGCAGCCCAGAGTGGCCCTGACCTGACTACACCAAAACAAACTCACTGAAAAATCCATGCAGTGGTTCAGGGTGGGGAACACAGAATAGAGTGGAGGAGTTTGCTTGCTTTTTCTTTAAGGAATGGCAGCGCAGGCAGCCAGTCAATAAAATAACTTCAGGAGACTGACAGGCCTGTGATTGCCTTCCAAAGCAGGGCTGGAGAAATCCAGATCAGCAAGCGAGGTCTGCAGAATCTTTCACTGTTGCAGGTAAGGTCTAGTCCTCAGCTAAAGGTGATACTTAAAGGTGGGATTAATGGGCACGGCTGCACGTATCGTGCAGACGCTTGTCCCTAATTCGCTGCCTAGAGCCACCCCCCAAGGAAAATGCAAACCTCACGATAGCCCCATTTCTGAGGCTTCCGGAGCTCCCTTGGGATGAGTATATTCATTACATCTCCCTGTTTGCTGTGACAAATGCCTGAGAAAACCAAGCTAAGGAAGGGAAGGGTTACTTTGCTTCATCATTAAAAAAAAGGGTGGAAAGGTACAGCTGCAGGGGCATGTGACAGCTGGTCGCGTTGCTCCGGCAGTCAGTTAGCTGAAAGAGAAATGCTAGTGTTCAACTCACTGTTTCCTTTTTATGTAGTCCGGGATCTCAGTCCAAGTGCCATCCAAGTTCAGTTGGCTCTTGCCTCAGTTAGAACTTTGGGGAAATACCCTCATAGACATAGCCAGAGGTGTATCTCCTACATAATCCTAAATTTAAATATATACATTTTGATTGTTTTATATATATATATATATATGCAAAACAATCTAAATTAACTACCATAATATGTAAGATTCTACTTCTCTTAAATATGTAAAGAATTTATGGTCCAGATCCACGGTCCCTCCAGCCTTATCTCTAATCACTCTGGTCTCATACACTCTCCCCAAGTGCCTCTAGCTCCCTGAACACATGGTGACACTCTGTGACCTCGACTCTTAACTCTGGCTGTCCTCTGCCTAGAATACTTTCTCCAGTCTTCTTCACTCAGCTAATCCGCCATTCTTCAACATTCCACTCAGGTGCTCCTTCAGGAAAATTCTTCTCCACAGTTAGGCCGGAGGAGGCACCCCTACACGTGGAGGAATGGGTTCTGTGCCAGTCTCTCTGCCCTCATCAAAGGACTTTCTGAACTCACAGCATGGACGCTCAGAAACATTTACTCATGGATAACCACAAACCCTTTGGCAAGAAATTAGACTGGCCAGGAACAGCCAGGAGTAGAAGCAAGCGGTGCATTCTGGCTTATCTGTGACTCTCAATCCAAACATCCAGAAACCAGTTCTCAGCAAAGCCAGTGGCTGAAGAAATAGACAGACGTTCGCTATTGGACAGACAGAGATGGAGAGACCCAAAGGTGCAGGTTGTTGGAACAGAAGGCAGAGAAAGAGCACCGCGCCAACACCAGCTTCACGGTGCAGCAGAGGGATGGGCTCACAGGGAAGCAGAGAGAGGCGTCGCTGGGAAATTTGGCATTGAAATACGAAGAACAAAGGTATCAGTTTAGGTGACCTGGGAGCCACAGAACTGCACGGCCTGTCTGTGCTCGAAGGCGGCCGTGCATGTCTCAATGCAGAAACCTGGAGCTGTGACGGGAAGCCTCCTTGAGAAGGTCAAGCCTGGGCTTGCTGCCTTTGGAAACCTAAGTACCTACATTTTCCTTTCCCCTGGAATCTGTAACGAGAATTCCCATGTTGTCCCAGCCAGCCTCGTTCCTTGTAACCCAGAGGGGCTCTGGTGTGGCTCCACTGAAGAAAAATTGCTGAAAAAAATCTGCACGGTGGGTTTAGGGTGGGTGACACAGAATAGATTGAGGGGGCTTGGCTTGCTTGCTTACCCTTTAAGGAAGGGCAGCTCTGGTAGCCAGTAAAGAAAATATCTCCAGGTAACTGAGCAGTCCTGTGATAGGAGGGGCTTCCAGCTATAACAGGGCTCGCGTGGGATCTGCTGCCTCCTCCACATGGTACGGTTTGCCATATCTCTCTCTGTGTGGCTTTCTTGGCACCCTATCTTGCAGCAGAACGTAGCTATCAGTCTGGTCCCATGGGTAGGTAGATCCGATCTGTCAATAGTAGCCTCCAGTGAGAGGAATTTGGGTTTCATGCTATCTTGCAGAGCAGAGAGACAGTTACCACAGTCATCAACAGTCCCAAACACTAGTACTGACCTACCAGCAAGCCTTACAGAAAAAGGATAGGGTGACTGCCCCCAGTCCTTGCCCTCTCCGGGAGGCACACAGCCTGAGGAGACACAGAAACACATGCAGATTGGCAGAGGCTGTGACTATCCCCTCCTGGACCGATGACGCAACACTTGCTTTGTTTTGTTGTTGTTTCCTACTAAGAGCTTACGTCCTTTTCAGAAGCTTGCTGACTGTGTCTAGCTCCTATTTCTTGTCTATTTAAATATATATTGTTGCTGATGCACTTTCCTTTAGTCAAATTGTCTGATTAGTTTCTATTCTCTCTGCCGTTCTCATGATTATGACCTTCATGTCCCATACCACTTTCATGTCTTGAAAACGTCTCTTTTCTTTAGAGTGATATTTCTAATTTTGTCCCCTCTAAACTCTTTCCCTGTATTCATTTATCTGTGCACGGAGGTCAGAGGACAGTTTGTGGGAGTCTGTTATCTCCTTCCGCTGTGTGAGTCTTGGAATTGAACCCGGGTCATCTTACTTGGCAGCATGTATTTTTCTTCCTTTGCTTATATTGTAAACATTGTGTCTCTGTTGTTTGTGCTCTGTCCTTCCTGTCACCACCAGAGTTATGAATTTTATGCTTCATGCTTGGTTTTTATTTTCTTTCTGTGTGTGTTCACTTCTATGCGTTACAGCTGCCGCTGTCTGTTTTCTCCTTTCTACCTGTTGCTGGGGATCAAATATAACTTCGAGTATGCTGTGTGGATGCTCTGCTCTGAGCTGTGTTCTTAGCCCATACAAAGGTTATTAGATGCTCTACACACAGCCCACCTTACTCAAGCTTCAACAGTACCTGAACTCAACGAACAGAAGAAATTTTTAGAAAACAGTCAATCAATCAGGATCCAAGTAGAACAGTTGGGGCAGTGTGATGTTGAAGACCTTTTCCTGCACATTTCCCCACAGAGCCACAGCAGAAAGAAACAGTGAAAGTACTATGGCCACCACACTATAAGAGTGGTCACTCCCACATGCTCTAAGATAGCACACTGTCAGCAAGGTTAGGTGTGTAAGCACGGGGCATATTCCATATATTCCACTGTCTACTACACATCTGCCTGATTGCCTAGAAGTACCCCACTCTTGTAACACCCACAGGGAATGAAAAACCCCCAGGCTCCAACATAGGTTGTACTGTGTACAAACATGCAAATTGCCATCAATGAAACAACTGGAAACCTTCACAAAAAAAAACAAACAAACAAAAAACAAAAATCAAACAATGCATCCAGCACTTCCAAACAACGGGATAGCCCAGAACACGTTGACAAGAGATGGCTGGTTCCTAAAACAGCTAAGACAGAAAAGTGGAAGCGCTGTGAATCCAAGCAGATGCTTAAATATCAACACAGAAACACAAGAAACATGAAAGAATAAGAAATGTGATTCCTCCAAAAGTTCACGATTCTCAATACCTAACCTCAAGTATATGTAAGTGGATGAGATGCCAAACGAGCAACTCAAGAGATTGTTTTCCAAGAGAGATGAATTAAAAGAGAATACAAGAAAGAGCTGAGCAGAGATAATAAAGGATCTAAGCAAGAACTTCAATGAAGAAGTCCGCTTTTTGAAAAGAAACCACGGAAATCTTGGCAGTGAAAAGAAGTCAAATAAAGAACTCAGTTTAAAGTATCACAAATAGACAATGTGGAAAAGGGAATTCTGAGGCTTGAGGATAAGGTTCACTAATTAGAACGTGCATAACACAATAAAAATAAAAATTGTGTACAGAATATATGAGTCTCTGGGACAAATACATTTACTTTGGGCACAGAAGAAGATATCAAAGCCCAAATTAAAGACTTAGAAAATCTATTCACTGAGATAACAATAGAAAAGTTCCCAATTCTTCAAGCAATGTTGGACAACCAAGTGCAGGAGGTATTTAGAATCCCAAACAGGCATGCCCAGAAATTCACATTAAATTAAGTTAAAATGCCAAGAAGACAGTACAAAGAAATCTGTTGAGAACTGCCAGAGAGAAGTGCCAACTCACTTAAAATGGCAAATCCATTAGAATAATAGATTTCTCAGTGGAGACTCTGAAAGCAGGGAGGTCATGGAATGATGTAGAATGATGTATCTCCAGTCCTGGAAGAAAACAGCAGCCGACTTAAATTACAGCAGTTATCCTTCTGAACTGAAAGAAAAATAAAGAGCTTCCAAGAACAGCATAGACTAAAGGATCTTCTGACCATCAAGACAGCAATGCAAATGCTACATAAAGGTGCCCTGCACACAGAAAAGGAAGGTAAGCAAAAGTTTGAAAACACACAAGAGAAAGAGCCCACCAGAACAGAAGCGCAAATGAGAATCAGGGGGAAAATAGCATTCATACATCAAAATGAAGAAATTACTTCATGTCATTCAGTTATGGCCTTGGTTGTAAATGACCTAATTCTCTAGTTTCAAAGTGCAGACTGGCCAATCGATGTAGATGCAATATCTAACAGTTTGCTGCCTGCAAGAAACACAGCTCTCAGGCAAAAACAGGCGCAACTGAAAGTGAAATGGTTGGAAAAGCAACCATTTCTAAGCGGGTGGAATCTAGAAGCAAGCCATACTCATACCTGGCAAACATGACTTCAAGTCTAAGCTAAGCATGAGGCAAAACCCCAAGGCTTGGTGTTCTCTGAGTGACTAGGGAGTATTTGTTTGAAGGAAGGAACATCGTGAACCTAATTGTCGGTTTTAATAAGATGTCAGCCTAGATTAGAATTAGACAGACTATTAATACTTTATGCTTACATTGCCACAGTGTTTCTAGAAATGTGATTCTTGGGCCAGCAGCATCAGCACCACCAACAATGCTCCCAGAAATACGAGGTCCCATACTTGACTGCAGACTATTGAGTCAGAAACTCTAAGAGTGGAACCAACAGCTTAGTTTTTTTGAAAAAAAAAATTTATTCATTTTACATACCAGTCACCATTCCCTCTCCCATTCCTCCTTCTGCTTTCCCTCACCCCGACCCACACCCATCCATTCCTCCAAAAGAGTAAGGCCCCCATGGGGAGTCTACAAAGCCTAGTACATTCAGTTGAGGCAGGACCAAGCCCCTCCTCCCTGCACTAAGGTTGAGCAAGGCATCCCACCATAGGGAATATGCTCCAAAAGGCCAGTTCATGCACCAGGGATAGGTCCTGGTCCCACAGTCAGGGGACCCTCAAAAATACCAACTACACAACTGTCATCCACATGCAGAGGGCCTACCTCAGTCCCATACAAGCTCCCCAGCTGTCAGTCTAGAGTTTGTAAGGTCCCACGAGCTTGGGTCCATCGTCTCTCTGCATTTTCTCATCTTGATCTTGATTCCCCTTGGTCATATAATCACTCCTCCCTCTCTTCGACTGGACTCCTGGAGCTCAGCCTGGTGCTTGGCTATGGATCTCTGCATCTGCTTCCATCAGTTATCGGATGAAGGGCTCTATGGTGACTGGGTATTCACCATTCTGAATACAGGGCAAGGTTAGTTCAGGCACTCTCTTCATTTTTGCTAGGGGTCTTAGCTGAGAGTTTCCCTGGCACCAGATTTCTCCCTAACCTCATAATTGTTCTCTCTATCAAGACATCTCTTTCATTGCTTTCCCCCTCCGTCCCTCCCCCAACTTGACCATCTCATTCCCTCACATTCTCATCCCCCATCTCCTCCTCTCTACTACCCCACCCTGACCTCCAGTTTATCCAGAAGATCTCATCTATTCCCCCTTCCCAGGGTGATCCATACTTCCCTCTATGTTCAATCACACTTGCTTAACTATGTTTATAACAGCATCATTCCTAATAGCCAGAACGTGGAAATAACCTAGATGTCCCCCAACCAAAGAACAGATAAAGAAATTTACACAACGGAGTATTACACAGCTGTAAAAATCAATGACATCGTGAAATTTTAAGGTAAATAGATAGAACTAGAAAATATCATCCTGAATGAGGTAGCCCATACCCAGAAAGACAAACATGTACTCACTCATACATAATGGATACTAGATGTAAAGCAAAGAATAACAAGACTACAACCCACAGCTCCAGAGTAGCTTAGTTTTAATAAACCATCCATGTGAGTCTATTGCCCCTGGACACTGCATAGCCAAACAATGCATCCCCACAGAAGGAAAAAATCTCAGAGTATTCCGGGAGTGCAAGGGCTCTCGGGTGTTGGCAGAACCAACAGTCTGTGCACACTCCGAGCGCTCAGGAGTGATGTTCTTCCTGGGGACCTGTGCTCCCAGAGTCACTCAACCAAGTTTGTTCCCCAAGCTACGATATATGCACAGCCATAGCTTGAAGGATGGAGCTGTGGCTGCTGGCCAACACAGTCGAGAGGAGGACAATTCCTCTGTCGGGCGAATAATTTGAAGAGAGGCTGAAAAGCAGCAGTGAGAACTACGTGAGTTGAAGGTCAGTTTGAGGACTTGAGCTGCAGGGGATATTCTGATCTCTGAATATCCTTAGACTGCTCCTCTGTGGGAGAGCAGAAAGTCAGAGCAGGGACCTCAGGTCTGCATAAGAGGACCTGACATGGGGGCAGGGGGTGGGGGATGGGAGGACCTGCAGCAGGGTTTGGGCAGGAGCAAGGATGAGTTCACTGTTGTCAGGACTAAAGCACCAGGGGCTGGAGCCCAGGTCAGAGAAAGTCAGAACTCCCTTGGGCTTGTAGAAAGCTCAAGTTCAAATTGAACTTGTGAGGCTTATTTCTGAAAATTTCTGAAATTCCGACAAGAAGGCCTTAGCAGAGACAGGAGGATAACTGAGGGTTTGCTGGCAGGCCAGCCTAACTGAATCAGTGAGCAACAGCTTCAGTGAGAATTGTGTTGTGTGTCCAAAAATAAGGATGGAGAACAATTAAGGAAGACACCCAACCTTCACCTCCACATGCAGGTATACACATGTGTACATACACACCAACATGTACGTACAGTACACATACACAAGGGCACAAGCACCATCAATATCCACAGATTGAAAAGGCATCAGCTGGGCAGGACTTGGAGAATCAGAAGAAAAGAAGGTATCCTTCAGAGACAAGTGACAAATGCTAAAGGGGACAGGGTTTTCGTGCCTTGTGGACTATGCAGTCTTATCCTGTCTGAATCTTTCTCACATCAGGAAGGCAGGCACAGGACTCCAGAAGACACCCCTGAACTACAGACGTGACACAGCTTTTAATGAGCCTTGTAGATTGCTTTTAAAAATTAATGGGAAAAAAAAACTGTTCTTGTCTTCTAATTGAGTTTGGCAAACTATCTTTGCTTTCTGCGTGCAAAGAAAGGTCGACGGGAAAGGTCACCAGCATGGGCCCAGGCAGCTTCGTGGTGCTTTCTGGAAAGTCTTGTTTATTCTCCAAGGCCTGAAATTTTGTCTGGCAGCATTTTCGTGTGCTTGGGGTCATGGGGTTGGTATTGTTTCCTGTTTTTGTTTGGTTTGTTTCACTCTTGTTGTTTGTGGAATTATCTTATTTTGTCTTAAGAATTTCTCTCTATCAGGATTGCAAGAATGAAGTCCCAAACTATGTGTGTTAGTTAGGGTTTCTATTGCAGGGATCAAACACCAGGACCAAAAGCAACTTGGGGAGGAAAGGGTTTACTTTAGCTTACATTTCCAGTTACAGTCTATCACTCAGGGAAGTCAGGGCAGGAACCTAGAGTCAGGAACTGAAGCAGAAACTGTGGAGGAGTGCTGCTTACTGGCTTGCCCACTTCTGCTGGCTTGTGCAGCCTGCTTTCTTATACATGCCCAGCAGTGACCATCCACAGAGGGATGGGCGCTACCACATCAACCATTAATCAAAGCTGCGCAGTGGTGGTACATGCCTTTAATCTCAGCACTCGGGAGACAGAGACAGGGGGATCTCTATGAGTTCGAGGCCAGCCTGGTCTAAAGTTGCAGACAAACCATGTCTCTAAAAATCAAAGAGAGAAAGAGAGAGAGAGAGAGAGAGAGAGAGAGAGAGAGAGAGAGAGAGAGAGAATGCACCACATGCTTGCTCTGAAGCTAATCTGAAAGGGGCATTTCCTCTACTGGGGTTTCCATCTTCTCAAATGACTCTAACTTGTGCTAACTTGACAAAATACTAACCAGGATGCCATCTCAGAGTGGGGCAGCTGGTTTCTCCTGGCGTTTGTGAGAAAGGGGTCTTGCCATGGCTTACAATGTCTGCCTCTCCCTATGCTGTCATGTAGTCTTTCCTCTGCCATGTCTATGTCTACACTTCTCTGTGTGTGTGTGTATGTGTATGTACGTGTATTCATTTATGAGCAGATAAGGTACACATGTGTAAATCTGCATATGGAGGCCAGATATGGTCATCCCTCTGATGCTGTCGGCCTTGGGTTTTGAGTCAGGATCTCTTAGTTGGCTTAGAACACTCTAGGCAGGCTAGCAAGTAAACCGAAAGGATCTTCCTATCTCTGCCACCTCAGTGCTAGAATAATAGGCATGTGCCACCATTTTCACATGGGTTTTGGGGATCAAATGGTTTTAAGGCAAGCGCACTATTGACTGAGCCATTGCCCTGTCTCGTACTTCCTTTTCTCACACAAACATGAGTCATCTTGGATTAACGACCTTTCAGTGACATCAGGTTAATTTGATCACCCCTGTAAAGACCCTATCTAGAATATGACCCTATGATTATAATCTAGAGTGCTGGGAGGAGGGACTTCAGCATATAAACTATGAGGGTGGGTAAAATTCAACCCCAAACATCCCTCAACCTTATACACATATATTCTTACAAACTAGAGGTGAGGAAGCAGTATTTACTTGGCACACCTTTGCTAGAAAACGGTCCATTTCCAACAGGACATAAGAAGCTTCCAGTTTTCATATGGTGTTCATTCTTGGGAAGCACCCTGAAAAGAAATACATGTTTTCTTTCTCACGCTGTTTATATTTAGTTACCAATATTTTGAAGATCTGGACCCTCCCTCTGGCAGGCCTCTCTTCATGAACTTACTACTGATCAGATAGGTAAGGTCCTCCTCCTTGTGCTGAAGGTGACACACTGGTGTGTCCTCTCTCACACTGGGCACTATATATAACCCGAGACTCTTTGGTAAGGTTTCTCATCTTTCACTGGGCCCAGCAAGCTGTGAAAAATCTCCGAACTGCTCAGTCTCAGGCTCAGAACTGCTGGAAGGCTTTGCTCCTGAGGGAAGGAGAAACAGCAGGAGGGAGTTAAACAAAACTCAAATGTTTTGAGTCAAAGGCAAAGCAGAAAAATCCCACCCCCACCTCCCAGGCTCCTCTTACCCTGGATTAAGTACCTGGGGTTTTAGAGAGCCCTCCCAGCAGCTTCCTTGCCTTGGAGACAGGTATGGGAGCTCTCCTCCTTGGAGATCAAATGGAGAAGGAGCCAGTTCTGTCCTGAGTCTCTATGTACGCATGTTGGAGCTGATCTCCAGTGCGGCATGGGTGCCAAAGTCCTTGGGCATTCTTACTCCTCACTGCCCAGAGTGGACAGTCTGTCTGCTGTGGTGCCTGCCTAGCCAAAATAAGAGGTTTCACTTGGTCTTTTGGATAAGGTTTTCCTTAGCTCAACTTTAAAATCAACTAGGGAACCCCTTCTCAGACCAGTCTCCCCAGTGGCTCAACCTAAGAGCTGTATAATTCCACGAGCCTAGGTTTCAAAGGCCCCAGGGCTATGCCTTCGCCTTGGAGGAAGTCCCAGTCCTTACCGTCCCTTCTAGATACAGCTGGTCCTCTTCCAGCCTTCTTCATGTTCCAATCCATGTTTGGGATAATTAAGGGCCCTGAAGATTTAATTAGGGGATCGTGTTGGGAGAACCAATGGGCAGAGCTTGGTAGCAGGCCAAGGTAGGCTTGTGGGCCGGGAGGGAGGTGTGTGATGGGGAAGTGGAGAACACAGGTGTTCAGAAGAGTCGCCTAGTAACAGCAGAAGCTGTTCCAGGCCTTTCCCAAGCACAGAGCTGAAGCACGTGCCCCAGAAGCTATCACTCCCTGCAAAAGTCCCCTCAGCTGCTGAAGCTGCTGCTTCTGCTTCTACTTCTTCTTATTCGTAACAACAGCTCTTTGAGAATTATTTTATTTATTCTAGAAAATTATTGCCAGGCAAATTCAGTAGATGCTGAAGAGCAAGCATCCCATAGACACTGGGTCACTAAGTAGAGGGTCCCTCCAAGCCAGAGGCCCTAGAACAACTTCACCTCACGAACTCCTATAGGGAGTTGCGAGGAAGTCATTTACATTAAACTTCAAGACCCTCTTGGGCCTAGAGTAGAAACCACTCTTGCCCTGGCATGGTCGCCCACTCTTACAAGCTGTGGAACCTGAAACAAGCTCCTTAGCCTCTCCAGCGTCACTCACGTCATTGCTATGGGGATTTATGAAGCGAGCAAATGATCATGCATTAAAACCACCCCTGGGGACACATAGTCACTATTCCGTACATGCTATTCCTCCTATGGCCACATTTACTCCCCCATAATGCTAGGCTAGGACCATGCCTGTTATTAGATCATGCACAGGCATTGAACAGGGACATCTGGCCTTTTTCTTGGATTTTCGACTTCATCTTCCTCACCTGAGCAGTGGAAGGGAGGATTCGATCTGCTGCGATCGACAAGAACACAAATCAAAATGCTTACAGTTGATTCAAGAGTGCGTTCTCAGGTCAGCCTTGTCTGGTCGTGGCTTCTAATTCTGTGTTCCAAACAATTATTTTAGCTCCCTGTGCTCCAGAACAGGAATAAGCAAAGCAGACACCTTACTGGCTCTTATAAAGATTTAAAAGAATCTACAAAAACGGTAGCATGTGTGGCATATCGTCAACAGCAAAGGTATTTTCTGAAGTTCTCCTTTATTAGAAAAGGTGTTGTTGTCATTACTACCAACAGCAGTGGGCACGGCGATTCCCTGCAGGTCCGCCAGGCAAATGACAATCCAGATGCCACGGGCCTGTCTCCTTCCTGTTCGGGGAGCTTTTCATTCCAGTATCTCCCCTTGGTAACACAAGGTGATGAATCCTGTGAGTGATGGCACCAGAGGCAAAGACGTGGGCCCTGCAAGGGACTGGTTCATGTCGCAGCACCGGTGAGGTGGTGTGGGGGGGACTTTCTAAGAAGTCACAGGTCCCAGCCTTAAAGGGCCACTCTTGAGAAGCAAAGATGTCATTTGGTTTAGTTCCCACAGTTGTGACAACAGCTCCCTGCAGATACAGCTAGCAGAACAACACAGAAACACCATCTCTTCACTTGGGAGGTCAGAAGCTGTCATGAACTGAATGAGAAATATCCCCCATAGGATGCATTGGAATACTTAGTTCCCAGCTGGTGGTGGAATGCTTAGTTTTACACATCAACTTGATACAACCTGGAGTCATTGGGAAGGTGAATTCTCCATTGAGAAAATGCCTCCTCCATAAGACTGGTCTGTTGTGCATTTTTTTTAAATTGGTGATTCAGAAAGGAAGGCCCAGCCCATTGTGGGTGGTGCCATCCTTGAACTGCTGGTCTAGGATTCTAGAAGAAAGCAGGCTGAGCAAGCCATGATGAGCAAGTCCGCAATCATGGCCTCTGCATCAGTTCCTGCCTTAGTTTCTGCCCTGAGTTCCTGAAGTGACGGACTGAGATGCGGAACTGGAGACAGCAGTGCTGCTTAGGAAGGCTGTGGAGTCCTAACAGGCGGGGCCTTACTGGTGGAAGGACCTCACTGTCGAAGACTTTTGACGCCTCATAGCCTGGCTCACTCCCCTTTGCTCTCTCTCCTGTCCTGTGCAGATAAATGTGATTAGTCTATCCTGACTATCAGGCTGGCCTCCAGCTGCCATGACTTCCCACCATGCCATGCAGGACCGAGAGGCAGACTAAATCTTTTCTTCCCTAACTTTCTTCTTATCCGGGTATTTCACCTTAGTGGCAGAAAAGTAACTAACACAGAAGCCTCGCGTCGGGATGGAGGCAAGTCCTCTCTCCTCAGGAGTTTCTAAGAAGGAATTATGTCCTTGATGCTTCTAGCTTCTGAGGGCCCCTTACTCACCTTGGCTTTGCCCTTCTTACACTCTCAAAGTCAACATCTGACTTTCTTACATTTCTCTCCTGAGACCCCTGTAGTCACAGGAACTAACTGGAATAATCCAGTACAATCTCCCCATTTCAGGATCATTCATCACCACACCTGTGAAGTCCCTCCCAACTGGAAGTTAACACATTCACGTGTGCATCAGGGCATGAGGTCTTAAAGGAGGCATTATCCAGCCCACCACACAGATCTGAGATCCAAAATTGCCTAGGACAATCTGTGAACACCAAGGTGGGCTCCTGAGATGTCACTTTGAAATGTTGCCTACTTATATCAGGGCCAATACGCAGGGCTTTGAAAATGTCCCTGAACTCAGACTCAGTCAACTGACTAATGGCCTTGAGTGCTCCACCTGAATCTTACTTGGTTTTTGAATTAGTTGGTTTCCTCGTTGCTGTAATGAAATACCCAACAGAAATCTATTTAATGGAGCAGGGATTTGTTTTGGGCTTATGGATTGACACACACAGTCCATCAAAGCAAGGAAGGAACAGCTACAGGCACGGGAGGCTGCCGGCTCACATCCAGGTGGACAGGAAATTGGGATAGATGAATGCTTTCTTTTCCCCAGTGTCTAGTCAGTCAGGCTCATGAGAGAGTGCCACAGCTCTTATCCCCTCGGGTAACCATCTCTGGAAATGCCCTCACAGACACACCCAACCGTGTGCCTCCACTTCCTAACCTAGTCAAGCTGGCAATTGAAATTAGCCAACACAGGTCTCTCGGGTGCGAATTGGAGACTCCCGTTCCCCATGTACCTCCCACAGTTTTCAGAACCAGCTTGTGAGGGGAACACAGTGACAGCACCGTGTGAACCCCAAAGCGCTCATCCAAATCCAGCTGCTGCTACTTCTGAAATCAGGGCAGTGCACCCGAGGGCCCAGGCATGATCGTCACCATGCCTGCCATCTGCCTCTCTTCCTATTGCAGCAGATTTGACACAAGGCTGGTAAACTCCACGATGGCAGACCCTTAATCTAACTACCATACCACATCAACGTTCGCTATAAGCACTAGAAGGCCAGGCACCTGGTCTGTGTCGCTCGGTCCTCTGTCCCTACGGCATGCAGGAGAAGTGCCACGAAATCTTTATTGAACAGAGGAAATGGCTCGTCTTGGAGTAACCTGTCAACTCTGAGCTCCTCCACGGCAGAGACATCTTGATTCAGCGGCAGCAGCAGCTCGATGCCGAGCACAAGGGCAGCCCTCGGGGAGCTCTCCTCCCTATTGTAGCTCTCATAATGAACTACCACAAACTTAGCTGTGAAAGAAAGTGCTCTCTCCCAGTTCTTCCCCCTAGAAGTCTACGCCCATCTATCGTGTGAATAGGGCTGACCTTCCCCACACTCCGAGAGAGAATGCTTTCCTCACCGTTTCCAGCTGCAGAAGCTGTGGGTCTTTGGCCTGGAGCAACACAGCGGAGGCCTCTGCTCCCATCTCCCTGGGGCTTTCTCCTCTCCTTCCTGGGACTCTACCTTCTGGAATTCTTGTCTCAGAATCCTTGGGGTGAGTGGTTAGGGAGCTGGGTCGGTGGTAAGAGCATTTGCTGTGTGAGCACATGGGTCTGAGTTTGGATTCTCAGCACCCACGTGACAAAAATCCAGGCCTGGCCACCTATGTCTATGACCCTAGAACTGGGGGCAGGTAAACCTAGATGGCTCCTGGAAGCTAGCTGACCTAGGTGGTTCATTGAAAAGCCCTGTCTCAGAGAAATAAGGCAGAGAGAGGTAGAGGAAAAACATCCAACACTGTTCTCTAGCCTCTTCATACATATGCACAGATACCCCATTCACACTTTCACATACATGCATAACATAAATACACACACATATATATGATATATATCAATCATATGTATATGTATATGATAAATAAGCATCTGTAATGTGATTATTTCTGGAGGTGGGGGAGCAACCTTTGTAGCAATTAAGGTAACATCAAATAGGTATCAGAGGTTAAGACCTGAATATATGGGGCCACTTTCCCACTCACTATAGAAATTCAGATTGCACAACCCTAACTCTAAAACACAAAATTCAAAAATGCTCTGAAATCTGGAACATTCTGAAAAAGCTGACATGGAGCTTAAATTTTTCAATTTTTGGAACATTGCAGATTTTCAGCCCTCATATTGCCTCAGCAATAGAATCTAGGCAATTCTTCCAAAACATGAAACACTCTGGAATCTGTAACACACTTGATCCCAGATAGTTCAGATAACAGATATTAGGTTTGTAGTGGCTGATTAAACAAGTCAATACAGTAGGCATTCCTTTGACTTCTTAGGCATAAAAGTATAGTTTTGGCTTGTCACCTAGAAGACCCTAGAGCTCCTGAGCCCTGCAGCTGAACCTGAGCCCCCCTAGAAGAAACAATACTCGGGGGTCCAGACACTATGTATCCCAAAGGTCTCTGGTCTCGGGGCTGGGCAGTACCTGCAGGGAAATGGAGATGCCTGCCTTTGGTTAGGGGGGCCCATGGTTTGAGAGACATAGAACAAAGTGAAAAATATTCACACTTACATTGGAAGGCAAGATGCCCTACAGCAGTAGAAAGCCCTAGCAGGCACCTATGTATGAAACAAAGGTGTGGTTACAGAGGGATTAGCCAGGCAGAGCCAAATAGAATAGGAGAGACCTGGATGAGTTCTGTCACTGTCCTCTGTGGAGTGGTTCAGCATCCGGGATGTCCGTGCCAGGCTCTTCAGCATGGAACCAGTCTCTCAGTACTCACTAACCAAGCTCACCTTAAAGATGAGGAATTTGGGGCCCATAAAGAACACACACACACACACACACACACACACACACACACACACACACACTAGTGTACAGCTGGCCAATAGTACATCAATGACTGCAGAGCCTCTCCTCCTCCCAAGAAGCAGTACTGTGGCCTCTGTGTGACCATGTGACCATGCTACCCAGAGTCACCCAGAAACCCGTGAGTGGTAGAGAAGGTGACAGAAGTGATCAGGTTCAGTGTAGAACTCGAGCGCTGCTTAAAATAAAGCTAACCCAGGGCATGAATAATAAGTGGTGGCAGAAAAATTGACGCGATGAAATCCTTCTGGTAGCACACGCTATCCTTTTTTGGAAGAAATTTTGATGCATGTCATTAGAAGCCATGACTTCATGGGAAGGGGGAACCTGCCCAGATTCAATAAGACACCAAGAGGAGACGTGGGGAGAAAGCAGAGAGAGAAGTAAGCTGGGGAGGAGACGGGTGGAGCAGGCTGGAAGATGCTGAACAGTCAGTGGGTTTACAAGGAGAAGAGGTTGCATCAGTGTCCCTGAGGTCGTCGCCTTGTTTCTCCCAACACTTCATCGTCCTGCTGCTTCTGCACCCCAAACACCCTTCATTCTGTTGAGTCTCCCTCAGGCCTACACAGAGGTGCATCCAAGCCTCACACGGCCGTCCTATTCACTGTCACAGAGGCCAACTTCATGTCAGCAACCACTCCCATGACACACCACAGACTGCTTGTGAAGTCCTGCGGAGTCACCTCCCCTCAAGAGGGCGACAACAGCTTAGGGTTATCCCAGTGTCTTTCTCTTCTGCCTGGCTGGGAACTCATAGGGCTTTGCTGGCACACTTGTCCACTGAAGCATCCCGCCCCGCTGTCCTGCTTCCCATCTTTCTCCCTTGCTGCTTACCTCCCCTGCCTCCATGGAGGGTCCCAGAAGGCTCAGCACTCTCCCTGCTTTCTCTCCAGCTCTGCGCTGTACAGACCTGGTAACTCCTAAGGTCAGAGACACGTGGTCTCTGTTGAGCCCTGGGGCTGTGTTCTGGGCATGCTTGTGTGTTAGGCAATAGTTCTCCTTACAGCACTTCAGGGTCTTTTACCCCCACATCCCCAGTGTGGTGTCTTTCCATAATCTACAACACACAGAGAGAGAGAGAGAGGGAGAGAGAGAGAGAGAGAGAGACAGAGACAGAGACAGAGACAGAGACAGAAGCACACATGCCTACCTACACAGAGGCACATGTGCTAACACACAGAGAGGTACAGAGGAAGGGAGTATGCATATATGTACACACATATACATATATTCAGCTTAAACTTAGTCACCAGTCAAGTGTATTCTCTCTCTCTCTTTTTTTTAATGACTGAAAACTTCAGAACAATTCTTGATTTTTCCTTCTTACCTTCCCCTAGTATTCTGACAGAAATCAATTCCTATGCATAATCCACAAATTCTCCTGAAGTTTTTTCATCTTAAAAAATAGGCCTGGTCCTGAGAGTCCAGCCCTCTGAGTTCCAGCCTAACAGCTCAGCACTGCTCTCTGGAGTATCTCAGCACAGAACTCTTGGCTTTGTTGCCAGGTGGGACTTTGGCATAGGTGAGCGGTACCTGGCAAACCCTGCCAGTTCCTACCATTCCCAGCCCTGCATTTTGTTCTTTAACAAAACCTTGAGTGTATCTGCCCTAAGCAGCTGAATGTTCAACCACAGAGCCAGTTACTTCTAGATAGCCAATTCCATCGTAAGAGTGAGACTGTTGCATCCAGCTGGTCCTCCCGGTCCTGAGACGTTAGCTGCCTTGGGTACCCAGACAAGGTACACCATCTTGGGTACCCAGAAGATGTGGCAGGAAAGCAGGGGTGGCCCCTGCTCAGCACAGAGATGATAGACTCTGGGGCCCACGGGGTCTGAGTTCCTGTAGGACTTAGAGACTGGGACGCAGCCCAGGCCTGTGAAGTGCTACAGCCTCTCTGCTGCCAAGTTAACGCCCAGGACTTGTATGCGGTTTTCTCCCGCTAGCCCTGGCCTCGCCTCCCGAGCTGGAAGGTCAAGGTATGAGACAGGCCTTCAGAGAGATGTGTGCCCTCTTCCCCAGGCCTTCTCTTTCCTGGACCCGACTAGACCTTCAGATGTCAGGACAGAAGTGGCTTCCAGTCCCCAAACTTGTCTCTGAAATGCCTCATGGACATAGTCCTCCATCCCCGCACACAGTAAAACCTGGCTCCTCCAACAAATACTCTGATAAGATACTCTTCCTACTTGTAGGGTCCTCTGACCCTCAGTCAAGGTTTGGCACTAGATTGAGGATCCCTTGGCTGTCTGTGGAAGGCCCCCATGGAGATGTTTTCACAGTCTCCTAGGACCTGAAGCTGAGTTCAGGGAAGCCGCAATATCCAGGTTAGGAAGCTCAGGCCTGGAGAGGTGGCTCAGCTGCACAAAGACCTGAGTCTGGATCCTCAGCTCAAAGTGTAGAAGCTGTCGGAGTGTTGTATGTCTGCCATCCCAGCCCCAGGGAGAGGTGGGGGCAGAGACAGGCAGACGTCTGGTGTCCATTGGGCAGCCTGTCTAGGTCAATTTTTGAATTCCAGGCTTAATGAGGAATTCTTTCTCAAAAAATAAAGGAGGGTGACAGAAAATAACAATGGGTCTCTCTCTCTCTCTCTCTCTCTCTCTCTCTCTCTCTCTCTCTGTCTCTCTCTATCTCTGTCTCTCTCTGTCTCTGTCCTTCTCTCTCTCTCTTCCCCCACTCTCACACACACACAAACACACACACAGAATCCTCAAAACTTCCAATGAAGTGTGAAGCAGAGAACCACCCACTGGAGCCAGACAAGTTCCTAAAAGTGAGCAGTCAGTGTCTGTCCCAAGCTCCTCTGCCTGCATAACTCCAGCCACACTGGCTCAAGTGCCCCAAATGAGCTAAACCCTAGAGGGACAGAATACCCCCAAGACCCAGAGGAGGGAGCCTTTCTTTAAACTAGGGCAAAGTCCCTCAGGCATCATCCAGCATTCTGACTGTTGCCAAAGCTCAGAAAACTCCTTGAGCAATCAACTCACGCTTACCCACCAGCAGGTACCCTGGTTGGGAAGCTGCAAAACTACGGCTTTCCTCAGGATCTTCTCCCCCCGCTAGCAGCCAGGCTGAAAAGGGGCAGGAGAAGAGATGCTGAACTGGAACTACTGCAGCCACAGAGCAGGACTGTGGAACACCTCTGCTGTGCAGGGAGACCCCAGCCCCAGGCAGCCCCAGAGAAGCCCAGACTTAGTTAATTCCATTCAGAAGCCCAGTTGCCCAGAGTGCAGCCCTGTGACTGTCCTCAGCCCAATGCTACCCCTTGTCTTCAGCTGAACTGAAAACTGCAGAACCACTTGAAGAGGGGAGTGCCATTCATAGATACTCCACTAGAGGTCAGCCCTGAGAGAGGGCAGGGCTCAACAAGTCCTCCTGGGAGCTACAGAAAGAGCTCAGCCTTCTGGAAGCTATATAAATGTCTGGTAGGGAGCACTCATGGATACTACCTGAGCAAGTGGAAGATGGTACTTTTCCACCCCCTCAACACCTGAGCCCACGGGGTCCTCCATAAGCACCTCTCAGAGGCAACATGACTCACCTCGCACCCTTCCTCTGAGGTCAGAAGCCACTGACCCGACACTGCCCAGGAGCCCCCTGTCCTGGCTAAGAATCCCATGCAGAGGGATCTCAGAATGTAGCTGAGATCTAGAAGTCATCTGAGAATTGCTCACATGTCCTAGAACACCGCTCCCAGGAGCTGGATGGTCACTTGTCCCCATCTAAGGGTCATGATGACAATGTGGCAAAAGGCTTTTTCAATGAACACTAACAAAAATGCAAGACATTTCATTTACTTTTCTCATCACTGTGACCAAATATCTGAGGGAAGCTGCTCAAAGAAGAGCTTAATCTGGCTCACAATCTTGGTGGATGTAAGCCCATTGTGGTGTGGCACACATAGATCCAGACTTACCGTAGGCCACCTGCATATCTTAGTGAGTCAAGCAGAAGGCTCAGGCAAGAACTAAAAGCAAATCTCACTTTTAATGTCACTACCAATAATCCTCTCTGCTAACGAGGCCATGCACCCCAAAGTTCCACCGCCTCACAAAACAGTGCCACTGGTTGTGAACCAAGTGTTCAAATGCACGAGCCTGTATTAGACATTTTGCCCTCAAACCATAACTCAGCAAAGCCAGAGTGTCAGCACCAAGCTCTTACAACTTCAGTGTGTGGAGCACATAAACTCAGGATGCCTTGGTCAGGGGAGGGAAACAGACTCGTATCCTCTGAATCGCCCATACCTTCTCACCTTCTCCACCTCCAGGGACGGTAACTGAGGTCCCTCTGGGGCAGACTAGAATCTCCAAGATAGCATTTGAAAGTTGTAGGGTTCAGCATCCTATAGACTTGAACATCTCCAAGATAGCATTTGAAAGTTGTAGGGTTCAGCATCCTATAGACTTGAACATTTCAAAGCCCTGGCTGCCTTCATCAGCACACGGGGAGAAAGGAGTGCCTGAGCTATAAAGTGAGAGGCCTTCCTCTCACCAAGGCCAGTCTGTGACAAGATAAAAATGTGCCACCCTCTAAAACACTGGAGACTACAGCCAGGACTCTAGAATATCTGATAATGTACCCCACTGCTATCGTGGGCGGAGGGTACAGACAGAAACCTCAGGGCACAAGACAACAAGAAAGGAAGTTTAGGGACCAAGAACTAATCTTGCCACTGTGGTCCAGAACATTGCAAGTGCCTCACTGTGTGTGTGCGTGTGTGTGTGTGTGTTAGACCTGGCAGATGGGGATATGCACCCTACTAGGCCTTGTTTTACACTTCACAGGTCCTTTGGGCTCAAGGACACCACTCGGTCACATTTTCTGGAAAGACTTAACAGTAGGTATTTCATGTTACCTAAAGGGATTCCCTATAAAGGGAAACCAGACCTGAAAACACTGCAGCAACACACATACCTGCACACACACACACACACACACACACACACACTCACACACACACAAGCCTCACAGGCGCCCACAAGATGCACATACTCACCGATGTGTGACTTGCATATATTTTTCTCCCATACAGCAGCGCCCTAAGGCAGCCTTGCAATAGAGCCAGGAAGGCCAACCCAAGCATGTTCTTGTATCCAGCCCTGTGTTCTCAGGAAGTTACCCTCTCCTCTTTGAGCCTTTATTTGCTCATTCATGAGTAGGAACTATTCATATCCAGGGCACTTGATGAGGATGAATTGAGAAAGGCCCACAAAAGCCCAAGATCTGAGCCCGACCCTTGAGCGCCGCTGCAAGTGGATCCCCAGGAAGAGCTGGTTGGCAAGGGGTGCTAGGAACCAGGAGGCACTGGCGCATGCCCTCAGGGACAGGCCCTGGCCACTATTGATGTCTTTAGGTTACTTTTCCAATTCCAGGACTCCAAGTGAAGCGAGGGTCCTTAGCCCACTGTGTGTCAAGGGATGAAGGCCTGTGTACTGACGAGGGACAGTTTAGGCACTACAAGCCCGACTGCTGCTTACTCAGGAAGGCCCACATGTCAGCAATAGATTCCAGTGGAGGCAGACACCACCACATTTGACAACGAGAGGGAGAGAGCCGGGATAAATATAGAGAAAGAAAACTCTAAACCAAGCGGTGACAGGCAGGGAGAGACTGCGCAGAGATGGTCTGCGTATAGTCAACTTAGCAAGACCGGGAGCTGGCCAGTCAACCAGAGACCTACAGACAGGCAGCGGGGCAGGGAGTAAGCAGCGGGGCAGGGAGTAAGATGGAGGGCCTGACTAGATTGTACATATCCAGACACCCGCAGCTGAGGACAAAGGAAAGAGCGGATTGACAGAGGCGCCTGTCTGCGTGTGACATGCCTGGACTCTGCAGAGGCCCTTCTCTCTAAGCAGATGCATCTCCGCCGGGCTGCTGGTCACCAGACCCACATTGTGCACCATCAGCAGCAGAACACGAGAGGATGGGAGTGGTAAAGCAGGTCATCAGCAGGCAGAAGCAGGAAGAGGGAACATGGCTGCTTCAAAGGCTGAATCCCCAGCACGGCCAGAATCAATTACCAAGCAGCCTTCACTTGTCAGCCCTGAATCTTAATGGTATTAATGAGCCCTCAAGTCATCTTCTCCCTGCATAAGGTGTTTTTCTTCTATAATTCCTGTGCCCGGGGAATCAGGACCTCTTTCTGGTCCCGGCTTTGTCCACTCTGTTGGAGGAGGGTGGTCCCTGATCTTCCTGTCCTCTTTGCATGAACGTAATTAATTCTTGCTCAGGGGAATAAATGAATATGCTGTCTCCATGGATAATCACACACATCCCAGGGCCTCTCACCTGCAGGAGGAAATGGCTGCCATCCATCACTGCGATACAAGGATGGAGGAAGGGAGAGGGGATGGAGCAGGACTCAGACTAGGAGATACCCAGCCCAATCAGCCCTCTTGCCAGCTCCCCTCCTGGATAGGAAACCATTCATATCTCATACATCCAGCAGGGTGTATGTGCTGCACACTGCCCTCAGGCACAGCTGGTGGAGTGATGGACACATCTGATACGGCCTCCACCACCCCACAGACTCTCACCAGAATGTTCACATACAGGGAGGATGACAGCCCTAAGAGGACTTCCTCTTGATTCTCTGACTTCCTCTTACCTCTCTGGGCATCTTGACACTTTTGTCCAATGTCTCCGTCCACCCTAAAGTAGGAGCGCCCACTAAACATGCATGTGAGCCCTCATGGAAAGATGAGGAGCAGGGTTTCCTGGGAGCACAGCCAGACATAACAATTCAGAATCTCCATGTTTGGGAAACACTTGAAAGACCAAGGAAGCCTGGAACCTTCTTTTATAGTGTGATACAGTCATTGGGATGATTCAGTAATGGAATATTTGGAAACAGTGCCTGAGATATACTCAGGCTTAGTACATTAAGATAGGAAGGGACAGATAGGGTAGTTAAGGCTGAACTTGGTCTCTGGCCCAGGCCTTTCCTGTGGTTGCGAAAAAGCATTGTCAACCCTCCGCAGCCACGTGGGCATATAACAGGCACCTCAAACCCAACAGGCCCACCCCTTGCCCACAGCAACTGCACCACCCTTCACCCTTCGCCCTACTGCCTGAGCTATAACCTGTTAAAGGACCAGTGGGCCGCTTCCTGCCACCCGCCCGGCTAGCTTTACCAGAAATAATTACATGGAAACTGTATTCTTTTAAACACTGTCAGGCCCATTGGTTTCAGCCTCTTATTGACTAATTCTCACACTTTGCTTTAACCCATATTTAGTAAGCTGTGTAGCACCACAAGGTGGTGGCTTACCGGGAAAGATCCTAACCTGTGTCTGTCTCGGAGAGGGGAGTCATGGCGACTGCCTGCCTCTGCTTTCTTTCTCCCACAATTCTGTTCTGTCTACTCCACCCACCTAAGGGCTGACCTATCAAAAAGGCCTAGACAGTCTCTTTATTAACCAATGAAAGTAACACATAGACAGAAGACCCTCCTCCATCAATAACTCAGAGCCCTATCTCACCCACACTTAGAAAATTATGGTATCCTGAGTACCCCAGCAGGTCAAGCAGAGATATAAAAATGCCAGTAAACTACAAGTATTGGGGTCCCTCAAAAAGCTAAGCAGCCAGTTTATGGGTGTGAAGGTAGTTCCCTGAACAAGACCTAGGAAAAGAGCCCCTGGGTGTGCCAGTGGGGGATCTGCTTGACTGGGCTAATTGAAATTAGACTCACCCTAATGTGGGCATACCAGTTCATGGGTGGGTCGTGAGCTGAATAAAAGGGAGACAAGGAACCGAACAGTAGCATCAGCATCCAGCAGCAACAGCCAAGACATGCAACTTCTTAGAAATCCAAAGACAGCCTGGGCAACTTAGTGAGACCCTTTTTTAAAATAAAAAGTCAAGAAAGGGTCTGGAGATGTAGCTGTGAGGTAAAGTATTTGCTTAGCATTTGTGGGGTCCTGGACTCAGTCTCTACTGTGTCAAGCAGCATGATAATAGTAACTGTATCAACAAATAATAACAGTGCTAGGATGATTTGAACCTGTGTGCTGCAATTTGCCTTCTTTACTCAACCTTGTGTTTACAGACTTATTCCTGTTGATAGGCCTAACTAGTTTATCGGATTTTTGTCATTTTTTCGGTCAAGAGACGTAAATTATTCCCATTACCAACGGATTGCTATTGTGAACGTTCCTAGCCTCCCGCTATGATAGCACTTCCATTGCTGGAGGGCTCCGTGTTTTAAATAGAGGGATCACAGAGTGCACGCCACTCTGACACGGATGTGCCTGCCAAAGCGTCTAAAGCAAGCCACACTCGCAGCAACCACGCTTCAGCTTCCACGAGTCCCCACCCTCACTAATTCCTGGTGTTCCTTTTCATTTTTGCCAACCTGAGGGGTATGGATTTCATCATAGGGTTGTGTTGCAATTCTTCTATGTGTTATGCTGTTAACTTGGCGTCCTTCAGTGAGTCATACATGTCAGCACTTCTATCAACTCCTCTTTCTGAATCTGGACTCTCCTTGTGAACTGCCTTTGCCCAACAGAATGCAGCACTGGTGAAGCAGGGCAAGAGCTGGATAGAAACCTTAAAAGCTCTCAGTGTACGTGAGAGTCTGAGGTCAACATGTTCGGTCTCCACTATAGTGCCACACAGACCACGCAGAGAGACAGCGAGAGGTCACACGGAGAAAGAGTGGCCCTAAGAACTGAGGGGTCAAGCTCAAAGAGTTGCATAACCTCTGAGTCATTCCAGCTGGCACCCTGCAGCTAACCACCAGAGCCAAAGGCTAGCATGGGGACTGAGGAAGCCATACTGCACCTCCAGATCCAGCAGGCACCACATGGGACTGAGATAAGCTGTCCTCACTAGGTCCCTTCCACTTTCTTGGCTACTAAACATTGAACCAAAGTTTAGTATTTTAGCTTCTGTTTCTGAAGCCATCAAGTTTCATGTAGTCCATCAGGCAGTGAGGTGACTGAATGACTTCACTAGTACAGTTGAACACCCTTTCACAGGCTTACTGCCTATTCGGCTTTCTCTTTGAGAAGTTATTTACATCTTTCACTTATTTTTTTTTTGTCGGATTGTCCTTCTGGCTTTGTTTTACTCAAGTTATTTATACAGTATGGACATGAATCCATTATTGCTTGCGTGTATCATAATTTATCGTCTCTGGCTTCCTGTTCAACTTTGTATAATCTTATGAGAGTTGCAAGATTTTAATTATGATACAGTTGAATTCACCAATATCTCCTATTTCATGATTTTTTGCTCCTGGTGTTTTGTTTCAGAAATCCCTCCCTATTCTAAGGCCACAAACATTTATCTCTGTCTTCTTCTGGAATATTTAATGCTGTGCTTTTTCCTTTTTGTTTTAAATCCATCTGAAATAGTCTTTGCTTATACTAGCAGGCAAGAATTCAATTTTATTTTGTTTCCATGTAAACAACAGTTGGTCCAGGATGATAATTGAATAGTCTTTCCCTCTCCATTGATAATAAGTTCACCTCTGTCATATCTGTGTAGATATGGTAGCTAGGTATTGTGTACATAAATAAACATATATGGCTCACCTTCTAGGCTCCACTAGTCCCTTTTCTCAGCCCTGTACTAATGACGGATTATTTCTATTATTATCACATTTCCAGAAGCATTCTTATCCAATCACGTGTGTCACCACTGTCTGCTCTTTTTAAAATTACTTTAACCATTTCAACTTGGTTTTATTTTATTATTTGGGAGAAATATTCTGCCATGTAAATTTTACAATCAGGTTGGCAAATGCCAGAGTAAACCCCATAAAGAATTTGACTTACAGATGACTGTCGAGAAAAATTCCTATGTGTAGTACTGAGCCTTCCTGTCTGTGAATGTGAGCTGTCACTCCATTTGTTCAGGACGCTCCTAACAGCTCTCCATGAAGTTTACAGTTTTCTTTGGAAAGATCATGAGCATTTGGTCTTCGATTTATTCTTTTGTGTCTTACATTTTTGTTGTTGCTAATGCAAATAGTATTTTTAATTGTATTTAACTGTATTTACTGATGGTTACTAGGAACACATTTCACTTTTGTATATCAACCTTATATCTTAGAACCAACCATTGGTCATATTGACTTTAATGTTTCTATGTAGATAATTACCTCCAGATGGTAACTTTGGCTTTGATTTCTTCCTTTGTAATTATTTTATCTTTTGTTTCTTTTTCTAGGTCTTGCCATGGGAGCCAAAAACTTCATGGTGGCTGGGAGACTTGCTTCTCCTTCCTTCTCATTTTAAATCATCACTTTTAAACATCTCACCAAACTGCACAGCATTTCCAATAGGCGCTCTGAGCACTCATACAAAGTCTCTGATTTCTGTGGGTTTTCAAAACATATTCCTGGTGATCATATGCTTTCCTTCCATCTGTAACCACTGTATATTTCACTATTATTCCACTAAATCAGCTCTGCAGTACTGAGACAAAGTTAATTTGACCATGTTGTGTTTTTTCCTATTGACTATTACATTCAAATCTCTAGTGTTTCAATTAAATTTTTTGAATTGATGTATGATTTTCTTTTCTTGCATATCCTCATCTTTTCTCATATTAAGAAAATACCAGTGTTGTAGAATTGGTCACACTGTGTTAGAGGTTGCTTCCCCTGGTCTCTGGCGCAGTTGATACTTTACAAAAGAGCTTGGTTATGCTCTTTGATTTTTTTTAAAAAGTGTTTCAGTTGACAGAATCTAAATTACTGATTCAATTACAATTGAACCTTGTTATTTGTGAATTCCGTCTCTGCAGATTTGCCTACTCAAGGAAAATAATAAAATCCCCAACTCAAATACCTGTGGTTCACATGTGGTTGTATGTGAACATGCACACAATGGTGAAAAAATCTAAAACATTCAACACACATGTCCAATGTCACACAAGGCAATGTTCCACCTCCTCACTTTGATGTGCATACTGTGAACTGTGATCTTTTATACTCTATTCAGTGCCACATCTTTCACACTGGGTGGGGGGAGGATCTGTTAGTGAGTCTTCTGTTTAAAATGCTCTCCAGCATACTCTTGGAGGGCTACACAGAACTCCTGAGTATAACCAAGCTGCCGTGTGCTTTCTAGAGGAAACATATCCATCAGATCAACAAAATTCAAGCCTGAGTTATATTGCAGTTGGCTGTGAGCACAACATTAACGAATCAATAATTCAGTACCTTCAGGAAATCACTGATCTGAGATGAGGGCTTCTCCAGACAATGCTGAGGAGCGTCTACCACAAAAGACGAGCTTACAGAAACACCAACTGAACCTGGGGAGTCCTGGGATCATAAGCGGGGTTGTTAAAGGCATGGCTGACAGCAATGTTAGGGAGGTGAAGGCCAAAAAAAATTTCATTTCATGCAGGGCTGGAGGAATAGATCAATGGTTAAGCCTACTTGGTGCTCTTCCAGGGGACCTGGGTTTGGTTCCCAGCTCCCACATGGCAACTCACAAAAAGCTGTAACTCCAGTTCCAGAGGATCTGATGCCCTTTTCTGGGCTCCAAAGGTACCCATGTAATACACTGAAGGGATTTTAGGCAAAACATTTATATACAAAATAAGTAAATCTGAAAAATAAATAGGTAAGCTAGAGTATATACACACACACACACACACACACACACACACACACACACACACACTCAATCAATTCTCCAGTATCTGACCTCTCAAAATTGACTTTCTTACTCAAAAAACACCATTGAGGCACCATTATAGTCCATTCAACTTAATGTACCAAGAACTTATTTTGTTGTAAGAGTAGCCACTGAGCTATGAAAGTATGTCTTCATAACCCCAGTATATTTGGCGTATTATAAACAATGCTGCCATTGACATCCAACTGCAGATTGGTGTATGAGTTTACATTTCTCTGATGTAAATGCCCAGGTGTAGAATTTCTGGGTCTTAGGATAAATGTCCATAGAGTTACTTAAGTCTTGTGTTTTTCCCTGCTTAACTCTTCTGGCTCTAAATGTTCATTCATATCTAATTACATTGGCCAGTACATCAAGAATGATGCTTAGTCATATTAAAGACAGTGGCACCTTTGCCTTGGTGGGAAGACCTCCAAAATTTCCCTATCCAGTAAGAGGCTAGCCTTTGGGTTTGAGGCTTACAAGTGTTAGCATGTTGAGGATCTCTTTATTCTGAATTAGTCTCCTAAGGCTGACCTAAACACCACCGAATGTGGCTTCAAGAAATAGGATGTTTCTCAAGGCTGGAAGCAAGAGAGCAAGGTGCAGACATAACCATCCTCCCCGGCAGCCTTCAGGAGAGAGTCACTGTCTCTCCCTGCCTGCGGGTGTCTTGTGGGTGATCCTTAACATTGCTTAGTCTGCGGTTTCATTTCTTCCGTTTCTGGATCCTTTGTCGCATGGTGTCCTTGATCATGACCTAGTTTGCTCTTTGTGGCTATAAAAAAAAAAAACACTGACCAAAACAACTTGTGGAGGAAAGGGTTCATTTCCACCTACAGATTAGAAGCCAGGACAGGAGCCCAAGGCGAGCACCTGATGGAACTGAAGCCGAGGCCATGGAGGAATCTACTTACTGGCTTACTCTCTGTGGCTTGCTCTGCCCTGCTTTCTTACTCAACCCAGAACTACCATTCCAGAGGTGGCACTACCCACCATAAACTGGGCCCTCCCACACAACCATCAATCAAGAAACTACCCCCACAGACAAGCACAGGTGGCCCCCAACTTCTCAACTGAGGTTCTTCTTTCCAGCTATGTCAAGGAGACAACTGAAGCTAACTATGACATTGCCTGTGTCTTTTCTTCTAAGCGCTCTGGTCATATGGGATTAAGGGCTCAGCCTGCTGCAGAATGACCTCGTCTCACCAAATCTGCAGTGACCCATCACCAAATAAAGCCATCCCTCTGCTGCCTTCCTTTCTATCTTCCTGTATGGGAGACTGACAAAAAGCTTAATTTCTTAAACATTTAAGTAATTTGATAGTTTTGCCTGGAGCCCTGAGGGTTTTTCTTTGTCTGCAATGCCTGCATTTTTATTAATATAGATTTCATATTTGAGATTTAATCATTCTGAAACAATCTTCCAAGTACATGTGTAAGGAGGCAGTCCTCCGTGGGGTGCTCATGTTCCCCTGCATACTGCAACGAGGCACAAGAATACTATTCCATCAATCATTCCCTAAGTGAGTCAGTGTCTTCCTCCAGAGCTTACTACCCAGGATAATGGAGAGAGAGACGGGTGTCTTTCTGTCTATTCTAAAAGATCCAAGTCCCCTGAGCACAGGTTAGTTCTCTATGGTGTTCTGTGTATAGACATCACCTACTCCTCTCTACAACACCCTGTGTTTCTTGAGATTCAAAGAAGCAATATAAAATGGCAATTCTTCAGGCACTGCCTTTGCTCTACTAATTTTGTTCTCGATAGCCCAGGAATCTTGTATCTTTTGCTGCCATCCGTAAAAATGTGGTGAACTGAGTGGATGACGTCTAATGCCTTCTAAGTAGGAAACCACATAAGGCCCATCACAATTCTTGACATGTGTGTGCCTGCCCCCCATTTTTCTTTTCCGAAATAGGGCTTCCTTGTGTAACAGTCCTGGCTGAAACTCACTCTGTAGACCAGGCTGGCCTCAAGCTCACAGATATCCCCCTGCCTCTGCCTCCTGAGTGCTTGGATTAATGGCATGTGCCATCACTGCCCGGCAACATGTGGCCCCCTTTTTTAGATCCCTTTTAATAGCATTAATTTCCATATATAAGGAAGGCTTCCTTGGATAAAAATATTTAGTGTGTGTGTGTGTGTGTGTGTGTGTGTGTGTGTGTTTCTTTTATTCATATGTATGCAGAACCTTCTTGGCTCATCTTTCATGTCAATCATTTTCTTTTAGAACAATTCCACTTCCTTATTTTGCTTTCATGATTTTGACTGGTTTTGTTTTATTTTTGGCAAGACTTCTGGATTTCTTCAGCCCTCTGTTTAAAATTTCACTTCAGTGCATTTCATCTTCAGCATCTTGTAAGGACTTCTTCAGTTCTGCAATCCTGTTGCTTCTTCACAGATTTTCCCAAGTTTGCTCAGCTCTATCGTGTTAGATCTGGTCTCCCATTTTACCCATTTCTGGTTTTAGTCTTTTGACTTCTGGGTCTAGTTGCTTTCCTTTGTTTGTATCCTTGTTTTTTATAATCTCCAACTGCTTTATAACGCAGATCAGAACATCACATTGTAAGTTTCTTTGTCTTTAGTGTTGGTTGGAGGGCAACTGTTGTGTCTAACAGTGTTCTGTGGACTTTGCTTAGCTTGCTTACACCCTTGCCCAATCCTGCACACTGTGTGCAGGAGATCACAGTTGAAGGCCACCTTCTTCCTTAGATTTGGCATCGTGCACTTTCTCTGTGGCTAGTCATACGAGGGATGAGGAGCACTGGTGCTTCTTAAACCTTTATTTACACTAGGTCAGTATTTCTCCTCTCTTATCAGCATATTTTTTCTTCTACTGCCACATCTATAAGGGACATTATTTATTCCTGTCCTGGTTAGACATTTTGTCAATTTGAACCTCAATTGAGAACATGCCCCAACTAGAATGGCCAGTAGGCAAGCCTGTGGTAACATTTTTTTTTTTTAATGACTGATGTGAATCAGTCCAGCTCACTGATCCTGTAGGGAAAGTTCATCAGTGGCCATGTTGAAACACTTTCATACATGATCCGTGTGCCTGCAAAGAATGTGTGTGGTCCATTTCTTGATACAAGATGCTCCACAGAGACACACTGGATCTACTTTGTTATATTATGGAAATGGCCTTCAGAATGTGTTGTCTTCTTGTGATTTAAATTACTGAAAGAAGTATATTTAAAACCTCCCAATGTGATGTGTGTTTATCAGTTTACAACTTGTCCTACTGCCACATCTTGTTTCATACACTTTGAAATCTCGTTACTAGGTGTATTGAAGCTTATGACAACTGCTTCATCCTAGGAAATTAAAGACTTCGTCGTTGCATCCTGACCTTCATTGTTAAAAACTGATAATAGTATTCTACGCTAGTTTGCTTTGGCTTTTCTTTTTCTACCACTTTATTTTCAGTCTTGTAATTCCCTTTAGCTTTAGTGTGCTTCTTGCAAACACCACATGTATGGATTGCCCTCAAAAATGTGTTAAGACATAGTTGGCCAATAGTATGTTTTTATCAATTTAACCTGATAGTTCTATATTTTAACTAGAGTTTGATACATTTATATTGCTTCGTAGATATATTTACATAGAATTCTTTTCTATGCTATTTTGTGGTTTTTTTATTTATTCTGATCTTACCATTCTTTAAATTTGGATTTTTTTAAAGAAATTGATTTCTTGGGGATGGAAAGATGAGTGCTCAATGGTTAAGATCACTTGTTGCTCTTGCAGAGGACCTGGGTTGAGTCCCAGTAGCTGTGTGGTGGCTAACAATCACCCATAACTCCAGCTCCAGGGGATCTGATGCCCTCTTCTGACTTCTGTAGATATCCAATATGCACATGGTGCTCAAACATACAGACAAATATTCATGTGCATAAAATAAAATAAGCAAATATAAAAAATTTTAATTGATTTCTCTCATTTTGAACAAAAAACATTTATCTGCAGTCTGATAGCTCCCTCAATTACACGTCAATATTTTCTCTGTGAAAGTCAAATAAAATTAAATGTATTGTTACACCTGTGTTTATCTAACATGCACACACACACACACACACACACACACACACACTCTTTCTATAATGAACACATTTTACTTACACTAAAGTCACGTGTTGGTTATGTAAACTTTATGTGTGACTGAGTGTCTGTACTTTATCTGCTAACACTGTCTGGTGGGCCAGACTCCCACACCCATTATGGTGGTTAAGGGGTAGAGTTTCTAAGCTCCTGACCTCTCTCAGCGAATCTGAGGTGGCAGCATGTATGCTTCATCTGGACACACACTCAGAATCTCTAACTTCCTCACAGGCTCCTTAGCATTTACTGAAGAGAATCCAGAAGTTATTGCTGTATGGTTTGCAGGCTAATAGAATCCCCTCAAATGCAATTCCAATGCAACCCATCCCTGACTTGTCAAACATTTTCCCAAGGTTAGACTTCAGGAGCTGGAGCAGACTAGGGAAACCCCAAGGGAAGATCATGTGGAGGCACCACCTTCTCCATGAGCTAAAGAAAAAGCTGCTAACTCATTCAAAGTCCTGACTCACATGGACGTGGATCATTGCCGAGGTCCCCTGGGGCTTCTATCATTTCCCCCTCTAATCCTTAGCCATGAGTCCTCCTGCTCACAATTATACAGAGGCCTTCATTGCTTCCTCTTCAATCTCAGATTAATTACAACAAGCTAACAATTCCCCGTGTTGAGCAAATTCTAAGTTCTTGGTTCACACTTCATTAAATCTGAGATGCTTATCTTTCACTACAACACTAATGGAAAAAGAATGGCCCCGACCCTGCCAAGTTTGACTTTAAGGTCTAGAACATTCTTTACAAGCTTTGTGACATTAGTCAATTCAGAACTTTTTTTAAGATTTCTTGCCTTTATTTGTAAAACATGATGAGACTACATAATTCTTTCCAATACATTTTCTACTAGGAATCATCTGAATTAATAGGAAAAAATAGCAAGGTGCATACTTGAGACCGATCTTATCTTTAAGAATACAATAGAAAAAAGTTTGCAGGAAAAAGTTGCATCCGCAACAGAATTAAATTATGGCACCTGTATTGAATATAATTCAGATATTAAAATGAGCAGACATGTTAATCCACACAACTATCAGGGACAGAGTATAATTTAGTGATAAAGGAAGGTATTAAGCAGTATGTGTAAGATGTTGCCTTTGGCACAAAGAAAGATAACTGAGATTATATTTTGTTTCTTTATCTTAAACTGTTCTCAAGGAATTTTGTGACAGAGGCTAACTCTTCTATGTGGATGCACAAAGATGGTGTAAGAGGTCCAGACAGGGGTGGGGACAGGATTTTTAATCACGTACCATTTTAGATTGTATGGATTTTCGAACCACTTGAAGAAATAAAAATTAAAAGATGGACATTTTTTCAAAGTAAATATGAAGCCAGGTATGGTGGAGCATGCCTTTAACCCCAGTACTCCAGAGGTAGAGACAAGCAGATCTCTGTGAGTTCAAGGTCAGCCTGATCTACATAGTGAGTTCCAGGCCAGCAAGGTCTCCATAGAGAGATCTGTCTCAAAATTTAAAAATGGGGGGGGGGTATGTGTTTGTGTGTGTGTGTAAATTAAAACTGTAGTCTTCCTTACACTATTGTGAGATAAATCAGCCTGCGTACACAGGGTGTATGCTATATGTGCTGATGAGCGTCACTAATAACAAATCTCCATGAAATGTACCATAAGCACTGATTAAATGAAGCTTGGTTTTCTTTTTATGGCTATCTTTTCTAATTATGAAATTATATCTTTTGATTAGAGAAAAATTCAAAGTAAGAGAAAAACCCTCAAGAGATCATCACCACCTGTTAGCCCATCAACCAGAGGGATCTAGGCATGGTTTGCATTTTTGTTTATTAATCATTCAAGTTTTTAGACATGAAATTTATAGAAGGCAATATGTTCAGCATGCTGCTTTGTGTACACCTTAATGCAAAGCCGTGCTGCTTTCAACCTCTGCATTCTACACTGTCATAAAAATAGCCTTTGTCATCTGTTATTTGTCCATGTCCCCACACCCTGCCAACTCCTTGAAGTTAGGGACATTGTCTGATGCATCTCTGTGTTCCCTGTGTCTGGCGCACAGAGGGATCTTGACAGATGACTACGGAATGAACACACTAATTATCTGACCGTTATATAACCCGTAGCTTTTGGTTGGCATCTGGGTCATCTCCAGCGGCTCAGTCCTCTAAATAGTGTCAGCAAAGTCATCGTCCACATAAATCACCAATCACTGAACCCGTCTTCACTGGTTTTCTTAGGCAAAATTCCTAGATGTGGAATCGCTGGCTCCCTGGATAGGAAAAAACTTGGAGTTGTTGAAATCACATTGCTAATTTGCCTTCCAAAACGTTGTCCCAGCCTGCACTCTTAGCGATGGACCAGAGGACCGAGGTACTCACACTTCCTGACAGAAGCCCTGGTCTTCGTTCCTTGACTGAGAAAATGGCAGGACCCAATAAACCAGACCCAGGAAGTGACGAGAGGCTAGGCAGGTAGGGAGAGGAGTGGAGAGCTGTCTGTCAACAGGCAGCAAACTGCAGTTACGCAGGAGAGATACGTTCTGGTGTTCTGTGGCACAATAGAGTCACGATAGACAGAAAGTATCTACTGGGTGTTCAAAAAAAAAAACAGGAGAAATTTTTTGTTGTTCTATTTTGCTTTTTGTTTTTCAAGACAGGATTTCTCTGTGTAGCTCTTGCTGTCATGGAACTCACTGTATAGACCAGGCTGGCCTCAAACTCAGATCCACCCACCTCTGCCTCTCAAGTGCTGGATTTTAAAAGTGTCTGCCACCAATGAATGATGAGAAAAGAGTTTTGAATGTCTTTGTTGGTTGGTTGTTTGTTTGTTTGTTTGTTTGGTTGGTTGGTTGGTGTTTACCACAAAGAAATGATGGGCATTTGAGAAGACACATATGTTCAATCTCATTTAAACACTCAGCAATGTATGTTTGTATCAAATATCATATGGTACCCCATAAATATATTTAAATGGTTAGTTCAGTGTTTATAGGAAAAGAGGGGAATCCAATTGCTTTCACCTAAATTAATTACTATAAGGAGGTTCAAGATGTTTTAAAATTTTAAGAAATTATTTTTTTTTATTTTACTGGAAGCAGAGCCATTTATTCGTCTGTTTCCTCAGGTCTCATGTTTTTCCTCTGAAGTACTGTCTTGTTTTGAGTCTCATGACTGTCTTTCACTTCACCATTTCCCTAATTGTCTCCAAAGAACTGTTTTAAGTTGTTAGGAAAAAATATGTATTGTGGAATTGTTCCAACAGAAGCAACAGAAAGCAGCCTCTATGGCCCGACTTTGACAGTTCTAACAACTAGAAATCCAGCTGTGGGTTTGCGGTGGCGGCAGCAGGGCTGAGGGTAGTAGCCGTACAGTGGTGGTGCTAGGATTCTCAAAGCCCTGCACGCTAAAACCCCAAACCTTTTAAAAGTTTCTACCAGGAGGCAGAGCCTGGCCAAGTTGCCGAGCCTAACCTTGAATTCCCTGTGTAACCCAGGAAGTCCTTGAACTTCCCGTTTTTACAGGTCTGCACCACTAATCTTGTCTCCGTTTCTTCCTTACTGCGCATGTGCAGATACTTGCCGTTGGTTTTGGTTTATCTGATTTTGTTCTGCTCTCTACTAGAATCGTTGAGGAAGTCCTCAAACACTGTAGCACTTGAGGACAGCCAAGAAACAAAGAAGTTGTTTTCTTATCATTTCTCTGAGAAACACGCGTCAGAGCCATGGCGGCAGGTTTGTGTGCAACGTTTCAGAGCCCGCTCCCTCATCATCCCTTCGCATCCCATTGCATCTTTCTTGATGTAAAACGTGGTTTTGCCCTTTTTCCGCCCACCTGCACACGATCCCTAGGTCAACAGTAAAATACTGCAGCTCTGCATTTGAGACGCTGAATGGCCAAGGCCTTGTCAGAATCACCCAGGTCCACAGGCAAGAGAAGAAAAGTCAGTTCCCGCTTGCTGAGAGGTAAACAGTGAGTCTCCCAGGCCTGTGTTTGCTATCAGCCACTCTAGTCAAACCCATAATTTAACAACATTAACACTGTTAAATCTTAATTCATCTTCATTACATGGTCATTCGTGGTGAGAGTGGAAGCTAGGTTTAATCTTTTTGCTCTCTCCAGTAGGATTCCTTTGTCAATCCTGGGGCTGCAGGCCCTTCTGCCCCTCCTTTCACAGTGTGGGCTTCATCTTGGGGAGCTCCAAGATAGTGGTAATGCCTTTATTTCTTAACAGAAGGCTACTTTGCACATGCGGACTGCTGGCAGGCCGGACAGAGAAAGAGGGGGGAGAGTGAGATGGGAGCAAGGCAAGTCTGCAAGACAGCAAGAGTAGTTTTTAAAAAGTAAGTGCTTGCAAAGACATTACTGCAGCCAGGCTGGAAGAGGAGAAGGCCACTCCAACCCACCGCTCCAGCAGGCTGCTCTCTGTGCTAATCCCAGTGAGAGCAATAAGAGCCGCAGGAATCTGAGCTGCCTGCCTGACTTCAGCATCTGGCTTGGTTGCAGAGCTGTGGATATGGGGAAGCTCTGTCTTGTGGGTGAAGAAATGCCATCTTGTCAAGGGCCAGGACCAGCTATGGCCCCGATCCCAAGCTTTCTCCAAAACACAGTTCAAGGTCCTTTATTAACCAGCATTTGCATTCAGGTCAAGTTTTTACTTTCTGTCAATGCTTCAGTAAATCCTGGCCTGAGTGGATGAGGAAGGAAGAGGGAGAAGAAAAGGGAGGAGGGGCAGCCTCCCCCCATCATAGCAGGGTATATTCTGGCCACACACGCGTGCATACACACACGTGCACCTGTGTGCATCTATGTCAAACTGCAAGGTACAGAGCACCCTTGTTCAAACATGACAACAGCTGTCAAGTGGTAAACAAAGAGGATTCTGGGGGATTAAAAGGCTGAGGCCGACCCAGAGTTGGGCCTTCACTAATATGCACAGCGGCCAGGTGCTGCCCGGAAAGGTTTTAAAAGGCTCGAGGCCGGCACGAGGTGTGTGAAACCAGAGCCCTGCCTTTCCGTGGAAAAAGCCAGGGGGGAACAAGGAGACAGGCTCTCTAGCCATGAAACGTGTTTCCAGAAGAATCTTTTGAATTAAAATAGATGCGCTCCCAAAATAATCTTGTTTTGAAACATCAGAAATCTTAGGAAGAGGAAAAGGCTATCAACACACTTACCCTTTGAATCTGCTGTGGCCCTTGCTATTTATAATATATTTTTCCTTCATGTGTCTTAAAATAATCAACGGATATTATCACATTAACTCTTGCAATCCCCCTTGCCCTTCCTCAGGCTCCTGCCCTTCATGGCCACAGAGGACACGGTTTGGGCTCTAGTGGTGTCACCCTCTAATGCCCTGTGAGTCTCCAAGACTCCCTTGGCCTGGAATAGCCTACTGGCAACATGTCGGGCCTTTGGTCACCTGCACAAAGTTCAGGGAGGAGGAATCCTGCAGTAGGGAGATGCTGGAGCACCGAGCTGGCAAGATCCCATGCTTCATGGATCTGTTATTACTGCAGGGGCTCAGCTAACCAGAGTCACCATGAGGCCCAGGTCAAGGAACTGATTTCTGGTGCTTCTAGACTACTTATTATTTTGCAAGTAGAGTGAAGAAATGGTATCTCCAGAGAAGGCACCAAGTAGCGTCCCACGTGATTCCTCCAGACTAAATTTTAAAGCCTAAAAGTGATAGACATAGAAGTTAACAGGTCACTTTGATTTTGAAATCCTGTAACCCAGGCTGGTGAGAGGGCTCACAATAAAGTGATTTGCCTTGAAGCACAAGAACCTACCTTGGATCTCTACAACCCTCATTTAAACAACAACAACAAAAATAACACCAACAACAAAGCTGTGATGGCATGCCACGTGTAATCCTTCTAGCACCCAACAGGTGGAGATGGGGATTTCTGGGGCTCACTATCCAGCCTTCTCAGCAAGCATCAAACAAATGAGAGACCTTAACTGGAAAAAGTACCATGGAATGGCTTCACCAAGGTTGCCCTCTGACCTCTGCAGGCATGGTCATATGTACTCACAGTTGCATCTACACGCATGAATACATACATGCGGGTACACTCCCCACCCCCTCTAGTAATCTGAAAAGCCAGGCAGGACTAGTACCCACCTGTTATCTCTCAGTGGGAGCTACGTGAGCCTTCCTTAACATCTAGAGGGCTCTTGGGATAACATTGGGAATTCCCTGAAAAGGTACTACGTGTCTTCAGACTAGCCCAAAAACCTATACAAATGCCTGGGGCCACATTTACAAATACTTCTACATAAATATATACTTATTATATGTATGCTGTGTGATGATCTTTCTGTATGCTGTGAATATGTATTCCTACCATTGGTTAATAATAAAGCCAACTGACCAATAGCCAGGTAGGATAAGGTTGTGTGGACCAATCAAACTGAGGACTCCAATGAAGAGGGATGGAGTCAAGGGAGATGCAAGCAGTTGCCAAAGAAACAAGATCCAAGAGGACCAGTAGAGCCACGGCCACATGGTAAAAACATAGATTAATAGAAATGGGTTAATTTAAATGTAGAAACTAGTTGGTAATAAGCCTGAGTTAGTAGCCAAATATTCATAATTAATAAAGCTTCTGTGTGGTAATTTGGGAAGCAGCTGGAAATTTAGAAATAGGTGGGCAGAAGTCAAGGCTCTGTGCATACATGTACAAAGTGTCTTAGTCTGTTTTCTATTGTTCTAACACAATGTCATAGACTGGGTCATTTATTTTTAAAGAAATTTACTTTTTGTGCTTTTGGAGGCTGAGAGGCCACATCTAGTGAGCATGCTCTTTCCAGTGCGACTTCTGGTGAGTCCAGAAGCACTGAGGACATCGCAGGGTAAGGGGCCACATATGGGAACTGAGCCAAATTGATGGTTACAACAAGGCCCCTTCCAAGATGACCAAATCATCTCTGATTCCAGCAACGCATGAAGAGATTAGTGGATTGATAGGGGCAGGCTCTCCATGACCTAATCCCCTCTGAAAGGCCCTACTCCTTACTACTTCACCGCAGTGATGACGTGTCAAGGTGAGTTTTGGTGAAGACATTTAAACCATAGCAGCAAGTTAGGAGCAAATGAATATTGGTTTACAGGGAGAAACAGTCTACAAAAAATTGGAGCTGGGGAGACAGTTTAACGGGTTAAATCAGAGCTATGCAAGCCTAGATAGTGAACTGGGTTTGATTCCAGGGATCCATATAAAACTCTGGGTGTCGTGGCAAGCATCTGAAATCTCAGCATGCCTACAGCGAGATGTGAGGCAGGGACAAAAGAGTCACCTCTGCAGCATGGCAGGAATAAAGAGAGACCCTATGTCTAAAGGTAGGAGGCGAGAACTGACTCATAAACATTACACACACACACACAAATATATATATATATATATATATATACATACATACATACATATGCAGTTAAATACATAAATACATTTTTGAAGGAAACTTTAGAAAATTACAACTTCAGCCTGATTGTCCAACATTTCTTCATGATAAAAGTCCTAGAGAGAGTAGGACTAGAGCGGACATGCTTCCACATAACAAAGGCTATTTATGGCAAACTCACAGCCAACACCATCCTAAATACTGAAAACTTGAAGCAATACCATTAAACTCAGGAAGATGGCAGGCCCCTCCACTACCCCTACTCCTTTCCACTGGAGCAGTAAGACAAGAGAAGGACACCATGCACCTCAGACTCGGGACTCGGAGGAACAGAGCCAGACCTGACCTGAAAGCCTCCTCTCTCAGGTGCTATGCAAACTGTCCAAGGAAGGGAGACAGCCAGTCGGCCCCGACAGCTCTGAACCTCAACAGTGAGCAGCATAGCAAGTCAAGTGTACAACAGGGACATATAAACCTTGTCGGTAACCGACAGTCATCTAATGGGATTCAAGGCCTGTTCAACAGGAGGGAAATCTTTATGTCTGGTACTGGAAACCCAGACAAGAGTTCGTGAGGCCATGGATCTTGGGAGAGAACTGATTCTGCCGTTTTATTAACCAGCACAACTCATGTGCGTTCTAAATATTTGCCCTATACCCACAGACAAGTGCTGCTGACGGCCACGCCAGAGGAGCAACAGGCAGCAACTGAGCTCAGGACATCAACCCAGCAGAATGCAAGAGGCACTGATGGGTGAACCTCAGCAAGGCCCCGAGGGCTTTGACTCCAGAATGTCTCTTGTCACTGCTTTGCCTTTACATGCTTGCCACTGCCATTTTTTCTCTAGTATCTGGCATGGTGTGAATGGGTGTTGGGGGATCCCCACTACCTTTAGTGTAGTGTGATTATCTCATTGAAATACCCCGTTCTAGTGGGCATTTTTATCTGTGGATTATTATAAAGATGATTTCCTCTTAAGCTGTACTGTTTAAAGTATTGCCTTTGCCCCTAATAAAGCAGGGGCTGCAGAGGATAGAAACAAGAACAGGGAAATGTCACCCAGCTAGGACTTGTGAGTTTTATTTGCAGACTCGTACAGATGATGGTTTAGGTTAATGACCAAGGAAAACATTGAGTCCCAGAAGTTAGCTCAAGTTCTTTCTGAGTTGGGGAGATGTGTTCACGGGTTCCGGTCGGTGTGTATCATAGGCAAAGCAAAGCTTTAAATAATTGACTTCATGTAACTGGAAAACAAAGAATGGGGTGGTTAGTTAAGATAATTGGACAGGAAGGGAGACTAGTAACCTGTTTTCCTGGCAACTATAAAAGCTGCTGCCTGTGGAAACAGGTGTGGCTTAAGGGCTCCTGGTTTATGAGAAGTCTCATTCTTCACCTGTAATATGTAAAATGCTTAATCATGTGAAAGGTATGAAAAACATGGCTGGGTTTTATTGTATTTATTGCAACCATTTATTACAACCATTTGTAAAAAACAAAACATAACCACATTGTAACTTTTATATTGCTTGAAAGAGTCCATTGAAGTATAAGGGAAAAAAATAAAAGGAAAACACCAGGAAAGTGGAGAAGAAAAGATGAAGAAGGAAGTCATCAGGAAAGCAGAAGAAGGGAAACATCAGGATAGAAGAACAGAACAAAAGAGTAGAGTAGACTAAGGACAAAATGAATAATAAAATAAAAGAAGCTTTTATCTCTCAGAAAAGAAGTCTGTGAGGTTTTTTTTGCCAACTCTGCAGCTCGTTCCCAGTCTCTGACCTGTGGAAGGCTGACCCTCTGCAGAGTCTAACTCTCTCCCACCATCTAAGATGCCTCTCTTTGCAGCATGTGGAGACGAGCGCAGGAGAACACAGCTGATGGAAAATCAGAGAACAACTGATCATGGAGTGCTCCGCTCCAGTGGATACACCTACAGCGCAGCCCTCGCACCCAAAGCTCGGAAACACCATGAAAGGGGGTGGAAAGATTCTAGGAGTCAGAGAACCAGAAAATCTGCTGTGAGATTATTTCTGAGAAATGACAGGGAAGCTTCACCCATGATGCCTCAACAACATGGCTACCTAAATAGGATCTGAACAACTACAACACCAGTAGACAAGCTAGTGTGAAAGGGTCTCACCCCGAAACAAAGAACTCCCACAACTAAGAGATGCTGACAGTAGGTAAGTAGTCATCCTCAGGAAAGAGCCCCCTAATTGGTTATCCAATACTAAATGGCCATCCCTGAAATCAATACAAGTAACAGCAAATGGACTCGGCAGGCTGTATGTGTATATTTGTGTGTGTGTGTGTGTGTACGTGCATGCATATGCATGTGTGCAATGATAACAATTAAAGAAAAAATGCCACAAATTTGACAGTGAGCAAGGGAGGAGGGACATGGGAACATTTGGACAGAGGAAAGGGAAGGGAGAAATGATATAATTATATTTTAATTTCAAAAATTAAAAACAAATTTGCAATTTAAGTGACAAATATCAATAATATTACAAATTACAATAAGATAAATCCGCACATATCTCCAATTCAAAACTTAACATCATTTGGAAAAGTAATGCCTCACTACACAACATGCTTCTGAATGTTTTTTCTCCTATATTTGGGGTATATTTGATTAAGTCTCCATAGGCAAATGATTTTATAATATGTTCTCTGAGAGAATAGATGAAAACTCATTTTTCCCTCTAGATAATTTGGCTAGAGTTGGTTTTAAATTATTGATAGTTTAGAAAAGTTCCTTCTAGCTTCACTGCTCATTATTGGCAATATCACATTCATTTTTAGGATTGTCGTCAGATTTAGGGACACGACTGTCAGGTTTCCTTCATATCTGAGCAGTTGCAACAGTATCTGTGGTTTGAAGTATCACTGGGGCCATGTCTGTGGCATACATATTCTAATTAACTCTGTGTTTCATTCATCTCATCAAAGAAGGAAAGGAGGCCTATGCCAGTTACACCTGTGAGTTCTGTGCAATCGAGAACATCCCTGTATAAATTAATTCTGCTTGGATGAGGCATTTGTAAGGGCAGAATCCATCACTTCTGAGTTTATCTCCCACCCTGCCTCCAGCCCTGCACCTTCTGGAACTGGAGACCATCGATGTGTTCCTGTTGTTACTTTGCGGTGAAGACCGGAATAGTCTCTCTAGAAACCATCCTAAGACTTGCAAGGCCAGCAATGGTTTGTACTGGGGAGTAATGGATCACAGAAATATATACCACTAACCCCAAACTACACACACCCCAGCCCAGCCCCTGCAGACACCAGGAAAGCCCTTGACTTCTCCAACATTGACACAAAGAGCAGCTAGACGGCCGAGCCGTAGCCAAGGCCCCACAGCTAGTGTCAGCCAGTTACCTTTCCATATTTTTTAGGAGTTAAGTAAACACAGTGCTGATCCCCCTCCTGACATCTCAAAGGTGACCTGGTAGTGGAGGGGCCTAAAGTTTGCGCTCCCCTGGCTCCTCAGTTGCCAACCTCTGGATGTGCAAACAAGCTCTCCCTGGGATTTTTGAGTGGACAGATAGGGAGGCTGAGAACACACAGGGTGCTGCTTTGTCACCTACAGGTAGGTCCTGGGACCTGCGCTGGCCTGCTGAAGCCCCTTCATGGCAGCGTCGCTAACCAGCTGGGGCACTTGTAGATTATTGTAGGGTTGTATTTACCCGAGACAATCCTCAGAAGTTTGTTCAGGTAAAAATTTTAGAGACCTAAAATCATCAAAACGATCTTTAAAAATAACAAAACAAGAAATCTCATATTCTTGATTTTGAATGTGTCTACAGTGATGAAATGCAAAATTAAAGATAAGGTATAGAGATCAGTTTGGTATAATTGGGAGTTCAGAATTAAGCCTTTCTATTTGTTGTCAATCAAATTTGGCAGAGGTGCCAAGTCTATCAGCGAAAATCCACTACTTTTTAAAATAGTGTTGGGACAACTATGTTTCCTCCTGAAGATGAAGAGAAGGGAGGAAGAAGAGGAGGAGGAAGAAGGGAGGAGGGAAGACTCACCTCAGAGTATTGGAAGAAATTAACTAAAGCACAGATGTCTAGGACCAGTAGCCAGTGGGAGGGAGAAGGTCACGCCTGTGTTGATAGTCTATCCAGGGAGGAGCTCAGTGTACCTCAGACAGAATAAAATAGGAAATCCAAGAAACACATAGTAGAAAGGGCATATGAGCCTTCATGTGCCCCATCTTAGGAACAAACGCCTCCTCTAAAACTGTGGCCTCTGCTTCCCAAGAGGACATGTGGGGGATTGACTATGAAATGAGCCAGACTTACAGACTAAGGGGTGTGGAAAACCAGATCAGAGTGGTGTGGCTTCCTGGGCAGTGTCAGCCCGACCTGAGGACACTACTGCTGCGCAAAGATACAGCCATGGAGGAAATGCTAAGGGAGGCACTGCTTCCAGCAATGCAAGAGAACTAGACATAGTAATTAATGGAATCTTATAAAACAAATTCAAATTGATCAGTCAGTAAGTTAGAGGATTGCCACCCCATTGGAAACTGACTTAAAGGACATAAATCGAGTCAATAAGAAATGTGGAAAGAGACGGGATTTGGGAGAAAGTGCAAGATGTAGCATTGCAGAAGTTTATGTTATTCATTACGGGGGATTAACAGTAATAAAAAAGGCTCCCATGACAAAGCCTTTGAAAGAAACTACTTAGATCTATAAGAAAGATCTGGTTTTAGGAGCTTAATTGAAAATATTAAACAGAAGACAGCAATTTAATTAAATACAACGATGGTGATAAATTGGTGGGTCGTATCTAGTCACAAGAAGACACATCTTGAACAAAGGGGCTCTAGTGTGATCAGGGAGCTCAAGAACTGATGTCCTCATAAAGAGAGAGAGCACCGGTTTCAAACTCGCTTCTATCCCTCCTTTAATGAAAGACTCAGTCCAGCATTGTTCCTAGACTCTCAGGAGAATGCATTGGTGCTGTGACGCTCTGCATATTGTAAAATTCCCTGTCTGCCTGCCTGCCAAAACCTCTTTCCTGGCTCCAAAGTCTTCCCAGCACCAACTCCATCCCCACATGTGTGTCTGTACACAGCCATGTTCACTGGACACAAAACAGGCTAGCCCAGAGTCACCCAGTTCCAGACATAAACAACGGGAAGTGGGAATTGTCACCAAGAGTAGTGGATGAGAGAATTCAGGAGAGAGCTGTGCTGGTTGTCAATAACAGCTCCAGTGACCTCCAGCCACACACAGTTCTCCCACGCATCCCTCAGCTGTGTGTGCTCACCCAAGAAAGGCTGCAGCTAAGCATGATGGGGCTTCACGGAGGAGAGATGGATGGCTGCGTCTGGGCAACTGGACCAGGAGGATGTGAAGGTTACAAGAAGAGCTAAGAGTCAGGAAGACCCTAACAGCCAGAGAGTGAGATCGAGCAGCAAAGAAGGTGAGGGCTTCCATGGACACCCTCCTTCTTCATCTGCGCTTGCAGCACACTACCCGATTATGCTTCATCTGAGCAGTTAGCCTGGTGTCTTATGGCCTCCAGTTTACCAGCATGAGATCCCACTGGAGCGTGGCCCATCGACTGCCATCTCCCTCGCACCCAACACAGAACTGGGCACAGTAGAGTTGACTAAATAAATTACTGGCCAGAAAACTGGCTTTCTAGGAGGGGAGTCGGCCTTTGGAGCCAGATACAATGATGGTAATGGACACCTGTGGCCTCTGACTGTTCAGCTGAGCCACGGGCGAGGGGTAGCTGGATACATGGTGAGGGGGACAGTGTGTGAGGTTGGCAGATACACCTCAGGAGTATCAATGAGTGTCGATGGTCATCCTTCCTGGGCACCTCTCCATACAGCTGGACCTCAGTGAAGATGTCTCTTGTGCCCATGCTAGAGAGAGAGGACACACCTGTCAAAAAGCATGACTCTGGGGTTTGACTATCAAGGGCCAATATGAAACACAATCTAGTATGCTCTCACACCCTTCATCAAGAGGTAAGAGAAACTTTGGCAGGTGGGATAGCATATCTTGTTTAAATTACTTAGCCAATTAATTCTGTGTCAGTGTGGTGCATGTGCGTGAGTGTGCAGATGTACACACAAGATATGGAGGGACCTGCAACATCCAGGAAAAATGCTAGAAAAGTACATTTTCAAGCCCATCCAGGCCTACTGAATCAGAAAATTTGGGATGGAGGGAACCCAGAAAGCTCCGCTTAATGTGCCCTCCAGGTGGTGACACACCCACAGTTGAGGTCAGCGTTCTAATCTGCAGTATGGTGACTTCCATCAAGTTCCCAGTTTGTTGAAAGTCCTTTCCCCACTTCTGTTACGAAGACAGATTTTCTTCCTAATCTGTATCTTCTTGGCTTCATCCCAGCTCCGGGACTCGTCTGAGGAGATCAGAAGCTCAAGGAAGATCAGCAAGTTCAAGGCCAGCTTGGACCATATGAAACCTTCTTTCAAAAATAAATAATAAATACTTAGTCAAGTAAATATTTCATTAAAAAAGAGAGGATATTGGGTTTGTGTGATTTACAAAAAGAATTCCAAACTTTAAAATTGAATACAATGAAAATAAGATTTTTTTAAGCATGAAAGTTCAAGACATAAAAAACAAAATGATCAGTTCAGGTCTAAATCTTAACAGTGGGATCTTGAGAAATTATAAGAGGATGAGAAAGAAGTGATGATCAAAGAAAAATATGAGGATATTTTAGGGTCAAGAGTCTTTGACTGAAGAAGGCACATAGAGAGTCCAATGGGATGTATGGATAGAAAACCAACCAAACAACAACAAAAACCTACCTCTGCTACAGTACATAATCATGAGGTTTACAACCAGGAATATTAACACACGAAACACAGCTCTCACCTCCCAGCCAAGAAGAGGTAGCTTATTCTGGGGTGAGTCTGGAAACACAGATTCAGGTCACCCCTAACACCTTGTTCCAACACGCTAACAGTTTCTTGAAGCTTTTATAGTCACAGAACAAAGAAAGTTGTAAATCAGGACATTTATAAAAATATACTGGTGGGTAGACAATTACAGAAGAAGCAAAAGTCTCTGCAATAGGCCTTGGATGTCATCAGATGACAGCTTTAGCCTTTGGGTTGATGGAAGCTACAAGCCTATGCATTCAAAAGGGACAGTAAGTCATGATACAGAGGTGGGCAACAAATGGCATTTCAGAGGGTTAAGGTGGCTCCAGATAATTAGGCTGTGAGCCTGCAGTGTTCCACCTCTCTACAGCCATCCAACAAGATGCAACCAGTCAATCGGCCTTATGGAAAGTTTAATGTAAGTGACGACGGGTTCTCTGGGACATGTAGTACACAGAACATGTGTTTCCGGAGAGAACAACCAAATTCACAGAAGTCACAAATAAATATCGAGAAATGAAAATGGCAATGGCACCAGACCCCTCTGGACAGACACATGCAACGTAAAAAAGCGGCATTGTGCTTCAACATGACGAAAAAAAGAGGAATTGAAATTTGAATTAGTGGCAATAGAGACATTTGTAAACATCTGGACCGTCAAAGCCCTGTGCCTTTTCCCAGGAAACCCCAGTAAGTACTGTCATCAAAAGAATTGCAGGAGGAAAAGGAAGGAGCGAGATTCTGGGCTTGGGGACCATTAGGACAACAGTGAAGGGAGGGTCAAATGACGCGCCTAAAGCCTGGGAGAGTCAGAGTGACAGCTCAGGAACGGGGAAGGTGATGGGCATCATCAGCATGGGAAGAGCTGGGGCGGCTAGTGAGCCAGACATGAACTAAAAACAAATGAACAACGAGGCAATTATCCCGATTCCTCGTCCTCCCAGAAAACCATAACCCATAAGATATTAGAGAAAGGAATTATAGTCAGAAAACAACAGGTCGCTCAGTTCTCAGTTATGTTTATAGGCACTCTCTTGTGAACACCATGTTTGTTTACGCAAATCTTGTGAGAGCAACAGACTGAGAGGAGAGAGAAGTGTGTGTGTGTGTGTGTGTGTGTGTGTGTGTATGTGTATGTCTGTGTATCTGTGTATGTCTGTGTGAATGTGTGTGGATGTGTGTGTAGATGTGTGTATATGTATATGTGGATGTGTGGATGTATGTTTGTATACATATGTGTGGCTGCGTAGGGGTGGGTGGGTTTGTGCGTGTAGATGTGTGTGTGTATTTGTGCATATGTTTGTGTGTATGTATGTGTGCTATTTGTTTGTGTGATCTGTAAGTGGGAGATGTGTGTGTATATGTGCATGTATGTGTAAATATTCAAGCCAAATCCTGAACTAAAACTTCAGTAGATAAATTGAAGTACAATTGTGTAATTAAGAAGTGGAGACCAGGCAGGGGAAGAGGGTGGCAGGCTTCCTAGGGAATGGTACTGTGAGCGGGAGGGAGTGAAGAGCAGGGAAGGGTGGCAATTCCTGGCCGTCATAAGCCCAAACCAAATTGGACTCTTTGAATTATTAAACTAGGTTCATGTTATTTTTGAAGCTGGAAATTACTTTCACTTGGCCCGAGAGATTCCACGGTGACTCTGTGGACCCACCACCCCTTAGAAACAGTACCCGGTTTCCCCACAGTTACTGCAGAACCCTTCCTTGCAACAAAGAACGCAACCAGACCAGCAAGCCATTCCCCTGACTGCCCTCAAAGCTTCAGTTTGACATCCCTATGCCTCTGGGACCAACAACCCAAGCTCTCTGCTCTGGGTCGAGAAGCTGAAGATAATCCTGGTACTTAGACACAGCACCCTGACCCTGGTACCACGCTGGCCTTCACAATGTCAGCCTAGACCAGGTGCCAGGCCCACTGGGACCAAATCAAGGGTTCCCACACTCTATGTGGTACCAGAAACTCTCATAGCCACTTGCCACAATCATTTACTGATGGTCCCTGCTTCTTGCCAGTCTCTTAGGATCATAGGGAAACCAGCACAGCATTGGGAAGAAAAGCTGAATTCCAAGGCTAGGGCTGTGGCTTGGTGGGGAGAGTGCTTGCCTAATGGGCCTAAGGTCCCAGGTTCAGTCTCCGGCACCGACCACATAAGCCAGGCACGAAGGCAGAGGCTGGTCACCCCAGCACTCAGGAGGTGGACCCAGGGGAATCAGAAGTTCAAGGATCAAGAAGTTTGAGTCTTCAGCTACATAGCAGTTTGAGGCCAGCATGAAAAACAAAACAAACAAGCAAAAACCGCATTCCCACTAGAAAGGGCTTGCCTTCAATCCCATGCCCGGTCCCCACTGGCTGTGTAATCACAGGTGATTGGTTTCTGCTGTCTTTTGATCTCCACCTAGCCTAGGAATGCCAGTTACCTTCTGAACACCTTCTCTTAATCAAGACATCAAGCGGCCCCATTTCAGCTGCACAGGTAAAAGCTGCTAGCTCAGCCCTGTGGGCCTGAAGTCTGGATGCTTTCCAACCCATTTCTATAAATGTGGAGGGATGTATCTTATTCCCAGGAGGCTGCAAGGTTTCACCGAGAGGGTATTTATGAATAAGTATTGCGCCACGTAAAGTTTTATTTAGTAACTCAAGATTTTATACAGTACCTACGCAGGGAGAAGTCCCTGTCCTCAACGAGGGAAGGTTGCGTGTTGGGGGAAGAAAACAGAACAAATCACTATCACTCTCTTGTAAGTGTGACTGAGCCTCTGCCTTCCCCCAGTCATTTCCCAGGGTCCTCTGGTGTCTCTCAAGTGTTTGTGAGCATGCCCCACAACTGGTTATACAGCAGCTGTTGATGGCAGCCTCCTCTACTCCATCTTCCCAGATCAGTGCCCTTGGCTCTCCCCATACATCTCAATGTCCAGGCTAGCCTGTCCTTCCACATGCCACCTCCACTCCCATAGAACTATCCAGTACTCTGGAGTCCCAAAGTCTCCAAAGTGGGGTAATAGCAGCTGGGTCCCTGGTAGTCAGAAGGCACACTGCTGTGAACTTTATCTGTTCCTTTCCTCCTATGAAATCTCTGCCACCTGAGATCAGAGCAAGATTCCTCCTATATTCAAGATTACCAAGGTCTACACTGAAAAATCTCCCTGGTCTTACATGTGTCCATAGGAAGCGAGATCTAGTGACAACCCCATGAAGACAGGGGTTTGCTCCTGAACCTTCTGCCTGAATACTTCTCCCCAACACCTCGTGAAACAATTTCCCCCACCCTTGGCCGTCTCTTTAATACATATTGACATGGTTGATGTCACCAACACATAGACATGCAAAAGGAGAAAGACACACAGGGATGTCTCTACACCATCTTGGAACATCCTTTCTGGCCTTCCTTCCACAGTCAAGATATAGCACACTCATAACTTCTTATCAGAGTTCAAGTGGGGCCGGAAGCCAAATGTGACCCCCCTAAACCACTTCGTGTTGCATCATAGAGAAAGGTTCTGCAACTTCAGGAGCTACAAATATCTAATAATGGCTAACTATGTAACAGAGCATGAAATATGCCAACATGGACAGGAGACATAGATCATAGAATAAATATGCAGACCTGTGTGTGTGCCATGACGGTAACAAAGGTAAAAGCGCTCTTCAACCAGCTAGATGCCCACAGCCATTCCCAGTCCAGAGAGGCCAGGCAAGCATCCCCTTCATGACCAGTTCTGTCTCACAGAGCCTGTAAATTTCCAGGCTTCTTGCTCATTCCCTCAATGACCCATTGAGATAATGAAACTCTCCCCACTCTACAGGACGTTCCCTGAGGCTCTGGTCTCTGCCAGGCAAAGCTTTATTGTTGTTGGAGATCCTTGACTAATCGGACAAATTAATCTCTGATAAAAGATTAATGCAAAGATGCCAAATGGATTTCATTTTGACTTCCAAAAATGATTGATTGGTTGGAGCTGCCTGAAGTGCTCATTTAGGAGGAACTGTGGCTGGAGCTTAGCTCAACAAGCGAGAAAGCCAGGATTTATTTGCAATGTCTGAACTGCAAGCCACTGGGACAGTGGTATCGAAGGTAAAACCAGAAGCCATAGCATGCATCTGCCACCGAAACTCCAACAGCAAGATGGGAAGCAGACAAGAGAATCCTTGGAAGCTTAAAGACCAGCTTGCCTGGTGCATGAAATAGTGAACAAGAGACTGTCTCAAACAAGGCAGGTGAGGACCAACACCTGAAGCTCTCCTCTACCTCTCCACATGTGCGACTGAATTCTCTCTCTCTCTCTCTCTCTCTCTCTCTCTCTCTCTCTCTCTCTCTCTCTCTCACACACACACACACACACACACACACACACACACACACGTGTATGTTAGTGCTCCCTCTTCTGGCCTCTTTGAGTACTGCTTGAACGTGGTGAACAGGCACACACACAGGCAAAACACCCATGCACATAAAATAAATAATTAATAACTCTTTTTCAAAACAAGAAGGCACTAATCTCAGAGTGTTCCATAGCTTATCCCTCCCACACTGCAGGGAAGCCCATTGCCCACTTAGAAACATCCCTTCTCTGCAGTCTCAAGGCTAAAGGGCCTCTGAGCTCAAACTCACCCATTCTGTAAGGGTGAAAAACTGAGGGCTGTCTATGTAAAATGACTTGCCCTAAGTATTAAAACAAGTTGAGTCTCTAAGACTAAAGTTCATCTTCAGCTTATAGCTATAGAAAGGACTCGGAGATCAAACAACTTCCCTTAGTTCTTATTTTTAATAAACCAACCATTAGCTTACCTAAGGACGTCATGACCACATCTGATTTTTAAAGATATGGTAGAAATAACGAACTTAGAAACATTAGGAGATTCCTAGTAGGTTCTCGGGAATATCTCCCACCTATTGTCACTCATTTCCTTTGTCCTGACTCCCTCACCTCCCCAGACTTACATCCCCAGCCTGCCCTAAGGGATGGAAGGCTCCCTGAGGGACAATGGTAGCCATGCATGTGTGGCTAGAGAGAGCTGTTGCTTGCCTTCAGGTTCGAGTTCAGGTGTTGTCTGGCTACCAGAATCTGACCAGATGCCCACAAGGAGAAGAGAAAAAGGTCAACCTTGGAAATAAGCCGGGGCTGCTTCACATCCCTGCACACTGCGATCTCAAAGTAGACATGAGAAGCGGTCCCGAGCCTCCTGGCAGCTATTTTGGTTCAACTTCGTTGGCTCTTCCAGAGCTGCAGATGTGCTTGCTGAAGCTTTTTGGATGCAGCACTCTAAACAGAAAGGCAAACGCTGCGGGTGCTTTTGGAACTTGGAACCTGGCTAGGAGTCCTAAGATGCAAAAGGCAAGTGGAGCTTCTTCTACTGTGCTTCAGGGAGTCTGACAAGATTTGAGTTTCCCCCTCCACTTAGAGCTTACAAATGGCTGCCAGGCCCCGCCCTTGCAGCAAGATCTGACCCTTCCATTCTGGGATCCACACACTATTTGCAGAAGTTTCCAGAGTGTGAGCAAGTCCAAGCTTGCCCAGATTCCAAATAAAGCACATGGGAGTCGTGTGGGCTTGTTGGTTTAAGGAAGAGGGCCAGTGCCCTGTGTCTGAAGCAAACTCCCCTGTAAACAGCAGGCATGGTAGCCCTAGCTCCAGGAGAGGGATGGCTGCTACAGTGTCTCCTCATGGGGTAGCCTGGGCTTGGGACCACTCCTAAGCACAGCCACTCCTGAATTTATCAGGATGCACTTGTAAGATGGCCATCCATCACTTTCTCACTCTTTCCTTTTTGCAGGAGGATTTCACATGTCTTCCCTCTTCTTGCTTTCTTTATCTGTCTTCCTCCAAGTATAGATCTCCACTAGATACAAGTATGGCCCTGGGTACTAGGGAAAAGTCATGAATGAGGTTCACTGTCTCCTGGAACTGTGACAAGGGAGACGGATAACATAGATTTGCCTCTTCAAGAGATACAAGACACACATAAACACTATACAGAAAACAAAACAAATGAATAAAAATGGATAAAAATCAGTCAGATCTGAGAGACTATGCAGAGTTTGGAGAGGTGACAATGACTGTCTGCTAGGGTGGGGTGCAGGAGCTGAAGTGCCATGACTGAGTGAGTACCACCAGAAGCGAGGCGGTGAAGGTGAAGGTAGAGCAATGGAGTTCCATTTGAGCAGTTCAGACACAACGGAGTTCCATTTGCACAAGAGAGCAACTTTAACAGCATTTCCATTCTGTGTCCAGGAAGGAACAGAGGGCTGAGGCAGGCCAGTGCTCATGCTGAAACAACTAGACATGAACGGATAAGCTAGGGGTGAGACAGGCTGGGGAGAATGACTCAGCAGTGAGGACCCAGGTTCGATTCCCAGCACCCACAAATTGGCACACAACCGACTGCAATTCCAATCCCAAGATATCTGATGCCCTCTTCAGGCCTCCGTGGGCATCAGACAATGATACACAGATAGATATTCAGGCAAAACACCCATACACATCAAGGAAAAATTAGTGGTGAGGGCAAGAATCGTATATTCTTTTCAATAGGAGTTGTCGTGGTTTGACTCTGGACTGTCTCCCACAGGTTCTGGTCTTGGATGTTTAGTCCCAAGCAAGTGTTCCTATTTTGAAAGTGATGAAGATCTAAGAGTTTTGACCTTAAGTTATTGTCCATCATTTGGGTCACAGTGACACACAAGTGGAAGCAATGACAATCGGAGTGACCTAAATGCCCAGGGAAGGCAGGGAAGGGAGAGCATCGCCTGGGTGAGCTGATGACTACCGTTCTCTTCCCCTTGGGAGCTCTCGCCAATTGAGAACACAGATTTGACCCAGGCAGAGGGCACTGGCAGGAAAAGGAGAGCAAGAATGTTCCTCAAGACCGCAGGGGTCTGGCTTCACAAATGAGAGACCAAGAAAACCATGATGGCAACACTGGCTTGTCCCTGGGGCAACACAAGAAGCTGACTATCAGAACTGAAAGAAGACATCTCTGACTTCATCAGAGGGAGGCTTGGGGCAAACACATTCTGGTGTTGCCCAATATAGCTGACATATTTGAGATCATAACCATAGGAAAGTGGAGATCTAAATTCATATGAGCAGCAATGGTCAAGGGTTACTGTTGCTAACTTGTGAATATCTTTCTTAGACTCCTCTTCTATGCTTGTTTGAGAGTGGTCACAAGATAAATTTATATGAGGCTTGGAAGATACATTCACATACCAGTGACTGAATGGTTCTACAATGACTTTAGGCCTACCAGTCAATACCAGCACAACACACTACCCCAGATGCCCCCTCCAGACATGCAGATGGTCTAATTCCAGTGACTCTGTTAGTCTTGACCAGGAGTTCTGATCCCCTGATCAGATCACGCCTGATACAACAGATGTCAATAAGTTTCATATGGAAAGGGTCAGGTAAACGTACTGCTTTGACTGTCAATTTGCCAGGCTCTGGAATCACCACCGAGACACACATCAGGCTACACCTGAGAGGGCTTATCTAGATTTGGTTAGTGTCTGAGCATGTCTGTGAGGGGTCATCTTGATTCGATAAGCTGAAAAGGCCCATCCAGAAAGTGTGTGGCATCGTCCCCTGGCCATGGGTCCTGCGCTGCATGGAAAGCCAAAATCCAGCTGTGCTCTCTAGAGCACATAATCCTCTGCTTCCCGGTGTGGATGCGAGGTGACCAGCTGCCTCGTGCTCCTGCCACGGGTACTTCCCCTCCAGGTCGGACTTTAGCACCCGGAGCTCTGCGCCAAAATAAAACCTCTCTGTGTTAGATTGCTTTTATCGGGGTATTTTTTTAAATGTTTAAATACAGTTTTAATTACATTTGTTTATTGTGTGTATGCATGTACACAGGTATGTGTGCACAGGCTTGCCATAGCAGTTTGTGGAGGTCAGAGGAAAAGTTGTGGGGTTTTTCCCTCTCCTTCTACCATGGAGGTCCCAGGAATTGAACCCCTGTCAGAGGCTTAGTGAAAACCGCATCACCTACTGAGTCATCGTACTGAAGTCAGAGGACTTCATCACAGCAACAGGAAAAGGCAATAATTTTTCTAGGCTTTATAAGCCAACAAGGAAAATAGAATATTATAAAGGAGCTTAACAAAAGACAGAATAAATTGCCACAGGTATTTTGTACTAAATTTAAAATACAATATTAGTTGAACGAGGGTTGCTTTTTTTTGTGAGGCGGGTCTACTTAGGAGAAAAAACATTTGGGAACAAGACAACATTTTGAGTAATATGGATCCAGTTATTATTTACTACCAAGAAATTGATTATAAATATTCATTTGTCAAAAACATTCTTAACTGTGAGCCACACAGAGAGCAGGCGACGGGCTTATTTGGGCTGTAGCTGCCACCTTACAGACTGAAAATGTTCACAGCTGGAAAGAGTGCCACCAGGCTTTTAACCAGAACCTCAGGAAGATTTGTCCCGTGAACAAGGACAAACTGAACATTAGGGGAGTCTCACTAGAACTTCAACTCATGAACGATTTCGCCTCTGAGTAAAATTAGCTGGCATCTTTTTATACTATTTAATATCCCCCAGACAGGCTCTTCCTTGAACAGGAAGAGACCCCAGACTCCTGAAGCCTGTTGGGTGTCTTGTCTATGACTGGTCCCGGGAGCGTTGGCAAAGGTCCTGCTCCTCCAATAACCTTTCCAGGAAGTCTCTGGCAACCAGCTCATCAGAAGTTCTGAGATTAGCTCACCTTCATTTGGGCAGGAAAGCAGTTCACCTTAAAGACAAACAGGGACCTAGAGGCAGAGGTGGGAGTGGTCAGGAGAATTCCCATTTTCAGGGAAGGCTCTGTGTTAGAGTCATTTGTTTAGCAACCTAGACCCTCTTATGTGTGCCAGACACCACACTAGACCTAAGGACGCCTCAATAAACAAGACAGACAAGGAACTGCTCACAAAGTGACAGCCTTCTAAAGGAGCCCAGATATGTCTGCAGTTTATATGTAACAAAGACACATAAAACAGAGCATCCTTTGATGGGAAGTGCAGTAGGGACCTCAGAGCAAGGTGTTGTGACTAAAACTAGAAATCTGCAAAGTCAGGGAGACTTTCAGAGCTGGGAACACTGAAACCAAGACCTTGGTAGGAAGGAGGTGGCCATGCAGAGCCTGGAGACAGTGTATTTCAGGCAGAGGGAAGGTCTGGGCAAATATCCCAATCAGGGAACAAATTTAGCAGAAGGCTAGTGTGTCTGCAGCAGTGGGTGCTGGGAAATTGTTAGACAACTGGTGGGAAGGTGAGCAGAAGCCAAATTATGCAATTTCTCCTTTATGCCGGGGACGCACTCCTGCCTTTAGTGGCAGATTCTCTCCCACATTGGGGAGAAGACACTTCAGGAGGAGAATCACTCTTACTCTTGGACAAGGAACCAGCTCTCATCCATCTGAGTTCAGGGGTCTGGCTGGGGAGATGGCTCAGTTGGCCAAGTGCCTTCCCCACACGCATGAGAACTTGAATCTGGAAGCTTAGCACACGTAAAGGCTGAGTGTGGTGGCCTACATCTGCAAGCCCTGTGCTCAGAGGAAGGCCAGAGCTGGGCAGATCACAGGAGCTTGAAGGCCTCCTGGTCTAGCCAACGGTGAGTTCTGAATTTTGTGAAAGATCCTGTCTCAAAATAAAGTGGGGATCAAGACAAATTCCTCAAGTTGACCTCTGATCTACACACACACACACACACACACACACACACACTAACCCAAAGCTCTATATCATACACATCATAATGAAGAACTTGCATGATCTGGCTTCTACCCACCCTTCCCACCTGTTGTCTGGCAATCTCCCAGCACCCACTGCTCCAGACACACATGCCTTCTGCTAAGCTTGTTCACTGCCTGGGATATTTGCCCAGCTCTTCCCTCTCCCTGAAATGCTCTGCATCCAGAGTGCCATTGGGGATTTTAACCAGAAAGAAAATCCCGCTGTTTGCTGCTACCTTTGACCTCGATGTCCTGCTATTCTTTCTCTGGTTAGCCATGACTCCTACTTATTCTTCCAGCCTTTGTCAAACTTCAGAAATTACCGTAGCCTTTATTAAAAGGCTCAGTCAAAATAATTGGAACCACCCTAAATTCCTCTATCCCTTGCACTGTTCCTGGGGCTTTAGAGATTCTCTGGGGTCTATGTCAGGTATACGCCCAGTATCCAACCACTTTTCACCAACACTGCTGCTGTCCCCGCTTTCTGAGTCACTGTCACCTCACACCTATGCTACTACAAATGTTTGCCTCTTCCCTCGCCTCACAATCTGTTTGCTACATGGAGAGAGCCTCTTAATGATCGCATTGGCTCCCATCATTCCTCTGCCCACATCCTTCCTTTGGACCTCCCACTTGGGGAAAAACTCAAGTTCTAACAAGAGTTTACAGGACCTTGAGGCACATGCCTCTCGATAGTCCTCTCCTGCTGTCTTCTCCTAACTTCATTTCCACAACAGCGACCTCTCTGTTTCCAGCGTGCTTCACTGCGGCCTTCATATGAGTGATTTCCTTCCTTCTAAAGGGCTCTCCCTCCCCATAACTCACAGCTCCCTCCCCATCCTTAGGGGGTCTCTGCTCATAGGCCAACTCCCAAAGAAGACTTCTCTGTTTACCTATTGAATAATGCAAACTGCCTCCACTCCTGACGCTCTGTCCTCCTTAACCTGCCTTACTTTACATCTCTTTCACAAAACTATCAGTTTCTAACGTAATTCACCACTTGCTAGGACATTGTTTACCATATGACCACTGGACAAGAAGGTTGGAGCCTCATGAGAGTTGACATCCTGTTACTTTGTTCCCCTTATGCCAGGTACCTAAAGAAGTATTTAGTACATAATCTGCCCTCTATTAATATCTTTGAATAGCTAATTTTAGATCTTTACCATTTTTTCAAAACTTACATCATGAATGTTCCATGGCGAGTAGGGTACTAGCTCAACAAGCACAAAACTCTAGGTTCAATGCCCAGCACCACATTAGGAAGGATGCTCATAATATTGGTACTGTATGTCTATAGTGACAGTGATACAGCTAGATTTTCTTCTCTCTGTGTCAGAGCCTGGTCTCACTACTGTAGGAAAACAAAGCAGACAGATACCAAAGGGTGAGTGCAACAGGGAGTCAATTTGCATGGAAGTGGTTGCTTTAAGCTCCCAATGGGCCAAGAAATGAAAACCAAGAGGCTACCAGGAAATCGGAGGTGCACACCTGTAATCCCAGCACTTGGGAGGCAGAGACAGATGGATCTTTGAGATTTAAGTTGGCCTGGTCTCCAGAGTGAGTTCCAAAAAGCCAGAGATACACAGAGAAACCATACCATGAAAAAAAAAACAAAAACAAAAACAAAAACAAACAAAAAACAGGAAAAGGGAAAAATAAAGAAAAGAAAAGAAAAGAAAAGAAAAGAAAAGAAAAGAAAAGAAAAGAAAAGAAAAGAAAAGAAAAGAAAAGAAAAGAAGCAAGAGGATACAAAGATGCAAGTGACAGTTCTAAGTCCTCGGTGCCCCCGAGATTCCCACTACGAACTGGTCCATCAGGACTCACCCCTAGGTCATCAGGGGTGAGTCACCTTCTCAGGAGTCTGTCCTCAAAGGGCAGGAGAATTTGCCACTGAGGATGGAAGTCTTCCAAGGGTATCTCCAAAGTCTTCCTTGGGAAGGCACGAGAATCTACAGATACTGAGTCTTCCTCCAAAGAGCACATCTCCCACTGAGGACTGGAAAAGAATCTACTGCTCCAGTCTGCCTCTAAACAGCTGGAGCATTTTGGAAGCTGGGCACCCAAATAAGAGTCAGGCTCAGGTTAATTGACAAATGGAACTAAGAAAAAGCTGTGACCAGAGGCTTACATAGACTTGGGAAAACGCTGATTGTCTGTGTATGCAAATGAAGTGAAAATTAAGGACCAATCAGTAGACTGGAAAAGTCTGCCAAACAGGGGAGGGTTCTCTACTAGACCTGCTGCTCTATCTCCTCTTCATCCCTCTTTTGTTATTTCAGCAGAGCAGGGAAAGTGAACAAGAAAAGTGGGGTAAATCCTCATGTTTTTAGTATTTGTTCCTAGATTCATGTACCAATGCTCAATATATCCCAATTCCTCTCACCATCATCACCAATATCACTACCACTATCATCACCACCCCAGAAAAAAAAGTCCTAACTACTATCAGGACAGGGGTGACAACCACTCTGGCTGATTTAGGCTGAAAAGAGGTGTCATTGGGGCAGAAGTCAGGGTTCCTTAAGAGCCTTATTGAGGGGCTCCTGGCAAAAAGTGGGGTAGTGGCTGATCTTCTACACATAATCCCATCTCCATTATCTTCTAGTGTTTTAATAATTCTAGGTGAGAATAAACAAATCTATTAGTAAATTCAGTAAACAAGGCTCAAATAACAGGGCCCAGAAGAGCATTATTAAAGACCTGTAGAAGGGAGGCAACCAGGATGTCCAGGGCCACGTTGTAGACCGAGCCCCATGGCTCTGCTAACTGTTGGTGGATCTTGGAAACATGCTGGGTTCATTTTATGTACTGCATCTCTGACAGTTCTTGATTCATTGGTATAAGAACATCTATTCCTTCTCTAGAAAGAGGTGTAGTCCCTGCCATGTCTTCCAGCAGTTAGAAGAGTCTCTTCAATTCTGGAAGGTCATGGCTGCCAAATAATCTATCTGGCCCTGGAGTGCAACAATATGCTGTGCAATCTTGTCTGGGCTATCAAAAAGAGCCCTTAGACACGTTCTGATAAGGTAAGAGAGGTCATAAGTCCTCCCACACCAATACTTAATCCTGTGGCCACTCCCAGTGCCAAGGAAGAGAATGGCTTGCACAGCCTGCTTGACCCTGCTGGCTGCTGCTGACGGAATCATCAAAGGTTGGCTACTAGGAGCTCTGTGGGCTTTAGAGAATAGATAGATGACTATGCAAGTCTTTGGTCAATTGAGCAGGAGCTTTGGTAGAAAATAGTTTTATATAAAAAGAAATTATTCTTAATGATGAATTGGTGTGTAAATCTATTATTGTCATTTTCCCAGGTCAACTTTGCCTTATTAGCTGTAACATGTGGGGGCCGGCTTGTTGGGGTATCTGTTCCCGCCCGGTACCCCACAGCCGGCAAGTCCCAGAGAAAATCAATCACACAGAGATCTCTATAAGTTATAAAGCTGATTGGCCCATTAGGTCAGGCTACTTATTAATTCTTATAACTTATGTTACCCCATTATCCTTATCTACGTTAGCCACACGGCTCAGTACCTTTCTCAGCTGGGCAACTTACATCTTTCCTCTCCGGTGGTCTGGGCAGAACTGGCAGAGGAAACTTCCTGCTTCCCAGAATTCTCCTGTTCTCATTGCATCACCTCTACTTCCTGTCTGGTTTTCCCACCTATACTTCCTGCCTGGCCAATCAGCGTTTTATTAAAATACATGATTGACAGAATACAGATAATTTTTCCGCACCAATTAGCAATATTCAGAAGGTGGGGACAAGAATATTGGGTGTTCAAGGGTGTATTATAGAGACAAAAATAACCAAGGAAGACAGCATTGGGAAAGGTGCAGCCAAGTGTGCTATATAAAGTAGATAGACAAGGGACAGCCATACTGGCAGATCAGTCAATAAAGAACAATGTGACTCTAAAGGGAGAGGAACTGGGAAGGAAGCTGGATCCTATTGCAGAACTTTGAACCATAACAGTGGGAGATTGTAGGTGAAGGCCCAGGCCACAGTGAAGTAGAAGAAGGAATGAAGGTCAGAACAAGACACAAAAAGATGTCCATGCCCTTCCTGGCCCCAAATAGCTTCCCTTGGAAGATTTAAACAAACATATATCCACTATAAATAGACACCAATGGCAGACCAAAGAAATGATTCTACCTAAAACTAGCTTAGTGCTTGTCTTAGCTAGGGTTTCTATTGCTGTGAAGAGACACCATGACCATGGCATCTCTTACAAAGAAAACATTTAATTGAGATGGCAACTTAAGAGTTTCAGGGGTTCCGTCCATTATCATTCATGGTGGGACACGGCAGCATGACAAGCGGGCAGACATGGTGCTGGAGAGGTAGCTGAGAGTTCTACATCCTGAAAGCAACAAGAACTAAGACTTGGACACTGGTTAGAATCTTGAGCATAGGAAACCTCAAAGCCCATGCCCACAGTGACACACTTCCTCCAGCAAGGTCATGCCTCCTCCAACAAGGCCACACCGCCTAATAGTGCCAATCCCATGAGCTTATGGGACCAATTACATTCAAACTACCAAGTGACCTAGACTCTAAGTGACAGAAGTATGGGGGCTTAATTACAGGAGAACAGATGGCTCCAAAGACAAGCCTATCACCGAAAGGCCCACCAAGCATGGAGGAGACTACTCGAGGTAGCCACATCCCTGGACAACTTCCAGGAAGCCAGACAAGTCAGAAAGTCTCCTGTCCCCAGCTACTGTTACCTCTTCTCCGACCTTGACGAAGAGCCTTGTGTTTCAGGAAACATCCCCTTGGGAGTTTTGCTTACTTCCTGAGTCTTAAACCTCCCTCCAGGAAGGAGGTTTCAGCTCTGAGCCTCTCCTATGCCACACCAGCTAGCAACTGACCCAGGACTGGGGGCTTAATCTGACTTTGGCATGGCGGCATTGAAGAGATGTTGGTGGGAGGTGCCTGGGTGATGGCATGATGGCAAGAGAATAAATCTCAGCCTGTGGCTGCCATTCAGTCGAAAATAACCAGGAATCTAAAAAGCAAGTGTTAGCCGTGTACGGACGGTGGAAATTGCCCGAGTGTGGAACGTGTTCACCTCTGGGAAGTGTGAATTGCGACTGAGGAGGGACGGGACAAGAGCCTGCTGCTTTCATTATAAGCTGTATAGAACCATTTGTCTTTTTAAACTATGTCCGTGTGTTCCTTTTATAAAAATAAAAATTGAATTTCTGGCTGCTGTGTTGAGAATAGGTTGGAGGAGGGCAAGGACGGCACCGGGGCAGCCCAGTGAGTGGCCCAGGGGACAGATGATGGAGGAACTGTAGTGACAAAGAAATGATGTGTTTGTAAAGTTTTGGAGACAGATTCAACATGACTCCCTGAAGGATTCCATACCAGCCACAAAAGAAAGGGGCGGGGGATAAAATATACTTTTAAGGCCATCTCGTAAATGTGCAAGAGACTTGGTGATAGGGTGATAGACTGGCCACCAGGGCGTGGAATCTAAGGGGACTATGGTTCTTGGTATCCCACAAGTGAAGGGAGGGTACCCGCAAGTGAGCAACTCTTGTGTGCTAGGCCATCTCTCTACCCTCTGAGCTATATCCACAGCACTGGAGGCTAGTCTCCAAGTATGGTGCCCTTGGAAGCTCACAACCTCTTGATTTCCAGCCTTGACTTGCAGGATTTTTGTGTTGTGTCCTGGGATAGATAAATAGTGGAAAGCTGAGGCATCATGGGTAGGACTGAACGGGAAGGTGTTTTCTAGCAGCTAAGTCACAGTGGCACCGGTTCTTGGTAATCCACAGGAAGCCACCAGCCTTGCCGATCAGCAGCCCATGGGTACAGTCAGGAACAAGGTCAGTGGCACACTCCGAGCTCTCCAACAGAGCTGATGCCCAGAGTCACACGAGGGGATGGGCTCACTCTGAGAGGATGAGGAGGAGGAGGACAGGAGGGGCCAGGTCAGAGATAGTCTAACACTGAATAGTTAGGAAAGTCTGCAGGGAAGGTAGACCAATAGCTAGGACAGTCAGCGGGAAGCCAGGAGGGGCTGTTGGTTCAGAACCTATGATGAAAGCATTCACAAGCAGGATACCATACTGACTCTGCATCCCCACCATTCAGTTCAGAAACTGTGCAGTCCATAGAAGTCAAATGCATTCGAGCATTGTCCTGCCCGTGCCTGTCTACCCAGGGCTTAGCTGTTTCGTCATCCTCCCTACTCGCCTCACTTCTGCCCCATTCTAACCTCTAGACCAGGCCACTTACAATTTCTGAAGTTGTCCCTTTCCCCAGGATCTCACAGTCCAGCCCAGTGACCACTGCGGTCTTCTTAGGATTGGGCTTTAGTGTCCTTTTAACAGCTTTTTATTGAGCACCTACTAAGCTAAGAGTGGGGCTAGTCCTGGTGGATACAGACTTGATTAAGACAGATGTTGCTTTTCAGAGGGTCTCAACATGCCTTTGGGATTCTTCCTGTTTTGATCACATTCAGATAGGTCAAGTCCCCTGGCTACATCTATATCCCAGCTCCATCCTAGTGGCCAGAGCCCCAGGCAAGTCTACTCAGCCTGAATGTGGAGGAGGTAAAAATCATAACACTTCCTCATGGACCACTAGAACCACCTGCCTTAGCGAAGGACAAGTTAGGGATGGCGAAAGAGAAGCTAGCTGGAACCTGGTACTGTGGTACTTAGGATGAAGCATCAAAAACGAAACGTTTGTCCTATGTGAGAAGACAGATGATCTCTAGAAACCAAAATAAAGACAAAGACATGAGGAATGTGTCTGTGGGGGAACTGAGGCAGCAGAGGGTCATAATCACCCACCTAGAGACCAGATGCAGAAGAGGACAGCCAGAGATCTGCCACCCCTCCCCCTGAGACTTGGTCAGCCCAGGCAGAAACCATGTCCCTCCTTTCTCCTTTACTTCCAGTCTGACCCTGCTCAGGCTCCACCTGGAGCTACCCCAGCACCCCATTCTCCACAGCCTATGTAGTAGTAGTAATTTGGAGTCAAGATCTCCAGCTAGCAGCAGCTGCAAAAGGTCCAGCTAAAGATCACATTCTTGATAGGTCATCCTTGGCTTGATTCCATCTCCATGGAAATAAGCCCTGGGTGTAGGGGAATGGGGACACCATGCACTCAAAGGCAGCCTTGACTTTCACGCAAATCCTTTCCTAAGCTGCCAGAGAAGTAAGGGACCGTAGCCTTACTCGGCTGACTCAGTGGGGGTGGCTCTACACGGTGCTCACCCCGCCCAGTCCTGGAGAACTTTCTGGACTCAGCTGTAGGCATCCATATCCCACCAAGGTTGAGAGCTGGTCTGCAAGAGACATTGGTCTGGTAGTGGAGGTGATGACGCCTAACAGGACCTCTCCCTCAAGCTACATTCGTACTGAAGATCTTACCATGCTTTTTCCCTGAACTGACTTCCAGAAATCCATCCCTGGCCGTGGCAGCACATGTACACAGCTTTCAAACACATCCTACTAGGGCTACTGAAGTCGAGAGCACTAGGAAGTATGCCATGTCGTGTCAGACTTGGGGGAGGGCATCTGCCTGTGTGCTCACCATTCCAGCACACGGCCTGCACAGGACAGCACATCCATGCAGACCATGCCCTGTGTCTGGACAACTGTCTGTGACGATACTGCCTATGTCAGCTCTGCGGCCCCAGCCACTGGCCCTCAGTACTCCATTCTCAAGCCACATCAAGTCCTCCCCTCCAGGGCTGGAGAGCTAGTTTGGGTCAGATTCTCTCACTGCTTTATAAAAATGATGAAGACGTGGGAAGAAAAATCAAATTGCTAACACTGGGAAGTATTATAGAGCTGACAAGCTCAACACAGGGAGCATGAATGTGGGATTCTGCAAGCATTATTAAAATAAGCAAGTGGGAATCTTTAAACTGAGGCTTCGGTTCAGGGACAAGGGAGTGAGAGCGAGAGAGCATGTGTGTGTGCATACACATGTGTGAATTAGGAAAGAAAACAGACTAAAGAGCATAAATGCTAGAAAGTGCGTTTTCAAAGCAAGTATCTAATAAATACATGCTGTGTTAGCTTCCTAGGATACTTCTCTTTCCCCGGACCTTTAACTTGCATTTTTTATTATTTTGGGTATATGATGTGTGGGGGGGTACATGTATGTGTGAATGATATTCACGCATGTGTGAATGGTGTTCACACGTGTCAGTGCACATACATGTGGAGATTAACAGCTGACACTGTCTTCCTCAGTCGCTCCTCACTCTGTTTACTGAAGCAGGGATTCTCATGTAACCCAAAGACAGCGAGCCTGCCCACGGAATACAAAGATCTGCGTTTGCAGGCAGGCCACCACACCCACTCAGATTTTTTTTTTTAATGTGGGAATAGCTGTCATCATACCTTCATGGCAAAAACTTTACTCACTGATCCATCTCCTTATCCCCTTTTTCTTATACAAGACTCTATTCCATGACTTGAACACACACCAGCTACAGGCATATTTCAGTAAAGCACATATCCCTCAACGACATGCTCTATAAATGCCACATAGATCTTTCTATTCAAAAAACTGAGAGTGTCATCATGAAATGTGGAGACAAACCAGTGCCCCACACTAAACTTGGCTCTTTCTTTATGAATAAATAGACAAAAAAAAAACCCTACTACTTATGTTAAGTTAAATTCCACTCTTCCTCAGAATTAGCGTCTCCCCCACTCTCCCAAGTGCTCTCTCACCGTATGGAGGAATCTGTAAAAATTCCACTCTCTTCCTCACAAGAGAGTTCTTCAAACGGGAAGACAGCTGCTCTGCTCACAGGCCCTCCTTTTAGATGAAAGAGCTCCCGCTCTCAACAGTTCCTCAAGGGAACTATTATCCGGACCCGCCGCTCACCCTGGATGTGCCCTACTGCAGCAAAACCTCTGGAAACCCGGCTGGTGATTTCACAATGCATGTTGAGGAGGTAAGTGGTGGCCTTACCATTTTTTTCCAGAACTTGACTTTCAAACATCTGTCTCAAGGAAATCATCACACACGGGGCCAATCTCCTAGAAAACAAGTGGATAAAGAAAGCACGTTACAGCCACAGAAGGCTGAGCATTGCCCAAGCACCAAACACTGCTGTTTGGAGAACAAATGTTACACATTTCCCGTGTGCAATACTCTCATGTACACATGCACACTTATATGTATGTGCACACACACACACACACACACACACACACACATCTGCATAGACATAGAAGAAGAACGAAACACATTATTGGTGGTATCATATGGTAACCCTTTTATATTCTATAGGAATTTCTCAAATATTCTACAAAGAGTATGCAGTACTCCTAATCCACAAAAAGCAAGGTAACTAACTGGTGTGGTGCTTGCCAATAATCCCAGTACTCAGGAAGCAGAGGCAAGAGGAATGGAACTCAAGGTCACTCTCTTCTATAGAGCTGGAGGCCACCTTGGGCTACAAGAGACTGGGTCCCAAATTTTCAGTTTTCTTTTTAATTCAAATATATTTACATATTAATTGATATATTAAATATATAAAAACCAAAATAGATTTAAATATATTATATTCAAGTATATTATAATCAAAATAAAATAAAGCAAAAATATTTAAAAACTAAAACATGGTGATAGGAATTGGACCTGTGATATCTCCTGTCTTCTGGAATAGCATAGGAAGTTGGTCTTGTCCCAAAACCTGATATGACTGTGGTTTCTTGTGATAGCCCCGAGACCCTGCACTGCAGGAGCTCCCCTTAGCCAGCACTGTGTGCTGGTGGCACCGTGATGCTGACAGTTTTTATCCTGGTAAGGGAAAGCATGAGCAGTCACAGCAGAAGATGCCCAAGACTGAGGGACGCTTGAAGACGTGACAGAGACCCTGCCCACAGCAGCAAGCCCACATGATCCCCTCAGAGACAGACTTTCCCGGCCATTTTCATACATTCAAGACATCCAGGTGGAAAAGTGTCACCTACACCATGGGCCCTCATGAATCTCTAAAGCAGGCTACCCAGGTGGTTGTCTTAGATTAAATGCATCCAACCTTTTGACATTGCAATATGACTCATGTTCAGCCATTCTGGGAGGTGTATGGCCTAGAAGTCATAGGCTAGACATGGCTAAGACAAGCAGAATGCCACGTATGGTTGACATAAGAGGTGACACAAAACTCAGGGTCACTGACTAGCCGTGACTTACCTACCCTTGCTGAGCCTCAGTTTCCACCAATGGAAGATAAAGACTCTACTAGACCCACATCTCTGGGTTGTAGTGAGGATCCTTAGAATTAGTACACACAAGCAGTTAGAACTCTTGACCACCAACCTCAGTGGTTGCAAGTGACATGTGACAAGACAGAGAGGAGACCTGCACTACCTGTCCCTTTGTGGAATGCTTAAATGGTTGTCCCTGCAGCCTTCCTTGTCTGCTAAGGACCTGTAGACACACAAGTGTTCATACTCTGTCCTCATGTGGTGTAGGAGGTCCTTCTGTCTATGTGTTGCTTTTATTGGTTAATGAATAAAGAAACCACCTTGGCTTGTTGATAGGGCAGAACTTAGGTAAGCAGGAAAGATGAAACTGAATGCTCGGAGAAAGGAGGCAGAGTCAGGGAGAAGCCATGGAACCTCTGGAGACAGATGTACTGAAACTTTGCTGGTAGGCCATGAGCTCGTGGTGATACACAGATTAATGGAGATGTGTTAAATTAATATGCAATAGTTATCCAATAAGAAGTTAGAGTTAATGGGCCAAGCAGTGATTTAAATAATACAGCTTCTGTGTGACTATTTCCGCTTGGGTGGCTGGGGCAAACAAGCAGCGGCCCCTCCAACACTTATGCTCTTCTCTGAGAGCAATCTGGAGGACCTTTGTTCCTTCTGGCACTCCCTGGGACCCCTCTGTAAGCCCCTTCTATGCAATGTCTCCACCCAACGTCCTCAACACAGTCAGTACACATGGCAAGGTTATCACCAGCCAGGACCCACATCCGTCTGCTCACAAAGACCAGATGGGCCACAAGTTCTCTTTGTGAGCTGAGTGTCTGGTCCAAGAGAGCATGAAAGGTCATTGCTGCTCATGGGCAGATCTTCTCCCCAGCAAAGCCATCCCTCAGTAAATGAGTGTGGCCACCTCTCACTGGAGCGCCAGTGCAATGTAAGCCCAGTCTTTCCAATCAGCTTTGTTTCCACAGGCTTTGGCTTCTGTGGGGAACATTTGGTCTAAAAGGAAATGGGATTTCTCCTTCAATATTCTTCTTGGATGACAGGTCTGTGATTGGAATCAGGGCATGAAAAATCATGCCCTGGTGGTTATTTCCATTAGTGGCTTTCGACTCTGCAGGGACACCTGGAGCCCAGTGCCCAGCGTCTTCCACCTCCCACTCCTTACAGCTCAGTCAGGTCCCAGCAGGCTGACCCAGAGTCTTTTTGCTGTATCTAGGCCTGTGATATCTACAGCATCTTTGAAAGAACCTGCACTATACCATCCTTCCCTACATCATTGTCCTGTGCATCTCTGCGCTTATCCACCCTTCTTCTCCCACAGAAGTTTACATGAACATTCAAGCATACGTATATGTTATGTCTGAATGTACACACACACTCACACAGAAGATTCTTGGCTCTTTATGGGCGATGAACCTTGTAAAATACTAATTTATCATACATAATAAGAGAGAAGAATTGTTTTCTTGTATAAGTTGCAGGGTGCCAGAACCCAATAGGGCTGTGGAAGTAAAAAAAAAAGGGGGGGGAATGGGGGTATGGATATTCAAAAGGAGAGCAAAATAAGATAACACTCCAAGAGCTCTTAAATGAAGATTCTGGAAGAAAGTGAGTCACTGAAGTAGTGGCCACATAAAAGCTGACTCAAGAGTCTGGCTGGGCCTGGAGCTCTGGAGGACAGCAACATGTCTCCATGGCCGCCATCTGCAGCATACATCTGTGCACGGACAAGCACTCGGGAATTCTTGATGACAGTGGGCAAAGGGAAGAAGCAAGAAGTGTGGGTAGACCCCTCTGCTCTTACCTATCTCGGGCCAGGGTTCAGAGAGCAGCAGTGAGTTTGCTGAGCAGTCTGTGGTCTGAGAGCTTGCCTCTGCAGTCACGATATCGTAGATAAGGAGATGCCTCCTTCCACATCCCCTCCAATCCCAACCATGACAGCCACCTCTGTTCTCGTATTCCTGGTGGAAAAGGATTCTCAGCAGACATAGGCAGAGCAAGCAAATGGTCAAGGTTTATTTTAGCAGGTGAGAGTGTAAATATGCCTCAAGAATGGAAGGTCAACCAGCCTGCCTCTGGTATCTTGACCTAGATGACTTAGTTTACCATCTCCTTAGCCGACTCTTGGGGTCATCACCTCGCTGGGATAGGCAGAGGTTTTCTTGCAAGTCTTCTTTACCCACCATTAATCTGCTACTAATAAATACATTAGATGCAAGCGTTTGTATCAAAGTGCAACTGTTTATGGAGTTAACAAGTTTACAAGGAAAAGAGCGCCTTCCGCGCACTCTTCCAGAGCTTTCTGAGGGTCTATCGGAGTCTGTAGAGACCAGCTTATTGTTTTCCCCAGAGCCCTCTCTCTGCTCCTATCTAGTCATCTTGGCCAGCCCACTCCAAGCTGGAGGGTTTCTCACTACCTTTCTCGGTGTTCCCAGCCTTGCTGTCTTAATGTTAATGTGATTTTTAACTCTATTATTTCTTTTTTCACTGTAGCAAAGAGGAGCCTGGACTAAGGACCGAAAGGGAAGGGTACCCACACAGTGGCTCATGGCAGATTCCTGAGCCATCAGGACAGCATGTGGGTGTAGCACGGTGTGCAGAAGTGGCATCCTGGCCAACTAGAGCTGTGTGTGGTCATCACGGTCAACTCCCCACACCATGAACCCTTGATTTGGCATAAGAACCCACTCAGAGGCCTTGAGCCTGGAAGACTTGCTTTCTGCAGTGGGCCAAGAAGACAATGGGACCGGTGGGCAAGACTAGCCTCTGAGTGAAGACAGCTGCCTGTGTGTCAATGGGTCTGCCAACACTGACCACTGGCACACCTGCAGTGAGAAGCCATCTGTGAGGGGCCACTTCCGACATGCTGCTAAGAGAGCATCGGCTCTGACCTCACCCCCAGACCCCCTCAGATCAGTCCAGATGTCTGAGCAATGAAGCAGAAATTTTCAGACAGCGTATGGAAGACAGCTTTTCCTGCAGGTCTCTCGGGTTGTTTCTCTGAGTTCTTTAGTGATGGTCATTTTAAGAGTGTGGGCAGAGATGGGCAGTCCCTTAATTCAGCCCAAGGTGAAAAAAATCATTCCTCCGCAGAGGTCCCGGCCTACTGGGAACATGTGAGTCCCTCGTGCAGCTAGACAGCAGCCTTTAGTAAATGAACCTATGGTTGCTTATATCCTGCCACCGTCTCTACATAAGCTTTCTATGGAACCAAGAAACACGGTTTCCATTGATTGTGAATAAAATTTACCAGCACAAATCTGGAAATCAGTGCATAATGGAGACATTTAAACTCTGTGTCCATCCATCTCCCTACAGAAGATATCTAGAAATGATTTACTAAAGGTTTTCTTGGGTGGCCCCTGCTGAGCCATTGGAAGTCAGTGCCGTTCTGGCCTCAGCCTTGCTTATTTCCCTCCAGGTCTAGCTCTGTTCTTTGTGTCTATAACATGACTCTGAAAATCCATCTATCCAAGGTGGACTCCAGACAGCAAAACAGAAGAGAGCAAAAGGCAAAAAAAAAAAATGTGTGCTATGGACCCACTCTCATTTGTTTGTTGTGGTTCAGGCACTGAACCCAGGGCATCCTGCATGTTGTGTGGCAGGCACTCTACTGCTGAGATAAACCTTTACTCCTACATGTTGTTATTTTATTTATCTGTGTGTGTGTGTGTGTGTGTGTGTGTGTGTGTGTTACGCTGGTCAGTTTTAACTGAAACTTGACACAACCTAGAATCATGTGAGAATAGACTCCTATGGAGGAATTGTCTAGATCTCAGGTTGGCCTGTGGCCATGTCTTCATAGTACACTGATGTGGGACGACCCAACCTTGTCACCACTCACAAGTGACACCTTTTCACAGACTGGGCTCCGGATGGTGTAAGAGTGACAAAAGCTAAAAGCGTGTAAAGCAGACAGCCTGGGAACGCTTGTCTCAGTCGCGGTTCTTGACTGTGACAAGTCCCTGCTTTGGCCTCCCTTAACAGTGGACTGCAACCTAGGGCTGGAAATCAAATACACCCTCTGCCCTCAGCTGCATTTTAGTGAGAATGCATTATGGCAGCATTAGGAAGAAATTAGAACAAGTGGGATGTGAGGGGGGTGCACACAGATGTGTGCAGATTCCTGCACCTGTGCAAGCTCAGAGGCCAGAGAAGGATGTGGGGTTCCTTGTACAGTCACTCTATACCTTGTTTCTTTGGCACTGAGTCTCTTGGTGAACCTCGAGTTAATCTGATGGCCAGAAAGCCTCAGTGATCCTCCTGTCTCTGTCCTCCACAGAACACACAGATTTTGACATGAGTGCGGAATCCAAACTCTGATCCTTCACTCTTGTACAGCAAGCACTGCTACCACTGAACCACCTCCCCAACCCCTTTTTACCCTTTTTTAAACAAGTGTTCCTTAAAATCCTCACTCAGCAATGTCTCCAACATCTTACTGCTCAAAACTGTGTCATATGGCCATCTAATTTGCATGAGGCCTGGAAATGCTGCTTTTCCCAGACACGTTTTTTGACGGAGCAAAATGAGAGTTCTGTTAGTTTACGAGAAGAAGAGAAAGGACGCAGTGGGCAGCTTGCTGTCTCCACCAGGGGCCTCCACAACCACACTGGCCTCAACCCACGTTCATTGAAGGCTCTGGGGAATGGATTAAAGGAACAAAAGAAAATGAGGATCAGGTGTCGAGGAGAAGGGATGGGTTACTATCAGGGTGCCCAGCTCAGATGGAAACGTGTCCCTGCACTGAGATGACCAGCAGTCAGTTGGCTGAGGACTCGGGATGTTCAGAGTTACAACTTCGAGAACAACTGAGATGTGGCTCACTGGGAAAGTGTTTGCCTGGTGTGTGAGAGGCCTCAGGTTCAGCCCTCAGATACTGCAAGAAAAGTGAAAATTCCCAACACACAGGGGAAGGTAGTCACCCTAAATGTTTACATATTGGCATAAGGAGTTATTGACCAAGCTGCCCTTGACCAGTGCTTCCCAACGCCCTCCACACATCCCCATTCTAGAGTCTATACAGTCATTATTTTTCTAATGACCTGATTTAGTTATGCATCTCACACTCTTCTCTCACACTGTAACACAAAGGAGTTCTCCCAGAGGTTATACGACCCATGAGCATTTAGTAGATAGGGCACGCAGGTGGAAATAGGATCCAGATGCCTCAGTCTTCTTGAGGAAAAGGAAGTAAATATTATATATATGGAAAGACATCAAACATCAAAGAGGGTTTTTTGTTTTGTTTTGTTTTATTTTATTTTATTTGTTTTTTAATTTTTTTTTTCTTGAGACAGCGTTTTTCTGTGTAACCCCGACCATCCTAGAATACACTCTGTAGACCAGGCTGGCCTCGAACTCAGAGATTCACCTGCCTCTGCCTCCTGAGTGCTGGGATTAAAGGCATGTGCCACCACCACCTGGCACCACCAAAGAGGTTTGGATACATGTAAAATAATGCCACCCTTCTTACTATTTGATTCTGATTTAGAAAAGTAAATCATTAATTGTAATGATTTACTATGGTTATTTTTAAATGAAATTATAAGTTAGTTTACAATATTTTCTTGCCCCTCATTTCTAATATGATAAATATTAATACTTACAATTAACTTTTTAATTTTATTTGTTTTGCACATATAACTATGCACCATACTCTGGTGCTGGAAACCAAACCCTCGTCCTCTGGAAGACAAGCCACCATTAATAAACTATTTTAATAGTCCTCTAGATTGAATTTTCTGAAGTCCTTTGGCATTCTCAATAAATTATAAGAGTTTAAAAGAAAGCTGAGAACAGAGATCCACTGTCCTAGACTAGACTAGACTAGGTACAAGAGGGTTGGAGATATAGAGTATAGAATATTCTGGAAACTAAAGAACAGAACCAAGACCAAGAGTAATATGTAGACCTAGGCATCTGGAAGTACTGTTTCCAGTACCCTCTGTGTGTGTGCACGTGCGTGCTCATGCGTGTGTGTGCATTGGTGGGGTGGGGGTGATTATGTGTGTGCCCATGTGTGCTTCTGTATACATCAGTGCCTTGCTACTGTACCACTCAAGTGTGGCTCACAGACCAGGTCCAGACAGAGAACTTTTCACCATCCGTTACTGGAGGCAAACACAGCAATGAGAACGGCTTTCTAACCTCTACAATTAGACAAGGCACCTCGGGATTTGTCAAGCTGATGACAAGAATCTAGGTTTGCATATTGTTTATCTTTGGTCATTTTTTATAGCAGTTCCTCTTCATGTGTTTCACAAAAGTATTTCACAATGCTTTGGGATGCTTAGAAAATATGGTCATTTCATGCTCGAGATGAGCCATAAAGGATAAGAACTAATTATCCCTACAAAGAGGGGGACATAGAATGGATTTCATGGAAAATGTGTGCTTTGGGGCATGATCGATGACACACCCCTCCTGATTACCTGATCTCAGGCTTTTATTGACCTAGTTTATAATTTTATGGATTATGTATAACTAATAGCAATGTGAAATAATTTCTGTCCAAATACGTGCAAGCACACTGCCAAGCAACTGACTCCCTCCCTGTCTGTGGAAAAGGCCAGTTCTGCCTCCATCTGTTCCTTATGTCAACAATCCCAGTCTTGAAATACATATGATTTGAATTCTCCTTGGACCTAAAGCTACATCTTACAAATTTCTTCATCCATGGATTTTACTTAAAAATCATTAATATGCATCCATTTAAAATAATACATTATTTTTTACTTTTGGAAAACTGTTGCCCTGTTTATGAAGTGCTCCTTCCGGATCCTACCACTGATGTAACTCAGTTGCTCTCTGAATTTTTTTTTCATTCTCTTTCTGTTGACACCTACACATTCCACTCCATACATTTTTTTCTTCTATCTCAGTTTCTCTTGCGTTCTAGTCTTGGTGTCCTTATTTTCTTGGCTGTGGGATAAAAAAGAGAATACAAGTAGTCATAATAAGCCAAAAAAAAATGTTTGAGGTTGTGGGAAGACAGAGAGAAGATGAGAGACAAAGAGAAAGAGAGGGGAGAGAGAGGGGTGTTGAATACAAGAGAACGGTTCCATGTGGTTTCTCATATGGAACTCAGATACCTGTCACCCACAACTATTACTAAACATTTTTTTTTGTTTTCTGAGTGAGGCCACACCTCTATGAGCTCAAAAGTTCAATGCGTGGAAGTGAGCGCTGATGTCTCCGAACAGAAGAAGACCTTTGTCACGATGTTTAGATATTGGCAGGGTTGCTATGAAGCGTGAAACATCTATAGAAGATTATGACTCAGCAACCAAGATGATGGTCCCAGTCACCTGTGATCCTCCTGTCACTCACAGCTGGCTAGGGGTTCTGTCTGCTTTGTGCAGACAGAAATAATGGATAAGCAAGGGCTAAGGGGCAGCTCCATTAGCAATGACAACCCTGAGTTTCAGAGATTCACAAGCTGGGCTTCCACACCCCACACCCAGAAGCGTGTGGCTCTAAGCCTAGACACTAGAGGTGTATGGCTCTAAGCTTTCATAAAGGTTTATTGTTCTAGGTGCTCAAGACAGAGGCTAATTGTCCTGGGCTTAGAGCCCTAATGGCTTGCAGCTAGAGTTACTGTCCCTGGGCTATGGTGTCAGGATCCTTGGCTCTTCGACTCTTGGCAGCTCCCTCGGGCTCTTCTTATATTCAGAGCTTTTCAGTCCCTTGTAGTTTGGGCTCCCACCCTTGGCTCTTGACAGCCACTCATCTTCCACAATCTCAGCTTCTCTGCCATCCTTCATAGTCTTAGCACCTCCCGTTCTGCCCTGGGTTGCTCTCTGGAGCTCTCTGGCTACCTACTAATGTTACAGCTCAGAGCTTTGGGTACCAGGGCCCTTAGCTTTAGTGGCTTTTTAGAACTCTCAACTATCTCACCACCACCCCTGTCACTGCCAAGCGGAAAGCCTTGGGTCTTGTCTACTTGGTGCAGTAAGCCCAGCCTACTCTACCCATGATAAAGACTGTAATCAGGCAAAAAGATCACTGGTGGGGGGAGTTTTTGTTGGGGATTGTTGTTATAACACTGGAACACATAACCCAGGAAAGATATTGCCCAGATTAATCTCAAAAGGAGGGGCAAACAGTCTCCTCATATAGTCAGAGGGGGATGTGGCATGCTTGCAGTTAGATTATAATTCTACTAATCGTAGCCATTTATATGTGTGGTTTTCAATTTCACCAATTATAAACTTTATATGAGGAACAATTACAAGTCAAGGACCAGACATAGACGTTGTGTTGAGTCATGGAAGAGGTGCTCTTCTTTGTGTGTGTGAGAATAGCTGCAAGGGAAGCAAGGTTATCTTGAGTTCACAGAGATGTGTCTTGTCCAAAGTGGAGTCTCCCAAAGCAAATGCAAGCTTCCTGGAGCGTCCATGACTGGAGAAAGGCCTCCCCAAGCAGGAGCCACAGCTTCAGCAACAGTTACAGTCCCAGCCATCCACAACCAGAGTGCAGCTTCCTCAGATCAAATATGGCGTCTTCAAAGTCACCCAAGAAGGCTTGCTTGCCTGACAACTCCCTACTTGAGGCTGATAGACACAAGTTAAGGGTTTGTCAGCTGTCATTCAAGAGCTCAACAGGTGGTCCTAACAACTTAGTTTATTTGGGGGTGGACATCAAAAGATGCACGCAGTAAAGACCTATCACAGAGTTTTCACCAGTAACTAGCAGTTCTAAATAACTAGCCATCTAGCCGCGGACCTTGTCTTAGTTAGGGCTTCTTTTACTGTGAAGGGACACCATGACCACGGCAACTCTTATAAGGGAAAAACATTTAAAGGGATGGCAGTTTACTGTTTCAGAGGTTTAGCGCTTTGTCGTCACAGTGGGAAACGAGGCAGCATGCAGGCAGACATGGTGCTGGAGAGGTAGCTGAGAGTTCTACATCTTGTGCAGGCCACAGGAAGTGGTCTGTCTCACTGGGCGTGGCTTGAGCATATATGAGACCTCAAAGCCCACCTCCACAGTGACACACTTCCTTCAACAAGTCATACCTACTTCACCAAGGCCATACCTCCTAATAGTGTCATTCCCTTTGGGGGTCATTGTCTTTCAAACCGCCACAGACCCTTAAAGAGAATTGCATTTACCCTTGTCTCTCTTACTGTGTAAGATTAGAGCTAATATTAGTAACTAAAATTGGAATACAAGACTCTCCATTTGTCTCAGCCAAATTACCAAAGTACCTGGCAATGTATTGCCATTGAAAATGCAGCACTTAGCCGGGCGGTGGTGGCGCACACCTTTAATCCCAGCACTCGGGAGGCAGAGGCAGGCGGATCTCTGTGAGTTTAAGGCCAGTCTGGTTTACAAGAGCTAGTTCCAGAATAGGCTCCAAAGCTACAAAGAAACCCTGTCTTGGAAAACCCAAAAAAGAAAGAAAGAAAGAAAGAAAGGAAGGAAGGAAGGAAGGAAGGGAGGGAGGGAGGGAGGGAGGGAGGGAGAGAGAGAGAGAGAGAGAGAGAGAGAGAGAGAGAGAGAGAGAGAAAGAATTGCAGCACCTTATGAATTTATTGCTAGTCAATAAATTCTGACACTATGGAAAGACACAAATATGTTCAGCTGTGTTTCTGGCATAGCGTGCTACCGCAGTTACTGAGATACTCTGTTGCTACAAACTCATTCCCAAGCCCAGAGAAGCTGACAGACACAAGCATGAAGCACCATGGAGATCAGGATTTGCTCTTTCAGAGGCAAGCACACAAGAAAACCCTTCTGCAAGGAAGAGGACGGTGACAGCTCTTCAGGCCGAGGGTGGCACAGTGAATGCATACAGGCCTCAGTTCACATCTCGGCTTGCTGAAGGCTGAGCTGGGTTTATGTTAGAGTTTGTCCATGTGTTTTCCAGAGAGTCACATGAAGTGACAAGAGTCTTTGAGAATTTGGGTGAGTAAGGAGGCACATTTGCAGAGAGTCAGCAAATATGTTCCCCTCTGCTTTTTGAGAATTTATCCACACTGCATTCTGGGTCACGAAACTTGTGTAATAGAAGCTCAAAGAGCTGTGTGACCTAGGGTAAACCATCTGACCTCTCTGAAATATATAGCTCACAGTGAGGCATGATGGAACGCAAGGAAAATTTGAGAGGATCCCCTCATCCTGAACTACAGCTAAAGCCTTTGGCCAGCAGAGAAGGAAGAATCCCACACCATGAACAACTGCTTTAGGCCTTTCCCCATAGCTGCACACCGTCAACATGCTAAGACTCTCAGAAAACCCAGTTACAGGGACAGGCATGTATTAAACCCCTTGTGAAACCCTAGTGGTCCCTGGTTTAACTTACCAAATTATAAATCCATCTAAGGCACTTCTTGACCCAACAAATAATCTCACTCATCAAAGAAGAAAGGAAAGGAAGTGGGATTACTTGGCAACTTGAGAGCCACCAAAACAGTACGTATGGCTAATGCCATGGCAATTACTGTGACTTCCCTTTGAGGAGTCTGTGCCCATTCCTGGTCTAGCGTGACTTCCTCGACTCTCCCTTGGGGAGGACACACTCATATCTACCCTCTGGGCTATGTTTTACTTTCTTCTCAGCACCTCTTTATCTCATAACCCTCATGTTTAAACCTATACTAAGTTATCTTTAGTAATGGGCTGGAGAGATGACTCATTGGTTGGCAGCATGCGCAGCTTGCAGGAGACCCAGGTTTGGTTCTCAGCACCACACAGCGCAGGCAACCATCTATAACTCCGGTATCAAAATATACATATTTATTTAAATCTCCAACTCTTTCATTGCACGCGCTAGTTCTAAAATTCCTTTCAGTATGAAAATCACAAATCCCAGCTTGGCCTGAGTCAAGGTCCCTATAAATCTAGGAACACCCTTCAGGCTGCTGTGGGATGAAAGTGTGGAACTGTGTCTCTGTCCCCCTCTTTGCTGACAGCAGAACTGTTATACAGCTTGGAGGCGAGGAGAGGAACAACATGGTGACACCTTTCCCAAGATGTGTCATTGTGCTTAAGTCTACTGGAGAGAAGTTAGATGATCAGCTCCTCCCTCAGTGACGGACCCTAGGAAAGGCACTGCAGCATCATAGCCGAATAAACAAACTTGCCCTTGAGGTACGTTTAGCACAAATCATATCATGCTTGCTGTGTGTGGTCAGGCCAGTTATCCATTCCCTTGCACTCCCTTCCTAACATGGTGTCTCTGTTGCTGCTTCACTCCACAGGGGTGTGGTAAGGCTCACATGAGACCGTGACCAGAGAGGAGTTCCAGGGTTGTACCTAAGAAGCCCTTGGTAACATCTGCTGTTTTCATAGCCGCTGCTGTATACTTGGGCCAGAAGCTATCTCCGTGATTGTGCAGAGCTGGCTAGGCAAAGCGTTGGGCTCAGTGTAGTGTGGACACTAATGGAGTCAGGGTGAGATAAGGGAACTCTTGAGGGCCCAGAACAGACCCACATCCCCTGCCAACTAAAAGTTCTTGGCGAATTAAGACCTGGGCCTGCCAAGGACACTGCTGACCCCAGCCCAGGTCAGACGTGTGCTTGAGGTCTGGAGCTTCCCAGCCTGCCGGGCACAGAACAGCAGGTGGATGTATGTGCTCAGTAACTCGAGCCTAACTTTGGAGGCTTCCGAAGTTGAGAGAGGACAGACAGCTCTTTCTTCAGACAACCACAAGACCAATAAACAAGTTTTCATGGGGAGCCGGGCCAGCTGCAGACTCAGCAGGCCTGGTTGTCCTTTCAGCGACTCCGGAACCTCTTTTTATTAGAGGCAACTGTGGCAGCAGCATCGCTGCCATTCCTGGTTGGTCCTGAGCTAGGTCCTTCCCATTTCTCACTCTTCCAGGAGCAGAGGGGTCGTTCAAAGCTCTAACACTAAGGTCAGATGCGCCCAGGCTAGAGCCTTGGCTCCCCCACGGGCTTCTTGCTGACCTTGAGCAAGCTGGCTAATCTGCGCTTTTGAGACGTAAACGGGGATCTACAGGAGCATTAGCTGCTCAGAGCTCGGCATGGAGTGAGTCTCAGTGCATAACAGAGCTCTGTCCCTCCCTGACCCACGGGGACACTGAAGCCCATTCTGACCAAAATCATGCTCTAACCCATCACCCCATCACCATCACAACCCTGTGCTGTTTTTCTGCCCCTCTGTGGAAGCTCTAGTCCACTGGTTCTCAACCTTCCTAATGCTGAGACCCTTTAATGCAGTTCCTCATGTTGCAGTGATCCCCCAATCATAAAATTATTTTTGTTGCTACTTCGTAAGTGCAATTTTGTAACTGTTATGAGTCATAATGTAAATATCTGTGTTTTCTGATGGTCTTGGATGACGCCTCTGAAAGAAACCTTCAACCCTCTAAGGGGTTGTGACCCACAGAGGTTGAGAACCACTGCCCTAGAGGAACAAGAGACATCCCAAAGCAGTGGATCTCAACCTTCCTAATGCTGCCACCCTTTAACACAGTTCCTCATGTTGTAGTGACCCCCAACCATAAAATTATTTCATTGCGACTTCATAGTTGTAATTTTACTGCTGCTATGAATTGTAACATAAATGCCTGATATACAGGATATCAGATATGCAATCCTGTGGAGGTTGCGACACGCGGGTTGAGAACCGCCGTCCTAAAGTGAGACACATGTATTCCCCTCTCTGCTCATCTGCCTAGGCAAACAGTGTGCCTCAAAGAGTAAAAATCTCCCCCCAGGACTCCCAGGCTGGGGGAAAGGAAAGACTGAAATCTTGCCACTTGTCTCCCAGAAAGAGATTTCGTGCAACTCTGGCAGCTTCTCTCATAGTTAAATTAACATACGCACATTCACTGGCTTTGATTTTGTCTACTCTACAAAAATATAAAACTGCTAGAGAAAAAAAAAGTCCAAAAAAAAACCCTAGATATCATCATGTCCGGTTAAGCCAAGCTGTAAACAAATCCATTTCTCTTTATTTTTCTCTCCCGATTTCTGTTCTCTAATGTCTGCGCTTCAGGTTTCCGAGCCCAAGCGCCCTGTAACAGGAAAGCCTGCGGTAGGCGCCCGAGCGGCCCTCTGCTCCGAGGATCCAGCCAGGACATGGAAGGCAACAGCTAAGACAGGACAACAATGTTTACATCAGTCAAGCTCTTTCCCTCAGCCCTACCAAATCAGAACATTCTCTCTACATTGCTTGGGCTGGCTTTGACTTTCAGGTCTTCCTTCCTATGCCTCTGGAAGGCAGGGATCACAAGAGCATGCCACCATACTTGTTTTCCGCCGTGCTGTGCTCAAACCCACAGCTTTGTACATGTTAGGCAAGTATTCTACCAACTGAGCTGGGCCCTCAGTCCAAGAAGATTCTTCAGAAAGGACGAGAGATGTAAAGGAGAGCCTGCAGAGAAGCACCCTCGTGTTATCTTATTCCAAACACAGACCAGAATCAATATCAGAGCCAGAGATCACACTTCTCGGCACAGACTCTGAGATAAAGGGTAAAGGTTAAAAATAAATGAGAATATACTCATGGGATGTGATGAGTACCCCACAGAGGCTGCTCAGCGGTGGTTGCTCTCCGGGATGTCATGCACTAATATGGTGCTGCCCACAGCTATGTGTGTATTCTGATGATCACAGTTCCCCAAACAAAACCTTAGTGATGTCACTCGCTGCTATTTTCCCAGCATCGTTTAAATTGGTATAAACACATTTATAAATAAACTGTTTGGCTTGAAGCTATAAATTTACTCCATTCAGGCGAGTTTACACATAATGTTTACAGTATGATTTTGATTCACGGGGGTCTACTTAACCCACAATATGTTGGTAAGTCTGCCTTTAAGGGGGAAACATTTATATTAGAACACATTAAACACATACAACCCAATTAAACATAGTCTAAGGGCTTCTCAGCTTCTGATCCCCCTTCCTCTTCCACTCAGGCTGTGAGACCCCAGGTACCAGCCCTAGAAGGCTGTGATTAGTAGGGTCACCATGATAAACACATCTCTTGCCAGCGTTATGTCACCTGGTGTCCCTCTGAACTTTTGAGGTCCAGAAGCAGATGAGACCTAGGTTGATCCAATCACCCTGTGACTACAGGAAAGGTCCCCTTACTGTCTTGCTGAAAATTAATATAGAAGCATGCTGTCCCTGCTGTTGCCAGAGGCGACCTTAAAAGCACACCTGAGGTCTGTCTGAAGATAAAGTCCTGCAGGTGACCCAAAGGCCAAAGAAGCCAATATTGGCTTCACTGAGCAGCACCCTGCTCATTTCACCTCTGGACATCCTGTTTTACAACATGATTAATCCTGTGCTACATGTGAAGGAATCTTCTATGATTCTAGGAAGAAAGAATCTGTTCTGCTGGCAGAACCTAAGCCTACAGATGAATGGAAGACAAAACCAATTCTTGAGATAACCGTCAGGAGTGGCGGGGCATAAGCCCAGCACTGAATTGAGGTGGGGAAGAGTTAAGTTGGTTAGGCTGGTGGCTGTCATGGACCTACGCTGTAAAAACCTATCTCAAAAAAAAAAAGTTGAGTAGGTAATGGAGGATGGAGATAGAAATGAAAGAACCTATGTTTAAGCAATAAGATCATTTCCCCCACATAAAATGACCAATGAATCACAGAAATCATGACAATACATGTTGAATCAGAGATCCTAGCTGCTGAACCCCACACTCAGGCCATAGTATCATGGTCCTCATTGTTCAGAAACAGAGGCAGAATAAGACAGAGTGAGCCACAGGCCAGGATGCCCAGGGGACCAAGCACAGGGAGCTGACCAAGGTCACGGAGAGTCCATGACCTCAAAGCTCTCTAGCATGGGAAAGAACTGCCTGGAGTTGTTAGAAGTGTGTCCCTTTTGGAACTAAAGCCCTGGTAGGCCGCTTGCTTCTTCTTTCAGGAGCTTCCTTCCAACCTCGGATACACACTGACCGTTTTTTACTGTCCCCTCAAGCCCTTAGATGTTCTTAGCACTTCCTATGGTCTCAGCTAATACAAATCCCCTTCCATGACAAACTCCAGATGAAAAGGGAGAATGTCAGGACCATCTGTGATCGCGAAACCCTATAATGCACATCTGCTGCCGTCCACCCCTGTTCCTGGTGACAGTCCCATTGTGTCTGTGACAATGCAGATTGCAGGGGATCTGACTCTGCCCCAATCCACAGTGGGCATGTGGTTCAGGTCTAAGTAGGCATGGCCTCATTGTTTTAGATATTGTCCCACCTAGTCCATTATGCACCACGAGGAAGGAGAGGGACAGCACTTATGGGTTCCAAAGACTTTACTAACTCACCACCTAAGTGGTCACTGATGATCAGGGCTGTAGGACAAGGACACAGGAGCCTTGTTTCTCCTGACTGCCCCAAGCAGGAGCAGAAGTGGGGTTTATAAGTATATAAAATTCACAAACATTTGTCGCCAAGGAACAATAAAAATTTTCACCAATCAGGATTTAGAACTTAGGGGCTTCCTTGAGTATTCCACCGTTGTTAACAGACATACAATGCAAAGTTTTCCATCCAACCAGACAGATTCATTTGTTCCTTCTGTTGTCAGGAATAAGCATGATGTTTCTAGAGAACTGAAGATGTAAAATGACTATTTCTATGGTTTAGGGAGCAGGTTGGTTGGCCATTGTAAAGTTCTCAGCTTCCCTGGGGTTTGGGAACCTGAACTTAATTTCACCCAGCAGGTAAAATGGAGTCTGGACTCAAAATGGCAGAATTTAGGCCAAGGTGCTTTTGCCTGCTCTTTTCAATATAGAATATCAACAAATGAACCCCAATTAAGTCGAACAAAGTGATTGAATTGGTAGGGGCACTAGATCCTTTATCTGCTAACCCCGGGAAGACGTGAATCTTTGGGCAGTTACTGGGACCATGTTGGTGGTTTATGAGAAGAGCCTTTCTGACAATGAAGCAAAGCTAGTAAGAGGCAGGCAGAGTGAGAAACAGGCTGAGTCCCGGTCACATCATCTGAGCCCTTGTCCGACTCCAGCACTCGGCATCTTTCGCTTAGGTGAACCGATGTAAATATAAAATGATTTTGGCTTAACTGCTATGGTTGATTTTTCTATCACTTGTTTCTGGTGAGTCAGGGTTAATAATAATTCTCAACCGTAGAAAAGAATGACATTCCCTCTGTCACTAGTTTTGATTTTATGTAAGAGACCTAGATCATTCCTAATAGACATAACTACCTGACCCTGAACAAGCCACAGCCAGGTGTTCTCAACAGCAAATGAGGGTGCTCCATCTCCCAGGGTTATTTTTTTTCCATCCTGAAATTGTGTACATCAATGAATAGTCTCTTAGCAACTTTCACATTCACGGAATTAGATGCAAAATAATTTTCTTCAAATATATGAATTTAAAATATTAAAATACAATTTCAGTAGCATAATTACATGCATAGATTTATAAGCTGTTGAAGGCCTCTTTGCTTTAGCAAGGTACATGATAACCCCACATTCATGACACACATATGTCATCTCTAATTTCTTATTCCTTAAAGATTTTATTTTTGTTTTTAATTATGGAGAAGAGCTGTGCACATGAGTGTGGTACCCATGGAGGCCAAAAGAGGGTTTCAAATTCCCAGGAACTGGAGTTACAGGCAACTGTAGGCCAACTGTGGGAGCCGGAAACTGAACTCAGGTCTGCAAGAGCAAGCTGTACTCTTAACCAGTGAGGCATCTCTCCTGGCCCTTGGCTCTCATTCCCAGCGCCCGAGAACTTCCACTACCCCTGTCTACTTTGGATGTGTAACACCCAGGGTAGTCTTGCTAATCTATCTTATGGTTAACCTGCAAACTTCACATAACCTAGGTTGTCAGCAAGCAGCTGTAATATCCCAGATAGAAAATTAACAAGTCATAAGAGACAAGCTTCAGGCCTAGCTCACCTTCTTGCCTCCCTGCCTACTTCCTAGTCCAATACTAACCCCTTCTTTTGGGAGATTTTGCTGTTGGCCAATGAGACTGGGTCATCTAGTTTGTGTTATTTGCAGCTCCTGGTGTGAGTTTGCTCTTCCTGGCATTTCATATCAACTTCTCTCAATACAGCCTCGGATTCATTTCTCAATACTCTGTGTTTTCGACAAAAGTCACTGAAAGCGACCCAGGTGACTCAGACCTCAAGTCTCTGGGGCACTCAGAAGTAACAGGATCGGGGAACTGATTCTTCTGGCCTGCTCTTAAATGAAACCAATTGATGCCATGCCTCGCACATTCATCAAACGTAATGGGAAACAAGTGGACGGAAGCAGGCCCTGTGACCTCACTCCAGGGACTGTCTCGCGGAGGCTAGGCCCCTTGGCCCGTGCCCTCGGAGGGAGCACAGAGGCTCTCAGACTGCAGAACAGGAGGGAGAGGTCAGGTGAGCCTCTGCGTGCCTGGAAGAGTGTGACCACAGCAGCTGTGAGCTCCAGCAAGGCATGACACTTCTCCCCGAAGATCTCTGGGTGTGCTAGTGGGCTCTACACACATTTCTAATTTCCGGCCTCAATGTCTTCTAATATTGGGTGGGGCCAAAAAACCTGTTGGAGTAACTCACTGTGAGACCCAGCTGAGGGCACGCGGGCACAACATCTGCCACACTGTCAAGTCTTAGCAATTCTACCAGCTTGAGTGTCTTCTAGCCTCGAGAGACGGCGCTCTGCTGGCAGAAACCACGCCGCTCCTGGCTGTCTCACTCTCCCCATCTACCCATGGGGTAGATGAACTCCACAGAATTTTCACATTAGACTCCGCTGCCTCCCTCCACAGCCTTGTCACGGTCCCAACTCTGGAGGCCTCGGAAGTCATCTCTCCTTGACTATTTCACCTCACATTAGGGCTTTCTTATGTTCTTGGGATCAGATTTATTTAAGAATCTAATGACAGCTCTGTCTCTCAACCTTGTAAAAATAGAGCCACACATTTCCTTATGATTTTTCAGGGGACTTGTGGATTCCCTGGTTAAGATGTCTACCTTAGCTGACCTTCAGGAGCTCCTGGCCATCCCGTCGGCCCTTGGTCCAGTGTTCCTGTGGCTCACATGTTCAGGGATCACCTGAAGGCGCATGGTAACAGTACCTCACTTCACAGTTTACAAAGTAGCACAGAGCAAAGTGACACATTCTCCCTTCAGTAGCAGTGGAAGCCAGCTGCATCTCCTCGGCCTCTCTTTCCTGGCACCTTCTCAAAAGACATGCTCTCTTGGCTCTCTCAAACTTAGGGGCCCCTCACAGAACAAGAGGTCTGAAAGAGGATCTGCTCCCCTACCTTCCTTTTGGGTCCTTTCCAGCCCTTGAGACGTGTTCCGCTCCCAGACCCGCCCCTCCATATCCCGAGTGCCACCTGTCTTGTGACCTCACTGACAAGTGCCACTCTCCTGTAAAGCTCCTCTGGGCTCAACCTCCAGGGCCAAAGGGGAGAATTAAGACACCAGAGTTGAAAGATCCTGGGCTTCAGAAGCCAGCACTAAGTGGACGTGAACAGCAGAGAGTTTCAAAGGCACCGTGGAAGTCCACGTCCAGCCTCTCCGGATTCCTTTCTGCTCACGGAATCACTAGCTCCTCATCCTAGAAATGAACCAGGGCCTTTATACTTATTTCGATGGGAAAATGTTGGGGACAGCTTTGGGCCTCTCAGGCATACAGGTGTGTTCCCAAATCATGAAACTAGAGATTCCCCTCGGAAAATGATAACAATTTTGAGATGGAAGACTTAGTCATGTGATGTTGAGGAAACTGAAGCTTGGTGAACTCCATTTCTTTTCTCAGACTCATGCAGGTGTGAAAGCCAAGATGACTCACCCCAAAGATCCAGAGAAACAAACACTCAGACTTCCCAGAGCTCGTCCTCCTCCATACACCTTACAAGCGTGCGCACATGTTCCAAAGGCGGACTCCAGTCCACAATGACACACTCACTTCCTCAGTGACTGTTTCATGCATGGGCTTGACAGTGCTAACTGGCCTTCCCTCATGGCCTTATATTGACTTAATTCTGTAAAGATTATTTTCAAATAAAGTCATATTCTGAGATATTTGAAGCTTAAGATTTCAAAATATGAACTTGCGGGGGAGACCCATCCAGGCTCCCAACAGTTTGTATATTCATAAAAAGAAAATTCCTAACTCTCTTGGTGAGATAGTACAGGAGGATGGCATGGAGGAACCGTGTAGGAGCAGCCCGTCACATCATAAAGAGGACAGCGGTCCTGCTATGGAGGCTCCTCGGCACAAAGGCTGCTTCTGTTACCCGCCAGCTGAATGGGGTTCTTCTGGGGTCTGTCCTGTGACCACATGGTGTTTAAGCACACCCAGCCAATACGGGAAAACTTCAGACAAGCCTGGGTCCTAAGGAGCTGAGGGTAACTTACTGCTGTCGACATTCCATTTTCTTGCCCATAAATTGGGGCTAACCTATTCCAAACACTTCACAGCAAAATAGGGAATAGAACAAAAGAAAAATAAATGGCATTACATGAATAGTAATTAATGTCAAATAATTTAAAGATAGTAAAATGGTTTCTTTTCCTTTAAATAACCATGTCCCCCATCTGCATGCACACAAATACAAGCATGAACGGACACAGCATGCATACATATACATATACACAAGCACACACATACAAATATGCATGCACACATATAAACACAAATATACAAGTATTCACACACACATAAACACAAGCATGTGTTCATACATGTGCATGTGTACACACACCACACACACACATACCATTACCCAAGATAGGTGTATTAATAGTGGTGTTTCATAGTGGCCCATTAGATGTGGGCCACTAACTCTGGGTCACTAACTCTAGCTCAAATCTGAATGAGCTTTGAAGACAATACTCTTAATTCTGATGAACGGTGTATGGAGAGGGCTCACTTGCTGCTGCCAGGAGGCTCTGTGAGTCTTATATGGAGGAAGGGCCTGTGTGGGGTCCTGAACACAGCAGAGGCCGTGCCTGGTAGTTGGATACAAAGGGTACATAAACACAAACTAACCTTGGGTGTGGCAGATCGGCAGAAGCTCTGCACTCTGGTGGCAATGGGCCAGACTCCTATAGCTGGGCTTGATTCAAGGATCACAAACTTGAGCGAGTTACTTAGACTCATTGTGCCTCAGTGTCCCCCGCTGTAAAATGGAGACAATTATGATATTGACTTCATAAATGCTGCTATGAGACTTGTGTAGGATAATATTTGAAGAGGTCTTAGAATGATGTCTGGCGTGTAGCAAGTTGCCTGAACCTGTTAACTACTGTGGCTCACCCTGTCCATTTATGGACATGAACTGATCAGCTGGTACATACTGAACTTTATGCTGGTTGCACACTCAGCCTTGTCCCGCAGAAGCACACAGCAGAGGCACAAACCCCAGCTTGCATAGTGCTTTAGGAAGAGTTGCAAAGACCATTCCAGAAAGTCATGGAAAGCAGATGACTAGCACGTGACCTGACCTGGATGGAGACCAGTAAAAGCAAGCATGTTTGGAAGAGAAGGTAGAAGAGATGTCTATGTGCCTACTGAGGCTCCATAGCAACCAACAAGTCGCTCTGGCTTGGAGGAATACAACGTGAGCCGTGGGCATAGAAAATGCATCTGAGCAGAGAATGGGAGATAGTGAGATGGTTTCTGTTAAGGACTCTAGCAGAATCCCTTGCTGCCAGAATCGGAGAGTGGTATACTCGAATTTGCATTTCAAGCCCAAGTGCAGTACTAGTTGTGAAGGGAGGGTAGGAAGGACACTGGAGATGAGGTATTCGTCCATTGAGCAGGCTGGCACAGCTGGCAATATGGGAAAGGCCGCAGAGAGAAAGGCGGTGTTAGGGAAGCTGAAGGGGGCAGAGCGTGACTAGGTAGCAGGATAACAATATGAAGAAGAAGGGGTGTTGCAAGCGTGAGCAACTATATCTACGGGGTGCTTCTAAAAGAAAAGGGGTCAGAGGGATCAGCCTAAAGTCCCAACCATAGGAATCAGGTCCCAAGTCCTGAGCAGCCCAGGATGAGGAAATGGGGAAGAACAGGGCAGAGCCTGGGACCAGAAGACAAGAGTTCAGGGGTGAGTAGAGAGAGAACAGGGCTCACTGGGGAAGCCAAGGGGCATCAATGAACTCAGTCACATGGAGTTAGGAATGTCTCCTACCTCAGGAAACCAGGAAAGAGGAGGAACCCGTGAATGCCACCTGAATTTAGCCACCAGGGGGCAATAGAGGGCTCCGGGGACTCTGGGGGCAAGACCATAGGGGAGAGTTAAGGCGGAGAGGGGTGCCATGGAAACAGAAACAGTTGGCAAGGGCAGGCTTCTCTGGCCACTCTTTCGGGAAAGGAAGTGACAGGGATGGAAGAATAATGAAGAAGGAGCCAATAGGTGGAGATGGGAATGCACAAGGGAGCGGCACTGTCCCCAGGGGTGAGTAACAGAATGTCTGCTCCTCTCCTCCCTCTTCTAAGAAGCTAAGGTGTCAGACTGCTCAGCTGAAACGTTTTTATGTAACCTGACTTTCAGCAGAACTGGATATAGAGGCTCAGGAAGTAACCTAAGAGCCTCCATCTCATTTTGCAAGTCCTGTCCCGATGCCTCAATGGGGACCTTGTTCTCAGGGAGACTCACCAGTATTTTTAAAGCGTGATGCATTTATCAGCTTAGTTGGTGATCGTTTTTCACAGTTATTAAAAAGCTAAATTTTCAAGGTCATGCACCTACTACAACTAATCCAAAATATTTTCAGCATCTCTCTAGAAACTTGTGTATATTGACAGTCAAACCCTCATTTCTCTAGCCCCAACCACTAATCTAACATGATCTCTTAGATTTTGCACATTTTGAGTGTTTTATAGGAATCCTGCAATGTGTTTTGTGGCTGGGTTCTTTCCACTTGAGATAGTACTGTTGGTGCAGGTTATAGCGAGAGGATTCTGATCCATTTTCTACCGGCATAATAACCTATATTATGGATATGCTAAGTTCTGCTTACTCCTAAATTAATGGACATTTGAGATCATTCTTAATCACGACAACTATGAATGGGTCCATTTTCATGCCAAGATACATTTTCAATTTGTTTGGAATTGTAGTAGTAGCTATATATTTAACTTTTTAAAGAAAGAAATTTCTGAAGAAGTCGTTTTTCCAAGTGGTTCTGCCCCTTCCTATTTCCACCTTCCATGGGTAGGGTTACAGTTTCTTTACACCCTTGAAAGAACTTGTTGCTGTTATTGTGCATTTACTTGGAGCCAATTTTACTGTTTGGGCTTCCATTACTTTACTGATGACTGTGGCTGAGCAACTTTTAATGTACTTGATGTTCATTGACACCACTTTGAAGATGTGTGTGTTCAAATCCTTCGGCTATTGCTTAATTGGGCTGTTCTTTTCATTCTTGAGTTGTATGAGTTCTTTACATAGTCTGCCTAGACACTCCTTATGAGATATACAATTTGAGATACTTTATTCCAGAGTCCTGGAGATTGATACCTGTGTTTATTCCAGAGATTTTGTAGTTTGGTTTCTCACATTGACTTCTATCATCAATTTTAAGTTAATTTCTTTGTTTACAGAAATACAGAAATCTAAATTTATTTTTCCATGTGGTTATCTAATGAGCCCAGCACCATTTTTAGAAAATAATCTCTTTCCCTACCTTATTTCCTTGATGCTTGTCAAAGACCAAGTGACCACAGATGTATGTTATTTCTATAGACTCAGTTCTACTCCACCTAAATCTGTGTCTATCTTTCTCCCAGACCACAAAGTATTGATAACCACAGCAGCACAGTTAAGTTTTTAATCTGGAAAGTATGAGTTCTCCAACTTCATTGTTTTTTCAAGATCATTTGGGCTTTCTGGAGTTTTATATTACCATGTTAATTTTAGGCTTAGATTGTCCATTTCAACCCAAAAAGGTAAATGGAATTTTGATATGGATTCTGTTAAGGATGTAAAACAATTTGAGGAGCTTAATATTAAATCTTCTATCCCATTGATGCAGGGTGTCTTTCCATCTTAAGATCTTTGATTTCTACAATGGTTGTGATTTTCATTGTCAAACTTATTCTGAAGCATTTTATTCATTCTGATGCTGTTATGAATAGGAGCATTTTTTTATTTCCTTCTCAGAACATCCACTGCAAGGCTATAGAAATGCAATTGACTTTTATGTTTTGGTCATTATCTTGTTATCTTACTAACTCATCAGACTAAATTGTTTTCTCAGAGATCCCTTGAGGTTTGCATACCTAAGGTCCTGTCACCTTCCCATAGCTGTTTTCTGCTCTGGGTGCCCTTTTTCCGCCATGACCAGTTTTTCTGAAGACAGCTTCCGTTGTAGCAGTGATAAGTCGGGAAGAGTAGATATTCTGTTCTTGTTCTAGACCAGTGTTTCTCAACCTGTGAGTCACAACCCCTTGGGGTCAAATGACATTTTCAAAAGTGTCACATATCAGATATCCTGCATATCTTTACATTAAGATTCATAAGAGTAGCAAAATTACAATTATGAAATAGCAACAGAAACAATTTTACGGCTGGGGGTCACCACAACATGAGGAACTGTATTAAAGGGTCACAGAATTAGGAGGGTTGACTGGTCTAGACCTCAGGGTTAACTTTCTGTCTTTAAACATTAAGTTTGTGTTGACTGTCATGTTTTCATGTTTTCAGGCCAGAAAAGCCTTGTCTTTCTCTTTTGTTGCATATTTGTTGCTATTTAGTGTTGGATTTTTACCAAAATTTTCTCAAAACATCTAGCCCATCTTGGGTTTTTGTCCTTTCTCAGTAGGTCTTTGTCCTAGTGATATAATGTATAACATTGGTTGCTTTCCTTGTATTAAACTAACCTTGCCTTGCTAGAATAAGTCCCACTTGGTCATAACATTTCATCCTTTATATGGCTAGACTCGTATCTGGTTTTGTTATTTGGTTTAGTTTGTTTCAAGACAGACTTGCTACTTGCTAGCACAAACTGTCTATAGAAAACAAGATTTTTCCAGTGAGAAAGAGAGAACAGGTCACCCTAACATTATAGCAAAAGTCAGAACCTGACTCTTATCGACCCTTAATAACATACGCATCTCACCATAAACCAATTAGTGTGGCTGACAGAAAGAGGTTTGCTGATTAGTTTGGACCCGGATATAGGATCAGTTCCCATAAAGGCTGGGGGGGAACACCCCCTCCCAGAAAAAAAAAAAGGTAGAGCCTTAGTTTGCCAAAAGATGCTTGATAGAAGGTGGGTGGCAGCAAGTAATCGGTGCCCACCACAGAGTAAAGCTAACAGTTGAAGGGACGTCTTACGGGAGCAACAGAGGGCTGGGTGTGCACGAAGGTCTATGAGTGATAGAAAACATGGGCGATGAGTCACCTGCTGGAGGGAGAATGTGGAAGAGTTCAGTGGAAAACATAGAAGGAAAGAAGGACACAGAAGGTGGAGAGGTGCTCTCAAAAGGTCCTGGACCCAAAGGTACCTAATGGACTGTGCCTTGCTGTATCCCCCAGGCTGACTGCAGCACTGGGTCTTCTGGGGATGGTAAAAGAGGAGTTTCAGTGAGTCCTGTGAGCCAGTAAAACAGCCAATCAAGTAGGCCAGGAGACACTTTGCAGCCAGCAGGAAGCAGAAGCCATGCAGGACTGATTGACAGGCAAAGGGTGGGACATTTGGATTAGAAGTCTTAGGAAAGTCCAGCAGCATCCTATGAGGTCAGGAGACAACTGTGGATGTTGAACTGTGCTGGAGACCTCAGAGGGAGGCTATTCTAAGGAAGAATAAATGAAAACCACTGCAACTAATAGGCATCAAGAATAATATAGCACATAATATATTAATAAAAATTACTCAACAATGCAGTCTTTAGGTGTGGAAAAAGACAGTAATCTTACTCCCAAACATTTCTTGAAGAGTTGAGGAAGGACATGGTCAGCTTCACTGAGTGGAGTTTAATCTAAGCACTGGGACAGGGCCTGGAAGGTCATGCCAAGGATTACAGCTTCATCTTAAAAGTAGAGAGAAACTATTAGACCTGTATAAGCCAGGACGTGGCAGATTAGAGCTGCATTGCTAAAACGTCGCTCCCTCCCAGGAGAATACACTGGGAAGGAAGTTGCTACATTGTCCTGAGAATGGTCAGCCGGAGACTTGAGCCTAAGTATGAACTGCAACCACAGAGGGTGTGAGCAGGTGGGGAGCCAACACAGGAACAGATTCAGTGAGAGGAAGACTGAGAGCCAGTGCAGGAGAAGGCAAGGGAAGGGTGATGCAACGGCTAACACTGACTGTCAATATGATGAGATTTAGAATCATCCAGAAAGAAAACCTCTAGGCAAGTCTGTGATGGCATTTACAGAGGGATTTAAATGAGGAGTGATGATCTAATGTGATTATAGAAGCGCCATCCAACAGACTGTACTCTCTGAACAAAAAGAATAAAGCAAGCTGAGAGTCAGTACCATCTCTCTCTGCTTCCTAACTGCAGATGGAGTGTAACCAGCTGCCTCATATTCCTACTGCTATGCCTCCCCACAACGATGACCACACTCCTCACCACACTGGACTACACCCTCAAACCATGAGCCACAGTCAATCTTCCCTTCCTCTTCTTACTTTCATCAGGTATTTGGTAATAGTAATATAGAAAATAACTAATACAAAAAGAAAGAAAAGTATCTTAGGCAGTGGTTGGGAGCTCCCAAAATAAGGATGATTCAAAGAAGAAGGGCCTGGCAGTGAGGACAGTCATATTTTATCAGATTTCTGGTGGTCTGCCTTACCATCTTCTTCAAAGGCACAGTTCAGAGAGTTGGTACTTATATATCTAACTAGGAAGAAGTTGACATAATTACAATATGGAATTTCACAGCCACATCCTGCTTGGCCTTAATTTCAAGTCATACCTGTCATAGGATCTGAGCAAACAAAGGTTCCCTGTCACTCAGAGGGAACGGTGTTCACAGTCACAATCAGTCAGCCAGAGAAGGCTTGCCCTGCGCCTGAGCTCTGCTAAGCATTCCCTATGTGGAATCTCAGGAGTCCCTCAGAGGGGGGAAGAAAAAGATTGTTGTCCTTATCATTACTTGGTTTTAGAGGCAGGAAGAGCTCAGAGGTGACACAGTAGACAGATGGCAGCTGTGAGTGACAGTATATACTGAACCGGACTCTAGTATACAACAGTTTAATCCCTCGTGTATACGGTAGGCTCAGGGCCGTAAGGATGTAGGGGAGTCATTTTCAAAAACGTCTTCTCTCTTTCCAATAAACTGCAATGAAGGTAGAACGTTACGGCTGCACAGGGTTCTGAGAGGTGACATTTGCATGCTCAGGAAATATTGCAGAAGTTGAGAGGTGGGGATGTTGTTAGAACTGGAAGGTAGGGAGAAAGGCTGAATGCTCAACAGCATGAGCATGGGCCATTAGCAACCAGGCAAAGGTGGAGACGAGGCTCTGAGGTCCTATCCCTTATTGCTGAATTGTTTGCTAAGGACAGAGTCGCAGAAAGGAAGAGTCTTTGCCTTCATCTCTCTACCCACTGATGACCCCATCAGGCTCCAACAGATAATCCCAATCTAACTGTTTTACAGAAGACCTTGGTTAAGCTAGCAGGAACACACAACAAAACTAAAAGTCATGGGGAAAGACAGGAAGGGAAAAGGGAGGTCGGCAGAAATAGAAGGGAGATGGAAGAGTCAGGGGAGAAAGTAATAAGAATGCAGTGTGTGTGTCTGTGTATCTGTGCGTGCACATACGTGTGTGTGTGTGTGTGTGTGTGTGTGTGTGTGTGTGTGTGTGTGTGAAATTGCCAAAGAACTTATTTATTATAAAACAAAATAGTCTGCCTACAGCTTTACTCATTTGACAAGCTGTCTGCCTGTCCTTGGAAGCATCCAGTGACACGTCTGACCAGCCAGGTCATCACCCACCTGGGCTTGCCTACATGCACACACAGCTTTCCTCAGAGGACGACATCACATTCCACAGATTGCCACAGATAGCAAACAACAGCATGGGGGAACAGGGCCCCCATAGCCACAAGAACCAGGGCAAAAGTTCTCAGCTCCGTTTTGGAAGCGTCTACAGACTCGATGCACAAGGAGACCCATGCTCAGGTTCCGCCTGAACACTCTCATGCAAAAGAGCCTAGGAGCCTAGGTTTTCTTTTTCCCTTTGCACACTTACTATTTTCATTTTAAAATATTTCAAGCACACCGAAAAGTACAGTTGATAGCATAACAAATACCTATGTGCCCACTGCTCAGATTGAACAAAGGTTAACTTTTATTTCAATATTTGCTTCAGATCTTTTTTGGAGAAAGTAAAATATTACAGATGTATTGATGATCTCTATGAATCTCTTTCCTGCCTCTCCCTAGAGGAATCACTACTCTGAAGTTGCTGCCAGAGGTTGGTTTGTTTGTGTTCGCTCTCTGAGACCACCATTGGAGTGGATCATAGAGTTTTTGGAGGACTCAGAGGAAGATAGAAGGACACAGAGCTAATAAGAAGGGGCTTAAAGGTTTCAAGGTCTTTTTGATCAGGAAAGGAGGAGAAGAGGGTCAGGTGATCGTTTCTTCTTCACTCTATGAATCAATAAGGTTTATTCCCTGATATTTCACTCCCGATCTTTATTTATTAATAAAACAATTCTGTAAGCTGCAATATAAAGTAGCACCATATTCTACTTATTTATTCAAACCATTCTACAGATATAATATCTGTAGACTATGTGTGGTATTGTTTTACATGTTATGAAATGCTTTTTAAATAATATAACATTCAACATCCTTCTAACCCTAATTTACTCGTTCAGTTTTGTATGCTTATGAACATGGGTTCTGTAGATCTGGTCTATCCATGGTAACTGCTTTATGGTATTTTCATACAGAAGGACACTGTGACTAACATAATCATATATACACTGTAATAGATGCTGTCCTGTATGGCTTTTTGACAACCTGTCACAAGTAGAGAGATCAGGGAAGGGAACCTCAGTTGAGACAATGCCTCTGTCAGATTGCCCTACAGGTGAGTGCAGAGTGCGTTTTCCTGACTAATGATTGATGTGGAAGGGCCAAGGCTCCTGGAGGTAGTGTCGCTGTGGACAGGTGATCTCTGGGTGTATAAGAAGGCAGGCTGAGCAAACCGTGGGGAGCAAGCCAATATGCAATACCTTCCATGCCTTTGCTTCAGCTCCTGAAGCCATGTTCCTACTTTCAGTCTTGGCTTCCTTCCATGGTGAACTGTAACCTGTAAGCCAAATAAATGCTTCCTTCCCAAGTTGGATTTGTTCAGTGCTCAGTTGCAGCAATAGAAAGCAAACTAGCACAGCTGTTTTCTAGTTTGTAATTTTCTCAGTTCCAGCTTGGTACATGATCTGAGCTGGTCATGGGGTATGCACATTTCAACTTTATTAAACATTACCAAATTGCTTTCTAAACTGTTGATAATGTTCTTGCGTTAGTTAACTTGCTCATTGCTTTGACCATGTGCCTGACAAAAGCATCTTCAGGAAGGAAGGGTTCATGGTGGCCCATGGCCTAAGAGTACGGTCCATGATTGCCAGAGTCTGGGACAGGAGCAGGAGCTGACTGTTGGCCTTGCATTCAGAGTCGGGAAGCAGCTCGAGATGAGCACTGGGGCTCCATCCCACTTCCTCCCTTTTAATCCCAGTCCAGGGCCAAAGCTATGGGATGGGAACAGTACCACCTTCATTCATGGGTTTTCCTCCTCCATTAACCCTCTCTGGAAACGCCCTCACAGACACAACCAGGTTTCCTAGGTAATTGCCAACACTGAAATTTAGCCAACACAACCATCTACTTCCGTCAATCAGATACAAGCAGTTTTTTCGCCCACAGCAAGCCAGACTTCACTGTCCTCCTGAGAGCGGAGGGAAATTGCTTGTCTTCATCAGCACCGGCTGTGGTTCCAGGGCCAAGAGTGTAAGGAGCTTCCCTGCACTGATGAACCCTGCCTGGCATTCCCCACTTAACCGTACCCTGCTTTCTTTCCCACTTATTCGTACCCTGCTTTCTTTCCCACTTATTCGTACCCTGCTTTCTTCACATGGGGGCGGGGGCTCAGAAGTGGCCATCTAAGAACGTATTTGAGGATTTGGGGAGGAGCATGTACATATTAGAAGAAAACAAACCCCAAGATTGTCTGTGCAAATAGCTCCAAGAACCTGAGAAATCATATTTGATCGAGACTTTTGTCTCAGTTCAGGCCACTATAATAAATTAGGTATTTTAAATAAAACAGGTTTACTTCTCACAGTTCTGAAGGAAGAAAGAAAGTCCACAGTTTGACAGACTGGAAATCCAAGACCCAACCTAGCTGGGCTCTGGTGAGGGCCTCCTTCTAGACTATAGACAGCCAGCTTCTCACTATGTTCCTGTACAGCAGAAAGAGGAGAGAGATCTTGAGGCTCCTTTTTATAAGAGCACTAAGCTCATTGATGACAAATTGCCTCCTAAAGCCGCCCATGTCTCTCACACTTTATGACTTTAACATATGGATGTTACAGGCACATGATCGGTCTGGTCTGTCTACAACAATCACCTTGTTGGCAATCATTGAAAACCTTTCTTGAGTTCAGAAATAAGTCACCAGATCCCAAATCCTATCTTTTTAACAAACACTGGTTCAATATTTAGCTTAGTTTTTTTTTATATATATTCAACTCTCCAAGCAATTTAACTCTCCAAAAGCCATGGAACAGTGACGAAGGAGCCTTACCCTTACTGAAATCACCAACCTCATCAATAAGTAATGTTAACTGAGTCACAATTCACCTGCCACAGCTTCGGTGGTGTTATGAGAAATATTTAAAAGTCCACATTACCCAGAAGCTGATCAATCAGAACCGCACCTGTCAACAGCCTAGGACAACGAAATTATAACAACCTGATGAAAGGCTCCCTGACCTGGGGTCCTGCTAGCCAATGCCACACTGCCAGACACTGGGATTGTGTGACCTCAAAGTGCCAGGGATGGAGTTTAAGTATAATATAAAGTTAGGGTATCACCTCAATATGGTGTTTGACCAGAACCCCAAAAACAGACTGACAAAGAGGAGGGAAGGCTACTTCACCAAATCTGTGACCCCTGTTCCTTTGCCTACACCACACTACGTCACTCTTGGTTTGCTGTTTTGATATGGAGGACAAGTTGTTTTGGTAGGCAGGTGGTGTGGGTGAGGGGAAGAGGATCACCTGCACAGGTGCATGGAAGTAGCGGAGGTGGCTGTCCTGGCTAGTTTTATATCTACTTGACATAAGCAAGAGTCATCTGAGATAAGGGAATCTCAATTGAGAAAATACCTTTATAAGATTGGGCGGTAGGCAAGCCTGGAGGTCATTTTCTTAATTAGTGATCGATGGGGAAGGGCTCAGAACATTGTGGGTGGAACCATCCCTGGAATGGTGGTCCTGGGTCTTTATAAGAAAATAGGCTGGGCAAGCCATGGGGAGGATGTCAGTAAGCAGCATCCCTCCACGACCTCTATGTCAGCTCCTGACTTCACGTTCCTGCCCTGTTTGGGTTCCTGACTGCCTTCCACAATGAACAATGGTGCAGAAATGTAAGCCAAATAAACCCTTTCCTCCCCAAGTGGCTTTGGTCATGGTGTTTCATCACAGCAATAGTAACTAAGAGAATGGTAAAAGTGATGCTGGTTATGGAAATGGGGATGGAGAAGGTGGAAGCAATGGAGATGAAGGTGGTGGAGATGTTGGAGGTCAGGGGCTGTGGTAGTAACGGGAGCCCCACAGGTGGTGGGGGAGATTATGGAGATGGAAGCTGTTGAGATGAAGGAGGTGGTAGAGCTGGCCAGTGGAATGGTTCAGGTGACGGTCGGGATAAAGGTGGAGAAATGGAGGTGGAGGTGATGGAGGCGTTTGGAGGCAGCAGAGACGATGACTACAGGAAGTGGCGGTGGTGGCTTCCACATGGCTATAATGTGCTTCATCAAGGAGAAGCCAACTTTCAGGGAAGTAGAGAGCATCATTGTGTCCCCTGGCTATGAGGATGTACCAGGTAACAACATGGAGGTGCAGGAACCTTAATGTCTCATGAGTGCACAGCCCCACTGTTTCAAGGGAAGACACTAGTACGGGCTGGTTTTATGTCAGCTTGGCACAAGCTGGAGCCATCAGAGAGGAGGGAGCCTCAGCTGAAAAGGAGAAAATGCCTCCCTAAGATCCAGCTGTAGGCAAGCCTATAGATCATTTTCTTAATTACTAATTGATGGGGGAGGCCCAGGACATTATAAATGGAGCCATTCCTGGGCTGGTGGACTCTGCAACAGTTCCTACCGTGCTTGAGTTTCTTTCCTGACTTCCCTTGATGAACTATGATGTAGAAGTGTAAGCTGAATAAACCCTTTTCTTCCCAAGTTGCTTTGATCATGATGTTTTGTCAAAGCAATAGAGACCCAAACTAAGACAATGCTTCATAAGTTTTGCAGGGCTTTTTTTTTGTTTTGTTTTGTTTTGTTTTGTTTTGGAAACCACCACATGTAGAGGAAACAGCCTTCACCCTATAGACCTGAGTTCTGCTACATCTCCTTGCCCTGGCTCCAGCCTGACCCTCACCTCCCCAGGGACCTCACAGAATGGGAGGAGAAGGCTAGAGGAAGGAAGAGCCAATCCTGGAAAGGCAGTGAAGCGCTTCTGTGACTAGTGCTGTTCCTTCTGTAGAACCTTCTAGGAGCGTGTCAGGCATGCAGGTTCCTGGCCTCCATCTGACTAGAGAGAATCAGATCCTAGAACACATCCTAGACACCATGATTGCCCCATAGTGATTTTGCTACCCACTATTGCCTGACTGCCACTTCCTAGATGCTGGAGCCAAGGGGGTGGGGTGGACAAAGAAGCCCATGTGATGTCTTCCCTCAGAGTCAGGCAGAAGGTTCAAGATCTTCCTTTCCACCAGGGGGCATGCAGAGAGCAGGACTTTTACCCAGCCCACCCCAGAGTGCAGGCCACTGTCTTGCCACCTGTCCCAGAGGATTCTTGGCTTCTCTGTCCTCTCATCTTAAAATCTCACCTGTCTCCATCACTTTGTCTCCAGGTCCTATCCACTGATTCTGCCCGTTATCTCTTTCCTTACTTCTGTTTCAGGGACCCTATCTTTTCTTTCTCCTCCTGACTGCTCTCTCTCTCTCTCTCTCTCTCTCTCTCTCTCTCTCTCTCTCTCTCTCCCCCTCTCCTCTTCCTGACCCTATTCATGGATCTGTCTCTCTGCTCTGTGTGTCTGACTTTCTCCCTGTGTCTCTGAGTCTCTCCCTGAGTTTCTCTGTCCCTGCATCTGCCTTGCTGTCCCTTCCCTGTCTCCTGCTCTGGACGTTTCCAGGCCAGGAACAGATGGCTATTAAGCTTTGGCCAGAGGCCCATGTCATCACTGAGGCTCCTCCCTCAGTGGCAGCCTGTCAGAGACCACCTGGGGAGTGCAAACTGTCCTGCCACAAACAAGTCACTGTCACCAGTGATTCAGGGCCTGGCCCTGTCCAATCTCGGCCTGCCTCGGGTAACCCTGTGAGCAGCCAGCTCCCTGCCTGGCTTGCGCAAGGGCTGCTTCTGGGGCCAGAAGCCAGGAGTGGGCTAAAGAAGGGCATTGGGGAGACTTGCACACAGCAGGCCTTGCCAGGCCCAGAGGAAGCACCTGGAGGCACTGGTCATCTGTGACCTATGGTCACAGTAGTTGAAATGTCCTGGGCCTGTATCCTATCTCCATTCTCCCATATCAGAACATAGACATTGAAACCAGGCTGCTCAAAGTACCCGAACCCTGCCTGATTGATTTCTCCTGGACCTGCATGGTGGAGCCAGAGTGGCTTTGTTTAGGTGCCCTCAGGGCATGACCTAAAGACCATGCCAGTGTCCAATGAGAAGCCAATATTGCCCTACCCATAGCCCTAGCCATGTCCCACCATTCACTCTCCCTCCCCCCTTTTTAGGGTCAGACCCCAAGCAGGCTGAGAGCATCTCTGCAGTAGGTGAGGGAAACGATGTGGCATCCTGGCACCCTTTGTTTACTACCTGGGCCACAATCAGCATCAGGCCAGAATGAATACATCTATTCTTCTATGAGGAAATATGGGTCCAGAGAAATCAATTGACTCTTCCAACATTTCAAGTACCCAAAGAACCCTAAAGTTCAGATAGCCTAACTACACCCATGTAGGTACGCGCGCGCACACACACACAGAGAGAGACACACACATATACACACACACACATATACACACATGCATGTGCATATGTATGCACATGCATACTCCACAGATGAATGACCATAAAGCAATACCTAATCTATACCAGAAAGTAGTTCTCTACATAAACAGACAGGATCACCCCTAGAAGATTCCCTGCACCTTCACCTGGCACATGCTCCTGCACCCTAGTGTACCTGAGATAGCAGAGTGAGATGCTCGTGTGTGGCCTGTTTACATCCCTGCTCTTCCCCTACGGACATGATAGATGTCCTGAGGGTGAGACGAACAACTGCGGCTACATCCCTGCAGTCCTGCCCCAGGCTCAGGAGCAGTCTGATGCTGCCCGTGCCCTATGCGGCATAGAGCAGATGCTCCCCTGCCTCATTTGCCTTTTGTCTAGGCAGTAAGTAAGGTTCCTGGGCTACCTGGGGAGGCTGAGGCTACAGCTAGCCTGGAAAGTGCAGGCACTTCCGCCTTGTCATTCCTGGATAGTCTTTTAGAATACAAAGAGAAAACCCCTACCAGAGACCGCCTGATACAAAGGAACAAATGAGTTCATCAAGGGAACTGGGCTGAGTCAGCCTAGCAGGTCTGGGTTGCAGGAAGCCGAGCAGGCCGGCATGCAGGCTCCAGAGGGAAGCCTTGAGTCCTACAGTGGCCATGCACCCGCACCCTGCCTGCTACAGGCTGCCTGCTCTACTGCAGCCAGAGGCCCTTGGGCCTGGGAGCTCTTCCCCAGCCCTGTCCTCCCCTGTCCCCACCCCAGCCACCCGCCCCCTCCTGGTTGGAGGAAGGACAGGATGGCAGGATGCAGTGGGTGCAAACCCGGCTCATGTTTCCCTCCTCTCTTCCTGGCAGGGATTACATGGTGAGCGAGAAGGACAGCTGAGCTGGCAGGTGGGTGACCGGCCATGCCTAGGGGCAAGTTGGGGAAGAAGGACGGGTGGCTGAGGTAGCTCAGGCCTGAAGGAGCTCCTCTCCCATGCCTACGTCTCCCCTCCCGGCTACCCAGAGGGTATGTACATCAGGGAGGAATCCAAAGATCAAGTACCGGCTGTGCTCAGTCACCTCTCTTGCTGAATTCTGCTCCCTGAATGGGGACTCGCAAACTGCGTAGGTTTCTTTTCTTCAACAGGCAGAAAGACTGACCTCAGAGAATTGAAGACCCATGAGTTGGAGATGGGAAATAGCAGGCGTGGAGTGGGAGACGGGTGTGCAGCCCTAGTATCTCTGGTTAGCACTGACCCGCCTACCTCCCCTGGCCTCCCCCACTACCCTGGAAGAACCTTCTGGGCAGCTGTCGGAGGCATCTGTCTGCACAAACGCAGCCGTGCCCCCACCCTGCTATGGTCCCACAGCCACCTACTTACCTAGCATTTGGAAATGCTCAGCTTTGGGACAGAGGTTGTTAATCAATGACCAAGGACCCTTAGATACTTATTAGAATGGTTGGGGACAGTTTGGTGGGATCAAGCAATCAAGAATAGGTATGGACCTAGAAAAGAGAGGAATAGTTTGCCAGCAGGAAACTGTGACCTGGGTTCAGGCCTGGGTGGTGTCCTGAGGGAAGGTAGGAAGTGAACCTGCCCTTCTCATTCCCACCTCACCCACAGGAGGACGCCCTAGTAAGGCTCGATCTGGAAGTTGGTGTGTGGGTGCCCCCAGATCTGGCACAACATCAGCTGATAAATTCCAGGCAGAGAAAATCTAGCTGATCGCTGGAGCAGATGCAACCACCAAGGGGTACTCCTACCATGTGGCGAGCAGGTACAATCTGGCACCAGCCTCCACTGCTGCGCATGCTCTCAAGCCTCCTTCTCACAGGGTGGTGCTTGAGAAACTGAAAAGCCAAATCAAGACCCCAGAATACTTAGTGTCTGGAAGGCCTACTTCCGGGTTCAAAACTGGTCCTTCTTCCTGTGTCCTTACACAGTTGTCTGGGATACTTGTATAAGAATGCTAATACCACCCATCACCTAATCACCTCCCAAAGACCCACCAGCTATTACTATCACGGTGAAGACTAGGATTTCAATATAGGATTAGGGGTGGGAGGAACACAAATGACCAGGCCATAACTGAAACTCTTCCCAAGCCAGCCTGCCTGCCTGCCTGCCTACCTGCCTGCCTGCCTGCCTGCCTGCCTCCCCCATCTCAGTCCTTCCAGAGAGGTCCAAGAATCCTAATTAGTCCTCACTCATCTTCCTCTGTGTCACTCCATCCAGATTCTTAGTGACCCTCTGGGGTTCCTCTAAACTGTTGCCCTTCTAAGTGGATCTGCACGCTATTTTCTAGGTCAACTACAAAGAGGGACTCATGCACCTTTGTACTCCCACTGCATCCAACACAGGCCTAGAACATGGTGTCTGGTTCCAGATGGAGTAAAGGGGTTGTGATTGGATGGGGAGAGAAGATGGATGGATGATGAACAGATGGGTGAATGGACTGTGTCTGATAGAATGGATAGAAGGGTGGGACTGGCAGATGGGTCGAGGATCAGCGTCTGTGTAGAGATAGATGTAGGGGTGGATGAATAAGCAGCTAAGTGAAATGGATAGAGGTGGATATGTGGTACTCAAGTATTGAAGAGGATGGAGGATGGATAGGCGGATGTACAAACAGATGGCTGCAGTCGCATGCCAAGTTGGCCTGGAGCCAAAGCGAAGGCTGCAAAGAACTCTCTTCAATACTTTCACCCCAATTATTGTTCACATTCTGTCTGCCATTGCTGTCAAACCACAAACACGGGTGGCGGTGACTGATGGTAGCGGGTGTTGGGTGCTGCCTCCTTGTGCAGTTTTGCCCAAGCCCTTCACTTATTGAGCCCTGCCCCAGGCTCCATGCACCACAAAGCTCGGAGGCATGGGTGGAGAGCACACTTGTGCTTCCCTGGCCGCCTGCCCAGCCTCGCCCTCAGAAGTTGCCACAGAGAAGGAGAACTGACCGTCCCAGCAGAGCTTTTGCTGTCCTCACGCTCGACACCAAAGTCTGGACGCCGGCCAAGCGCTCTCCTCCCAGGGCAAGCTTGTATTCCAGCCACACGGAGGGTCAGCTGGGCTGACACTTCTATGTGGCCCTCAGTAAATCCAGAGCTCCTTGACAGCAGGAATGGTATCGTCCTCACTGCCCAGTCCAGTCATACAGTCCTTGACACAGAGTTGGCAGAGGAGATGTGTGTAGGCTACAGAAAGTGAACAGGCGTCCTAGGTACAGCTGGCTATTACGGCGAGAAAGCAGTGGTAAGCGCTCATCCGTGCTAAGACACGCACAAGCTCTGCTTCTGCCCAGATGGGTGACCTTACCCAGTCCCTGCACCTCTTTGACCCTCCATCTCCTCGTCTCTCCACTCATAGCAATGGATGATGCCACTCAGCTATCGTCTGTGTCCGTTTGAATCACACAGGGAACCGAGGTTGGTCTTTGGGAGCATCCTAGCCCAAACCAATGACCCCCAATAGTTCCCGCCCCAGCTCTTCCCCACCAGGGCAGAGCAGGGCCTGTACGGAGGGGCTGGTGGGATGCAGGCAGTGAGCATGCCCGGTTTCCAGGTTTCTGCAGCCAGGGTTATCTATAACTGTCCTGACCCCAATCTTTCCGTGTGAATTATGTAAAGAGGGTTCTCTAAAAAACAAGGCCTGTGAAAAGTTCCAGTATCCCCTCTCCACCCCTCATGTCATCTTTCCCAGCTTATTAAGGACCATGGCTTATTAGCTGTTCCCATCCAGCCCATCCTGTCCTGCGCCTGCACACGTGAGGCTAAAAATACCCATGGCTCCTATTAGACACTCTGCCCCAGGGACAGGCCAAGCCTGAGTCTGCACTGACACCAAAAGCTGGCTCTCTCACAGCCCTGGGATCCAGGCCACTAGGCTGTTTTTCCCAGTGGCACCCTCCTGACTGGCCCCCCGGGGGTCGACAGAATTGATCAAAAGGCTGTGTCTGTAGCTCTGTGTAGACTCTCCAAAGCCTTTGTCTCTACCTGACTCATCCGCCTGTTAGACAGCTTCACCCTGTCCAGAAAATGGTTCTTCTTCAAGAAACAGTTGTCACTCTTAGCATTCCCCAGGCCCTACAGATATCAGTCCAAACCTCAGCTTTCCTGGAAAAGACACATGGGCCTCTTTTCACTAAAAACATGTAATAACAAGTGTGTTTGAGTTTATAGAGAAACGAGGTTTCCCCAGAAACCATGGAGGAAACCCAAGCTTGCCTCTGTGTGTGTTGTTACATGTTCATGAATATGTTTACATGTGCATGCAGATGCACATGAATGTTTTGTACACATGATTGTAGATGTCAGAGGTCAACTCCAGTTGTCTTCCTCGTGCTTGTATAGCAAAAACTTTACTGGCTGAACCATCTCCCCAGTCTCCTGAATCAATCTCATCCTGTCAATAAAATGGACACAGATCTAACAGTCCAAGGGCTAGCTATTGTGGGATAGGCAGGATGAGTCCTCGAAAATAAGAGCACAAGATGTGAGCTCTACCACAGACCTGACCTGAAGCAGGAACAGAGGGTGGATGTGGTCTCTTATTCACAAGGAACATGCAAGGGACATGTCGATAAGTTGGTGACGCATGCTTGGCAAAGCTGAAGAGGCAACCTCTCCTCTGGCTTTCAAGTGCTACTGGATCTCTCTCTTGGCATTGACCAAGATATTTTGGAAATGGTAGTGAGAGACAAATTGATTCTCATCATCTCTATCCCTGGGAAATGGCCAGGACCGTCACAGAGCAGGACTCCAACAGTCAAAGTACTTGAAGTTTGGACCACATTTGCCCATGAATGTATGCAACAAGGTGGGACTTTAAGGAGCTATGGGACAGAAAAAAATACAGGAAACCAATTAAAGGACTCACAAAAGTTAGGCTGACATGAGAAATGACTAATGACAGGCTGGGGAGGCAGACACCAGAAAGGGCAGGAGTGGAGATTGTTTAAAAAAAAAAATCATGCTTTGGCTCTTGGCTGCAGAAAGGGTAGGGCTGTAGAAAGAGGACTAAGCAGTTCTCTGAATGAAGCTGTCCCCAATCTGTGCTCCAGAAGGTTCTGCCAGAAGCCAAGAAAGGCACCTTTAGAGCCACCTGTCCTCATTTAACCTCCCTCCCTGTGCCCTGAAGGTCTGTGAGAATGGTGCAGAGGAGCCACTGCTCCGGGAGGCTCGGTGATATCGCCAAGCTCAAGGGAGATGGGTCTGTCCAGTTTGCTTCAAACCTTCTCTGAGCACCTCCAGCGTGTAGCCCACAGAGGCACAGCGTGTGGGGAAAGCAGGAGGCTGAGGAGCGAGTGAAGCATGAAGCAATGGCCTGGTCCTCGGAGAGATTAAAGGGGTCAGAGGTTTGGCAAGGACTTCAGCAGGGAGTTCACTGTCAAAGAAGAAAGATCTGAGTAGAAGGAAGAGTGTTCTTCCTTCCAACTCGTGTTTAAATGTCTGTGCCATTGCAGTAGGAAACAGAAAGGAAGAATATGAGCCTTGAAGTCAATCACACACACACATACATATGTATATATGTGTATTATGTATGTATGTATATATATATATATATATATACACACACTGAACTGAAGAGATGGCTCAATTAGTAAACCTTGCAACAGAGGACCTGGGCTCAATCCTCAGAACCTACGTAAAAAAGCTAAGCAAGGTGGCTCATGTTTATAATCCCTGCACTAAAGAGGCAGAGATGTGCTTGTTGGCTAGCCAGCTTGCCTACTTGGTGAGTTCCAGGCCAATGGGAGACTCTATCTCAAAAACAGAAAAGAAAAAATGGTCATACTCTGGCCTCCACATACTTGCCCATAGGCAGGGGTGCACACACATAAACCCAAGCATAAATACACACGAATATACACATATACAAAGTTTATTCCAGAGGTAAACAAAATCCAATTAAAATCAACAGCATGCATTACTAGTCCTAATGTTAAAGTCGTATGTAATGACAGCGCCAATGCATGTGACAGGTGGCCTGAGGTTGACACATACAGCTAGAGAGTTTGTAAGTCTACACAATCTTTTTGGAAAGTCATTTGACATTGTATATATCTCACGCCTTAAAATAGTCATAACCTTTTGAGTAAGTGATCCCACTTCCAGGACTCTATTCTAAGGAAGGAGCCAGCCATGTGGCCAAAGGTGTAGGCACACAGACATTGACCGTGACATCACGCGGGGGAGAGGATAATGTGAAAGAAACTGAACTCTTAACATTGGGCAAAGAAGAAACCATTGTAGTCACTGATTAGCCTGTTAAATCATTTTTGAGGAAGCTCTTTGTACGGACGGGAAGAGGAAAAACTGTGACACCAAGCTACGCATAGGTACCAGTCTGTTGTTATTTTTATGGGTTTTATACTCCACTTATTATGTTACAGCAATAGCAGAGGAAAAGTTAAGTAACAGGACACATCCAAGTGAGCATTCCTAAATGACAGGATTTAGGTGGCTAGTTTCTTTCTTGTCCGGTCTTCTGAATTTTCCAACCTGGTCTTGAGTTTGGCAGAACTCACGGGCTTTCTGCTGCTGGAAGACCACCATGACTCACCCAGCGGGGTCACCTTGCTCTAAGAATTTGGCCTGGTCACCTTCCTGTGTCCTCTCACTTCCTTTTACCCTTCCCTGATGTATCCATGGAGAAAAGTACGCTGTGCCGGCAGGTTCCCTGCTAAAAGCATACGTTGTACAGACATCTCTGGGGAAGAGGTAAGTTTTCCTCTTGGAAGCTCAAGGGAAGTAAAAGGGTCCAAACTGGAAATTCTAAAGAGCTTCTCTCTCTGAGGACAAGCAGCAGCAGGAGACAGGACGCAAGGAAACACTCCTCTCAGGCGAGAATTTGTAGCCAGGAGTAAGCTCCCTGCCCCTACTCCATCTCCAAGGCAGCAGCCCGGGCTCAGAGCAGTGTGGGCGACAGCTGCCCATGCCTGCATGCCAAACTGGGAAGATAAAGCTGACAACAAGGCAACAGCCACACATTGTTTGTCAAGAGCACTGTGGTCTGAGAAATACATTATTAAACAAGTTCATCGTTGTATCAGCATCATGCAATATATTTCACAACAAGCCGGAAAAGGCATATCAGGGCATCTAAACCCTTCCCTCTTGTGACCCCTTTTCATCAGAAAAAGTTTTCTGCAATCACAGGTATATAAGTATATAAAATAATACAAATTAAGCATTTACTGACAATAAACCATAAAGAAACATACTTTAAAATAATTCATTATTATATGTGTAATTTTGCCATTTATTGAAGAGGATGGCAAATATTCATACTAATAACATAATTGTTATTTATTTTTACATAAAAAATTAAATTGTGTCTGAGTATTTGTTACTGCAGGACATAGGCTGTCTTCAGTGTTTTTTCAGATTTGACCAGTGTTTGGAGTTTAAGTTTTTTAAGACTCAAAATCTTTTTTTTTATTGCTTTTATTGAGCTATACATTTTTCTTCACTCCCCTCCCTTTCTCCCCGTCCCTTTCTACCCTTTCCCATGACCCCCACACTCCCAATTTACTCAGGAGATCTTGCCTGTTTCTCCTTCCTGTGTAGTTCCATATATGCCTCTTTTAGGGTCTTTTTGTTGTCTAGGCTATCTGGGACTGTGGACTGTAGGTTGGTTTTTCTTTGCTTACAAGTGAGTACATATTATATATGTCTTTCTGGCTCTTGGCTACCTCACTCAATATGTTTTTTTCTAGATCCATCCATTTGCATACCAATTTCAAGATGTCATTTTTTACTGCTGTGTAGTACTCCATTGTGTAAATGTACCACATATTCTTAATTCAGTCTTCGGTTGAGGGACATCTAGGTTGTTTCCAGGTTCTGGATATGACAAACAATGAGCACATGTCCTTGTGGTATGACTGAGCATCCTTTGGGTATACACCCAACAATGGTATTGCGGGTCTTGAGGAAGGTTGTTTCCTAATTTTCTGAGAAATCACCATACTGATTTCCAAAGCGGCTATGCAAGCTTTCACTCCCACCAGCAATGGAGGAGCATTCCCCTTACCCACATCCTCTCCAGTATAAGCTGTCATCAGTGTTTTTGATCTTGGCCATTCTTATAGATGTAAGATGGAATCTCAGAGTTGTTTTGATTTACATTTCTCTGATGGCCAAGGATGTTGAGCATTTCCTTAAGTGTCTTTCAGCCATTTGAGATTCATCTGTTGAGAGTTCTCTATTTAGGTCTGTACCCCATTTTTATTAGATTATTTGTTCTTTTGATGTCAAGTTTCTTGAGTTCTTTGTATATTTGGAGATCAGTCCTCTGTCTGATGTGGGGTTGATGAAGATCTTTTCCCATTCTGTAGGTTGCTGTTTTGTCTTGTTGATTATGTCCTTTGTTTTACAGAAGCTTCAAGTTTCAGGAGGTCCCATTTATTAATTGTTTCTCTCAGTGTCTGTGCTACTGAGGCTATATTTAGGAAGTGGTCTCCTGTGTCAATGCATTCAAGTGTATTTCCCACTTTCTCTTCTATGAAACTCAGTGTGGTTTGCTTTATGTTGAGGTCTTTGATCCATTTGGACTTGAGTTTTATGCATGGCAATAGCTATGGATCTATTTACATTCTCCTACAAGTTGATATCCAGTTATACCAGCACCATTTGTTGAATATGCTTTATTTTTTCCATTTTACATTTTTAGCTTCTTTGTCAAAAATTAGGTGTTCGTAGGTGTGTGGATGGATATCCAGGTCCTCAATACATTTGGATTCTATAACCATCAATGCTGAGATCATGGCTTTGTTTAAACAGGAAGGAACAAACAACATAGGAATATTTAGGGTTGTTTCAGAAATTGTTGGAAATGTATCCTAATTTCAAACAAAAATTTATTGCATTTTTTAAAATGCAATTCATGTCAGCAACTTAAGCAGCAATTTTTAGAATCAAATATTCTGACACATTACAGTAGAAAGGTAAGCTAATTTGATGTTTTTGTCCTGGGGGATAATAGTAGGAAAATATTTTTAAAAAATTATTTTATCTAAATAAACTGTATGTGCAAAATTTGCTATGCACAAAAATTTCAGCACATACAGAAGCATAACAGTTTATTCCAATTTATAATGTACAATGTAGCCTTGGATCTGAGCCAAGATATCTAGGGCAGCCCTGGTTGGTGTCTCGTGGTGGGATGGCATGCACGGTGCTACGTGTGCATGTCGTGTGTTCGGAACCAAGGCTGCAGTGAAGTCCCATAATGCATTAAGGGTAAGCACCGCCAGTAATACCTCAGATCAATTACACATTTGATTTTGAGTTAATTTTGGGTCATTGTACATTAGAAACATTTCATTGTCGCCAGGTTTTTTTTATACCTCACATCCTGTGGTCTCACTGCCCACTTAAGAGCCTTTGGTGTAGCCTACTACCTATTTCAGTTAGACGATATCAATAACCGACTATGTAAATACATGACAGATATTGAGAGATAGAGATACAGGTGCATATATAGAGTAGCCCATTGTCTCTAGGGTTGTGATGAACACATAAACACAAGACTGAATCAAACACAAGGAAAAAAGGTGGCACAGTCACAGAGCACAGTAATGGAGCAAGAAATTTTGTTTTAAAAAGAGTATTTACGTTAGCATATATAAGATAGCATTATGGCATTTTCAAACAAAGTCAGGTTTCTTTTATAGCAAGCTTTTTTATAAATAAGAGTACACCTTAACAAGAAAAGTATAGTGTAGGGAGAGGAGAGGGTAAGTATAGTGTAAATACATGAGTGAGTAAAATAATCTCTTACTATCATCAAGTATGTACTTTGCATAAATATATTGCTATGGTTACTGACAGATAATAGGTTTGCCTACAGCAGCATCAACAGAAACACATGTGTGCTGTGCTGTGTCACAGTTGTTATAATAGTGATCATGTCCCTAAGGCAGCAGGAATTTTTCAGCGCCATCATAATCTTGTGAACCCTCCCTCGTACATGTGGTCCATCATTCTACTGAAACATTGCTTATTCGGTGCAGACTGAATTCTGACTGCTCTGTGTCATTTGGATTCTGAAATTTCCACTTCACTGCAATTTAAATAATTAAGGATTTACCCAAAAATGGAAGTAACCTCTATCTTATCAGACCTAAACCAAGAGTAGAGATTCATTAGTTAGGTTGGAATGAAAATCTTTGGAGCCCATTATTCAATCTGGTATCAGGATGAAGGATGCCTCAGGGAGGAAAACATAAAAATTGAAACGGTAGGGATGTTTGAAACTGGACTGCAGCATAGGTGTATATGGCATGAGCTGGTCCAGGGTGTGAGTTGCAGGCTAGCTCCTTCCGTCTTGAAGATTCAACTGGAGTCAGGATTTGCGCAGATGGAGTGGAACCCCTGCCTAAATGCTGTGTCCGTCGCTTCAGTCTTCCCTTCTGCTCTCCTCATCCCACCCCTTCCTGACTGATCCATTCTAATGTCTCAGCCATCTCAGCTTCTCTATAATCCTCCCTCTCTTTCCAAGAACAGGTCATCAGAAAAGGGATCACAACTGAGTCAACCCAGGCCAAGGGATGGGATTCAAGCAGGGAGAGGGAGAAGCACACTCAGTCCTTCCTCCAAGCTCCAGGCAAGGGGCAGCTTTGCAAGCCACCGAAGTTGGGTCTTGTCACTAAGAACCATGAGGATAGGTCCAAGTGTCTGACAGCACCGGGATCCAGAGTCAAGTTGACATTATTTCAGGAGTTTGCTCTCACTGCAGTTCTGGAAACATCTGCTGACATCTGGATACATTCTAAGCCATTAAGATTGGGAAGGAGGTGCTACTGGCATCTAGTAGGATGCTGCTAAGTAGCCTACAACCCACAGGATGGCTTCCTACAACAAGGAAGATTCTGGCCCAAATCTCTGAGAATGAAAGCCCTGCTCCAAAGACTAGTTTACACACACACACACACACACACACACACACACACACACACAATTTGCCTGGACCTCTGGCTGGTATTCTTCAGCTAATCACTCTCCCCAGAAATGGCTCTGAAAGGGGCATTAAGCTGTATCCTTAAGAGCAACATTTGACATCATGACAGCAAGGGTGCGGTGTGAGAATGTGACCCTAAGCAAAGGGGCTGCATGTCACACCACTGACCTGTGATGATATTTTGTTGTGCTGTAACAAATAAAGCTTGCCTGAAGATCAGAGTGTGGAGCGAGCCTCTTAGCCATAGAGACCAGGCAATGATGACACACACTTTTAATCCCAGCACTCGGGAGGCAGAAGCAATCGAATCTCTGAGTTCAAGGCCACCCTGGGATAGTACACCAGACTGATCTCAAAGAGAAATAGAGTCAAGTGGTGGTGATTCACACCTTTAATTCTAGTACTTGGGAGTCACATGCTTTGAATCCCAACTCTAGGGAGGTGGAGACAGGAAGGGATATGGCTAAGTGGAGAGAGGAATATAAGGTAGGAGGAGACAGGTGCTCAAGACATTTGGTCCGAGGACTTGTAGAGTTGGGATACCCCATTCGGTCTGAGGATTTTGTAGAAGTAAGAACTCGTGGCTGCTCTGCTTCTCTGATCTTTCTGCTTTCACCCCCTATTATCCGACTGGATAATATGGGTTTTTCTTATTAAGACCAGTTAGAAATCACGGTACACTGACCCCCTTCTAGTTGCTCTCAGATAGCGGGCCTGCATTAGTTACTTCTCATCTCTTAACGGAATAGCTGACAGAGGCAGTCTAGAGGAGGGGGGATTCGTTTTCACTCCGTTTCTGGTGGGGAAACCATAGCAGAGTTCCCAGCAGTAGGAGAGGCTTCGGCCCCCTGCTGTTGAGAATGTGGCTGCTTGCTCCCAGCTCAGTGGCCAACCAGGATACAGAGAACTCAGACTGAAAGCAGAGCTGGTGCCAACCAGTGACCTACTTCCTCCAACTAGGCCCTGCCTCCTGAAGGTTCCACAAGCTCCTCCCACATCACCTGAGGGCCAACTCTCTCAACAGTTAACAGGTGGGGAACATTTCACATCCAAACCACAACACTGGCTCTCGAAGGACTAAGGCCACACCGGGAGACAGGGATGCGTGCAGATCTTCAGGTTCCCATGTCTGCCTGAAACAACTTCCAAGACCCCGAGGGTTTGCATAATCCAGTCCTTTCTTCCCCAGCTGGGTGCGCTAGTGTGTGTGTGTGTGTGTGTGTGTGTGTGTGTGTTGACACATATATAACCAGGGAACAGGACTCACTTTAGCAGAATGAAACCCGCCTCAAGTGTCATCTATCTCCCCTGTCCATCAAGAGACTCATCTGTCTAGCAACACCAGTTCAACATTGCTGGAAGCCAATGACAGACACCCAGTTGGAGAGGGGGCAGTGGTGACCCAGTGGGGCATCAGCCGTCACACACACCAAACTGTAAGCCACGGACATTGGAGAAGGATCTTCAGGATCTAAGGGTGTGCTCTCCACAGCTCCACCACTGACATGATTTTCTACCTGTATGCTTCCTCCCTTTAAAACGAGAGAAGAATGACAGCTCCTATTTGTAGACCACTTATGTGCCAGGAACTGTACAGAAATGCCATTCTCACAGGAGCCCTGGGAGGATTTTTATTACCCCAACGACACCCTGATGGTGAGAAATGGAGGAAAATGGCTGTCCCAAGGTCACAGGGCCAGCAAGTGGTGGCACCGGAGCTGGAACACAGCTTATATGCTAGTGGCTGTTGCAAGGACAAGGTCCAGAGCTCTCAGGGGTTGTATACCACGACAGGGTTACAGGGCAAGTCCTCCGTGCAGAGGTGGCGTCTTTCACCTGTGTAAACACAAATTGGGGGATTGTCACCCACCTGGTGGAAGCATGGTGCCAAAGGCTCCCAGGCAGAAACCCATGTAAACACCCTTAGACCTCCAGCCAAACGCCCTGTCTCTGTTGGCTAGGCAGGGCAGGCCTGGCTAAAAATAGAAGGGGTTCTCAGGTCCAGTTCCCTAACAGCCGCAGGCAGCTCCCAGTTCCCTGGCCTCCTCTCTCTCTCTCTCTCTCTTTCTCTCTCTCTCTCTCTCTCTCTCTCTCTCTCTCTCTCTCTCTCTCTCTCCCTCTCTCCCTCTCTCCCTCTTCTCTTCCTTCAGGCAAGAGCTAGGCTTCCCGAAGAAATGGAGATTTTTTTTTAAGACCTCCATCTCAGGCAAAATATGATTGTTAGTTTGATGCCCAGTGGACACGACCCATGAAACAGCTGTTAATGGGAGATGGGGGCCTCACCATTACACCTCAACCTACGAAAAGAACTATCAACGTCCATAATCCACCCAAGGGAACAAAGCAAGGCTAAAAGCGTGGCCAACATTTGCACACCCTGAAATTCAACCTTCAGCTCCTTGTCTTTCTTTTCCAAAACTAATCCAGCTCTGATCTGAAGTTTCGGGGTTGGCCAGTGACTTCTCTTTGATGGTGGAGATGAAGTCAGCTGAAGGGAGAATTTTGCTGGAGCCCAGGACCTGAACTTCCTTTGCACGGGAGGAAGGGTCAGAAAGTCTGCAAAGTGCGGACTGGGTGCAGTTCAGGGCCCGGCCTGGGGATTTTCTTTCAAAGGTGACTTAGAAGCACTTCAGGAGGGTAGCGCCCTCCCGGGCGGGTCGTAATGGTAAATTTGGCAGAGTCAGCGAAACACGGCGCCGGGCGGACCTGGCGGCCGGGCAGCGCCCTCTCCCGCGCCCTCGCCCTCTCCCGCGCCAGGCAGCGGCGAGCACGGGGCCATTTGCAGCGCAGGCAGCCTCGCGAGCAGCCACGGCGCCGAGCCGGGAAAGAGGCGGCACCATGGAGCTGAAGAAGGACAGCAACGCCGTGGCCATCGACATGCTGCTCATCGTGCACTCGGAGAAGCGGCGCGCGGCCCAAGCCACGCAATTGGACTCTCAAGAGGACCCGAGCGCGCTGCTGCAAAACCGAGGAGGTAACGCGCGCCTGGCCCAGGTCCTCTTGAGATCCCGGGGCACCTCAACCACAGGCCCCGGGGTCTGCCCGCCGGGGGGCGCCCCGAACGAGGCCAGTCCAAGCTTCTCCCCCACCGCTGCTTGTGCCGGGACGCCGCCACAGCACCGGTGTCCCTTGGCAACGCGCAGCGGCAGCCGCGCCGTGGTTGTCCCAGGTTGACTCCCCATGCAGGCCTATGGGTGCTCTGTCGTATCAGAAGCCCGTTTCCTCCCGTTATTCCCTGAAGTATGTGAACCACGTTGGAAAACGCTCTGCAGGAAAAAGTCAGGGCCTTAGACGGATCACATGTTGCAGAGGCCTAGTCCCCCGCACAGCATGCTGCACTCCATAGAGCACCAGGGGCCCCAAAGGATCTTGGTATTGAGTCAGACTTTGAGATAACTCAGAGCCTCAGTTTCTCCTTCCAACCCTTCCAGCCTTCAACAAATATAAGGCATGAATGGGTAAAGGGAATATGGGCTGGAGTGCGGTGCAGTGAGTTTGACGTCTCCTGATCGCACTTGAATTTAGCTTCAAGTTTACTGTTCCACAGACTTGATGGGAAAATGAAAACTGACAAGTGAAAGCTTATGGGGTGATTGCAGAAGGTGGGCTCCCCCTCTATTTGCCATATACACAACTTGAATAGAATATAAATGGTGACAAATCCCTGAGAAGCCTGGTGGACCTCATGGCGCTGTCTTAAAGGAAATTTCTGCGGCTAACTTTAGGGTCTCCGAGGCTAACCCTGCGCCGCTTCTTTAGGAGAGATGTACGGCAACTACGCAGAGAAAGATGGCTGCTGACTCCCCCTCTCCTTTCAGCTGAGTTCCTCGGGATGCCTTGTCTTGGCTTTTCTGGCTCCAAAACCTCTGTGTACATGGGAAGGCCACTAGACGGCCTTGACCCACCAGCGGTCAGGCTGCAGGCACCAGCAGTTTGGGAAAGGCTCAAGGCCGAGAGTGTTCACAGTAGTTAGAGTGTAGTAGGGACTGTGGGCACAGGAGCTGCTTAGCTTAATCAAGTCTCTAGTTTTTCTGGGAGAAAGGGGTAAGACCTGCTCTGGGTCTTTGGAGGAGAAAAAAAAATGTCCTCAGCTTCTTGATGGAAATGAGATGGCTGTTGTCGCATGTAACACAATACGAAAGACCGCTCCCCGTGTATAGCAAGTGAGGCCCAGTTCCAAGTCAGGGTAGTCCTCACTGCCCAATAGAGTCCCTTTGCATCATATCTGTCCTAAAGTCACCAGAGAGGGTAGAGAGAGAAGCCCTGAAGTGTTGGATATCAAAACTGCCCTCCAGGTACCCAAAGCCTACCAAAAATGCCCATGACCCCAGATCAGTATACATATTTTGGCACTGAGTCAAGGGTAAAGCACCCCTACTTGAAAGGCACTGGTATTTTTCAACAAAGACTTTTCCCAATGAAGGTTTCTTAAAGATGCCGCACAGTGGAGAGAACCAGGTCCGCTATTCCACACCAAAGTATAGTCCCCAAGGTCTGCCAACCCCAGAAGCCCTAGGCTGTACTGACCAGTGTGTATGGATACTTTGGGGCACAGCCTGAGAGAGAAAAGCACTGAGTCACAGTCCTTGTCCGGAGGCCTCGCACAAATGTGCAAGAACCCAAAAGAGCCCTGTCGACTTTCGGGTGTCTCTCCCTGTCCCCTGCAAGCTAGTTCCCCTCTGAGGTGCAGCTAGGGGAAGGCCTGAATCCTGTGTCAGAGGAGAATATAGTTCCATTATTGTCACAAGGCAGCCACAGCGGCCTTGCAGCAGAGAGGAGTTAGGGGGACACAAAGGCAAGGAGAATGGCCAGGGGTTTAGGCTGCAAGACTGGTGGGGTGTCTTTTCTTTTCTCTGGGAGTCCAGCATTCTCCCAGGTATTTCCTTAAAATAGCCCTTCCCACAAAGCAGACTGTGGGGAGACTTTTGCAGAAAATATCAGGGGAGTGCGGGGAGGCTGAGGAAGACTTGGGGGCTTCTGAGTGGGTGAAAAGTTAGAGAGCCAGCTTGGACACTGAGCTCCCGGGAACACTGCCACAACGTGTGCTGATCTTGTGATGGCCCCTCTGCAGCCACCAAGGTACATCAGACACTTTTCCTGCACCAGAAAATTTATTTTTATTGCAGTGGCTCCCACTGCCTGGACATGTGTCAGTTCTATGCCAGGAACTCGACCTCTCAGCTTCCACTTCCAGCCACGGCCAGGGAGAGAGCCTCCCTTCCCTTTTGCATTGCGTCATGACCAGAACTGAACACAGATGCACTGGATGGGCCATGCCTAGACCACACAGGCCCATACTCTAGCTGCAAGGGAGGCTGGGAAAGCAGGCAGCTGTCCCTTTCCACTCCCACAGGGACATGCGGTCTTTGTCCCATGCTCTCTCGCCCCACTTCAAGACGCCCCACACACAGAATTTGGCAGGCAAAGCAGAGAGAAAGCAATGCCTTCGTATTTATGCGCTGGAGGCATGAGAATGAGTATTGGGCATTTGTATAGCAAAAATTCCTTCTGGAAAATCCTGATAGCCAATCCCACCATCACTAAAAACTACTATTCTAACATCTTAAAGATGTTTTGAATTTAGGAGTCTCATTCATTCCCTCAAATGTGTCACATTCGAGGGCAGCCTATCTCAGATCCCACGAGAATCGGTCCCCACCAGCCTTGTTTAAGACAGATGGGTCTATAGATGGTAGAGCGGTGCATGGCACTCGCCCTAGGGCTGCCTCAACAAAAAGCCTCATGCTGGTCCTTGTTTCACAGGATTCCAAGGTGTCAGAAATGGAATCCGGAAATGGCAAGAATTGGAAAGAAATGGCTTTCAAGGTAAATCTCTTTTTTTTTCTATTTTCTATTCAGCTTTTATAACTCAATACCCTGAAAAATAACTGGAAGGTTGGGTTGTGTTCATTGGGAAACTGGCCGTAACATCTAATCAATAAGCAAAGACGGCTGCTTGCGACTCAGCCAGGCCTTTAGGCCACTGTGAGTCTGGAAAGCTCTCCTGGCATCAGGGGTCCTGCTTTTCTGGAGGTTGCAGCTGGAAAAAAAAAACTGTGGTGAACAAGCACCCATTTATTTGCTGGCCGGGCTATCGGAGAGGATTTGGCTTTGCTTGGGGTGGTGAGTGTGTTTCCACCAGAGGCAGGGCTGCCCATGCCACAAAAACCACACAGGTTTAAAATGGCTTTTGTTTGTTTCTGAATAGACTAGGATAGTGGCCTGCCTTGGAAGAGTATTACTTGAGGCCTGGAAAGAGTCAGTCAAGGGTGCTATAGATCCTTACTGCCCTACTTCCCTGGGCTCCACAATACAATACGAAGTCCATTTCCAAGGCTTCTTCTGTCTGGGTCCAGGCAGTGCTCTTTCATGATAGCCTGGAACTCTCTGGAACATGAAGGACGAGCCAATATAGTGGACCTTGTGTCCCTCAGAGACTGATTACCCTGGCTTTGAGAGGAAACCCATCCATGGTAATATGCATGATGGGAACACAGAATTCTGATAGAAATCAGACCTCTCCTCCCAGAACGTGGTTCAGGAGCTCCTTCAGATCCCAGCCATGTGGGCCATGGGTCAAACGGCTGACCCTCCACAAAGAGGGAGACAAGAGTACAACTGAGTGGATGACTCTGCTTTGTCAGCCTTCAGACAATGGCAAAAAGGAAAAGCAAAATACAAACCTAAACTCATCCTTGCTTATTCCTTCAACTGCTGCCTTTAGCATTTACCTTGTGCCAGGCGCAAGTTAAGTGTTGGAGATTTAAATAGATAACAAGCGGGTCCAGAACCCTGTCCTTGTGGGGTGTGCTCAAATGATTGCACTTTCCCTGTGTCCCTTACCTTGTTCAAAGGAAGGAGTCATCTTAGAGACACATACACACCCGCTAGGGAACTTATGCTTCTGTGGCCTGGCTAACAGATCCACGCAAAGGCTTCCTTAACTGGAGCTGAGAGGTAGGGAAAGACTCCGCTTGGGGCACTGACAGTTGACATCATAGTCAGTAGAGTTGTGCTGTGGGCCAGTGAGAAGCCTGAGTGAGATGTCAGAAACTTCCAGCCTTTGGGATGACCACCCAGAGCATATGCGCATGCCTGCTAGGTCCATGTGTGAGTGTGTAAGTGAGCACCACGGGCCACTGGTGGATGCAAAGAGAAAATCCTGTGGGTTGCAGCACTCTCTTGCCTTGGATGAGTCGCCTGGCAACCGTTTTAGGGCCTTTCAGGAAATACTGATGTCTTCTGCTTTCAGCATCTTCACAGTTGGCTGGGAGGTTGGGGAGAAGTCGTAACGGAATAGTAAGCAACTCTCAAGACAGTTATAAAAGACTCTGGGGTTCTCAGTATCAGTCCACAGAAGGTGATTTAAATAGTCCTTGCAAAAAAAATTCCAGGATTGAAGATGTGGTATAAATACAAGGCTCCTGAGAGTGTCTCTGGAAGTCCTAAATCCAGGAAACACGATGGTTCGGCCATCCCACCAATATGTGTAGTTTCAATGGAAGACTTCGTTTGCATTTTAAGTGGTGGACATGCATAGTGGAAAGAGAACTGCTTCTTTCCATGTTTTTTGATGTCAGGATTCAGGACACTAGCATTGAAACTGACCCTGTCTCATAGGTGCCTTGTCGGTACCCCAGTCACCCAGTCCCGGTAACCAGCAGGCTGCTCAGTCCTGGCAGTTGGAGGAGTTTCATCACAGAAGGAAGTTGCCCCGTGGCGTGTGCTGACAGAGTGTGCACAAATGTGACTGCGCATGGTGCTGACCCAAAGGGGGCACATCTATCCTCTTGTTGCCACCCTGTATACTCCTTGGGCTTGGGTGTTGGTGAGAGGAAGGGTGGGGAGCCTGGAACACTCCAAACTTTTGGGAGCAGCAGGTGTTTGAGCTGAGCCACCCCTCTCCATAGCTTGCCCAGCAACGGGCTTCCCCTGCTGTGATTGGCTGCTCTCCTTGGTCCTGGCTGAAGTCTGCCTAGCAGCACAGTGTCCAGTGCCCTACAGCCCTACAGCTAGAGAGAAACCACTTGTGCAGCCCTGACTATAAATACCCCATCGGAGCTGTGCCAGCCAATCACCCTCCTTGAGGATTCCCTTCCCAGCTCCTGTTTCCTCATGAAGGTACAGCCAGCCATGCCCACAGAAAGGCAGCCTCCCTGTCCTCGCCTAAGTGGCCTAGAGCTCTAGCCCAGCAATGCCACATCACCCCATGTTGACACACAATGGCAGTGGGTCTGGCCTCAGTTAGTCAACCGTGTTCTGGAAGCACTGGGGACCTGACTTCCACCTGTTCGTGGGAGAAGGCTGGAACATGCAGGTTCTCCGAGGCAAGCCCCTACTGTGTGGATCCCAAGTCTAGTCCAGCTCAGTGCCTCACCTACCTACCTTGATCAACTTCTGCTACACGTAGGCATTGAGAGGCCCTGAGTGGCCTATATGATTGGCTGCACTGTTGAGGACAGCAACCCTAGAGTATGCTAGTTCCCAGGCTGAACCACTGAAGTGAAGCTCATAGTGGGCAAGACGGAGGTAATGAAGGGTAAAGGGAGTAGTGGTGCGGGAACTCCCTTCTGCCCTAATCCTGGCCCTTCCCCAGACTCTTCCTACATCCATGAAGAAGAGTTCGGGGGCTGCCTCAGTAGGAGCAGTCAACAGTCACAGAGCAGCCACGAAGCAGAAATGAATTCATGTCTAGGAGAGGTAGAAAAGACCATGGGTCCCCATGATGACCTGTAGAAGGAAGTAGACATCTCTACTGACCCTATGGGCTATAAGGACTTGTAAATGTCCTCAGTGGGTACAGAGAACTCAAACACGTAGGGCGTCCTGTAATATTGCTGAAACAAAACCAAACTGAGTATCCTCCCATCTTCAAGGCTAGAGGCAAGTTGCTGCCTTTGCTCCTCAGAAGGAAGATGAACTAGGAGCTGGGACACTTGAGAGTTCAAGCACTGTGTTGGAACCTCCCAGCTCACTCTGCAGAAAGGTGTAGCGATCAGTCAGGCATCTCTGTGTGAGAAAATGCTTTGGAAATTGTGGTCAAAGTCTGAATTGGTGGTTTCACAGACCACAGGAGTGAACCCCAGCTTGGGCAGGTTTCTGCTGCAGGGGTGTGCACTTGTGGACTCACAGGAGTATGGCTGTGCTAGCTCAGAGATGTGCACACTGTGGCATTGCGCACCATTGGACCAGGCCTGTAGATATGCTCGGCCCCCACCAGCATACAATTGTATTGGGTGCACCCAGGTCCCTCTGTATCCCAACCAGGGAACATTAGACCATGGTCACAGTGGTCACTGGCACCTTCTTTGTCTTTCTTACATAGGAAACTTGTCAGAGAAGCAGTGCCTTCAGCAGCCTCAGGTCATCACTTCCTATGACAACCAAGGTAAGGAGACTCGTCACTAGCTGCCATACCTCCTGTGGCTGCGTGCCTGGCTCTAGAGCCCCAGTCAGAGAACACAGGATATAGAGATCAGGCTATAGGGAGTAACTCCTCTCTGATCCATGGAGGTTAGAGCATCCTTTCGTCTCCCAGCCTCACAGAGGAAGAACTGAGAAGCTGTGTGGTCCAAGTCTTCCCTTCTCCCCTGCCCCTCAGTCAAGAAATGAAGCCCCTGGGTCATGGAACCCCATCCTCATCACTGCCATTGTTACAACTACTGCTAACACTCACTGAGTGCCAGGCATGTGTCTGGGACCCAATGGTATACACATTGAATTATCAAAGCAATCCTACCTGGGTGACAGTCTTGCTGCTTTACAGATAAGGAGACCAAGGTTTAGGATGGTTATCCACCAAGAGTCAAGGTCAGCTCACTGGTACCCTACCCTCCAACCCTAGCAAGGTCTCAGCTGTTAACCTTCACACAGCTGAGCAACTCCCTGGAAACCGATCTCCCGCTGGCTCACAGTATCCAAGTCCTCCTTTATCCTGAGTCACAAAGGTTCCTTGACCTCTGCTGAAGCTGAGCCTGCTGAAACATGCCACTTAGTGCTGAGTCTGCAGCAGCAAGGTGAAGCCACCTGGTCCTTCCTTGAGTGTCCTCGTTTTCCCAGTACTGCTCTGGGTGCTTGGAAGTGGCAGGCAGGGGCACTGCTGGCCAGGCCGAGTCTGCTGTTAAGAACATGAGAAGGAAGTGAGGGATCCAAAACTACTGCTGGAAGAGAACCTGATTAGAAGATTCCTGGAGCGGGCAGTGGGGGAGGTGGTCTCAGGCTCAGCCAAAAAAAAAGGCTGCCATTCCTGATGCCATAACATAAAGGAAACTATGCCATACCACCCAAGGGACACAGGCATGCCTCCTCCTGAGGTCCACGTACCAATGCAGGCCATAATACATCTCTGAGACTGACTTGGCTGCCCAGCGCTCATGACAGAGACACCTTGCTAGAAAGATCATGAATGGGTGGCCATTTGTGGGGAGCAAAACCAAGGCTCCTGCCTGCAGAGCAGCAGGAAAAGACTGAAGGAGAAATTAAAGCGGGAGGGATGGTGGGGGCGGGCTGTAGAACGGTCTCCAATAGCCCACTGGCTAAGAACAGCAAGAAGATTTTTGTCTTAAGCTTCTGGGAGTCTGAAGTCCGAAGTCAGCTCCTCTGGGTAAAAGGCAGGTGTCGGCAGGCTGGGGCCTTTGAAGCTCTGGAAGGGAACCCATTCCTTGCCTCCTGCTCCTACAGGCTGCCAGCATTCCTTGGCTTTATGACTGTCATTCCGGTCTCCGCTTCCATTATCACATCGCCTCCTCTCCTTATAAGCAGGCAGTTCTTCCTCTTATAAAGTTTTATGTGGTCACATTTAAGGCCCAACCAAATAGCCCAGAATAATCACGCTGAGATCTATAGTTAAGGCGCGTCTGCAAAAGCTCCCTTGCAGTCAGAGCGCCTGTGTGGATAACCTAAAAATTCACAATAAGGAAAACTGTCAACAGAATAGATGGGTCTGGGGTGTGGCTTAGCGTTCAACTAGCATGCATGAGGATTTTGGGTCTGATCTCCAGCATCCCCACCCCCGAGAAAAGAGAACAGGTGAGCGATAACTGAGACATACTATCTGAATGAAGAAAGAGGCCGCGGGAAAAACACAAGGGCATATAGGAAGAGCCTTTTAGCTAGAAGCCTTGGTGTGAAGACACCATAGGCGGGCATGTGTCTGGTTGGTGCCGAGAGTGGGTGGCTGTGGCCAAGGGAACGAGGAAAAACCCCGTGAAGGGAAAGACCCTGTCAGTCCCACAACAACTTTCTTGGCAGGTACAGTCACAGCATGGACCAGAGGTAGGACACCAGGAGTGTGCCAGATAGGAAGTTAGGCACCTTTCATGGTTCCTCATTTCTTCCCCTCAGCCACAATCTATGAGAAGTTACCGCCTCTCAAAAATGAGATCCACTTTATGGATGGAAAAATGGAGAAACTCAGGCACAGAGGCATCCAAACATCTTGCCTGAAGTTACGCAACTCGATAGAACAAGTCAGACCCAGGAGTTGAGCATGCCGGTGTACCTCTCAAAGCCAAGTGGGCATAACTTTTGTACCACACTGCCCCGCCCCTGCAAGACAGGGACCTCTCTAGTAGGTTGAATATAACCTCTCTGCCCCACCCCAGCGAGAAATGCAAGGCCCTGGTTCAGAATGGTTCAGCTTTGCCCCTGCTCAGCAGCTTGTTCAGTGGTCGATTTTACACAGCAGGTGATGAAAATCACCTTGAAAGCATGGATCTTAGTACAGACGGGCTCTGGAAGATGGCTGCACCGTGGGCATGGGAGTTGGATGACGGGAACGAGATTGCTTGACGCTGTGACCTCAGTCCCTCAGGGTTGTGGCTGAGGAGTAGATTCTGAAATCACACCCATCATGCTTGTTCCCAGCTTGCACAGCTGACTGACTGCCAACTACTGCATCCTGGACACAGAGAGCATGCGTTTTGGAAGATGTGGCTGTGCATGGTTCATTTGAGAGTGCCCTTAAGATGACAGATGCTTTAACTAAGATTTTCCTGACTTTCGGTGTGACAGAAAAGTATGTCCAAGACTGTATGTCCAGGCTGTGAGTGTATCAGCACGTATAGAAAGATTCAATGGTGCCAAGCGTCTAACGTAAGTCCTGGGACTCCTCTGCACACCTGCCTACCCTCACATGCATGCATGCACACACCCATGCACACATGCTTGCCTGGCAGTATTTGTTAATTGATCGATGCTCCAGGCAACCATTTCCAATCAGTCAGAGTTAATGAACAACACAAAACCTACTTACCAGGCCCACATTAGGTATTCTGAGTAAATTAAGCCTCTAGACAAATACCGATTAAAACCTAGAGCCATTAGGAGAGGTGTCGTGTAGGAGATACCACCTGACTGGGTGAATGGCAGGCCCAGGACAGTGCCCACATGGACTTGGTACCCTATGTGCATCTCTGTTTTTAAAAGAGAGAAGGAGAGTCAGCGCTATTAAGAAAAGGGGCAGCCTGGAAGCCACTTCATAGGACTAACAAGAAATAATCCCTAAAATTCTTTAACTAAATGCCCAAGGCTGCAGTTTCAGGTTATTTGGATGGCAAATGAATTGCTGGGGAAGGGTGCATTGAGGGAGGCCAGTCAGGCCTCCTTGTCAGTTGCTTGGTGGTTAAAGTCGGTTGCTTGGTGGTCAAGGTCAGTGTGATTGGCATCTACTTGTGATCTAGCTGACTTGAATTTGGCCCTAGACCATGCCTCTCTCTAATGAGAGCTGGGAAAGGATTTTTTTTAATTATTAAAACCTGAGTTTCATTTAATCTAAAAGTGAGGTTGGTGCACTGTCTCCCTCTCTAGTGTATACTGTCCATCTTGACACAGAGTGAGGACCCCAGGCTGTTTCTGGGGTATCACAGGATGTCTCTCAGATGTTCTCCTCAATCTCTGGGGGAGCAGGAGGAGCACATGACTCCAGACTCGGGGTGAGAGTTTGACTGCATTCGGAATTGCACAGTAGCATAGCCTAGGGACAGCTGGGTTCTGGGCAGGAGATAAAACGAAGATTTGCAGAGAGGAGAGAGGGGGCCCAGAAGGTGACAGAGCTGCTGGGCCATAGCCCCACTCCATAAACATGAGGCCACCTCCCCATCGGCCCCAGGGAGCCTCAGCAGTGATTTGTTTCTTAGCAAAGAAACATGGCTAGATGAGGAGTGACTGGGCGTACCTAAGTTAGGAGAACCGTCAACCTCGCTGTTGTACCCCAGGTCAACGAGTTGCTCCCTTTCACAGTTCCTTCAAGGGTATGGAGGTCGTTTCAGCCCAGCAATCTCCAAACAACCCTAGATCCAACAGACCTGTTTACTGTGGGGCTGGAAGCACTTTGGGTGACTGCCCACAAAAGAGAAAGCGCGTGGGGGAGCATTTCACACTCCATCTCCCCTAAGACATCTGTAGCCACACATGACCTTGGAACCCCTTCAGAAAGAATTGCATGAGAAAGTGACGAGGCCACATTGACCTGGCCCACAAGGGAATACGCTGTGGGTGATGGTGGCACTGATCCTCTGGCCAGAATGAACTCGTGCCCCAAGCCCTGAAATACCCGGCATCTTCACCACACGATCACAAGGCCGGTGTTCGCTGGCCCTGAATGCACTAGATACTATACTTTGAAGCTGTATGTGGGGCTAGAGAGATGACCGGGAGGTTAAGAGCACTTGCTCCACAGTCATGAGGACTAGAGTTCAGATCACAGCACCCACGTGACAAGCCAGGCGCCCTCTCAAAGGCCTGTGACCCAGCTCCGAGACTGGCAGAGGCCAAGGGCTCTCTGAGTCTTGCTGTCTTCCAACCTAGACAAAACAAGCTCCAGGTTCAGGGAGAGACCCCGCTTCAAAGAAATAGGTATAGAGAGAAGGAAGATACCTGGTGTCCTCTCTCAGCCTTTACACACACAAACATGCAGGCACACGCACACACATGCACACACACAGAGATACACACATTAACTAACTTATTCGTTAATAAATAATTAAATATTTTAAATGAATGTTAAGCCTTTTGGTCTAGGGAGAACACATTCTACTTTTGGTCTCTTTGGCATGCAAAGCAGGCTTTAAGAGTACATAAGAAAATCAATACTGTTTCTCCACAAAAGAAGATAATTGCAATATATTTAACAAAGGATTAATAAAGGGAACTCTTCCTTACAAAATCATTGAGGGAAATATTTTATATATATATATATATATATATATATACATGTATGTATATTTATAATCAGAGCACAAAACATAAATTCAAATAGCAAGTAAAATCTTTTAAAAACCAACTACACTAAAAAATTAAAGAAATACATAAAACAATAAGGTACCCTTCATTAATAAAAATTTAAAAGATTTATGAAAGCAGGTGCCAGTGAGCTTAGCAGGCATGTTTGTGTTATCCACCACCATGGGGCTCAGCTGCTAGCGGGGCTGGTACCTTCCAAGCCTACTGGTCTGCCGGACAATCACTGTCCACGCCATCCCCAGCTGATCTGGGCTCTTGGCTGGGCTGGAGCATGTGCTGGCTGTCAGCTGGTGGGCTGGCTGAAGACCAGCTGGTTTCAGATGGCCTCACCTGAGCAGCCCTGCTCTGCTCCCTGTGGTCTCTCACCCACAGTCTGGTGCACACACGGCGCTGTGGTCGGGATGCCAAGAGTGCAAGCAAGCATTGCCAAGCCTCTCCGGGGCTGAACTCAAACCTTGAATAGTAACACGGCTTTCACCGCATGCTAGCTGGCCATACTAACTCTTGAGGGCTGCCCACGTTCAAGGAGTAAAACAAAGCACTTCTCTTTGGGAAAAAGACAAAATGGGAGCAATTTTTCCATCAACTACAACAAGAATGGGGGGAGCATCATCCCCCTACCCCACTGGTGGAATCATAGATCAGTGGAACCATTCATGGGAAAGCTGACCAGTGTCAAATAAAAGCCTTAGGAAATCCTCATTCCCTTCAATAAGCTGGAGAACTTACCCACAGAAACTGGTGTGCAAAGTGTTAAAGATGCCTGTATCTACACTGGGCAGTGGCACACGCCTTTAATCTCAACACTCGGGAGGCAGAGGCAGGCGGATCTCAGTGAGTTCAAGGCCAGCCTGGTCTACAGAAGGAGTTCCAGGACAGTCAAAGCTGTTACACAGAGAAACCATGCCTTGAAACAAAGATGTCTGTGTCCCAATGCTCACCACAACATTGTTTATCATAGCAAAGCACTTGGGAACTGCAGGGCGTCCTCCACACACCGGGAATCTTAGCGAATACCCCATGAACACGTGACATGATGTGTATTCCACTGCCAGTGTGTGACATCCACCACACCACCGCAGGCCACGCCGCCTGACGGCGCTGGTTAATACTTCTCCTGGTGGCTGATTTTCATTTTATTGGTCGCTTCCATCACTGAGAGAGGAGCGCTGGAACCTCCGACTAGAACATACACTTGTCCGTTCTTCTTTATAATTCTGTGAGTGTTCATCCACGTATTTTAAAGCTTTGTATTCAGGTGAATATATATTTGACATTGTCTCATCTTGATAAGCTGGCTCTTCCCCACGCCTTTATAATACTTCTCTATCTCTGATTCGGTCCTTGCTCTGAGTAGGCCTGTCATTGAGCAAAGTGTCTTGGATTCACTGTATCTGAAAATGTCTTTATGTCATTCTCCCGTGGTGTTTTTATTGAACAGAGATGGTTAGTTTCTTTCAGAGTTTGTTAAAGATTCCACATCCTTTTGACTTCATTTCTGATTTAAAAAAAAAAATCTGTAGCAATCGGAGGTATAATGTATCACTTACCCTCAGCGCTTTCAGGAGAGTTTCTTTTTACTGGTGTGGTTATATCATGTCTGGACTTGAATCTTCTTTTATTTATCCTGCTTGGGGCGCATTAAACTTGAGCCCATAAGTGTATGTCTTTTGTCAAATTTGACGGGTTTGTTATTCTTCAGATACTTTTCTGTCCGCGATTGAGATGTCAGTGACATGAACGATGGGCTACTAACTATGGTCCTGTGGTGCTGTTGGCTTTCCTGGTATTCAGACTGGGCCCTGTGTACTGTTCTCTGGTTCTTTTCTTTGTTGTGGAGAACATTGTAACCTGTCTTCTATTTCAGTGTGAAAATCTTCGCTTGGTTCTTGACATCTTCCATTTCTTTTGCTGAGTGTTGTGTCTTTCCATTTATTTCAAAATGTCTTGCCCCTTACTTTCCAGAGCATGGCTGTTGTGTCATTTTACCATCTTTGAGTTAAATGTGGGTTGTCATGGGACTGACATTGGTTAGTATCTTTTCTTTCTCAAATTGAGATCTTCCTGGGTGTTGTGCAGAGTATCTTTAAGTGGTGGCCTTTGCAGGGCCTGCCTGCCTGCATGCATGTGCCATGCCGTGGCCAGTTCAGAGTGAGGACATTGGTCTTCCCCAGAGTTGTTTTCAGACTGTGGTACAGTACATGGGGTGAGACATGTGAAGGACAGCTCAGAGGTGGCCACAGGAGCTTTAGGGAGTTACACCCTGCAGTCTGCCTTCACCACCACTTCCGTTTCCTCCAGCCAGAAAGCTGGAGCTTTGGTCTTTTCACTCTATCATATACTCTTTAGAGTACAGGAACAATCAGCAGGGGAGATGGAGAGGGAGGGAGGGAGGGAAGGAGGGAGGGAGGGAGAGAGAGAGAGAGAGAGAGAGAGAGAGAGAGAGAGAGAATATGCATGCCATGTATGCCTGACAATTAACCTCACAGCTGCTCACATACCTGCCCATGGGCTGAATCAGGAAAATGTAGGATAAAAGGAAAACATGGCAGAGGGTGTTCCAACTCCCTGTGACAATTAGGTGTCCCATTCTCACTCTTCGAGTAGAAATTGAATTTTTTTTCTTGAGTACTCTTTTACATCCATTGTGGACTTCTGGGTTGGGGATGCCTGAGACCAAGCATAGGTGATGGCAGAGAGGAAATAGAAGCTAAACTCAATACTGATGTCTCATACCATGGCTTAGTTCAGGGTTCTCTCGCTGTGAAGAGACACCTTGACGGCAGCAACTCTTATAAAGGAAAGCATTTAATTGGGGTGACTTACAGTACAGGGGTTTATTCCATTATCATCATGGCGGGAAGTAAGGCATACACACAGGCAGACATGGTGGAGAAGAAAGAGAAGCTGAGTTCTACATCTTTCAGGCAACAGGAAGTGGTCTGTCTCACTCGGTGTGGCTTGAGCATGTGAGACCTCAGAACTCACCTCCACAGTGATACACTTCCTCCAACAAGACCATACCAACTCCAACAACACCACACCTCCTAATAGTGCCACTCCCTTTGGAGGCCATTTTCTTTCAAACCAGCACACACCCTGGTCATTGCCAGCCCACCCCCATTCTCTTATACCACTAACTTCCCAGGGTCTGCAAGTGTTTCTTCCCATGGATTCTACTTAGGGTGATGGCGGCATTAGAAGGGGTAGAGAGAGTGCTTGCTTTCCTTGTTTGAGTTATTCTGTAAAAACCCAGATTATCTACCTAGTCAATACAAAGATCTACAATGAGGTGTGTTCAGTTCTTTGAACATCTGTCACGGGTGGTGTGCCCTTCCTGGCAGCATTTGGTTGAAGATGTCACCTCGCCCTTTGCAGGTACTCAGCTGACGGTGGAAATCCACCCCCAGGACGCCATGCCCCAGCTACTCAAGAAGTTCTCTTTGGCGAAGCGTATGTATCCGTACAGTGCCGCTCGATAGAGGGTTGTCAGGGAGAGTGAGTGAGTCAGACTCCAGCTTGCACATCTTCTGAGAAAACTCAAAAAGGGGCTTGAGCCTACAGCCTGGTAAAAGGTGGAAGCAGGACTGTCCTGTCCAGGCCCGTTGCTTTGTCCTCTTCTTGTTGCTGTGGCCACCTGACGAGAATCAGCTTGAGGGAGGAAGGCTTGGTTTGGGCTCATGATTTGAGGATACACTGCCCATCGTGATAGAGAAGGTCTGGCAGCAGGAAGCTCCATGATGGCAAAGGTGTGCAGCTGGACTCCTTACTGCCTTGCATGGTGAAAGCAGACAGGAAGTAGAAGTAGGCTCTAGAGACTCAAGACCTGCCCACCAGTTACTCACCTCCTCCAGAGAGGCATCTACATCCTTCCAAAACTGATATCAGGTGGTCAAACACATAAGTCTATGGGGGCATTTTATAGTCAAAGCCCAAAAACCAGAGCCTGCTGTTCTGTGTAACATGAGGGGCCAGCTTGTTGGGGTTTCTGTCCCGTCCGGTACCCCAAAGCCAACAACTCCCAAGGAAAATCACAGACAGGACCCCATAAGATTATAAACTGATTGGCCCATTAGGTCAGGCTACTTATTAGTTCTTATAACTTTTGTTACCCCATTATCCCTATCTACATTAGCCACACGGCTCAGTACCTTTCTCAGCTGGGTAGCTTACATCTTTCCTCTCCAGTGGTCTGGGCAGAACTGGCAGAGGGAACTTCCTAGAATACTCCCAGTCTCTTTGCTCCACCTCTACTTCCTGTCTGGCTTTCCTGCCTATACTGCCTGCCTGGCCAATCAGCGTTTTCTTAAAATATGATTGACAGAATACAGATAATTCTCCCGCACCAGTTCTGTGTCTCTGTGATAAGGTCTAGGCAATGTGGCATGCAACCAATGGTGCCTCCCCTCCCCAGACTGTTGCCATCAGTGTTCTAAGATGCCATCTGTGGACCGCCCAAAGCATAGCCTACACAGTGCTTTCCACACCTCAGCTTTGTGACTTTCATGCATAAACTAGTATTCTTCCCAAGAGTTTCAAGCCAGCAAAGTGAGACTCAGCCAGGAGATATGACCATCCAAGAAAGTTACCTAACCAAGAGAGAAAAACCCAGGCACAAACCTGAAACCTCACTTTACCTATCGTGTGTGGCAGTTGTCAATCTGTGTAGGCCGGCAGGAGCACAGTGATACTCCATTCCTGCCTCTTGAGCTGACAGTAGCCATATGAGGAAAGCAAGCAGAGGAGGGAAGGCTGCAAGAGCAGCCAGGCTCAGGTCTCTCCCATGCCCACTCAATGAACCCAAACCCCCTGAGATCACCCTTGTAGTCCTCAACAGTCAGGACCCCAGAAAGGCAGCCTAGCATGGTTCCAGGGTCCACTGTATGGCTTCACTTACCCTTCTTTTGGATTACTTTTTTTTTTCATATAGAAAAGGAAGAAAATAAGTAAATCTTCCTTGCAGGATTATTCTGAGTTCCTAGTAAGTGCTAACTATTTTGAACCCTGTCATTCCATCTGAAGATGGGGGGAGGTTTCCAAGAAAGAAGAAGAAAAAAAGAACCTATTTCTGGGAATGGCAAGCACCTTCTCAGCTTTCAGTTCTTGTATTTACAGCCCTAAGTGGCCTCTAGGGGCTGAAGCCACCTGCCTTGGTGAGGCCGCCCCCAGCTTCACATGCTCTCATTAGAGAGACCGCATCTTCCTGACCTGGCTTGGAACCAGTGGCAAAAGCTCCTTTGCTTCTTTCCCAGGGACTCTCCTGATGGCTACCATCCCACCTTAACCTCCCAGAATTCACCACATCACCACATCACCAGGTCACTTCCTCCGAGGGATACATGACCTTCTGGGCCCATACCCATTACCTCCTTCTGTGCCTCTGTTATCATCCTTACCCATAGTCAGCTCTTGTCTTGGGGTGATCTGGAAGGAGCTAGTTTGTACTCTCAGTGTGTGCAACTATGTTGGAAGATGGCAGACGTAGAGGAAGCGGGGACCACTGATCCAGTGGTCCTGATGGGACATGTGGGCCTGACGAAGGGTATAAAGCACTGAGATCCAAGACCATCTGGCTCAGCTCAAGGACCATAGATCCCATCCCTGTTGTTCAGTTCCTGTGTCCCATCTCTCCTCTGCCCCCATGGACCTCACAGAAGGCCTGGCCACAGTGCAGTGGTGTGCGGGAATGGGAGTCTAGCCACAGTGCAGCGGTGTGCGGGGATGGGAGTCTGGCCACAGTGCAGGGTGTGCAGGGATGGGAGTCTGGCCACAGGGCAGCGGTGTGCAGGGATGGGAGTCTGGCCACAGTGCAGGGTGTGCGGGGATGGGAGTCTGGCCACAGTGCAGGGTGTGCGGGGATGGGAATATGAGGGAAAGCGTGAAGAGGCTGAGCAGCCAGGACGGCCGCCTAGCGAAGCATCAGTGCTTGCTTTTCTGTCCCTTCTGAAGTGTCTCTGACCTTTGGGGTATTGCAGGTTTACAAGGTGACAAAAATGGAAACATGAGACCCCGGCAGCCTGGAGGGAAAGATGCCCATGGTAAGTCCCGGGCCTTCTCTGGGGCCTCTTGAGAAAGCCATGAGTTGGCCTCATGGTCCAGTCTCCAGCCAATTGGTACTGGCTTACTGCGACATCAAGTGTCTGAAACGATCTGTGGATTTGGGAGAGTGTCATGATTGACTAGTAATGTCTGCCATGGACCCAAGTATAGGGGAAAAAAGCTATAATGTCAGATACCATCCCAGTGCTGAAGAACAATCCCTTCCGGTGACAGAGCAGTCCTCTGCAGGAGACACTAACATCCGAATTCAGAGTGATGATAATTTGGAGCTGGAAATGCAGCTCAGTTGGTAGAGTGCCCACCTAGCACATGTGAAACTCGGGTTCAGGCGTCAGAACCAGATCAACTGGGTATGCTGACATACTCCTGTAATCCTATAAGCCTAGCACTCGGAGGACCAGAAGTTCAAGGTCACCCTCTGCTACATAGAGAAAACAAGCCTGAACTAGAGACCCTGTCTCAAAAAGAAAGAAAGAAGAAGGAAGGAAGGAAGGAAGGAAGGAAGGAAGGAAGGAAGGAAGGAAGGAAGGAAGGAAGGAGGGAGAAAAAAAGAAGAAAAAAGTTAGCCTTAGATGGAAGACTTGGAATATAGTCATGGTAGAAAGCTTACCTCCAATGCACAAGGTTCTGGGTTCAATCCCTACTGTCACAAAAAATGCACATAAGTAAATATAATGGAGCGTCAAATATCCATGAGATGGGGAGCATGTGAGCAGGAGGTTAAGGCAGAGAAAGAAACACTGAATGGGGTGGTATGAGGTAATATGTGGTTTGGATTGGAATCCTGCTCTTCCCTCTAATCTGTCTTCCTAGGCCTCAGTTTCCCCCACTTGGTAGGCTAGATACTGTCTACAGCTCCATGTACATCTGCCTATTTTTGCTTTAAAATGAGAATAAGTTAATTAATGCTACTGGTGTTTTAAACGTCATCCTACAAAATCCTGTTTTTCTATTTGAATCTTACATAATCTGCTCAGGAGGTAGATTTAATGAGGCATGAATCATTGTGGGTATTTTGAATATAAAATATCAAATATTGTAAAAAAATGGAGCCAGGAAAGGAGGAACTAATACAATAGAATTTTTAACCCCATTTTAGAAGTGCTACCCTACACAGGAGCAAGGAAGAGCTAAACTGAGTGTGATGTGAAAGACCACTTGGTACCCACTTGTCACTCTGGTGCTGTTGCTGGGCAGTGATGGGAACTATTCTGATGAGAACTCTGAGAAGTGGGGCACTCAGCAGGAATTGGTCAGTTGTCCCCCTTCTGATGGAGGTGGTTGCAGTACGGCTGCCTTTGGACCACAGTAGCTGGGCTCATGGTTGTCTGCATTCATTGAGATATTCCAGCTCCAACTCCATGGGTAATCATGAGTCCAGTGATGTCAGCTCCTGAGTCCTACATCTGTCTCCCTGCACTGACTGGGGCTCTCCCACTGTATCCAATGGGAAACCCTAGGTAGCTGCTGGCCACAAACCAACATCAGTGTCCAGTTTCTCTCTCCCTTGCTACCCCTGTGGCCTGACTCAAAGTTTGATCCCCCACAGGGAGCCTCCTATGGGACCTGGGTGGCCAACTTTGCCAGGCTTTCTTGTACCCAGCATGTACAGCAAGTTCATGCTCATGGGACTCTTCCTGAGTGACAGTGCCAGGGTCCAACAACACTGTTGAATATGTCTAACAGAAAGTTTAAAAAACAAAAACAACCTAAATATCAGAGAGGGAGGGAGGGAGGGAGGGAGGGAGAGAGAGAGAGAACAGAGAGAGAGAGAGAGAGAGAGAGAGAGAGAGAGAGAGATCCGTAATTGTCTGGGCACAGTTGTATTAGCCAAGGTCTTTAGCACTGAATCTTCAGGATCTTCAAAATAGTCTCAAGTTCCTGTGGATCTTCAAGACAGGGATTGCCACAGTTCCCAAACCACTTTGCCCAAAGGAACCCTGCTAAGGAGGAGCAGCTCTTGGAATGAGCGTTTCAGCATAAGGAAAGTTAAACAGCCACATACCCTCCGAGTGATCGTAAGGCTTGGGCTCACAGCCTTCCTCCGCTATCCCCTGATGACCTGGTTTCCCTATGTCTCCAGCCTACCCCTGGGACAGGTCCTGCTTGAAATCTATGCCCCTGGATCTGCGGCACTTTGAGAAGCTTGATGCCTCTGCCTCACAGGTAGGAGAACTGGCCCCCTCGTTAAGGGCCCCAGTGGTGACTTAGAATTCCCTAAGTCATGATGACAAACCCACTTCCAGGCCCCTCTTGAACATGCCCTGAATAAACCAGACAGACGGTTTAGGACTGTCCTTTCACGGCACACGTTTGTCACTTTCCTATGGCTGTGGTCACATAATGACAAGTTAACGAAAGAAGCTTTGCTTGGGCTCACGGTTTGAGGAGCCACAGTCCGCTGTAGCAAGGAGGAGATTGGCAGTGTGAGCATGGGGGGACTAGATACATTGCAACCCCAGGCAGGAAGAGAACAGACAGGAAGCGGAGCTGACTGTAAAACCTCAAGGCCTGCCCTCCAATGACATACTTCCTCCAGCAAGACTATGAATCCTAAATGTCCCATAACCTTCTGAAATGATACCACCATCTGGGGACCAAGTGTTTAGATACGTGAGCCTATGGAGGACACTTCATATTTCAACCACAACAGGATGAGTGGGGAACAGAAGGCCCAAGGATTGTGTTAAATACATAGGTGCTATCTTAGTTGCTTTTTTATTGCTACGATAATACACCATGACCAAAAGCACCTTGGGGTGAAAATGATTTACTTCATCTTAAAACCTGTAGTCCATCATCCCGGAACACTGGAGCAGGAGCTCAAAGCAGGAAGCCTAGAAGCAGGAACTGATGCAGAGGGCTTACTGGCTTGCTCCCCCTGGCTCACTCAACTTGCATTCTTATAGTACCCAGGACCACCAGCACAGAGGTGGCACTGACCACAGAAAGTTGGGTCCTCCCACATCAATCATCAATTAAGAAAATGCACCATAAGCTTGTCCATAGGCTAATCTGGTGGGGATATTTTCTCAAGTGAGGTTTCCTCTTCCCAAATGACTCTAGCTTGTGTCAAGTTGACATAAAACTAATCAAGCATAGATATGCTTTAGTAACTATTAACTATGACCACAGGCTGCTGAAGCTACCCAGATGCCCACATGACTGCCCCAGATGGAAAGAGAAAAGCTGAGGTGGCTCTAGGACCTGACACTCAGCTGGCCAGAGCACACACCCTGTCCAACTCCCCCACCTCTACGCTTACCCCCAGACAGCCTCTGTCCTCCTGGGCCCCACTCCAGCTTCCTGCCTGCAGGAAGAGTGGCAGGCCATAGGAGGCAGTGTTAGACTCCCATACTCCCCAGGTGCCAATGCAGGCTGCTCCTTCTGCTCACAGGTAACAGTCAAGAGTGGTCTGGATGAACTGGTGAGTGACCTGCTCCAGGAAGCCCACAGCGATCTGGAAAAGGTCCGCGCCATCTGGATCTGGATCTGCCACCACATAGGTATACCACCAGGGGGCAGCACTGGGAGCCCTGGATTCCCCTTTCCCCCAGACTCCTGCTTTCGTTGCCTCCTCGGTGTGAGGAGTGAGTTAGGTCAGGGTGAAGGGTTCCCGAGGGCCCAAAGTAAGCAAAGAAGGTAAAAGCCATCCTCCAGACCTGGGCCTTCACCCCAAAGCTGCCTGGATTCCTAGTGAGTCTGCTCTACAGAGATGAGAACCTGGAACAGGCCATCTCCAAGAAGAGTGGCCACAGGCTGAGGAGAACACAGTGGTTTGAACACAGTAACAACACCAGAAGGTCTTAAAACAAATTCCAGGAAGGGCAGGTGCTCACCTCCTGCCTCCTGCTGTCCCATCCTTTTCCTTGGGCGCTGGCTTCCACCTCCTCCCAGGGTTTTCAGAGCCATCTCAGGGACCTAGGCCTGAGCAGCTGCCGACTGCTCCCCGTAGGACAAACTTGGGAATCTCACCAGGTCCTGACAAGCCACAGAGGGGACTATCAGGCTGACACCTGCAAATGGGGACATGGTGACCCACCAAATGGTGGGGTGGACCCTTGGTCCTTTGACATGAAGAACAGGCAGTGTTCCACCTGCCTCTCTGACGCTCTTTTGCCCTCCAGGTATAGTTTAGCAAACGTATTCACCTCCCCAAGGTCTGAACCTGAGGGAGGCTGCCTCCTCCCCTACACCACTGTCAGCTTTTTATTTATTTATTTATTTCAGACAAGGTCTCATTATGCAGCCCTGACTAGCCTGGAACTCTCTATATAGACCAGGCTGGCATTGAACTCACAGGGTTCTGCCCACATCTGCCTTCTGAGTGTTGGGATTAAAGGTAGTCACCATGAGGGCCAGCTGGCCCTTTCTGCTTCAGCCTCGACCTCCCTTTTGCCACCTACACAAAAGGTGGCATGTTCCATATCTGGCTAGGTTGGAGTTCTGTTTCTGTTCATGCCAGTTTCCTCCTGAGCACAGCTGGAGATGGAGGCCATGCTGCGTGAGGGTTCCGGGTTCCGTGGCTTCCCCTTCCTCTCTGAGCTGGCCTCAGTCCACTGGGAGCCCTGCGTGCTCACATCCCCTTCCTCTGTCCTCCAGAGTACGATGTTGAGGCCGCCCAAGAGAAGGACCGCCAGGCCTTCAAACCCACTGACATCCTGAGGACCCAGAAGACTAACTGTGATGGCTATGCTGGCCTCTTTGAAAGAATGTGCAGGTATGAAGGGCAGCCTGTGATTGGCTGGAGTCCCGGGGCTATCTCTGACTGTGTCCTTCTCTTTCTCCTAAAGCCCTCTGTGCCTCTGCCCCATACCAGGCTCCGAGCTTGAGTTTGCAAACTCTTCTTGGGAATCCAAGTGAGTCCTGAAAAGGTCAATTTCTCCCTTTTTAACACCAGCGTAATTGACTTTGAACCATCTGCCGGGCTTCGCCATGCATTAACATAATGGCAGATGAATGCGCAAAGATAATTTGGTTATAAAAGGCCCCTTTTCCGCCTTCTCCCTTCTCTCTGCAGCTGAAGGTTAAAAGAATGGCAGGCCTGGAAGCCAGAGGACAGTGACTACTGATGCCGAGGGGACTGTGAAAGGCTGTCCTTTGGGGAGGGGCAGGGGGAGGGACTTCTAGACGAGTCTACGGAAGTCTACCTGGAGAGACCCATTGGTAGGAAAGCTTGGGAGCCAGGTGGTGGTTCTGGCGTCTTTGGGCCCCATTCTAAGGTATATGGGCTGAGCGTCTGGCACAGCTGCAGGCCTAAGTGAGAGAACGGGCCATGTGACTTTCCAGTAACTCTAGACAGTCTCAAGGCTGGAGGAGCCATACTGATCCCTATAGCTCCCTATGCTCCCCTTTCAAAGTCTCCTGGGTTCTCCTGGGGAACAAGCAGGAAGTCCTGGGTGTCACCAGAAAGTCCCTTCCCCAGAAAGTGAGTAAGTGACTGTGTCTACAAACTTATGTGTGTTATATTAGGCTCCTGTCTCATAGCTTCTTATTTTGGGCGATACTGAAGAATCCAACCCACAGCCTTCCCCCAAAAAAGCAAATAATCCACCACCAAGCTACATCCTTCCTGTGATGTGCGAGGCAGAGTCTAGCTATGTAGCCCAGTCTGGCTTTGAACTCGCCAGCCGTGTGGCCCAGGCTGGCCTAAGTGCTGGGATTATAGGCATACAGCAACTGTTCTGATAACAACTCTTAATATGTTTATATCTCTATCTCGGGGTAGGAGTGCACATACATGCCATAACATCCATGTGAAGATCAGAGGTCAACTTCCAGGAGTTAGTTCTCTCTTTGTAACATGGGGTATTGAACTCAGGTCATCAGGCTTGGTGGCAAGCGCTTTTACCCACCGAGCCATCTTGTCAGCCCATTAATAGCTTTTTTTGAATTAGAGAGAAATCGCTCACTGTACATAATCTGCAAAATTGTACAAACAAGGAAAAGAAAACTAAGTGGCCCCGAATCCCCCACATGTCAATCGCGACAGAGACGCCCTTGTCCTTCCTGGTTCTCAGCAGAGTTATTCTCTGTTCTCCTTTCTTCCTCTGCCTTCCTCCCTCCCTTTCTGCCTTTCCCTGGACATCGAGTCGTCCACACAGCAGGCCTTCGGCAGGCATTTACAGCGCGAAGAGAAGCGGCAGGATATGCCCGGCAGACTTGTGTGTTTTCTTTTAAATAACCGAACACCCAATACGTTTTCAGTGCCTGCCTGGCATCTTTCAGAATATGGTTGTTTTCATAGGAATTTGTAGATTTGAAAACAGTTGGGGTTTTGTGTTTAATTTATTCATTTTTTCACAATTTCATGCATATATGATGCACTTCGATCAGATCTCCCGTGGTCCTCTCTTATTCTCCTCCCCCTCCCTCAAACTGAACCCCTTCTTCCCAACAGGACCCCCCCTCCTGCTTTCACATCTTTGGGGGCCACTGTGTTTAATTAGGATTGTCTGCATGAGTGGGGTTATTAGTTAAACAAGGGCAATTCACCACTGAGAAATATGACTCTCCCTCCTCCAGCAACCATTAACTACCAGTAGCTTCCCAGAAAAGGGTGGAGCCTTGTGAGCCCCGCCCCCGCCCTTGATGGACTGTTGTGGGCTCCTTCCAGCACCACTATAAGACTCTATAGGTAGCCACTAAGTGTCCTGCTGAGCACTTCTGTATCTCACCTAAGCCTCCTGGCTCCCTGTGCCACTGGTACCGTGGCCCAAAAGGCCTGGGCTCCAATCCCTAACTAACCACTTCCGGGTTTCCAGTCCTCAGTTTCCTCATCTGTGTATCAGGAACTGCTGCTTCCATGGTAACAGTAGGACTGTTGGGAGAAGGGAAAGTGCTGTTTGGAGGTGCCCCCCCACCCCGTGGACTTTGCAACCGCTTTTTTTTTTTTAACTTTCCCCATCTTTCATAAGTATAGGAACACTTTTGCAAACTTTCCTACAGAATCCGCCAGCCCACCCACATAGATTCAGAAAACTGACGCTTGTCTTGATTGAAACTGTCAGCTCTCTGACCTGGTTCAGATGCTTAACAATGGCCACATCCTGCCCTGCAGCTGATCATTAAAATACACCCCAACATTTTACATCAGTTATAGACTCAACCGAGCAGTGACCAAGCCCCAAATCCCTTGCACTGTGGGGATGCTGAATAATAGCTCCCAGTTCTGTGAATTCCCTTCAATGTTGCTGTAAAGATCAGTAATCCATTCATGCATGGCTTCCCTAAGTCCCTTCACCCCTGAAATAACTGCCAGACGTTTGGCAAATTTATTAGCGGATTCCTTAATAACTGCAGACACGCAATCCACACTGGCTGATTTAGTCTGCTGGACTGTCAGGGTGGCCTCTTAGAGAGGGTTGTACTCAGAGGCCAGCGCTGTTTCCTGCCCAATCCTCTGCCTGCTTGCAAGGCCTCATTAAAGACTGATTTAATAAAGTGCTTTGGTAAGGACTTAGATATTTCCAGGCGTTACCCGTTTCCCCCCGTCTTTCCTGAGTTTCCAGTATGACGTGTTTTGTTAGTCCCGTTCCTCGCCTGTGCAAATGTTGGTCCAGTTTCCTTCTGACTTTCTATCATTGGACATTAAGTCTCTCTTTAGCCTCCACTGCCCACAGCCTTAATTGATTCTGCCTAATCTCCTTGCAGGGGCCAAGGTTAATTCCCCAGGCTCCTGCCACCGAGTCAGCCTGCAGTAAATTCTCTCCCCCTGCAATCACAGCCCGAGCACCACCAGCTGGCAGGGTTTCCAGAGATTTGAGATAACCAGGAGTTTATTACCAGTCTGAGGCTTTGACACTGAGCAGACTGGTTGTCACCAATCATATGTCAGCAGCATTTCCATCCATCCATCTTCTAGTGTCGCAGAGAGCGAGGACAGCAGCATGTCTGCTTAGACGACTGCTGCTGGCCAAAATGGCCGCCATGGTCATCCAAACCTCTCGGAAATGTGCATTCCCCTGGAGCTGAGTAGTCTTTTTTATTCTTTTTCATCAGTGTCGGAACCTGACCCCAGAGTCTTAGGTATGCTAACTAGCTGAGAACTCTATCCCTGAATTGTGTCTCCAGTTTTTATTTGGAGACTGCATCTCTCTGAGTTACCCAGGCTGGCCCTCAACTCACTCTGTCACCTGGACAGTTTTCCTGCCTCAGTCTCCCGAATACCTAGGACTAAAAGCCTGCACACCCAGGCCTGGCTTGAATGATTTAATTATTGCCAGCTCTGACTTTGTCACATAAGACCTCTGAAAGGCACATCAAAAACTCCCCTTCCTTATAGATACACTGACGGAGGATAAGAACTTGAATTCTGTTACTATAGCAAATCATCTTTTAATTTTGCCATGTATCACTGAAAGCCTTACAAATTAAAACAGAATCTTGGTCCGTAAAAGTCCTGGTGCAATCCTAAAGCTCTCAGACTGGCTTTAGGACTGCTATGCCCCAGGTTTACTTTAGCCATTGGCTTGCTGTGTCCTCCACCAAGTCAGGGACCCTCTTTCTCGGAACCGCTGCTAGACAGGAAACCTCCGTGATCACGAAATGGACAGATATATAGCAAGGATAGAGACATGCCTAAGTTTGTAAGAAATCAAGTATACGTGTTGTGAGAGATGCCATTGCTTCTGCAGTATAGAAAGCACACTTTCTCAACAGAACAAGGAAAGAAAAGCAAGTTTCATTCACCGTGGTCAGAAGCTGCTGTGCACAGACTGTCTCTGCCTGCCCAGCCCTTCCCCCACACTGCCAGTAGGGCCTGGCCACTCACAGTCTATAGCTGCATCACACAGATCCTGTGGCAGGGCCTGGACCATGTCTGTATCAAACGACCATCATGGTGTTGGCCCATCACCTCTCCAGTCAGTACCCAGGAGCACACCCCAGCAAGCTGGCGTGCTCAGATTTTTGTAAGTGACAAGGAAATGCCTTCGTGGAAGCTAAGGCAGTTAGAGAAGCCAGCCAGGGTCACCGGATAATGCTGCCTTCCGTTTGCCTGTATCTCTGCTCAGTGCATATTCGACAGGCCCCAGGGGATGACCAGCTGTGCTTCTGAAATCTCCCTGCATTGATTGGGTCCCTGGGTCCTGGCCCTGATTGGGGCTGAGCTACAGCTTTTCTCCTGATGTTTTGGGTGTCTCAGGAGACTTGCTCATGGGTCTTGCATGCAAGTTGGCTTTGCCGACACCGGTACTGGTACTGTTGGAACTGTCTAAAGGAAGAGGTTCTACAGCCTGAGGTTGTTAAATAGATGGCCTTGGTGCTGGTTAGTCAAGCTATTCACCGGTGGAAACATTTCTCAGCCTCGATGGCTTCTTCAACAATTCTCCCAGCTCCTATTCCAGAGTTCTCAGCACTTTTCTTTCAGTCTGGGGTTCTCAGTGACAGTTCCCAGAACCCCCTGCTTTACAAACATGAGCACTTCCAAGGCAGCTGCTGAGCCTCTTCTCGAAACAATCTCTTATTGGGTCTGTGATGTGTCATGTTGTGCTGTGCCCCGGTACCCACTCCTGTGCTTGGCACACCATTTATACAGTCAGTGGTCTTTCAGTGACATGAACGAGTCACGGATCGTGCTCTGACCAGCAACCAGAGAGGCTGGAGGCAAAGCTACTAGTTCTACAATCATTGTTTTATGCATATGAACTATTTTACTTCCTAAAAGGGCTAAGGATTATTGACAACACTCTACACTGTGACTTCTGTCCAATTCATCTTGCACATGGCTGCCAGATAATAAAATATCCCCATGCCATACTCCAGCAGTGCATAAACTTACAGCTGAGTTCATTTTTCATCTTAGTTCTGCCACAGGCATTCCCCACGGCCCTTCCTCCCTCTCCTCTGCCTGTCAGAGGAGAATCGCCCCCTGGAGATCACTTCATGCCAACCATCCCTTTTGCCCATAATGAACCTAGCAAGGTCACTGCAGGTGACTGTTCAGGTAGGAATAGAGTCCTGATTCCCTGGCTACACCTTGTGGCCGCCCATGCCAGCGTGGAGCAATACAGGTTTGTGTCATTGCTGTCCTTTCTTCCTCCTGGGCGAGGCCAGGCCTTTCCTGCTACTCCACACTCGCTTCTTCAGCTCTTCCCTCTTCTTCTCCTTCGGGTGGAAGAATACCCCCCAGCACACTGTTTAAAACCGGCTTCTCCCAGGAGGAAGTCCAGACTGCTTACATGGGTGCGCAGTTTGCTCCAGCACCCAGAGATGGCGTGGACGCTAAGTGGTCCTCCTTCCTTCCTTCCTTCCTTGACCCCGGTGCTCTGAGCAGAGGGAGCCACCGCGGCCGAACCAAGCCCAGCAGTTCCCCTCACTATTTGCCCGCACTGTGAAAGGGGTCATTTCAAACACGATGGACTTCCCATGACCCTCTGCAGCAGACTGACATTTATACACACAACGTTCTGAGCATCCGTGGGAAATGATTCACTGAAGGGTATAACTTGTGTGTGTAGATTTTCCCAATTCTAAAAGTAACAGAATCATTATTTTAAAATGTTGGTAGGCTCCCCTCCCCTCTTTTCACACAGTACTGGAGATTGAATCTTGGGCCTCATGTATGCAAGGCATCCATTCTCTCCCTGAGCTACAGCACCCCCCCCCCGCCACCCCAAGGAAAAAATTAAGATGCAGAGGAATTTAAAGAAATAAAGCCACCCATAATTCCGTTACAAAGAAATCAAGGATCTCTCCCACGCCCTGTCCTCACTCTCCACACATATACACATTTCACCCAGAGAGTCTGTCTGCAGAGGCTTCCCGCCCTGAGAACCTTCTGCTCTGGGACTCATTTTGGACCATCACCAGCAGAAAATCCTGCCATCCGGGTCTAGCTGCTCTTGGTGTCTGTCAACAGGTTGTCCCCAAGTGCCCCTGAAGTATTTTCTACAGGGCCCGGCTGCTATAATCTTACGAGATGAGCTGGGAAGTAGGGGCCTGAACCCTCTTTGATGCTGTGGGCAAAAGGACAGGCCCCACCAAATATCATCCCCTGCGAGGAGTCTCAGTGTGAGTGGTCTCGGCGTGGCTCTGCAGGTAGAGGGAGGCTAAAGCTGATGTGGTAGCATGTGTGTTTATCCGCATGGGAAGCAGTGTGAGCCGTGAGGGTCTCTTCATCTTCATGATGACACATTTGCCCCAGTGACTCAACAAATAATGTGTGATTATTCTGTATTCAATGTGACACTCTGCTAAATATTCATCTCCATGGGAAAGCCTCTCCCTATCCGCACAGTGAACGCGTGAGCATCTTGCACCACTACTCTAAGGCCCTGTTGTTTAAAGTGATTGGGGGATTGGGACCCGATGCATCCAGAGGCTGCCCCGCGGAGCAGGCCCTGCTACCTGCAGCAGGCATCAGAGAGAGGCTCGGGGTCAGCACTGTGTACAGGGCAGGGCAGTTGCTGGGGCAGAGGGGCCCCACTGCGGACTCACTTTGGATATCCAGCACTCCGTAGGCTTGTGTGTTTACTGAGCTGGCTTTCTAGGAACACAAGAAAAGTGTTGGGGCAGTGCAAGTTTTCCTGATTCACAGAGCCAACACCGGGGCGCTGGCAGCATTGGGGCCAGCAGCTTCAAGTGGGCCAGACTGGCACTGCCCGTTCTTCCAAAGCCATGTTGGGGGAGGAGCTGCTGAAGAGGAGGATCAATGGGTGTTGGGAAGGCCCTTCAGGGACCTTGCTGGTTCAGCCTTGGAGTGCTGGCCACAGCCCAGATCTGCTTTTATGTCTCCAAAAGTGACTGGCACCCATCTCCCATAGTCCAAGTTCCCCAAAAGTGGTGCCTGCTTTGCAAGAGGAATATGCTGTTAAAAAAAAGAAAAGAAAAGACCCCAAAGCCAGGGCCAGGCAGTGTTTCCACTCATCACAGAACAGAGAGAGACTGCAATGGTGACTGTCTTGGTTAGGTCACTATTGCTGTGACCCATGACCCGAGCAACTTGGGAAGGAAAGGGTTTGTTCAGCTCACACTTCCACATCACAGTTCAGCATCAAAGGATGTCAGGACAGGAACTCACACAGGGCAGGAATCTGGAGGCAGGAGCTGATGCAGAGGCCATGGAGGGGTGCTGCTTACTGGCTTGCTCTCCATGACTTGCTCAGCCTGCTTTCTGATAGAACAGTCCAGGGGTGTTCCCACAATCAATCCCCCCATCAATCACTAATTAAGAAAATGCGCTACAGGCTGGTCTGCAGCCCAATCTTATGGAGGCATTTTCTCAGTTAAGGCTCCCTCCTCTGGTGACTTTAGTTTGTGTCAAGCTGACATAAATCTAGCCAACACAGTGGCCCAGGCAGTCAGTCAGTAAAAGGCATTAATGCAGCATGGTGTCTTCTGTTCTCTGCTCATGAAAACCAAAACTGAGGGCCAGGTATCCTGGCAGCCAATCAATTCTCCCTAGGCCAGTTCTAGATATACCAGTTTGCCTGCCCCTCCCATCCCCATGCAAATATGCTTGGGAGAGCATAGGCAGGAGCTGGGTCCCAGCTACCTCATACCCCCACCACCAGCACCCACCCAAGGTGTCCTGACTTTCCCAGCCTCTGTGTACAGCTCTTCCACGTTGTTTTTTCTTTTCCAAGAACATCTCGGTTTCCCTGCTCCCTGTGTTCTTGAGACCACCCTCACTGTTGTCCTCATTTTCCCTCCTGAGGAGCTGTGCATCAGATCATGTCAAACAGGCCCTGGGGAGACACTTCAGAAGTGAGCTGAAGCATCTCAGGGGAATAGCAAACAGCAGGGTTGCTGCCAGTCTACACAGACAGGACCTGGCCAGCACTCTGATTTCCCGTCCCCACCCCTAGCACTCAAGCCCTTTCTCAGACCCATGTCCCAACCCCAGGATCGCTGGTGTGCAGTGTGTCACCGTGCCTGGATACTCCAAGGGCTTTGGCTACCAGACTGGACAAAGTTTCTCTGGAGAGTTCGACCATGCCTGGAATGCTGTGTACCTTGAGGGCCGTTGGCACCTGCTGGACAGTACCTGGGGCAGTGGCCTGGTAGACACTACCACCTCCAAATTTACCTTTCTGTAAGTATGAGGCTCAGCTTTGCCAAGTGCCTGGTCTGTGTGTGTTATGGGAGGGGGGCACAGGTTGAAGGAGAGACACAAGGGGAAGGGGAGGATGGGCTAGGCAGCCTTGTGTGGCTACAGTCTCCTTTCCCCAAATCTGGCCCTGGATCACTTGTGAGGAAGCTGGAGGTTCTTGTCACCTCACCATCCACAGCTACATCTCTCCTCAGACTCCCCATGACTCCTTTCACCTAAACACAGAAGGCCATTGGGTTGGCCACAGGCTGTGTGTGAGCAGGGGCGGGGCTAAAGAACCTCACTGCCAGCAGCTAAGTGCTCAGATGCTCCATCTTCCCTCCACTTCCCATTCCAAGAGGAAGGAAGAAGAAGGATGTGGTTGGCAGAGAGGAGAACTGTAGGCGGAGCTTAGCCACCCCGGGGGCCCCCATGATACAGGCTGGACCATGGTCATCCTTCAAGGCCTGGCCAACCCTGAACTTAACCTACAGCCAAGCATGACATTCCTGTGGGTTGTTGTCCCTTGGCCACCTTAATCACCTTTATTCGGGAAACTGGCTCTTCTCTCTGATGTGCGCAAGTGAAACCTTGGCTCTCCCATGCTTATGCTACATACCTCTGTTACCCTCAACAGTGACCCCTTAGGCAGAGCAGAACATCCCTGAGCTCAAGCCGAGTCTCTCTTTCCTTCTCATTCCCCTACTGCACAGCTTCCCAGGCACAGGGACAAGAGGGGTTCCGTGGGGAACTAGAGGGCTGGCACCTTGCCTCCCCACCTCCCTATGCCTTCACTGCCCACACCCACTGAAGAAGAGTCTCCAGTGCCCACATTCGGACCACAGACAATACCCATTCCGTTCTATTGTAACCCCCCTCCAGTGGTTGGGTCAATCAAATAAAAGTGTCCCAAGTGTCTCCTGTGAGATTTCCAGACACAGGTAGGGGTGGTCAGAATGACCCCTACACATGGCTCCTAACCAGGTCTTCCTCCACTCCAGCTACAACGAATTCTATTTCCTCACCCACCCCGCCCTGTTCATCGAGGACCATTTCCCAGACAACAAAAACTGGCAACTGCTGAAGCCACCTCAGTCCCTGAGGCAGTTTGAGAATAACATGTACCACAAGAGTGAATTCTACAACAAGGGCATGCTGAGTGCCCACCCAGAAACGCCCATGATCCGGACAGGTAAGGAGAGGCAGGTGCACAGGCGGGGCACTAGTGACCGAAGTCCTCCACTAGAGGGGCCCAAGGGAAGCAGACCACCAGGCTTAGCTGTCTCCTGCGGCTGGCCTGAACTGACTCTTGGCACCCCCTGACACACCATGGGGGACCATGGCAGGGGGATGTTTGCATACTCTGAAGGTCAATGAAGGCCAAGACCTGATCCCAGAATCGCAGTAATGAGTCTCAAAGGGCTCTCATGTTTCCCATGATTCCCTGAGAATCCAGAGCCTGGTTCTGCTCTAGGCACACAAGGGAACTCAGGAAGGCTGCTCAGCCCACGTCCCCCTTCTCATCAGAGCCCCACCCACTTGTCGGCATCAGTTCTGCCACTAGAGGGCCTCCTTGCATCCCAGACAGAGGCCTGAGCTCCTAGAGGCAACCGACTAGGGTGACCTGAGGGATAATGGTGTTGACCCCACCCTACACTGCAGGGTGACAGAGTAAGGGGTGCTGCCGGGGGCATCAGGGAACAGGTACTTCTTGGCCCTTGAACTTGGCCCATGAGTTTCTTGACCTGGATACAGGACTCCTGTGGTCTCTGGCAAGTAACAGACACGTGGCAGCTCTGGCGGCTGAAGCAACAAATCCTGGCTGCTCACTCTGAATCTCATTTCCTGCACCTGAGGCTGCGAGAGGTCTACGGTCTCTGTTGTGAGACATTAAACCGTAAGAAAGACTCGAGCAGACCCCAACAGCGTAGTCGTCACGTCGCTGGGCTGAGTTTGCCTTTTTGGGAGACATAAAAATGTAAACACCAGATTTCTTAATTTATACTAATCTAAAACTCAATTCCATATTCATGCTACATATTGAAAGAATATTTCTTGGTGGTTGTGAGTTGCCTTAAGAATAGAGATGGGAGAGAAGCAAGAAAGGGAAGCTGGGGAGCAAAAAGGAAGGAAAGGAAGAGACCTCAAGACGGGGGAGGGTCAGTGGGTCAAGAGGGAAGGAAGAAGCCGGGAGAATAGAGAGGTTCCAGACATGGCTCCTCCAGAAGGCCTTTGGGGTCCCTGGCACTTCACCTCCTCTAAGATGCTCAGCACACTTCTGCCAAGGCCTCTCCAGGACAGGCACCAAGCTCTTCCCAAAGAACCTAGGCCCAGGCAAAGACAGAGCATGGAAAACTGCTCTCAGGATTCATTCTGAACATGGTGGGTTCTCTGAAAGTACCCTCCAGCATCCCTCCAGCATGTCCAGCTCACCTGAGGGCTGGTGCAGGCTCTCCACAGTCAAGTCTTCAGGGCAAGTCCTTGCCGAGAATGGAGCAGAGAATTAATAGTGACTGTGAACCAGACAGCCTTCTCTTTTGCCAGCCTTCCTCCATGGAGGGCTGGAGAAGTTGCTGGGGTAAGAGATGGGGTGGCCAGCTTCCAACAGAAGGCCAGGCTCTCAGAGGAGGCACTGTCCTGAGGAGCCAGGGAAGCCCAGATAGGAAAAAGACCTCACGAGCTGCGAAAGTCAGAAGAAAAACAATGACCAAGATAAAGAAACACAAAAGTGCAGGCCGAGGCGGAACTGAAGTGGGAGGGGATGGGGGCGCTAACTTGCAGAAACCTAGTTCAGAAACACGGCTGTGGCACTTCTAGGAGAGAAGCAAGCAAGTGTGAGGAGAGGAGAACAGAAAAATACCCCGTTAACATTCCTGGGCACAGATCCCTGGAGTCAAGTGATGCACTCATGTGACGGCTGTTGACACCGTAAAGCATCACAGGCGGGAGCGCAATATGAAAGTAATGCTTAAGAGTTGCAGGGGCTAGAGAGACAGCTCAGTGTTTAAGAGAGCTTGGTGCTGCTCTCCCAGAGGACCTGAGTGCTGTTCCCAGCACCTTTATCCAGCCCAGGCACTTGTAACTCCAGCTCCAAGGATCCAGCGCCCTCTTCTGGCCTCCACAGGCAGCCACACAGGCAGCATTCACGCAGACATACAAACATGCTCAGAAAAATAACTCTTAAAAAGAGAGAGAGAGAGTTGGAGGAGATAGTATCCTTTCTGTCCATTGATCTAGCCCCTTCCCTGCTCTGGAATAGGGTAAAATATCCGGACAGGCTTCACCTAATGTAAACCAAATGGGATAGGAAAGGAAAGAAACACATATGGCTGGAGCAGGGTTTTTCGTGGGCCCCTTCCCCCCAGTTATCAGCTTTTTCAAAACTATTTACCTAAATGAAGCAGAGGAATGCCATATTCAGCGACATCACGTCGGCAAAACCAAGCCTGTTAGAAGCATTTACACCACAGACAGGGGCACACTCTGTAGGTCACATTCCCCCCCCCCCCCCGCCCACCCCCGCCCAACCCCACCCCCAACCCAGCACCCGTTGGGCCCATGTCACCTGACACAGACTTCCTCTCCACAGTGAATGGGAAAGCCACGATCACCATCGAGAGCTGTGCCCCAACCCTGTTCATGTTCATGCTCAATGGCAAGCAGGAACACGGGCTCCTGAGCCTAAGGAAGAACGGGATGAAGTTGGAGGTGTACCCTCCAACCATGGGCACCCACAAGCTACAGATCTTCGCCAAAGGCAACTCTGAAATCTACACCTCAGTGCTGGAGTACACACTCAAGTGCAACTTCGTGGACCTCTCTGGCCGACTGCCCGCGGAGCTTCACCAGCCCGTGGGCCCCAGCTGGTTCTCGGAGCAGATGGGCATCACGAAGCCCTCCCACCCCGACCCCATCATCCACACCAGTGATGGCCGCTGTTCCGTCAGCTTTGGCGTGGAGGAAGGCATCAGCGTCCTGGCATCCCTCCATGGAGATGACGGCCTCGTCACCGAGGAGACGCAACTGCGATACATCTTCCAGCTGAACCGAGAGAAGAGGACAGAGCTCAAAGTCCAGCTTCCCCACGCGGGCAAGTTCGCCCTCAAAATCTTTGTGAAGAAGAGGCAAGAACAAGGCAACTTCGTCTTTGTCTTCAACTACCTGTTGTGCTGCACCAACACCAAGGTGAACTGGCCTATGTTCCCCGAGAGCTTCGGCAACTGGGGGCAGGGCAATGAGCTATTGGAGCCCCTCTCAGGCGTCCTTCCCGCCAACCGCAACGTACCCTTCAAACTAAAGCTGCACGGTATCGCCAAAGTGCTGGTGAAAGGGCAGGACACGTGGCCCCTGACCCTTAACCCCGAGGGATACTGGGAGGGCAGCTGCAGCACAGCCGGCTGCCAAGAAGTCTATGTCATGGTGCTAGAGAACGCTAACCACAACTTCTACTCCTACATCCTGAAATACAAAGTGAATGACCAGTGAAGGGCTAAATACCCGCACCCTCCCAGGGCCAGGGCCAGCCCTGCCCAGGGAGGGCCCAAGCGAAGTGCAGAGAGCCTGGGACACCACTAATCTGCATGAAAACACTTCTAGGCCTCTGCCTCGGTCTCCCTGCTCTGCCACAGGCATTGAGGAATTTGTGCTGCTGAGGGCTTCGACTCAGTGCGATTGTGGATGAAGGGACAGAGGCAGAGGCCCTTTAGAAGAAAAAGGTGCTATGTAAATCCAAGGTATTGTGAAGTGTACACCCACGCCCATGCCTGCTCTTGTGTTAGTGTTAGTACCTTGCTGTAGAGTTGGGTGGGAAAGCAGAGATGTTGCCCGCCCTGGAAGCTTTTCACACAATGCCTAGAGAATGATGCTTGAGGCTGAGTCTACCAGAGAGATCAGTCACCCAAGAAATACAGTCCAAACGCTTCTGGACCCTAGGGAATGGTGGACCCGCTCGTCTTCCTTATTCTTAGTGCCTCTTCATTAGCCACTTCACGCTCTTCAAGAGCTTGCGAGAAGGGAGATGTGGAAAAGGAGTTAGCTAACCATCAGCCAACTCGAGGCTGCTCTCCCCCGGTCCCTGTGAGCCTCTGGGAGGTGACAAGGGCAGAAAACAGCCTCGTGCACACAGGGATGTCCCGGGTGGGGACCAGAGGTGGAGTGGTGTCTTTGGGAGTCCAGCAACCCACAGGTAAGGGTGAAGATCCCCGATTCATGTGCCTACCAGAGTTCAGCCCAGAGCCTAGGGATGCCCCCCAGCCTGAGCCCAGACCCATCATCAGTTTCTCACAGGAGCCTCACACACCTACGTGGCCAGTCAGGAGCCTGGCTGATGACCGTGAACAGAGACCTGAGTCCTGGGCAGGCAGACAAGTCCCAGGGAAACTTCAGCAGAACCAGGGACAGTATATGATAATAGAATTCTGCTGCTTCCAGGACCCTTACAAGCAAAACTAGGCTGAAGGGACCACCACGTGCCCCTGGAGAGAAGGTTGGTGCCTGTCCCTGAGAAAGCCCTATCAGAGCCATTTTCCCTCCTGTCTTTCTCTGAGCTGACAACTCCTGCCCTGAGTTCAGCCTTCTGTTGGGAATAGTTGAGGGCCTCTTGCTTGCTCAGGCCTGTCCTAAAAATCCTCAGCTGCCTAGCTGGCCCTCAGCAGCACCTGAGGCTGGTGTTTCCATGGCAACGGCTGAGGGAAAGGCAGGCAGCAGCAGGCAGCAGGCAGGGAAGGCCTGAGAAAGGCCCCAAGAGGCCACTACAACCCCATCCTGGTGCAGGAATGCCCTCCAGCATGGTCCCCACCAAACTTCGGGGTTCTAGGCGTCTGCTCACTCTGACAATCTCAGGACCCCCATCCCTCACTTCTGAGAGCCACTCCACATGTCCTCAGGCTCCCCTGCAGCCAGAGCCAGCCTGGGATACTCATAACCTCCTCTACATGGCCCCGCGTTGGATTCTGGGACTGTAGAGGTTAACACGAAGGACTCAGCCGTAGCCATCCAGACCTCTGGGTGGGTCTGGATCCGGAACCCCAAAACTTCAGTCCTTCAGCCCCTTCCCCACAGGTCCCCCACTGCCACCCACCTGGTACCAGGCTGGTACCAGGTGTGATTAGCACGTGTGATTAGCACGGCTGCTGGGGGCTGAGCTGCCTTGGGCTTATGTCCTGGGTCCTCAGGCCGTTTTCACCTGTCAGCATCTCGTCACTCACTCCTGGAAAACGCACAAAAGCCAGGGAGGCATCACCACTCTGCACCACTAGGCACCACTACAAGGTGGAGTGGAAACGGAGGCTTTTGCACAGCCTGGAAACAGCCTTTCCTCACCCCTTGTATTTTATGAGCAGAAAGAAGTGTGCTATATTTTAACAAAATAATAAGTGCTTCTGCTATTCCTGCCACACACTAGACACAGCCCTGACTGCCGCTGCTGGCCCTGCAGAAGATGATACCCACGTTTTTTCAAAACAGTATAATTAATCTACTCGGGAGCTCGTAGAGGATGCTACCCCCAAATAAACAGGAACTGTCCTCAGGACCAGAGACCCAGGCCACCGGAGCGCAGGGGTCATTCACACGACCCTCCTCGTTTAACCAGGCAGCCCCTTTGTCAAGGCAACTGTAGGAGCACTCAGAAAAACGCCTGCATTTCTTTCCACTGAAGTAAAGATACATGAAACTAAATCCAATCTTCATGAATTTTTACACGCATGCTGCCCAGGCTGGAAATTTGGAGGCTGCGTTTTTGAAGGCTTTTTATTTAAATCCCCCTCTTTGTCTCCGGGTCCACGAGTCCCAGTGGCCGATCGAATGGCACGAGCGCCCCCTGGTGGTCAATATGCGAAGTTGGCACCGCTGCAAACCGTCAACTGTTAAAAATCACTAGGTGCTTTCTCATCCCTCGTGGATACGCCGAGGTCAGCGTTGCCATGCAAACTGTGAGAAGAGCCTGGGGAGACTTCCTGGCTGGCATGGTGAGGAAACACAAAATGTGATGAGAATTAAAAGTGTTTCGCCCAGAAATCTTTTCCTGAGACGGAAACCCTGGACACAAGCCTGCCTGGCCGAGGTCGCTTTGATCACCACACTCATTGCTATGCCAATGACAGGCTGAAACTGATCAAACTCAGCATTGTGCCAGGCAAGCCCCAGGATGGGTGCCAGGGTGCAGAAGGATGGGGCGTGGTGGGGCAAAAGGGTGCAATTAACCTCTTTTCAGTTCGCTTTAGAAGTGCCACCAGCTCAGCTGGACTGCTCTCCGGCTGATTGTGAATATTCTGAGTTCTCCATATGTCTCATTGTCCCACCAGGATGGACTTCTCACAGCCCGCGGAGATTAAAGAGACGTAAATAGATTAAGTGAAGCATGAAGGATTTGAGCTAGACATAAAGAGCCATTTCCTGTCGTGAAACAGGGGGGCCACGTTGCCAATAGTCTACAAGATTCTCAAAGAACTTGAAAAGGAGAAAAGTTTCCCAGTGTTCTGGAGTTTTCTTTGCCAATGGTTGGGTTCTCTATCCACTAATTCTTGAGCTACACTGGTTGACCTGCAGTAAACGCGGGGTTAATGGTGTGACCACATCACTCACGACTGTCAGATTTCTAAGGTTCTTTACCTGCGGTCTGTCATTTCTTGTCGTTTGGAGTAAGCACCTAAAGCTGCAGAGGTGACTAATCCTTCTAACACACGTGCTGGATTGTGTGGGTCGCTGCTCTTGACGCTCTCCTCACATTGTTGCTGGGGTTGTTTTTCAATAAAATTTATATTCATTTTTATCCAACAATGTAATTATCGATCCATCCTTATTACAGCTTTCACAAGGAGGAAAGGGGGGAAAAAAGAAAAAAACACTTTCATGTTCAAAGGATGCTTTTAAAAAAGAAATCAATGTCTCTGCCATTTGAATGCGATGGTGAGATGCAAATGGGATGCTGGGCAAATAGCTATTGCACATTAAAGAAAACATAATTAGGTCAGCCCCAGCCCTCCGAGGCTCACGTGCCTTTGAAGAATCTGAAGACGGTGTTTCTTTCATTGAATCTTGTTTAACTTAAACATTTTCAAGTCAGTCCAAATTTCTTTTTATAGTGGGAGAAGAAAAATGTGCCAAAAATTTGCCGGTCAACCTACTTTTTGGGCTTTGAATATATAATATGTTTCTTGATATTCATAGACATACAAGAAACTTTCCAGGTTGCCTAAACCGATTACTCATAAATTAGACATTTAGGGGACTAAAGGGGAAAAAAATGAAAATCCCAACACCTCTGAGAAACTGCTGTAACCATGGAAACCATTCTCATAGCTGTAGTGTGAAGGGCAAAAAGATTTGTGTTCCCAAATCTGGGCTTATCGCGTCCCTCATTGCTAGACACAAAATGAGATGTGTTACACTTCATCCTTGGGGTGGGGGTCCACAGTGGACTGTGGTCCGTGGTTGGACCAACCTTTAATGGCATGCTAAGAAGTCAGAACAAATCATCTTTGGGCCTTCCGATCAGTCGGAGTAACTCTTGAATTATTGAAACAGGCCGGAAGTTCCCACCCAGGGCCTGGAAGAGCTTGACCTCCCGTGTTCCTTCCAGCCCAGAGACTTTCTGAGGCTGTGTTCCTGGGAACATATGATGGCAGGCACCAGCCTGAGATTGTCAGTGAAGCAGTATCTGAAGGGCCCTGCTGTGTTAAGAGCCTGCCCCCTAAGCCCTTGGCACACTTCGCTGCAGGCTTTTCTCTTTGCTGAGGACAAGGGGATGCACGGGGCCCCGCCGATGGACCACAGGGAAACAGCAGCCCCGACAGATGTTGGTTCTCTATGATTTGCAAACAAAACTAACAAAGACTAAGTTAAGAGCCCCACTGGACAGTCCTCCCTCGGACATGTCCCTTAGGAATCTCTTCCAACTTATTCTCAGACCTCAGTTCAGAAAAAAAGTATTCAAAAACCACCCAAATTCCCAAGGAAGATGCATAGGGGTGTCCTGTGACCCCTTCATCCTCCAGAATGATATCTGGTCCACCTGGAGGCTTCTCTGGTCTTGTTCCATCATCCTTTGTATCCACTGTGAGTGTTCAGGCCCCCACACTCCCTTGGCACAACTGTTTCGTCCTCTGTGTGCCGGGATGAGCCCTGCCTATACCCATCACCATCCACACTGACCGCGAATCTGAACGCTGATCCCACTGAGTTGTGTTAAGACAGAGTGGGTCCCATGAGAACCTCACTATCTCTAGAGAAGGCCCTGGTGGGCAAGGGAAGTTTTCAAACAAAAACTGAAGTCTACAAAGCCTACCACCTTGAACACACTTGATCGCATTTGATCTCAGAAGCTAAGCGGGGCCAGGCCTGGTTAATACTTGGATGGAAAACAAAGGCCGGCTTTACCGGAGAATCAAGAGAGTGCCCAGTCACCTCCTTCCCGCCTGTAGACAGGGTGCCACGTGCTTCACTCCTGGGACACAGGAAAGGCAGCTCCCCTGTCCATAGCCAGGGAGGCTGAGGAGGGCCCCATTGAGCAGTGAGTAGCACCCGTAGATCAGGCCACAGAGCAGTGGCTCACAGACTGCCACCCTGTAGTCCCCCTGGCCCAGCAACAATGCTGATCATATATTTAGGCGCACCAGTGAGAGCCAGCACTGAGCGTTAGGAACGCAGTGTCCTGGAGGCGATGCCCTGCAACATAAAAGACCAGCAGTCAGGACCAGATGGGCAGCACCTCAGACTGAGAGGGTTACGGGAGGAAACTCCAGAGCAGAGGTATCCCAGGAAGTCTCCAGATGCAAGGGGGCTGTGGCAGTCGTCCTTAGAGTGATCAACAGGAGACGTCACAATCCACAAGTCCTCTTGCCATCCTGCTTTTGTGCATGCTGCTCCCTGTTGGGCTGACCTCTTCCCTCCCTCTCTCCTGGAAAAGCCTTGCCTGGTCCCTCAGGAGTCCTCTGTGTTCATGCCACATCTGTGACCCAGGACTCTGCATGACACGGCCATGAGAGCGCCTAGGAGGTTCCAGGGAATGCAAATTCTTTTTTTTTTTCATTCATTTTTATTGAAAAAGTATTTTTCATACAATATATTCTGTTTACAGTTTCCTCTCCTTCCAGATCCTTCCAACCTCCCCACCCACCCACTTCCACATCTTTTCTTTCTCACTTTTTAGAAAGCAAATGAGATGGCCAAAAATATATATATATATATACCCAAAGCATGCTGGGACAAAACGTCTACAAAAAATACCATGGAGTTTGCTTTGTGTTGTCCATCTACTGCTGGGCATGGGGCCTGCCCTTAAGTGTGGTTGGTGTAGCCAGTAGGATTCCGTTGAAGAAAACTAGCTTTTCTTTTGCAAGTGAGTAGCAATTGCAGGAGGCTTCTTGGTTAGGTCTCAGAGCCCTAGTCCATTTCCCCTTCTCAGTACGGGGAATTCTTGGAACACACACTTTGGTTCGGCTTTCTGGTACCCATCAGGTGTTTGATAAAGGTGCAATCAGTGTTTCCTTGGGGAAACTCAGAGGGGCTCTGAATGGAGGTGAGTGGCCACCAAGCTGCCGCCATTCCCAGAGTATTTGCAGAGACTGTTTTCATTTTCCCAGAACTGGCATCATAAGCTGCACCACGACAAACTGGCCCTCGTGGCTTCACTGGGCTCTGCCTGCCACGCCCTCAATGGCGAGCGAGAGAAGCCAAGCTTCTCAGGGAAGGATCCCAACCCACGGAAAAGGAAGAGCTGACTTGGTCGGTGGTGACTTTCACAGACATGAGTGACCCTTTTACTAAGACCAGCTACCTCAGTTTACCCTTGAGGCTCTATAGAGGCATCCAGCAAGCCTGGTCTACAGAGCAAGAGCCAAGGTCACACAAAGAAACCCTGTCTCAGAGGGGAAAAAAAGAAAGAAAGAAAAGAAAAAAAGAGGGCATACACTTAGTCTGTGGAATGTCACTTGAATGCAAAATGTCTGTGTGGCGGGAGAAAGGTGATCACCGTCCCGGAGAAGACAGGCTCAGGACTCCTAGCTGGGACTGACTCTCCAAATTGCTGTTCCCATACCTAACTGAAGCTCTGTCTGTGTAAGGGAGATCTGTAACACGAGCTTCATACTCCTGTTTGACCCCAAGTTACACAAACACACTAAGGCTCCCGTTAATTGCTTCCTCGTCCACCCAAACAGAGCTCCACCAGCAGCCCTAGCTGCGGCAGAGTCTCTCAGGCCCCAGGAGAACCTATTATCTTATGGAGAAAAAAAAAGCTGCAAAATGGCCAGTTTTACTAATTGGGACTAAAAGGCACAGTGTTTTCTACTGGCAAAGCAGGAGTGTGCTGGACTGTCACGGAAGAACTCCTTATCCCCCTCTCTGTCCCCACCACAGGCCCCTCTGTGCATATGTATGTGGTACGCATTCATGTAGCACAAGTGGGGACACGCTTGGGGGTGTACATGTATTCACACGCATGTGGAGGCCCCAAGTGAACATTAAGTGTCTTGCTCACTCACCCTCCACTTTATTGAGGCAGGGTCTCTCAACTGAACCCAGAGCTCACGGGGCAGCTGTTGTAGATTGCCAACTCGCCTTGGGGAGTCCCCAGTCTCCCCACTTCTGGGATTACAGCTACCTGCTCAGCTTTTACAGGGGTCCTGGATGTCCAAACTGTGATCTCCAAGCTTGTACTTTATCCACTGGGCCATCTCCTCATCCCTGCTCACGTTTTTGTCTTTAACAAGTTTGCTCTTGGAGTTGCATAGAAAATGAACAGAAAGCGTGATTGATTGGATGGCAGAGGGTGGCAATGAGGGTCTGGGTGTGAAAGGGCGACCTCAACAGGTCTACAAAGATATTCTAGCTGTCTGTGACTCGGAGATGTTTCAGTAAAGTGTTTGCTATGCAAACATGAGGAGCCAAGTTTAATCCCCAACATTCGTGGAAAAGGCCAGGTGAAGGGCCACCAAGGAGGTAGACAGAGATGGGCAGATCTCTGGAGCTTACCAGTCAATGAGCTAGCCCAGTTGGCAAGCCTCAGGTCCCAGTGAGACACTTTGTCTTAACACAAAGGTAGATGGCACCTGAGGATGACTTCCTGGTACATGCACGTACACACATACACACACTCGCATAGGTAGGGTACACACGCAAATACACACACACACACACACACACACACACACACACACACACACACATGCAAATGCTTCCTCTCTCGAGAAGACTATAGAAACACATCTGAACATCACTGCCTGGACTAGGTTTATGAGGACTCTGACATTCCCTCTGAGCAAGTAGCAAAGAGCCTCATGGTGAGCAGAGGTCACAGATGCTGGATGGGCGGGTCACTCTGCACATGCTCACCCACCTTGACTAATAGCCAAACAGGAGCCAAGACCAAAAGAGTGAAGGAAATTATTTAGCCTCAATGGGGATGCTGGCTCCTGCTAAGTCAGCCCACTGCCTGAGAACCAGCTAGAAACCAAACAATAGGTCCCTGGAAGCTCTGGCGGTCTCTTCACATCCCTGGGCTCTGGGCAGGGTCAACATGGCATCCCCACTTAGGGTACATCACATCGGAGAGGAATTGGAATGCTCGAGCCAAATTCACTGGCTACTGCATCTCGGATTAGGCACTGCCCTGTATTCAGAGTGAGTGGTGATCTGAAGGGAGTACTGACTGGTCATTTCAAAATGAAATAGTAGATTACTGTGTGGTTCACGTGGCTGTTACAACATCTTAAGTAGTCATTTCCTCCTTGCTCCCACCTAAGTCCGGGAGCAGATGCACAGCCTTGCCCTGGGCTGCTCCTATGGGAACAGATCTTCACGGGAAGCGAGAGCTTGCCACCTGGCTCATGGTGGTTACCTCCAAGAAACAAATCGGGGCTTGGGCAACTGATCAATGGATCCCAGGGAGCCCTATTTCTCAGGGAATTCACCCGCCTGGAGCTTTGCGGACATTGCCAGGTGACTGCCTCCATGACACAAGGCATTAGCCATCATGTTACCCTGGCTCTGCAGGGGACCCGAGCAGGGACAACCCCTGCAGGGTAGTGGAATTGCATAGTGGCTTAGGGAAGAGGGACCAAAGAACAGCCACAGCCAGGGATGGCCAAGAACAGCTGTGCTGTGTGATCAGCAACAGGAGAGAGGTGCCTGCGGAGCCTTGCTGAGACAGAGGACGGTGGTGACAGGGTGAGCAGGCTTTTGTTTAGAATCTGAGCAGGGTGTGGTAGCACGTACTGCAATCCCAGCACTGGAGGTAGGAGCAGGAGCTGAAGGCCAACCTGGACTACAGGGACAGACAGCTAGATCCTGTCTCTTAAGGAGAGAGGAGGAGGGAAAGAGATGAGGAGAGGGGAAAGGAGGCTGCGGGGTAGCAAATGGCCCACTGAACATGTTGCCGATATATTTGTATGTATATGAACACCAAAGAAACCTGAAAACTAAAGTTGACCATTTTGTTACCTTATAAAAAAAAATAAACTGAAGGGCCAGCAAGATGGCTCAGTGGGTAAAAGTGGATCTGAGTTCAACCCCAAGAACCCACGTGACAGAAAGCAAGAACCAGCTCCTGATACTTATCTTTCAACCTCCACATACATGCCATGGCATGTACATCTGAACTCACACATTTCATGCACACACAAAGGGTACCAGTAATCAATAAATAGAATCCTTAAGTGGAGCGAATCCATTCCCCCTGGAAGCACTTGGAGGCCACTTATCCTCCTCCACGACCTCCATAGCCCCATCCTGGAGGGCCTGTGTAGGTGGCACACACCCTTTGTACACAGTGCCGTAAGACTGAGATGGCACGCCATACCTCGCAGGATGAGCACCAGGAGCAAAGTGGTGTTAACCTGCTCTGGGAGGTAATCCCCTCAGGTGATAAAAGCTCCACTTGTCGTTCTTTAAAGCTCAGTGAGAATGTAAAAGTCCATTTTGAAAAGACGCCAATGATCGTCTTTCCGGGAAGATGGCCTCTTAGCTATCGGTCTCGCCTGACTGAAAGGCTCCTTGTGCCATCAGGAACCATTAGCGGATGATTGAAGCCTCGGGTGTCCCTCTATAAACATTGATTTAACTCACTGAAGAATTTTTGGTTCCTCCTTATCCAGCACTGGCTGGCCTGGGCTGCGACTCAGATTCTGCTTGCCAACAGACAGGAATCCATGAAGGTGAAGGGTGTACACCCCAAGTGGGTTATTCTGCCCCTGCCACGGGCTCAGTCAACCCCTACCTGACCTGGCAAGATCCAGTCCCTCCCTGGTTTTCTCATCAGAGAGGTGCAAATCCCTAGCCTAGTGAGTATGTGGATCCCTAACTTAGTGTCTTAGCTAGGGTTTCTATGGCTGTGATGAAACCCCACAACTAAGAGCAAGCTGGGAGGAGAAGGGCTGTTCAGCTTATGCTTCCCCATCCCAGTTCATCATTAAAGGAAGTCAGGACAGGAACTCAATCGAGGCAAGAACCTGCAGGCAGGAGCTGATGCAGAAACCATGGAGGGGTGCTGCTTACTGGCATGCTCAGACTGCTTTCTGATAGAATCCACTCACCCCCCCCCCTTCAAACACTCCAACAGTTAGTCCATATAGTTGGTTGATGTTGAGGTGAACCATCTCATAGCCCTGGTTCCGGGCCTGGGTGGTAGCTGCGTTGGTCTGCCCACCAGCTTCTTCTCATCGCCCCACCCAGGGGAGCCCTCCAGCACTGCCTCAGCTAGCTTGCCCAATTCAGCCTGCAGCAAGGAGTGGGCCGGTTCTCCAGTTCGCAGGTCCCCAGAGCTGGCCCACTCACACTCACAGGCCAGGGCCAGCTCTACTGTCTGCCCAGGTGAGATGCAGAGGTTTCTCTCTCCCTATTGCTGCAGGCAGTGTGGGAGAGGGTCAGTACTCTCATGCCCTCAGGGCTGGCTCACCTGTGATGCTCCTCACAACAGGGTCAGTTCTAGTGTGCTGTCCAAGTAATGCGCCCGCTCCCTTGTGTGCTGCAACCGGTGAGGGGCAAGGCTAGCCCTGCTGCTCTCGTGACCCTGGGCCAGCTCTCTCGCTTGCCACAGGTAGCAAGCAGCAGGGCAGAGAGGGCATCTTTCCCTCATTCGTGGCATCATTTGGCAGATAAAGGAGGTGAGGTCAGCTCTTCTGCTCTTAGACCCTCAGAGTCAGCTCACCTGCATGCGGACAATAAGTCCAGCTCTAGTGTGCTGCCCTGGTAAGTTGCATGCCTGTGGTGAGGGGTGGAGCCATCTTTCCCAAGTGTGTGGGGGGGGGGGGGTGAGTGGGTGTGTGTGTGGGGGTGAGTGGGTGTGTGGATGGGTGAGTGAGTGGGGGGGGGGGTGGGAGAAGCCTCTCCTGCTACAATATCCAGTAGGGGCAGGACTATTCATCCCAGGGCCACCAAAGGGTAGGACTGGTTCAATGCAGCCCTCAGATTTCCACTTATGTGGTTCCCATGACCCCCTGTGCTAAAAGCAGGCATGAACATCATCACAGACCCTAGCTGCAGCAGAACCATGGATCCAGACATGGTTCCTGGCAGCACCTTGGGCCCAGATGCCGCCATGGCCCTGGTGGCAGCACAAGTCACCCAGACCAGTATGGTCCTGGTGGCAGCATGACCCTCGGACACCAACATGGTCCCAGGTGACTGACCAGACCCGGGGCATCTGAAGAGCCCTTGGTGGTAGTAGGAGCCATGGACATCACCCAAGACCCCAACCGCTACAGGCAGCAGTCCAGACGTCTCCATGGCTCCAGGTGGCAGCACAGGTCACTCAGATCAGTGTGGCCCCTGCATTGGCACGGCCCTCGGACACTGGGGTGGCCTCAGGTGGTTGACCAGACCTGCATGTCTCTCAGGGGTAACAGGAGCCACAGACATCAGCTCTGCTCCTGGCTGCTGTAAGGCCATGGATCCAGACATAGCCCTGGTCAGCAGTCCTGGCCCAGAAGACACCATGGTCCCAAGGAAGAGTGCAGGTCACTCTGAACAATATGGCCCCAGCAGCAGCACGGCTCTCAGATACCCACCTCACCACAGGTTGCAGCCCAGACTCCAGACATTTGTGTGGTCTCTGGTGGCCTTATGGGCCACAGACATCAAGACAGACTCTGGCTGCAGTAGGGCTGTGGACCCAGACATGGCCCTCGGTAGCAGCCCCGGCCCGAATGACACCATGACCCTGGGTAACAGTGCTGGCAACTCAAATCGACACGGCCCAGGTGGCAGCACAGACCCTGAGCAACATCATGGTCACAGGCTGCAGCTTAGACCCCAGGCATCCGTGTGTCCTTCTATGGCAACATGGGCAAATGGACATCAACACAGACTCTGGCTGTGGCAGGACCACAGACCCAGACATGATCCTCACAGCAGCCTGTACCCACATGTTACCATGGCCCCAGGTGGCAGCACAGGCCCCCAGATTGACATGGTCCCCATGGCAACGTGGCCCTCAGACACCATTATGGCCCCAGTACAGGCCTCTGCACAGCCCTCAGTGGTGACAGGAACCAAAGACATTAACACAGGTCCCTCAGCTGCTTCCGAGCCTAGAATGAAGACTTGGTCCTTAACAATAGCCCAGGCCCAGGCATCACCAAGGACTGAGGTGACAGGTAGGTAATTCACGCAAGCCTGTTCCTCAGCACCCTCACCTCTTTGGATATGCCTCTCTCCCCAGGCCATGAACAGTTCTCTCTCTCTCTCTCTCTCTCTCTCTCTCTCTCTCTCTCTCTCTTTCATTTCCCCACTCTGTACTGGTTTACCATAATGGTCTCCTGAAATTTGATGGGCTCCTGGTGGAGTCAGAGGCAGTACTTGGTTGAGCCCTGCCTGCCCCAGCCACAAGAGATGGTGCAGAGATGTTGCTTTTCATCTCTCCCGTGCCTGGGTCTAGATGCCACAGGCTTGATATGATGGCAAACAGGTGGGCTCCTGGGTAGTTGTGGTCCCCCCAGACTATGATGTATGGTGGGGAGCCATCTGTGTCTTCTACCTCTATAGAGGTTTTTCTTAATTGAAGCTCTCTCAGGTGACTTTAGCTTGTGTCAAGTTGACATAAAACTATCCATCCAGCACACATAGTAAGTCAGCACACAAAGTATGTCAGACAATTCTGTGATGACATCACAGTCATCATGTGAGAGTTAACGAGATGGCTTTGCAGGTTCTACTATCCCCCAGACCTGCATGGTAGGAGAGAACCAATTCCTACAAGTTGTCCTCCACATGTCCTCTATGTCATGTGTGTGCTCTCACATACATGTACATATGCACATGTGTGCACACACTAAATGAATATATGCAATAAATGCTCTAAATAGTTTAATTTTTTTTAAAAGCCCAAGATCTGTAGTCCCTCAAAAGAATCATAGTACTCATAGGTCAGAGAGAGGGCTCAGTTGGTAAAGAACTTGCAGTGCACACCAGAGGGCCCGAGTCTGGATCCCCAGCATCCATATAAAAAGCTGGGTGTGGCAACTATCTACAATCCCAGTGCTGGAGAAGTAGAGACAGAAGGTTCCCCAGGGCTTACTGGCTAACCAGTCTAGCCAGAGAGACCCTGTCTCAAAAAATAAGGTGAAGAGCGATTGAGGAAAATGTTTGACATCAATTTAACTCCCACACATGTGGGCACACTAAACATCCCTTCCTCGAAGCACAGTAGTGAGCCCACAAGTTCTAGGAACTCATTTGTCACACTGCAGTGCCCCCACATCCCAGGTGACCCCAAGTCACCTCTTCAAATGTGACCATAGTCCCAGAGTCCTGAAGCCTGGTGGAAGCAACTGCAGTGATGAGGGATTCCCCTCTGTATGCTGTGAATACCATTGGTTAATAAAGAAACTGTCTTGGGTCTGTGCAGAGCAGAATAGAGGTAGGCTGGGAAAACTAAACTGAATGCTGGGAGAAAGGAGACAGAGTCAGGGAGAAGCCATGAAGCCACCGCAGGAGACAGACATGTTGGAACCTTGCCAGTAGGCCACAAGCCTCATGGCAAAATATAAAATAATAGAAATGGGTTAAATTAAGATGTAAAAGCTAGCCAATAAGAAGTTAGAGTTAATAGGCCAATTTAATTAATTAATACAGTTTCTGAGTCTGGGAGCTGGAGTGATAGCTGAGTTGGTTTATAAAATGCTTTTGCTGAAAGTATGAAGACCTGAGTTCAATCCCACAATACCCACCTTGCAGGGAAAGAAGGAGGAGGAGAAGGAGAGTAGTTGTGGAGGAGGAGAAGGAGAGTAGTTGTGCATGCTTGTCATGGAAGTGCTGGTGAGGGGGAGATAGGCAAACCCCCGGGTGCTTGTTGACCATCCAGCCTAACCTAATCAGAGAGCCCGGGCCAAGGAGAGACTAACACTAAAAAAGCAAGGTGACCAGAGTCTAAGGAATAACAGTCAAGGTTGACCTCTGACTTTCACATGCGTGTGCACATATGTGCATACCACCCCCCCCCAACACACAGTAAAGCCCAATTCCCATGATCTTATGTGGGCACTATATACATAAGGATTCTCTTCCAATAAAAAATGTGTCAGAAAGCTAGCGTGGGACACTCAAGAGTGAGACTCACGATAGCTTCCTCCTTATTCTCCTGTGTCTTTCCCTAGGCAAGTGGACATCATGGTGGAAATCCCCTCAAGAAGCCTTGTGTCAGGAACTGGACCCTCCTGCCGGCACCATCTCACACATCTTGGAAGCAACTTTCTTCTCAGAGTCCTCTGCTCTAAGAGCTTCTTAATGGAACCTCATGAAAGATGCTGAGCCAGAGCAACAGACTTCCTCTAGTTGCTCAATTCCTGGCCCATAAAAACCACAAGGTAGGACAGGGGAGATCGGTCAGTGGTTAAAAGCACTGGCTGCTCTTCCAGAGGGCCTCAGTTCAACACCTACATGGCGGCTCACAGCCATCTGTAACTCCTAGTTCCAGCGGATCTGATGCCCTCTTATGATCCCCGTGGGCACTGCACACACAAGGCTCACATACATGTAAGCAAAACACTCATGTTCAAAAAAACAAAAATTAAACCTTTAAAAACTCATATGGTGACAAAGTTCATTGTTTGAACACCGTTAAGTTTGGGGAGGATTTGTTGCACAGCCATAGATAACCAGAGCAGTTATGGTTACGAAGTGAAAGACCCTCTCAAGACCCCAGACAGGGAAAAGAGATCTGACTTAACAGGAGTTTAAATTCCCTGTGCTATCTGGCTGTGGTGGTGTATACCTGTAATCCCAATGCTGGGAGGCAGAAGCAAAGGTAAGTTCAAAGCTTGCCTGGGCTACATAGTGAGACAGTGTCTCAAAAGAACAATGACAAATATCCCTGTGGCCCAGAGAGCAGCAGTGAACACAGACCCATTCAGAATCCCAAAGGATGAGACTTATGATACCAAAGACAAACCAGGCCTCCAAAGAAGCAGTAGGACCAGGAATCAGAATGACTTCATGCGTCACGGCTCACCAGAAGAGAACAGTGGGGGGGGTCCTCACCTTCAATGCTGCTGGAAAATGATGTCCAACCTGGACATCCAGCAGAAATCCAATCAAAGGTGAGAGCAGGGTAAAGACACTTAGAAACATTCAGTCTCTAAGAAAGTTGACCTCACCCAAGCCGCTTCTCTGACAGAGGGCTACATCCAGTGAGGGGCTTGAACCAAGAGATGCTACCCCTGAAAGGAGGGGTGCCAGGAATTCCTGGGACACTAGCAATGAAGAGTCTGAAGGGGAGTGGGGTGGCTCACGGGATAGTCTGAGAGATATGTCATCCCAATGAGAAAGGGGCCCTTGAAGCCCCTTCCTAAAACAGTGGACAATCTGAGAGTGTGTGGAGTGCTGCTGAATTTGGAGGATGGCTCTGAGAAAGGTCTGAAGAACATTAAACCAATGCCAACCCAGCCAGAAAAGTATGTGTCAGAGACTGAATGTCATCAAAATGCATGACATGTCGCTATTTGCATTATAGTAATGCAAATGTGATATTTACATTATAGCAATGTAAATGTTGTATGTTGATGTGTTGGACAGTTTGGATGTCTGGTAACCCTTCCGGCCCCATTCTTCCTTCCCCATCTCTGGAGGGCACAGATCTCTACTTCCCCGTGGAAACAGTAGATCACAGCAGTCGGGTGTATGGGTTACTAGCTGTTTCTGGGTGTGTATTGCTATAGTTTAGATGCTCTGGCAAATGGTCTCCACCTTTATGTTCGTTTTCTCATTGTTTGTTTCTAGTCTGTAAAATGTATTTATTCTTATGCATGGATTTTCTATCCAGTGAGTTTCCTAAGTTGCCTTCTCAGCTGTTCACAGATCAATAAGGAGGCTTTGTGGGGCTTTTTGCAAACACCATCACAATGCCTGAGAAGGACTTCATTTTCCCTCTTCTCTCATTCTGTCTTTTGTTTCTTCCCCTTATCTGATTGCTCCAGGTAGACGTGATAAAGACAGTAGGTGTCTGTTCCACGCTTCCTATCTCAGCTTGTGTTCAATACTTCACCTGGTTAGGGCGGGGCAATGCAAAACTTATATGTTAGGAATAAACTCAGCCAGGTCACAATATATCATCGTTCTTACGCATCACACAGCTGGTTTGGTTTTGAGACAGGGTCTCACTGTAGCCTTGGTTGGCCTGAAAAACACTATGTCAACCAGGCTGGCCTTGAGCTTGCAGTAATCCTCCTGCCTCTGCCTCTTAAGTACTAGGAGTGCAGTCATGGGTCATCATGCCTGTCTTCTATCATGGGATCTGATTTGTTGATGATTCAATTAGAATTTTTAATCAATACTCACAGGAAAGATTGACTTGCAGCTCTCCGTTTGCAAGGCCCCGGCTGGACTCTGTGGAGGTTACAGTAACCTTGAAAGCCACTAGAGAAATACTGGCGAGCCAATGAGGGCTTTTTTTCCTCCTTAAATGTTTGGAAGCATTTGTTGGTGAAGCCACTAGAACCTGTGGTTTTCTTTGTAGAAAGATTTTCAATTAAAAATCAATGTCTTTAAATTATAGAAGACTTTCAGCATTCTGTTTCTCTGCACGTCTGCTTTGATATGCTGTGGTTTTGAAGGATCATCCATTGGACTTAAATTGTTTTGTTAATTACACTAGTTCAATACACCTTTTGTTAGTATCAATAGAATCAGGCCAATCTGGTTGTTTATTACTATTATTCCAGATATTGCTCATTTGTGCTTTTTTCCCTCCTATTTGTTCTTCATTGGTCCAGCCGAAGTTTAGCCAATAGCTCCACAACTAAACATGGGGTGCAGATATCACTACTGAATGCCAGCTTTCATTCCTTCTGGGGTACATACAAAAGAGCGTTAGTGTTTTGTTTGCTTTTATTTTGATTTTCGTCTGGGGTTTCTGTATGTGTTACATGTGTGCATGTGTGGGTCAGGGTGGGTGGGCACCACAGTGCCTGTGTTAAGATCAGAGGCCCACCTCAAGGGCCAGTCGTCTCGCCCACCGTGTTTGAGGCAGAGTCTCTTCGGTGTTTGTTGCTTCCTGCTCCAGGCTGGCTGATCTGTGAGTTCCTGAGGATTCTCTGTCTATGTCCCACCCTACCCGGTAGGAATGCCAGGATAATGGACACACCCTACCACTCCTGGCTTTTCATGGGTTCCGGGGATCCAAATTTATGCTCTCCAGTCAAGCGCTTTACCAATGAGCCGCCTCCCCAACCCCTCTTACTGTTTTGAAACAGGGTCTGGCTAATTGCCTAGGTTGATCTCAACCCCACAGTCCTCCACCTTCGGCCTCGCGAGTGATGGGACTTTTAGCACTCCTCTGTGGTGTGCCACAGACAGGCTACACGTTAGCTTTCTGAGGAATCTCCATACCATCTCCATGGTGGCTATGCTACCTTATCTTCCCACCAGCTGTGTGTAGAGCTGTTTCCTCCTGAATTCTCACTGGAATTTATTGTCCTTGATGACAGCTTCTGACTGGGGTCAGTTCGAATGTCAGTGAGGTTTAGCACTTCCCTACTGACTGGGGATATTAAACATTTTTCCACATCTTTAAGTACTCTTACATACATAAACAAAAAACACATATATGTACTTTATGAACTGGGCTTTCTGAGTCTTTTAGGAAGTTACCTGTTTAATTCTTTTCTTGGGCATAATTGGATCATTCTTTTCTTGTCAGAATTTTTGAGTTCATGGTAAGTTCTGTATGTTAATCTTCTTCCAGATGAATATCCAACAGAGATTTCATTCCATCTTCCAAGCTCTCTCCACTGTTGCTTCCTTTGCCGAGCTGAGCTGTTTACTCTGATGAGATCTCACTTCTCACTTCTTTTTATTACTTCCTGAGCTCTCGGGGTCCTAGGGTTTCGTTGCTGCCTGTAATTATACCTCCAAGAGCGTCCCCCGAGTTTTCTTCTAGTAGTTTCAATGTTTTCCATCTTCCGCTGTCTTGTGCTAAACCTGAGAATCATGAGGAGAAAAAAACAAACCCACAATTGCCCAATTAAAGAAAGCGATATTTTGGGGGTGCACCTCAGACTGACGAGACAGTTATTTCACCCTAAGTCTGGATTTGAGAGAGCATCCCCTGCCAGCCTCTCGAGGTCCTTTTTATAGGAGAGATAAGGTGCTCACAGAGGCAAGAGAGTTGGCTGTCACACATTGTTAGAATAGAATGAAAGGTAAGGAACGAGGGTGAGGGAAACTAAACAGGGTCTAGTTTCAATTATCTGAGTGCAGATACCCAGTTTTCATAACCCCCTTGTTGAACAGGCTGTCTCCCCCTCCCCCATGTCGGTTTCTAGAACCTTTGTCCTACGGATCATATGGCTACAGCTATTGGGTTTATTTCTGGACGCTCTGTTCTATGTGGGTGGTCTGAGCACGTTGCTTTCGTTGCTGTGGCTCCACACTGGAGAGTCTGCAGTACTGCGACATCCCAGTGACACCCCAGCATTGCTCTTGTGGCCCAGAACTGATGGCAGTTTGTGGTCTTCGATGCTTCCCCGAGGCTCCAAGGAATACTTTCTGTCCTGTGAAGAATGGCGTTGGTACTTTGAATGGGAATTATATTGAATCTGGAGACTCCTTTTAGGAGTATGGCCATCTTAACACTATGAATTCTGCTGGGCCCATTTGCATGGGACATCCATCACTCCATCTTCTAGCCGCCTCCCCCGTTCCGCTCTCAGGGTTTTTTAAAGTTTCATTGAGGTTGCTTGTAACATGAGGGCCGGCTTGTTGGGGTATCTGTCCTGCACAGTACCCCACAGCTGGCAAATCCCAGAGAAAATCAATCACACAGAGATCTCTATAAGTTATAAAGCTGATTGGCCCATTTGATCAGGCTACTTATTAGCTCTTATAACTTATGTTACCCCATTATCCTTATCTACGTTAGCCACATGGCTCAGTACCTTTTCCAGTGGGGCAGCTTACATGTTGCCACTTCGGTGGTCTGCGCAGGAATGGCGGAGGGACCTTCCTCCTCCGTAGCCTTATTCTATTCTCATTGCCCCGCCTCTACTTCCTGTCTGGTTGACCCGCCTATACTTCCTGCCTGGCCAATCAGCGTTTTATTAAAATACATGATTGACAGAATACAGATAATTCTCCCGCACCAGTTGCTCACTTCCACGTGCTTAGGCTCATTCCTGGCTCTGTTGTTGTTGGGTTTAGGCTATGCCTAATGGGACTGTCTTCTTGATTTCTTTCTCCAACAGTTCAATATTGAGTTCTAGAAAAGCTATTGATTGGTTGGTTAGTTTGATTGACTGATATTTTGTTTTCACGTGCATATGAAGAGTGTACTTTTCTTTATTTTCTTTCTTTTTTCCTTTTCTTTTCTTTTTTTCTTTAGATAGCATCTTTCTATGTAGGCTGTCTTGGAACTCACTGCGTAGACCAGACTGGCTTTGAACTCACAGAAATCCTCCTGCCTTTGCCTCAGGAGTGCTGGGATCAAAGGTGTGTGTCATCACAGCCTCTCAATTATCTTCTCTCAGGAGCCTTCAACTTTGTTTTTTGAGATTGGGTAAACAACCACCCCACCACTGTGTGTACACAGGCAACCCCAACTGAATGCACTAAAAGGCATGAAAACAGAAGGCAGACTTGTTGAGAAGACAGGCTTCAGAGAGCAGAAGTAGATAAAACAGGATTATGTGGGGATTTTAATCGAAGTACAAAATACTTCTATGAAACTGTGAAGTTTTTAAAAAAATATATTTCAAGTATTTAGGGTTGTTTTTATATTTGCTAAGCTTTGATTTAAAACATAGAGTATCTGTTGGGGAGTAAGCTATGTGAGCAGCTGAGAAGACTGTGTCTATCAGTTGCTGTATGTATGGGATGGTTTCTAGTTGTCTGTGCCCACTTGGTCTACCATGTACTTTAACCCTGATGTTTCCTTGCTGATTTGGGGGATATTGGAGATCCCCATTATTAATAGACATCCTGACCAGTAGTGTTTATGAAACTTAATATACCAATATTCAATATATGTCTCTCCTTATTAATTCTGTCTTGAATTATAACTTTGTCAGATATGACTAGAGCCACCCCTGCTTGCTTCCTGGCTCCCTCTGCTTGGAATGTCACATCCCCCTCTACGTTCAGTCAGTGTCTATGTCGCCAATGTAAAGTCAGTTTCTTGCAGGCGGCAGCTACTGGAGCTTTTTAAATTAAGTCAGTTAGTCTATGTCTTTCCACTGGAGAATAAAGACCACTTACATTTATAGCTATTACTGAAAGGTAATATATACTGTAAGGTAATATACTGAAAGGTATGCCCTAATTCATGTAATTTTGTTCTTCCTCTTCTAGCTGTCGGGAATGTTCCAGTGCTCTCTTCCTTCTCCCTGTTCACCTGAGATTCCTGATTGTTTACTACATCCGTCATCTTTCATCCCTGATCCTGATCTGTGTATCGGCCTTTCTAGTGAGATTTCTCCTTTGCTGAGATCTCCTGTCTTACTTCTCCTTCTATCTGTGTGTAGGATTAAGTATTTTATACTTAATTAATTTAAATATCATATACTGGCCTACTGGTTATGAATTCTTTTGTGTACATTGATCTCTGACAGTTTTTATGGACAAGTTTCCTGGACATAGAGATCTAAGTTGGCAGTTGTGTTTTCTAAGGCCTGAAAGTTATCATTGCGTACGATCCCTCCAGGCCTTTAGAGTGTATGCTGAGGAGCCTTCGGCATCTCTCTTGCATCTTTGGGGTTTTTCTCCTCTGTTCTTGATAATTTAACTATAATGTGCTGTGAAGAGGTTCTTTTTTCAAAATGAGGGGGGACTATTAAATCAATACTGACAATTGAATAACAATATATTAAGGACTGAAAGTAATAAATCGACCCAAATGCTTAGTCATGAAACTGGAAATTCCCACTCATTTCCAGACTCAAGAAGTTAATGCCCAGTGGCCAGCAGGAGGGGCCAGTGCTCCCCAAGCTGTATCCAGTAGCTGGGAAGAGAGCGCAAACTCAAGCTCACGTCATCTCCTACTTCCGGTGTAGAGCATGAACATAAAATAAATAAACGGCTACTCCTAATGCTCTTCTGAGACGACAGATCTCGGCTGGGGAGTACAGTAGGCTGCTGCTCCCCCACACCCTCTGTTCACAGCTGGATCAAAGCCTTAAGTCCAGCTGTGGTCCACTCTTTGTTCAAGGGAAGCCACTGGGGGTTCTTCTGCCACCTCCAAGCTGTATTCATCAGCTGTTTGGGGCTCCCTTGTCATTTTGATCAAAATACCAGAAGGATGTGAGCTCCAGTAGGAAACAGGACCATTAGATCCTATATACTAATGAGCTAGACATTAAGGGGGGGGGGCATTAAGTTGGTCACATGCTGCTTCTTCTCAGTGGCCTTCTGGCAGCTGAGGATCTCAAGCCATGTGCTGCACACAGGCCGCCAGGTGGTGAGTGCCACTTGAGCCTCTCCACACAACTCCCTATACTGGTGTGTCTGCTGACGGCTTCACATTTTACACGCCCACAGTAGAACGCACTCATCACAGCTCCTGTAGCTAGAAGATGCTCCCATGGGGCTGCTCTGAATGCTGCACACATCCAGGGAATATCAGTAGGCAAAGGGAGGTCCTCAGGCAGAATCATGGAGGGGCCAGCTACCGTGCCCTAGAGGAAATAGACATGCCGAGCATCCTTCTGTCCAGCCTCTCAGAAGGCTGTCACTTCCCCTTGCATTCCGCCCAGCAGAGCAGCCTTACAGATCCACTGGCATTTGCCAAGCCTATAAAATCACGGCCAGCACCTGGGCTGTGTGGCATTTCATGTCTAGGATGGCAGAAGTATCCTTCTTTGAATCTCAGTCAGAGGGTTGGCAACAATATGATCATTGAAACTATACAGGTAGATTTAAATTTATTGATAGACTTAAGTTATTGATATTTCATTAATGGTTTTTGCGTTCACATTCTTATTTATTTATTTTTATTTTATGTGCATTGGTGTTTTGTCTGCATATGTATCTGTGTGAGGATGCTGGATCCCCCAGAACTGGAAAGTCTTGAAGAATACTTGTCAGTAAATTTCTTGTAGTGCCTCTACCAGTCTAGACTATTCTTAAAAAATCAAAAAGGACTCTTTCTTGTTTTCTGAAAATACTGGATTATAGTTGGTAATTTTTGTGTGTTTTATAAAGGTTTTCTGAGATATAAATGATAGAGCATAATATTTACTTTATATATGCATACCCTTTGCCATTTTTATGTTTCTTGGTGTTGAATAGTCACTTATAGCACATGCCACTTACCCTGTAAAACTTCCCCAGAACCATCTCTCACTCCAGGCAACTACTAATTTACAGATTTACTTTCTAGATATTTTATACATAGACCCATGTTATCCATGACTTCCAGTTTCTGTTGCTTATTTTGTATGGATTTTCTCAGGGTTATCCATGCTGTAAAATGAGCCAACAGCTTGCTACTCTGCATGTCCTATAGTACTGTCCTGGTTGACTATAATATGCATTTAATTCTCCCGTTGATGGATGCTTAGATTGTCTCTGAGTTTGGGCTATTATGGATACAGCTATAGACATTCAAAGTCTTTACACCAACATGCATAGAGACGTACATGTTTCCATGTTAATTTGCAGGCTCCTAGAAGTGGAATTGCTGTGTTGAATATGCAAACAGCCCTTGCACCTTCTTAATAAGAAAACAAGCAGCCCAATTAAAAAATGCACAGAAGTTTTAAATAGACATTGCATCAAAGAAAATAGAGCATGAAAATAGTTAATAAGCCTGTAAAACTGAGCTCAACATCTTTAGTTATTAGCAAAATGTAAATTAAGACAATAACGTGTGTTAGCTTTCCGCTACTGTAACAAAATGCCTAAGAACAGCTACAAGGGGGACGAGTTCCTTTGTGCTCATAGCGTCAGAAATTCCAACATGTAGTCGATCCGCTCTGTGGCTTTGAGATGATGGTGAGGCAGATGTGGTGGGGAGCAGGTTGTTGATCAAAACTTCTCCCTTCATGGCAGTCGAGAAGCAAAAAAAGAAGGGGCTAAGGTCTTAAAATACCCTTCAAGAGGTCAATGGCATGACCCAACTCCCTGCGACTAGACCACACCTCACGGCCGTCCCTAGCAGCATTGCAGGCTGGGAAATGAGCTTTTAATACCCGGGCCCTCATAAACATCTCTGATCCAAAGGCTGGCAATGAGTTGCCATGCTCCCCACACACACTACAATGACTGTAATCAGAAAGACTGGTTGGTTGTCAAGAGCTGGTGAGGATGGGGTTAAACTGGAACCCTCAAATGTTAGTGGGGGGCAAGTAAAATGGCTTAGCCGTTTTTGAAAACAGCTTGGTATTTGAAAAGGTTAAACATAAACCCGGCAAATTCAACATGTCACTCTAGGGAAAGCACAGAAATGAAATCTGTTTGAACCCAACCCAACCCCAGGGCCCAGGAGTGACCTTGGCAGCTACCCACTTGCTGACTGCAGGTGTCACACATGGTGTGGCTGTCATTACCTCTGATGACACACAGAGCTACACAGCTTGTGGCTGTAGCATGTGGGCACCTTCGTCACCACAGCAGGTGCTTCCGAAGACAGAAGAGGACTTAGAAAGGCCACAAACGAGTTTATGTTAATTTGTAGTCTGTGTTTTGAGCATATAGGATGAAATGGTGACATTTCTTAAGTCCAGGGGGAGGGCGCATCTGTGCCTCTATCTCAAAGAATCTCTGCCTAACTCAAAAGAACAAAGTTTCTGTCTCTCTCTCTTTCTCTCTCTCTCTCTCTCTCTCTCTCTCTCTCTCTCTCTCTTTTAGAAGTTTTATAACTGCAGTTTGTGGGGGGTGTATGTGTATGAGTTTGTGTGTATGTGCGCATGCGGGTGGATGGCAAACATCAATGTTTAGTGTCTATCTCAATCTCTCTCCACTTCATTTTTGAGACAGTCTCCCTGTACCTGGAGCCTGAATCCTCATGCCTCCACCTCCCCAGTGCTAGGATTACAAGCATGGAGCATGATAAACACCTGGCTTTTTATGTGGGTACTGGGAACCCACACTCAGGTTCTGATGTGTGGGTTCAGCAAGCACATTGCCAAATGAGTCATCTCCTTAACCCCCAGTTTTTCGGGGTTATTTTGTTTTTGAGATGGGGCCTTACTATGTAGCTCAGGTTGACCTTCAATTCCTGCCTCAGTCTCCCAAGAAGTGGGATTTCAAGCATATGCCACCATGTCTGGTTGCCTTAGCTCTTAAAGGAGGTCATTGTATTGTGAAATATGCCCCGTTCTTCCTAGATGATTTGTGAGCAAGTGACAAATGGTTAGATCCCGTGGCTTCAGGGTCTCCCTCCTCCCACCCCTACCCCCACCCCAAAGCACTTTGAGCAAAAGAAATGGCCTCCCCTACTGTCTCTATTCTTCCTTTCCTGGGGTCCTTGTCTGTGGTGTATTATGATCCCAAACCACCCTTATTGCTGTACTAGGACCATACAGGCGGAGAGGAAAGACCCTACTTCTTAGTGTTTAAGTTAACTGGAATCAACATTTAAAAATAAGGAATGTAGCTTAAAATCTGACTGGCCATCTCTTCCTGAGAAGTTTGTGGACATCTCTGTGGGGAACCCAATTGTGCTGTCACCATTTGGCAGAGCTGGCTCTGCAGGCCACCCCGTACCTGTCCCTCTGAAGGTCTTCAAAACCACGCAGCTGGTCAGCTGTCAGAACCGGTGATTCCTCCAGCTGCTAGCTCTCCAACTGCTGGTCCCGGCAGGGTCTCGTCCTCAGCTCTCCAGTTCCTGTCCCTCTTCAGCATCTCACGTGGCCTGGGACAGGTTTGATGAGTTAGGTCACAGTAGGCATTCTGAATATAAAGATTCTGCCCAAGGGCACACAGCCGCTAAGTGGTGAGCTGGCTTTGAGGCCCTCTCTCTGCTCTCCCATTCACTGGCCCGGAGCCCTGGGCCTGGGGGCTCCCCTCAAGCATTGATGCGGTAAGCTGCGAAGGGTGCAGATGTACCATTAGTTCCGCCATGCACACTTGTGCATCTTCAGAGGTACGCAGCTTCCAAGATGAGGGCTCTGTTTCATTAATGCTTGGAGGAACAATTAATAAATGGGTAGACAGTCACCCGGGCAGCTCTCATATGGAGAATCATTCATCAAGACAGATTCAACCATAGAAACGTTTTAGCTGAGGTATAAAGGAAGAAGAGGGCTGCCCAACCAAACCAGAGCCACCACAGTACTGTCTTCTAATGACTGCACACTGAAGGAAGAGCTTTCTGTCAAAAGCCTAAATAATAATGTTGGAACAGCTCTTAGAGGTCAATCTTCTGCAGCTAACTGGAGGATACCTGTGGTGTTTTGAATGAGAAGTGTCCCCAGCGTGACTATTTGAATACTTGGTCCCCAGCCGGCTGCTGTGCTGGTCAGTTTCTATCAACTTGACACAAACTCAAGTCAACTGAGAAGAGAGCCTCTCAACTAAGAAATCACCTCTAGCAGACTGACCTGTAGGCATTCCTGTGGGGCCCTTTCTTGATTAATGGTTACTGGGGGAGAGTCCAGCCCACTGTGGGCAGTGCCACCCTTAGGCAAGTGGTCCATGGTTGTATGAAAAAGGTAGTTGAGCAAGGCATGAAGAGCAAGCCAGGAAGCAGCCCTCCTCCGTGGCCTCTCCGTCATTTCTTTCTTCCAGGATCCTGGCTTGAGTCCCTGCCTTGATTTTTCTCTATGATGGACTGTAACCTGTAACCAGAAATTAACCCTTGTCCACTACCAATTGTTTTCAGTTAATGTTTCATTACAGCAACAGAGAACTCAAGTAGGCTCGTGGCACCGTTCGGGGAGGTTATGGAACCTGGAGGACAGGAGATTTGCTGGGAGGAATGTGTCACTAGGCACAGGCTTTCAGAGTTTAGAGCCCCGTCCTACTTCCAGTTCATTCTTTCTGCATCCTATATGTGGCTGGAGATGCGATCAACATGCTGCCATGCCTCCACCACCATTATGGGCTCTCCTGAAACTGTAAGCCAAGATAAACTAACCCATACATCACTTCTGATCGTGGTATTTTATCACAGCAATGAAAAGGACCTAATAAAAATCTGTATGAGCTACAGTGTGAACATGGTTTGTCCCCTTAAAACCCAATTGAGGATCATAGGGATAGCTCAGTGTACAAAGTGATCCCCACTCAAGCATGAGCACCTGAGTTCAGGTCCCCGGCTTCCCTGTAAAAAGGTGGGTGCTGCGATGCATACCTGTAGCTCCAACACTGGGTAGACTGAGACAGGAGGATACTCACTCACTGGCCAGCTAGTCCAGACAAAGTGCTAGGCTCCTGGTTCAGTGAGAGACCCTGTCTCAAACAATAATGTGGGAAATGATAAAGGAAAATACTCTGTCAATCTCTAGCCTCCACACACCTACTATGTACACACATACTAACACACAATGCACACACACAAACACACACACAAATCCATATGCATGCAAACACCATACACACACACACACACACAGAAATGGTCATGTTGAATTTTACCATCAGTGGTATTAGAAGGCAAAACCTTTAACACGTGATTAGGTCATTGAACATAACGCCACTCTCAGATTGGATTAATCCTCAATTCTGGGGAGACGGAGCAAGCTCTAAACTCTCAGGAGGCTGCATCAGTGGGGTGAAGTAATTCTAAAGCAAGGCTGTCCCCTGCGCTTATCTCCTTCACGTCTCTCCTGTCTTCCACGGCCCTGCTGTGCTCTGACAGCAGCAGGGGGTTCTTGTGGGTTATGCTTAGCCAATCTTGGACAGTCAGCCTCCAGAACCACGAGCTAAATGGAGCCTGTTCCTTTATAAATTACCATGGGCGGTAGTCTGAGCAAGAGACGTACGTCCCTCAGAGGCCCATGTAGTTAGTAGTGTTCTTGCAAAGTGTGCTAGTTAGTTGTTTGTTTGTCCAACTTGACACAAGCTAGAATTATTTGGGAAGAGGAACCTCAATTGAGGAAATGCCTTCGTCAGATTGTCTGTAGGGCATTTTCTTGATTAGTGATTGATGTGCCACAGTAGGGCAGTGCCACCTCTGGGCAAACGGCCCTGGGCTGTATAAGAAAGCAGACAGGGCAAATCACGAGAAGCAAGTCAGTAGTGGCTTCTGCGGCAGTTCCGGCCTGCAGGCTCCTGTCTTGAGTTGCTGCCCTAGACATCCTGACGTCTCTCATTGATGGAGCGTGACCTGAGAGCTGCAGGATGAAACAACCTCCGTGCTGGTTTGCATGAGCATGGCCCCCATAGGCTCATGGATTTGAATATTGGTTCCCTGTTAGTAGAAGTATTTGGGAAGGATTAGGAAGTGTGACCTTGTTAGGTGTGTCACTGGGGGTAGACTTTCAAGTTTCAAAAGCCCACCCCATCCCCAATCCTCCCCCTCTGCCTTGTGCTTGTAGATTGAGACGTGAGAGCTCTAAGCTACTGCTCCAGCGACATGTCTGCCTGCCTGCTGTCACGTCCCCATTAGAGCACGGGCTCTAATCCTCTCTGACCATGAGCCCCAAACTAAACTTTCTTTTATTAAATTCTCTTGATCATGGTGTTTCATCATAGCAAAGGAAACCCTAAGACAGGAAGTGAAATCTTGTATGTCTCTGGAGGCTTTGGGACTTAATAGCCTTACCATACTTTGTTGTCTCAATGCTCCCTGTGTGTGGACAAAAACATGGCCAGCCAGCTTCCTGCTCCTGCCTGCCACGATGCCGTGCCTTCTGGAACCATCAGCCAGAATAAACTCTTAAGTGTTGGGAACTGCAGACTCTCAGACCCCGAACTTTCTATGACCCCTTGCCTGCTGATGTAAACAACTTGTTTTCCTATGCTTGCAGCTGCTCTGGGCATGAATCCCTGATGGCAGGGGAGTGGTTTCTGGTGGGCTTGCAGCTGAAAAATTCCGAAAGCTAAGGTGTGACCATTAGTCAAGGAGAGCCCTATATAAGCTGCCCTGGAACACAATACAATTGGCATTCTTGTTTCAAGAGTGACCTGTGTCTCTGTGCGTTTTTTAATCCCCAGACCGTTGCCCGATAGCGGTTCCAGGTTGTGCAGATGCTACACTTAAGTTGCTTTTGGCTATGGTAGTTTATCACAGCAACAAGGAAGTGACTAATGCATTTGCTCCAGGAATTCTAATCCATTGTCAGAAAACGGACAAAGACAATATGAGACGAATTTCATTACACTTTCTCTGAGATGTGTAATTATAATGAAAAATCCACACAAGAGGAATGGTATGCAGCTTATATGAAACTTTCAATGGAATCTTTGAAAGTTTTTTAATAAAAACTCTGACCTTTCTTGAATTACCTTAACTTTTTATATTAGGATTTATGTTTGAGACAACACACAATCCCTGTCTAGATATTTTTAGTGACAGCATCTTTAATTCTTTGTAGCCCACATTGATGAGACAAAAAAGTGCTAATTTTCTTTGCAATATTCATTCAGAAATCTTAACAGTATAGACTGTGCGCAAAAAATGCAATGAGATTCCTCCTCTTTACCAAGTTTATTTCTAAACTTTTAATAGCATTATGCATAGATGGTTAATCCAATCAAACATTTTTAGATCTGATGTTTAAAAGAAAGAAGATGCCATAAGGAAAACCATTACCTTGTAAGCTAACCCTAAACATTAGTGACAAAGACTAATTTGAAGAACGTGTTTCTTGTGAGGGAACAGACACCCTGGCTTGGGGTAGCTAAGGACACCAGCAGCAGACAGCATGAATTATTGGCTGCATGTTAAACAATACTCTCAGCCTTGTTTGTAGAGGTGGCATAAAGATTCAGAAACTTGTTTGTAAAGGCAGGTTTGGGACCACTGCCTACACCCACCCAAGCTTTGCCTTGTCTCACTACGCCAACCATTCCCTTGTCTCCCCCGCCTCAGTGCCCAGGGGAATGCATTTGGGCATTGCACAGTTCTCCTGGGCCCACAGAGCAAACACCAGGCTTTCTAATCATATTATGTGCTTCTTGTCCACAGTAGACAGAAGAACTCTCTGCCTTTCTATCAGAAGAGATGTCCAAGACCTCAGTCTGTGCAAGATGTCCCTTGCTGAGCGTGCAGCCCACAGGTACTTAACCACACCTAAATTTCTCCCAAAAAGACCCTGGAGAGGAGTCTCCCTGGGGTTTGACCTGGTTGTTGATACCCTTAGGCCTTGTGATGCCTTGGAATCCCCTGTAATCCAGGCAGGGCGCTCTGACCTACCAGATGCACGGTAATAGTTCTCTCAGAAGCTCAAATGTGCTGGCTCAGGCTTTTAAAAAGTACCGTCGCTGTGTTAAGTTGATTTGTTATCTCAGCCCATTTGAGAACTTGTTCTTAAGAGTTAGGGCTGTGGTGGTGTAAAAGAAAATGGACCCCAAAGGGAGTGACACAATTAGGTGTGGCCTTTGGGACAAGTGTGGTCTCGTTGGAGGAAGTGTGTCACTTGGAGGAGGACCTTGAGGTCTCATGTGTGTTCAGGCCACATTCAGTGAGACAGTTCACTTCCTGTTGCCTTTGGATCAAGATGTAGAATTCACCAGCACCCAGTCTGCCTGCATGCTGCCATACCCCCCACCATGATGATAATGAATTAAACTTCTGAAACTGTAAGCCACCACCTCAATTAAATGTTTTCTTTGATAAGAGTTGCCATGGTCACGGTGTCTCTTCACAGCAATGGAAAACCTAACTAGGACATGGCTCAGAGGTCAAGAGTACTGGTTGCTCTTCTAGAGGACCTGGGTCAACTACTAGCACCTACAACCCACATTCCTAGCACCGACCACCCACTCGGTGGCTTACAATCATCTGTAACTTCCGTTTCAGGGCACCAGTTACATAAATGGTGCACACACATACATTCAGGCAAAACACTCATATACATAAAGTGCATTTAAAAAAAAAGGTTTACATTAAGTACAAATACTACCCCCTACCCACTAAACAAGTGAAATGTCTCCAGTGAACCAGAGTGAATGAGAAATGGGTAAGTCTCTGAAATCTTTATCTGGAGGCTGCAGACTGCATCCCCAGGAGCCTCGAGCCAGAACAGTCTAGAGCCCCAAGAACTTCTAACTGAAATGTAGTTTCTTCCTTTGTAACTAGAAGCCATAACCCACAGTGGTGCCGCAGTACCTGTGGCTTTAATTCCAACAGAAACCACAGATGTTCCCACGGCTCATTAGAATTGCTGCAAACATGCCAGAACATCCTCTGCGCGCATGACTGCTTCAAGGCACAGTGGGTAAGGGCCCTGCCGCTAGGCCTTGTTATTTAGTGAGTTAATAAGAAGCACACAGAAGACTGTATCACAAATTTGCTTTTCTTGCGTTTGATAGCTCAGTGTCAACATTAACAGTAATAGTTTCCTTTAATCCTATGCATTTTATTTCATGCACTTAGTCATGATTCAGAGAAGTTCCAAGGCTCCACCACAACGCAGGAGGAATCCTCAACTCCAAGGCTACCAGCCCTTAATCCATTTGGAAAGTAATAAGGAAGGTGGTGGAAGGGATTCTGGTCAGTAAGAGGGGTTAACCTGCACCTGGGCTGTCTTGTAATGTTTTCTGTCCTGGTTTGGCACATTCTTTGTGTGCACACATGTGTGTTTTTATGTGTGTGGATGTGTGCAGATATATGTGTGTGTGCATGTATGTGTGTGTGTGCTAGAGGCATGTGCTAGACAAGTACTTTATACTGCATTGCCTTTTTCTACATTAAATTTTCTAAATGCTAATGAGAAAGGAACCACAGCTGCCAGAAGACATTGGATAATAGCAAAAAAACCACAAAAAACAAAAACAAACAAACAAACAAAAACGGCATTAAATCAGCCTGTATACTTTAAAGATGTGTTGACTTCAGAATGGAAACCAGGATATGTGTTACATTGGGAAAGGAGTTTTGCTTTTGTTTCCACAGGAGAAGAAAAGCTATGAATACCATCAAAATTGATAAAGGTTTGATTTGAACAAGAGAGACCTCTTGATTAGAAGAGGTGATAGTTCATCAACCAGTGTGACCATTCAATCTAAACTCACTTATAAGACTAACAAATGCTTCTCATTTGATCAGATATAACTTGCCAAAAGGGAACTTCCCCAAATTTAGGGTTAGGGACAGGGTTTTCTTTTTGTCTTTTCAGGAGAATAGGAATCTAACTAAAGAATCTGAAGACCACTGGACAAATGAGACATCTGAAGAAAAAGAACAAATCATCCAGAAAAAAAAATGTCCCAAGAAGAAGAGTAAATTGGCCTATTGGTATATCACATTTCCAACAGGATAAAATTTCATAAATCTTTCCAAATGTCTGTTTCTGCTGTTCTCTATAGACATATGACACAAATGGTTTTTTTGTAGTCCCAGACCAACTAAAAATTAAAGCTGGTGGTTGGAATGTGGCTCTTTTCTTCTCTAAACCCAAGCATGTTTGTTAAAGTAAAATCCAGAATCTCAGTTTCATGTCAGAAAAGTCACATGATATGGGACAGAATAAAAACCAAAACTAAGGGACTATTTTATTGTCACTAATCGCAAAATCCTTTGGTGATATTTTGACTCTTTAACAACTTTTCTTAAGGCATAAATATTATCTCAAAATGTATAATATATGTTTTTTTAACTGTGGTCATGTTATTATTGGTCATAAAGAGTACTAATTCTAGAACAAAAGCTTCCTCTAGCTTCCTGTACATGATTTCAGGTTTGAGTCTCTGTCAGGTCACTAAGAATTAAGTTTTTATATTCCGATGTACTTAACAAAGTATGGCCCTGGAACCTCTCTGAGATCTGCTGTATAGGACACTTAAAATGTTGACGTTTTCTGCAATGAACCATGACCACGCCTAACAGTGACCTTCGAAGTCTCCAAAAAGAGGATGGGGCCCAACAAGGACAGTTCCACCAGGACTATGATAATACCACTAACCTGAAAAACACCACCAAAAGACAGGTTTTGGACTACAGACAGCTCAGGACCATTTCAAGGTGGCTAGCTGAGATGATCCAGACTCACAGACTGCTCTAGCCAGGACTTGAGACAAGTCCTGCACTTTCCAATTATGCAGAGACTAGACAACAAATGATGCAGCTACCTCTCCCAGGACTTGACAATTAACCCAAATTCTTACTTTCAGGATCCCCTAAAGATGCCTCCACCCCTAGACAGCAGGAAGTAAATTTAAGAATATGACACCCACATTCCAAAGAGGTGGGGTTGGATGATCTTTGGTCTTTCGTTTGGGCATCCATGGTTATGTGTCATTGTTTAGGGGGGTTAGTTACAAGTTGTTATTGGTAATGGTCAGGAAAAAAGCTGAACAAAAGAGTTTAGATTCAGGGTTCTTGTTTTGAAAAGAAAAAGGGGGATGTAGATATGATAGGATATAAAGGTAGATTATTGAGTCTACTCTGAAAAGGAAAGTAAGGATATAGAAATAGAATAAAAAGGTAGGTTATTGGATCTACTTTTAAACCAAAAAAGCAACTAGTTTTAAATATTTTACATTGATATGGAATTTTGTATATTGATACAAATTTAGGTTATTTTTGTTAGAACACACTGTACATACATGTGACTGAGTTTATTTCCCAGCAACCACATGGTGGCTCACAGCCATCTGTAATGAGATCTGGTGCCCTCTTCTGGCCAGCAAGCATACAGACAGACAGAACACTGTATACTTAAATAAATAAATCTTAAAAAAAAATAACAGGAGGGACTATTATCAAAGTATATCATACATATGTATGAAATTGTGAAAGAATTAAAAAAAACTCAGAAATATGAAAATCTAATATTAGTTGTGTTGTGCTTCAGAGTGGGGCAATGGTCAGTACTATGAGATTTAGAATATTTATAATTCCCAAGATTAACTCCATACTCTTCAGTTAGTTCTCCTTTCCCCAATGTCCACCAAGCACTCAGCAACCACTGGTCTACTTCCTACCTGTATGGGTTTGTCTGATCTGGGCACTTCATATAAAAGAATCATACTTTTGTGATATTCTGTAGCTGGCTTCCTCCCTCAGCACTGTGTTTTCTAGGTACTTCCTTGTTGAGGAGTATTTATTTACACTGTAAAAATGTGTCTCTGCTTAAGGCACCTTCTAACTGGTTTAATAAAGAACTAAATGACCAATAGGTAGGCAAGAGAAATAGGCAGGACTTCTGGGGAGAGAGAGGGCTCTGGGAGGAAGACAGGCAGAGATGCCAGCTAGAGGCAGAGCAAGTCAGACACACAGAACGGAAGAGAGGTAGAAGTCATGTGGTGGAACGTAGATTACTAGAAACAGGTTAATTTGAGTTTTAAGAGCTAGCTGGAAACCGCCTAAGCTAAAGACCAAGGTTTCATAATTAATAATAAGTTCCATGTCATTATTTGCGGGTTAGCGATCCCAGAAAGTTCAATGAAGAAGCTTACCACACTTCCTTTCCTCATCCCCAATACCAGACCAGTGCCTGGCTAGCTGCACACTGCACATACACTCTTCAGCTGTAGACATCTGGGTTGCTTCCACTGTGGAGCGCTTGTGAAAAATGCTACTGTGGCCATATACAGCCAGCTTTTTTTTTTTTAAAGATTTTATTTTATTTATTACTTATACAACATTCTGCCTCCATGTAAGTCTACAGGCCAGAAGAGCACGCCAGATCTCATTACAGATGGTTGTGAGTCACCATGTGGCTGCTGGGAATTGAACTCAGGTCCTCTGGAAGAACAGTCAATGCTTTTAACCACTGAGCCATCTCTCCAGCGCCCTACAGCCAGCTTTTTGCAAGGCATGCTCCATTCCCTTGAGCATGAAGAACCTGAAGAACCATCATCGGCTCCCAGTGTCTGCACCATCCTCCACTCCCATTAGCAACATGAGAACCCACTTTCCCCACAACATCACCAACACTCATCAGGACCCTTCTTTTACAGTGGCTGTACAGTGGTATCTCAGTGTGGGTTTTGATCTCGTTTCCTGGTAACCAGTGATACTGAATATATTTTATGTGTTTTATCACATATCTGCATATCTTTAGATCCTTCACTGATTTAAGTTTTGTATGCATATGGTTGTGCTGAGCCTCCCAGTCATGACCCTCTTGGCTGAGTACAAAGATTATGTACACACACCACTATGCCTAGTTCCTGTGCTCATCTTTAATAATATGGGTGTCACTTTTGCGTATATACCCAAAGGATGCTCAACCATACCACAAGGACGTGTGCTCAACTATGTTCATAGTTCCATTATTTGTAATAGCCAGAACCTGGAAACAACCTAAATGCCCCTCAATTAAAGAATGAATAAAGACAATGTGGTATATTTACATAATGGAGTACTACACAGCAAAAAAAAATGACATCTTGAAATTTGCAGATAAATGAATGGATCTAGAAAACATCATATTGAGAGAGGAAACCCAGATACAGAAAGACAAATATAATGTGTATTCACTCATAAGTGGCTTTTAGACATAAAGCAAAGAAAAACCAGTCTACAATTCACAATTCCAGAGAACTTAGACAACAAAGAGGACCCTAAGAGAGACATACGTGGATCTAAATAGGAAAGAGAAAAAAAACAAGATCTCCTGAGTAAATTGGGAGCGTGCTGATCATGGGACAGGATAGAAGGGGAAGGGGAGAAGGAAGAGGAGCAGAAAAAAACAAATATATAGCTCAATAAAAACAATGTAAAAAGAAAAAATAATGTGGGCATTTTTTATTATTGAATACTTTTCATTTTCTACTATACTTTAAAACTTAACACAGTACGAAGGATTTGACTCCAACTTTACGTCGCTCACCAGGAAACAGGAGATTGTCTCCAGGGCACTTAAGTCCTAAAAGCTGTGGCTCTTAAATCTCTTTTCAGCTCCCAGATATCTGTAAGAATCTTAACAAAAACTCACTGCCATACAAACACATGTGCACACATCTTTTTTTTTTCACCTGGTACCTAGGAGTTTCTAGGCCTTCCACTGTTCAGCCATCACCTGAAGTAGATGCTTTCTTTTTCCAGGAGGACTGTAAACCCACTTTTGAGTAACTGCCAAAGGGGGCAGCATAAAATGCCCAGATTCTCGGTTCCCACAGAGGACAGTGTGAGCAGTGTGCTGGAACTATCAAAATTTCTCTTAGAATAGTGTTTACAGTGGGCCGCTCTAAAGTCTGAGCGCCCACCGCAGATTTTCTCCGGTCCAGCTTCATGCCCTCATGCCCGGGATCTTCTCCGAACCAGTTCTGATCATACTTCACCCTAAACCTTCAACCTGCAACTGTAAAAAAGCAAAGCAGATTCTTTATCAGTTAGGAGAAGATTACAGTCTCCCCCCTCACCTGTCACCTAAACAGGTGCTCACCAGACCTGGTCAAGCTCAACTTTTCCTAAGGCAGCTGTCTGCTTCAACCTCGGAGGCACCAGAAGCCTTTAGAGTAAGTGTTTCCTCCTCTGTCTTTGCTGACAACTCCCTTCTCTTGTCTCTGTCCTGTCCATGCTCTTCGTGACAGCTGTTTGTGTCCCCCATGCCCTCGGTTATGTACAGCTTGTTGTGCAGCATCTTTCTCACCTGTAACTTTTAAGTTCTGGACTCACGGGTGTTCTGCACACAGAAAACACCATGCACAGCTCCTACACCTTCCTTGTCCTAGGGGAGGGGAGGCAGGACCTGGAGTCAGGGACGTCACAGAGCAGAAGACGCAGGTTATTTTCCATTTAAGACTTCAGAGCACGCTGTGCCAAGCGAGCTGCTACGTGCTTCACAAACATACTGAGTTCATTTCCACAAAAACCCTGAGGTAGGCACTCTTTTTACTGTTTTATCTTACAGAGGATAAAACTGAAGTGTAGAGAGGTTAGTTCAGTGGCTCGGGTTCACCTAGCTAAACTGGGCTGTGCTGGAATTAGGAGGAAGGTCATTCATACCCGGAGTCCACACTTCCTCTTGGCTCTGCTAGAGGGAGGGCTCCAGGGCCCTCTACAGGCCATTTTAACTTCCTTATAAAGTGGGGAAAATGACTGCCACTGCTTCCTAGAATCTAGACACAAATTTGTCGCGAATCCAGGGCAAGCAGAATGACCCAAGTCATGTGACACAGCAGTGTCTGTAAACAGTGACGGAAGACTTCATCCTCAGACACGCCAGTGCTGTGAAGGCAGAAGGCTGCCCTTGGCTACCTAGGATGCTCCAGGACAGGCTGGGCAACAAGAGACCCTGACTCAACAACAAAGTAAACGTCACATCCCTTATCATCTCATTTGCCCTGAGCAGTCACAGTTTTAAAAAAAACTGCTAAGAAACAAATTTACTTAGTTTGGACAAATTTGGGTAGTAAGAAATTTGAAAAACCAAAGTCCAGGGAATAACTACAATCCAACGTTCTACAAATTTAGACAACAGACTGCTTCAGCTCTTGCGAAAGCACAGTGTAATTCTAAGGAAATTCATAACACCTCATGATTCCTTGACTGCTCCCAGGGACTGGGCTGTCCTCTCCTCCCTGATAGGACACAACATAGAAACCTTTCATCTGAAGCTTGGGAGACTCGGAAATTCAAAAACCCCTTCAGACTAACCTACAGAACCAGCATTTTCCGAGCCTAAACAGTGCTTTAGAAATACATCTTCAGTAACTCCTCTTAACCCCAGGAACAGTACTTTCATTCTACAGAGAAGTACAATGAAGGCCGACGGTCAACATTTGAACTCACCCACTATGATTACTGAGCACTATCTGAAGAGCAGCGTGCCGTTCAGCCCTCGGGAACAGAGGTCAGGGAAGGCAGCAGAGCGAGGCTGGTGCTGTTATGGGGCGTGCTCAGGAAAGCAAGAGCAGCTCCCTGCCCCTGGCCACTCCCATCACACAGGTTATGGCAGCCAAGCATCTGGGTGCTGTGGGGTAAAACAGCAGCGGCAGGCTGTGGGCAGAAGAGACCAGAAGGAAAGCATCCAGAGCAGGAGGAGAGCGGCATGTGGGCATCTAACGGACAACCGACATTTATCACTGGCTCAACGCATTTGAGTGCCTCCAAGAAGATGGGCTTGTGCAGTGTGTGAGGACCCCACGAGGAATGGGGCAGCAAAGGCCCTGCCCCAAGACGTATAATTCAAGTAACAAAGTCTTCTCGGAGGATGAAGAGCCCACAGAGAAACCTCTAGGAAACCTAATATGAGCAGCTCACTGAGGGAGGCACAGTGAGGACCATGTGCAGGCCAAGGTCATGGAGGCTCTGTAGGCACAACACAGTTGAGTTTTGTTCGGAGTGCAGTAAGAAGCCTCCTTAGGTCACAAAGTGGGAAGCAGTGACATTTCATTCCTGGTCTGAGAGTGTAGCTCTGGACACTCTGTGAAGGTGAATTACTGGTGTCCGGTACTGGAGTGGTACCAGGTGGGAGGCCATGCCCAGACTTTAGGTGAGAGTCTGTGTAGTCTGGAGCAGGCTTGTGCTGTAGAAGACAGCAGTGGGGGAGCTGAGACAAGCAGAAGCAGCAGGGGCTCCCGATAAACTGGGCAGAGCACATGGCAAGGAGTTAAGAGTAACACGGAGGAGCCAGCAAACACAAGCCCAGTCCTGAGGTGACTCTTAGCCAGAGGACAAGCCCAGAGTCCTCTGCTGGAAATGCGGAGTGTTGGACCCGTCCAGGACCACCAAGCAAAGGCATCTCACCAACCGGAGACCGCTCTCATTCCTTGACTGTAGAGTACATTGGCTTTACATGGTCGTAAGAGCCTGGCAACAGAATGGAATGTTCTAGAGAAGAGTGTGCTAAGTGAGGAAAGCCATCTGGAGCCCTCCAGTGATGGCGAATGATGTGGAGAGGCCAGGCAGACAGAAGGGAGCCTGCAGGAGCAATGGAGGACGGGAACAATGTGCAAAGCTTAGGTTGATAGTGTCCTCCGTGGCAGGAGAGCAACGTTAGAGTGAAGAGGGCTCAGGAGAGAGGAGACCAACCAGAACCATCACTGCCAACAGCTGTTTATGGAAATGTTTGCTGGAAAGGAGCAAATCGTATGGAGATGACCAGTTTTCCTGTTTCTCTTTGAAGGAAGAAGAAACAATAGGATGTTTGTATGCTGATGGGAAGGACCCACTAGCAGGGGGAATGGAAGGTTCTGGGTCCCTGAGCTGGCAAGAACAGTGTGTGCCTTCTCCTTGTCTTACCTGCATACTCCACTTCCTGTACTGGTCTGGCTCCTGTGATCCTTTGCTGCCCAGGACCCCGCTCTTCTCTCTCCACACCTCCTTGGTTGTCAATGGTGTGGCTTCAAACCCTGTCTCCCACCTGACTCTCTCCTCAGCATGCAATTGCTGAGCATTCACTGGCTGTCCCAGGAGCCCCATGCACTCTTTGACCTGGGGGTGGGACAAACGCCTCCTAGCCAAGGATTTCACCATGCCCTTCACACACTTCTAGCCAGACCTTGCATGTAACATGGTAAGAAAGGGTAAGAAGCCAGCTGCGCAACTTTAGAGCCAGGCTTCCACTACATACTTCCCTAAGGGAAGTGCTGTAGTTTCTTTATTTTCAAACTGCATTAGAAAATCTTTATTGTAATTAGTACACAGCTATTCACATTTCAGTCAGAAAGAAAAAATATTGCTTTGTGGTAATAAATATTCATGTGAGAAAAGTCTGCAAATTGGTTTATTCTCACAAGTTACTGTTGGGAGAAGTCTTTCAAACAAGTCAGTGAAAATAATTAGCGCAGATCCTTCACCGCTGCTCTCACGGGCATCGTCTGTATTACAACTTTATAACCAAGTCTTCTGTCTGCGGCTGTCCAGGGCTACACGAGGGCCGTGAACTGCCTCACCGTCCTCTCACTTTCTCTTCTCAGCTCTTCAATGTGTGCATCCAGGCGCTCTAGAATATGGTGAGACCGGAGCTCCTCCTCCTCCAGGAACCTGGTAGCTATGGATCCCAGAGGAGAGACGGGCAGCGAGCACTGGGAGAGGGACAAACCGTGACATGTGTTAGGAAGCAGGGGTGGATGCTCTGACACTATCTGTGATATTTTCTGCCTAGCAATGCAAAGGGAATTTCCCTCTGAAGAAATATTTTTATCTTAATGTCAAGAAAAAGGAAGGTAAAGTTCTGAAAACATTGCACCACAGGTCTCTTTCTTTCTGACCCAAGCAGTGTCTATATGAAGAGTAAAATTGGTATAGAAAAGCTCGTCACTAGTTGGACAGGATCTCAGCTCAGACTTGAGTGTCTGCCTGCCACTCAGACAAGAACACAGCCAATGCCTGCTACTTCAGACTCTAAACATCACTCTCACTTTACAGCACTGAAATCTACAGAAAACAAATTGGATGCTGGTTAAGAATCAATACTTTTATCCCTTTCTCAAAATTTCACTTCATGGTCTTTGATCTGCAATTCTTGGATCTGGTGATGTTTCAGATCTCAGATTTTTGAAGGTAATATAGGAAATCTACCCCTCATTTACAGTTATATTTGAACATTACCCTGAATGCTGAGTTAGCACAAACTGCTGCCTCCAGAGTAAAGTATAGACATACATACACCCTGGAAGTCCCTTGTCTCCATCTGACAAGACAGAAGTAGGTCTCTAGAGTGAGAAATGACTTTCCCAGGGCTGACAGCACGCTAACTGCACGGTGCTACCCAGCATCACCACGTGAACACTGAGACAGAAATGCAGGATGAGGCTGCCCTGTACCACCTCCATTAGGAACGTGTAAACCAGCTCTCCTGTTTTGTGTATGTCCACACATGGGCACAGCAGGACTACAGAAAAGTCTAATGGGCAGGCAAGCAGGCAACTGCTGAATAATCAGGACAACTATGCTAGCACCAAATATCGAGTACTTCTGAAGGGAAATACATGGATGCTCACACTAATCAGAAAAAGCAACATCAATAAAATCCACATCATCGCAGGTCAGAGAAGGTGTGCTGTCAAACTTAGGAAGAAAGTCACTTTTCTGGGTGATGAGTTTTTTGTTTGTTTGTTTTATTTTTTACTACATGTAAGTAAAACAAACATGTACTTGACAACTAAAGGGGAATATTTCCATGAAATTGCTGACACATTTTACAAAAATCAAGATTACTGAACTTTTACAAGGATACAACCACAGCTGACAACAGACAATGACTGTCCAACACAAGTACTTCCCTACTGAGGACAAAGAACAATAGAGTCCAGTGGTGGGGACGAGAGACCAGCACAAGGTCAAAGATGGCCTCTACCACCGGGGCCACTACAGGTACCTAAATCACACACTGCACACCTCAGATGCACCATCCTCTGCCACCTAACACCAGCTCCTCTTTTCCTTTCTCTATCCATGCTTTGGGACTCTGCTGGCATCCAGAAAACAGCCCTTGATGCAATCGCTGTAGCACAGTCAGTCCTCTCTGGAAAAGGCAAGCAGGAAGGTGCAGGCTAACGTCAGTGGATACCTACACTCATATTTCAGAATGTGAGTTTGAAGTCATGATGGCTGAATGTGCTTTCACAAGTAAAACTGCATGGTGGCAATGTGTGAAAATAATAAAGGGCACTGACTGGGACCCGGTAAGAAAAAAATCACAAACAAAAACAAAATACCCTCTCCAGCTTAAAATGAAAAATAAAATAAATGTTAAGATCAGAAAATTTCCATACCGAAGACACAAACTCTTCTTGGTCATTCATACAGTCAGACAGGACGTCAGAAAAGTTGGCATCGTTTATATCTAGTATTGAAGGCAAAGAGTGAGCATGGCACAGAAAGTTGGAAGGCAGAGACACGGTGGAGCTGTCAGGGCTGATGTGAGAACTCCGGGGACTGGGGCCCCTGGCCATGGGGTCTTTGCTACCCAATATTTGTTCTCGAGGCGAGTGGTGACCTGTTTTATACTGCTCAGTCTTTATTCCATCATGTCTGTGCTGGTGGCCATGGGTTGGCCTGGATAGCAGATTAGAAAACAAAATAAATGAAAAATTGTAGCAACTTTTCTTTCTGATAAATGCTGAAAGAAGTATGCTCATTTGAATGTTAAATAAGAGGCTAAGTAGCGAGGCACTGTCACTTACAAAGGAGCAGCCCACTTGGGGACATGTGTTCCTCACTCATTCAAGCCCTACTCTCATGCTTCCACCACACAGAGGCCAAACAAGCTGCCACTGTGATTCAGAGTGAGCAGGCAGGGCAGCCCTATGCCCAGAGAAGACACATAATGCCACTGTGGGTGAAAGCAGTGGTGGGGTGCCACCAAAGGCTTCTGACTGGAAAACACACAAGCTACATATGATGAGCTGAAGCCACTTGGCTTCTCATTGAATGAATCTTTCTTATGGTAATAACCTAAAATTAATTAACCAAAAATACAATGGATGCTTTTTATAAAAAGCCATGTTTTACTTCTTATGGAACAGGTGGGACAGAGGTGGTGGGAAGTAGTATGGAAAGGCTCTGGGGAACAAGATGGTGTTTACACTACATCCAGGGTGCACAGAACAAAAGCTGTAACGAAATAAGGGCCGAACCACCTGAGCCGCTTGTGTAGTCAGAATTAAACCCAGAGCCTGTGATGACTACTTCTCAAAGCAGAGGAAATCACATTGCAGCACACACATTTCAAAGAGACTTTTAAGAAACTTTACTTAAGTTCTGTGTTCTTGAACTCGGCTGCTCTGGTGTGTGTTGGTTTAAAGATCCTGTCATCTTTTTTTTTACACACGAGAGTAGCATGCTGCAGCTGAGACTTGGTGTTCATCAGATCTTTCTGGAGTTGTTGATTTTCAGACACTAATTTATTTAATGCCTCAATATAATTCTCCTGAAGGTCTGCTAGTGAAATCTCTTTTGCCTAATGGAAAAAGAATACTACAATCACTCGTGTGTTTAAGGGTACATACAATCAATCTACAATGGTGCTGGCTGAAATAGTTTCTTTTTTAGTTTTATTAATCCATGGCTTTACTTAAAGAAACTGAAAATTTGTCTTTAGCCATGTTAAGTAGAACACAGAGAAAGCATCAGTCTTCCTAGAGGAAAGGGAGGAGAAAATGGGGGCAGGATGGCTTCCTTTATATGAACATATAAGGGACAGAAAGAGGACAGAGGAAAGCTTCAAGAATAAGAGACAGGAGAAATCAAGAATAAAACAGCTCTTAAAGAAGAATGAGGGGCTCCCTTCCCACCCTACCTCCGCTCACACACAGAATACCTGTAAAAGAAAATAAAAAGAACTAATTCAAAGAAAGTAATTTAAACACAAGGTTCTAAAAAATTCTGGCATAAAGTTAGGTGACATAAAAGCAGGACTCAAGCACATGGCAGGAATTACTACTGTGATCTGGTCTTAGTTCTAGGACCGTGCATCTCATTTCTTGATAATACAGGTCTACTTTTGTTTTCTAATGATAGATTTCAATTAGCATTCTAAAAAAAATGGTGATCTTTACAGTTTAGCATTTCATTGTCTGTAAAGAAAAAATTGTGAAAGCAAGCTTGTAAATAGTGTTCTGATAAACATAATTTACCTGTCAAGTCACAAACGTGTACAAAAACCTGTAAGCTAGGAATTACAAGATCTTTCAGTAGCTGCCCATGTCTGACATCTCAGAGAAGCATATTTGCAGGACACGGGATTACACTGTCAACTACCACCCATCAATATTCATCAGAGCTGCTGCTTTCATTACCATAATTAGATTAATTTAGAAAAGTAATCTCACCTTCCCAGGTGGTAGCATGAAAAAAGTACTTCCTAATAATTATGTTTTGATAATTTGTACAAGATATCCACACTGTATGTAACTCTGGAACCACAGAAAGCTAAGACTGACAGGATTTTTTTACCACTTTGATGTCTAAAAATCATTAAACTAGCGTTTCTCAACCAATGGGCTACAACCCCCTTTGGCAAACCTCTATCTCCAAAATTATTTATATTACAATTCATAACTGTAGCAAAATTACATTTATAAAGTAGCAACAAAAAAAATTATGGTTGGAGGTCACCACAATGTGAGGAACTGTATTAAAGAGTCAACGCATTAGGAAGGTTGAGAATCACTGCACATACATTAAAATACACACACACACACACACACACACACACACACACATAATACTTGTCTTTCCATGCATCTTTCTGGAATCTCCAAGACCTAGTGGTTTATTAACAACTACTCCAGGAACATGAACGGTGAAGGTAGCCTGACAACTGGGTAGCAGGCCTGTACTTAGTGTGGTAAAGAAGGGTCAGTGTTCCCACTAGGATTCAGGAGAAGCTCAGCTGCACAGAACACTGGGCAGAGTCCGACTGTGACATTCCTGAAAGCTCTCAGTTCTGAATGTGAACAGGGAATCACTGTATCCCTAAATCTTTTTCTTTTTTTAAAAAAGATTTATTTATTTATTTATTTATTTACTTATTTATTATGTATACAGTGTTCTGTTTGTCTGCTTGCTGGCCAGAAGAGGGCACCAGATCTCATTACAGATGGCTGTGAGCCACCATGTGGTTGCTGGGAATTGAACTCAGGACCTCTGGAAGAGCAGTCAGTGCTCTTAACCTCTGAGCCATCTCTCCAGCCCCAGGCCCCTAAATCTTTTTTTTTTTTAATTTTATGATTTATTTATCTTTTATTTTATGTGCATTGGTATAAAGGTGTCAAGTCTCCTGGAACTGGACTTTCAGACAGTTGAGAGCTGCCATGTGGGTGCTGGGAATTGAACCCGGGTCCTCTGGAAGAGCAGTCAGTGCTCTTAACCGCTGAGCCATTTCTCCAGCCCCCCCCTGCAAATCTTTAACACTGCCAAATCACATATTCTTAAAGGATTCTGTAGTATAAATCAGATTAGTTCATGAATTACTATTCACTCAGTGTTGGCTTTATCAGGGCATACAAGGTCATTTGTTGTCCATACTCCCACTCAGTTACTTATCCACTCACCCACTAATCCACCCATTTATCATCCATCCATCCAGTCACTAAGCCAGACAGCTCGTTAGCTAACTGGCTTCCCAACCCCTGCACTCCATCCATCTTCCACTTCCTTTATAAAATGTTTAGTTATAGGACTGAGAAGACGGTTCAGTTGGCAAAGTACTTGCCATGCAAGAGGACCAGTGTTCAGATCTATAACACTCATGTAAATGCTGGCTGAGCGGACTGGTAGACTGCCTATAAAACTGGGAAAGAGGAAACAGGATCTCCGGAGCAAGGTATAACTAGATCAGCCAAGTCAGCGAACTCAGGGTTCAAGTGAGAGACCCTGCCTCGGTATTAAGATGCCAAGTGCCAATCTCTAGATTCCATTCATGCACACACATACACACATGTGCCCCCACACATGAAGACAAGCATCCACCAAACACACAAAAATAAAAGCAAACATTTTCTAAATGTTTGGCTATTGTCTCTTCTCCTATTTTTCCCCATCCATATGAGTTTGTGCTTTAAAAAAAAACTTTCACTATATCAAAGGGATGTAGAGTGGGGGCAAAACTGAATGAATATTTCCAACTGCTGTATTAAAGACAGCATGTTTCACAGTACAGTCACAGACCAACCATCTTAGTGACCAGTTTATTTCACAATACTGCTGTGCCCACTTCTAGACATTTACTCCTACAAGATGGGTTCTTTGGGAATGCAAACTGCTGGGGACACTGAAGAACATGACTATTGATATCACAGTTGCAAATACCCAGGTGTACTTGGGGCTATATGTATTTACAGCTTGATGTCCACGGACAAACTTTCCTGAAGGTCATATCAATGTGCACAGCAGAACCTGTTCTCTTAATATTTGCCAACAGAACCCATACATTAGCTTTTTAAAGCTTATCAAGTCCATTAGCAAGAGAAATTTTATTTTTAAAATTGTTGGTTATTAGGGAAATTAAACAGCTTCCCTCACTCACTTGAATTTAAATTTCCATGAAACATCTACTCAGTTCTTTGCCATTTTCCTTCTGTATCCCTTTCCTATTACTCTTTGGGACATTCTTATTTATTGATATCCTGTGTCTGCTTATAGATTACTTCTCCTTGTCTGTCATTTGTTTTATATTTATTTATTTATTTTTTTATTTTTTTACTCCTTTTGCGGTGCAAGGGATATCAAATCCAGAACCTCGTGCTAGGCAACTGCTCTCCATCTAAGATACACTCCCAGTTCTTCTGCTGTTACTTTTATTCTGAGACAGGGTCTTGCCCAGTTTGGCCTCAGCCTCCTGAGTAGCTGGGTTTATAAACATGAGCTGCCACACCTGGCTTCTATTATTAGTCTTTTTAATGGAGTCTTTTGTCATCCAGAAATTTTACATCTTTATGTTGTAAAATCCTTTATGGCTTCATGATGCTCAGAGAATCTTACCCATCTGAAAGATTACAGAAATAGTCCCCTATTTTTCTAGTTGGAAGTAAGTGTTCTTCTAGCCTTTTGCATTTTCTTCCATCTCAGCCTCCATGATTGTGAAATTGGAACTACTTGGGAGCAAATAGAGAGCCTTGTGTGACTATACATCTTTTTGGAGGCAGAACACTCCCTAGAAGTTCAGAAAAAAGAATTCAGTCTTCAGACATTTGACCTATACCAAAAAAAGATGGGTCAGAATAGATGTACCATTTTATAAATCATAAGAATTTTGTAATAAAATGTTTAAAGAGCATCACACTGCCTATAAGTCAATCTTGTTCTCTCTGATTTCACAGTAGCTTATATGTATTTCTCACAGTCTCTATTAAATTAGCGGAATATCTTTAGAATCAAGAATTTGATCATTCATCCAGTGTTCAATCTAGCACTTACTAAATATTCTAGACTATTTGACTAAATGAATTACAGTTCGTTGAAATGCAATAAAAACTGAATTATTTCAAAGATGGCATACTTTATAATAAAAAGACACTGTGAGCACAAGAACACAGGACTGGGACCAGCACCAGGATCCATTTCACACTTACTGCAGACACTCCACTTGCCGAGAGCACCGAGTCTCACACAGGACAGGAGACTAGTCTACTGCTGCAGCAAAAGCTCTGGCAGTAGAATACTTGCATCTCATCTGCGACTACACCGACCAAGGAACTGTTCCACTAGTTTAATTATAACTCCAACTAACATCAATATTTACAAGTTACTTTCAAAGGCTTCAAAAGTACAACAGCTTAAGTGTCTATGTGGGTACCTCGTGCAAGCCCAGTTCCAGCTTCATCACTGTTTCAGAAAGACGGCGATTTTCTAACTTGAGTGATTCTAGCTGACTCAGAATCTTCTGAAGAAGGAAAATCAGGGTGAAAAAAAAATCACATAAATCAAATTATCTTACAAAGCTTTTCCATGGATAATTTTCACTAGTCTAGTTATTCTCATCTACATCCTCCATTCATATAGTATGCACATATAGTGTGTGTGTTGCATGTACATAAGGGCACAGGTGTGCCTGCCATGCATGTATGCAGAAATCAGGGCCAGCGTGTTCTCAGAATCCACCTGTCACTGCCCACCCCACCCCACCCTGCACCCACAATGCTGGAGTAACAAAACACAACATGCAGCCTTGCTTGATTTTTTTTTTATGTAGGTTCTGGGAGTCTGAACTCAGGTCCTCATTCTTACAGAGCAAGTGCTCTTACCCACTGAGCCATCTTCCAGGCCCCACACATCCTTTTAAAAATAATGTGTCAAAGGTGTTAGCAGGTAAACTAGCATGCATGCAATTAAATGTCACTCCCAGTGATGGATGGGAGCGGGAAAGTTTTGAGTCACGGGTAAACCCGTAGTCACAACCTGCCTCCACCCCTGATCTTTCCAATTTCCAACACCACATGGAACTGCACTTTCATAAAATGCTCAATTAATTTCAGTCCCCGCCCTGCTGAGCTTTTCTGCTTGACCATCTCTATGAAAAGCCTCCTGCCTTCTTTCACACCTTCTTCCTCAGCAGAAACTGCCTGTAGAACTTCCTTACCATTACTTTTTTAAAAGCTCCAGCTCACTGTCTCTTTTGTTTGTGTGTTTGTTTGTTTGTTTTTATTTTTCAAGACAGGGCTTCCCTGTAGAACAGCATTGGCCCCTGGCTGTCCTGGAACTAGCTCCTGAACCCTAGCTAGTTCAGGCTAGCCTTGAACTCACAGAAATCCACCTGCCTCTGCCTTCCAGTGATGGGATTAACCACCACCACCCAGATTCCCATTATCTTTTTTAACCCAAATTGAGAAATATCTTAAGTCTGATTCAAGTCGCTCTTGTACATACTCTATTGCTTTTTCATTAAAGCCACTATGTCTGGGGAAGGGGAATTTCAAATGCCAACTTCTTGCAAGGACTTCTAAAACTAAACCTTGGATTCCAGTCTTTCTGTGGAGCCGACTAACCAATTTTCCCAGATAAAATTCCAGGCTTTATCTGAAGCCAAATGAGCCAACACCCCCTCCACTAGCTTCCCTACCGTGTCCCTCTAAGAACTGTAGCATCCTCCCCAACCCTTTAGCTATCTTCTGTCTCATTACAGAGCATTACTCAACTGCCCAAACTTAACTCCCTCAATAACAGCTTCTCTCACAGTCTACTCTGCTATCCCAGTCTAATCAAACACAAAGCCTAGCCAATCAAACCAGGCAAGAATCCTTAGAAGCCATCACTTCCCTCTACAGCCTTTGCACACTGCTCAGGCCACACGCTGTGTCACACCCACTCCGCATGCAGGGTCTCTTCCACCCTTACCCATTCTCCACTGCAGCAGTAGATATCTTTACTCTAGACTGGGAACTCCCTGGCTATGCCCACCACCTTGCCCACACAGTACTGGGGGATCTATTTTCCTTGTCTGTATCCATCAAACCTCCCCACCAATCCTCACTACACTGCGAGCTGACCATCCAAAACAGGTATCTACTAAAAGCTCACTGGGGTAAATATGGAAGCTATACCTTGAATAAATTCATTCTTTGAAAACAAAACAAGCAAATATCAATTAGAAAGCTCTGGGTGGACTTTACCTTATGCTCAGCTGCCTTTTCTTCTGCTTTCTGCATCTCTGTCTTCAGCTGCTTTTCCATGTCTGAGGAAGAGCACTTGGCAGAAGCAATAGTGATATCTCGCTGGTGTAACTCCCGAGTCAGCTGGGAGATTTCCATCTTCATTCCTTCCAGCGCAGAGCTATAGGTCTGATCAGCCTGCAGAATCTGTTCTTTCAACTACAGAGAAGCACATAAACATCAAAAGTGCAGAAACGGTATTTAGAATTTGGGCATATGATAGTACACAGGGTTAATTCTAGCACTCAGGAGGCACAGTCAGAGGCAGGAAGACCCTAAGACTGAGACCAGCCTGCTCTAGTCGGTGATTTCAAGGCCAGATTGAACTTCACTGGAAGATGCCGTCTCAATAAGCGAGGTTTGGGGATGCAGCTCAATGGAATAGCACTTGCCTAGCATGCACAGGCCCGAGAAGACAAAAAATACTTAGAGAGAAAGACACTTGGTTAATGGTTACCAAGGAAGGGTGTCACCTTTTTTGGTGGTGTAGTCACTGGCAAACTGCTCCAGTAAATAAGCCCTAACAATGTTCATGTAAGAACCCTAACTAAACTCAGTAGTCCTAAAAAAATAAAAAAAAGTGAAAGCAGCAGAGAGGCTAGATGGGAAAGGTGAGCTCAGCTGTAGAAGGGGGACAGAAGAAGGTACTGGTGGGGAATATGATAGCAGTACATAGTATGTATTATGAAACTGACAAATCAATATTTAAAATGGACATAATTTAACTAAGAAAATATATAAAACATTAGTAAGGCAATGCTTATCTTAACTCAATACATAAAATTATTCCTAGATTAAATAGACAGAAAATGAGCAACTTACCAACTTGTATAATTATTCTGAAAGTCTGGTGGTTAAACTTAAAATCGTGTATTAAGTATCAGAAGAGCATGAGTTACTCAAACGTCAATGTCAAGGTCTATGTCCAATTTATGTAGAGGGCCCTAAGGCTTTCATTCTTCTCACGGCTACAAATTAAAATTTTGTTTTTGTTTGTTTATCAGGTTTTCTGGTTCACAGAACAGACATAAAAGATAATAGGAAGAAGGGAGCAAGAGCTTTTGGGGAGATGGCTCAAGCTATGATGCCCCTAAAGGAGAAGCATGAGGGCCTTGTCTACATTCCTAGCACCCAGTAAAACATGCTTTGGCAGTTTGTGTGTCTGTAACCCTACCATAGGGAGAGAGGACACAGGTCATCCTGGAATCAAAGACCAGCTAGGCTAGTTAACCAATGAGTACTGAGTTCAGCAAGAACCCCTGAGAAATCCTGTCTCAAAGAGGAGGGGATGAATGTCCAGGAAGAGATAGCAATAGACAGATACCCAACATCTACTTCTGGGCTCTATGCACATATATGAACACATGTGTGTACATGCACATGCATGTACACACTAATACACGCAAACTAGGAATAATCTCAAGAAGTAATGAAAATGTAATTAAACCACGCATGGTGTCACACACGTCAAAATTCAAAGGCCAGAGGATCGTGAGTTTGAGGCCAACCTCAGCTACATAGCAAGACCAAGCCTCTATACAAACAAGTAAATAAATACCAACAAAGAGCAAAGCCAGAGCCCTTTATCAATGTATTGTTGGTATTTTGAGACAATCTTATATATTCTAGCTAGCCCTGATTTCCTGTGTCTTCACTTCTCAAGTGCTAGGACTATAGTGTACTAGCATACCTGGGCCAAGACCCTCTAATAGAAAGGCTCTGAATAACTCAACAGTCAATGAGGACACTAACTGCATCATAGCAAAGAGGAAATACATATTTAGCCAATGAGAAGATATTAAATGACAGGTCACAAAAAATGTTTTTATAAGAAACAATACAGTTATTTGGAAATCATTATGATGTTTAAAAGAAAGTTTTAAAGTTTGACGTGAACAGATTTCAATTTCATTTTTAATTTGCTGATTCTTTCACAATTTCATTCATATACACAATGTACTTTGATCATCTCCCCATCATCCTCTTATCCCTCCCTTCCTTCCTCACTGAACCTCTTCTTTCCAGCCAGACTTCCACCAAGCGCACTCCTGAACATTAGTCTTTCCCTCACTAATCGTCTCCCCACTCGCCCCTTGGCCCATAAATACATCCACCTTTGTGACCCAAGCACACAGGGCTTCACCTTTTTAATCTCGGTCCTGTACTCATTGTTATGCCCTTCCATTCTCTTCAGTTCTTCATATTTTTCCATTAATTCTTGGCTCAGCTGTTTACATGTTGCACTCACAGATTCCAAACTGTATTGCAGAAATACAACCACATATAAATAAAATTCTTGAAATCCATAAAATGGATTACCTAAATGTACCCTCTTGATGCCCAAGATACATCCTCCTAATACCTTAAACGTCATACCCCATGTTAAAAGTCCCTTCCAATTGCCCATAACCAGATGCAGCAAGTCCATCCCAAACCTTTGAGGTAGCTTTGACTTCAGTGTTTACCTCCACTCCTTCCTCTTGGTTTAAACTGAACTAGTTACAGAATTATAAAGGTACCAGCAACTTTACTAACAGTTTTACTACAGCCATACGATTTTTCTCTAACTGTATGAGAGAGGGAAAGCCACCAAGAACTGTCACAAGTGAAACTCATCACCTTAGTGACACATATGCCAGACTATACAAAAACCTCAAGAACAACCTTTAAAGAATAGTAACTCACAGGATGGTGATGGCACACGCCTTTAACCCCAGCACTCCAGAGGCAGAGACAGGTGGATCTCTGAGTTCTAGGCCAGCCTGGTCTACAGAGTTTCAGAACAGCCAGAGGTACACAGAGAAACCTGTCTCAAAAAATCAAATAATAATAACAATAATAATTAGTTATAATAATAAGCATTATTTGAGTCCATCTAAAGTAAACAGAGTCAACAGTGATCATGAATGTCTCACATACTCCAAAAGGGGTAAAGTCGAGGGTGTGAGCAAACAAAGCACGCCCAATACTAGTGCCTTCCAGAAACAGCACAGTGAAAACAAAAGGATGTAATGTATAAAGAAAACCTAGAAATGCAAAATGGCATCTCTTCTTGTTCTCTGTTTGCCTAATGGCTAACTTCTGTTTTGTTTTGTGTAGCTCTTGTAGACCAGGCTGTCCTAGTACTCTCTCTAGCCTCAAACTCACAGAGATCTGCCTGTCTCTGCCTCCTGAGTGTTGGGATTAAAGGCATACACCACTGTCGACCAGCATGGCTAATAATTTAGGTAAATATTTCACCGACCTTTTGCACACACAAAAAATTAACACACAAGCAATTATGATAAATGAGTTTAAAACAATTTATCAAGCTCTTTCCAGTAAAAAATGCTTACAAATATAAAACTATAAAGTTTGTAACTCTGGCAAAAATAAGCATCACCTGCTACACTATACCATGCTAATGCTACACTATGCCATGCTGTACTACAGTGTGCCATGCTGTGCTACACTATGCCATGCTGTGCTACACTATGCCATGCTGTACTACACTGTGCCATGCTGTGCTACACTATGCCATGTTGTGCTACACTATGCCATGATACACTACACTATGCAATGCTGTGCTACACTGTGCCATGCTGTGCTACACTATGTCATGCTGCGCTACACTGTGCCATGCTGTGCTACACTGTGCCATGCTGTGCTACACTGTGCCATGCTGTGCTACACTATGCCATGCTGTGCTACACTGTGCCATGATACACTACACTATGCCATGCTATGCTACACTGTGCCATGATACACTACACTATGCCATGCTGTGCTACACTATGCCATGATACACTATACTATGCCATGCTGTGCTACACTGTGCCATGATACACTACACTATGCCATGTTGTGCTACACTGTGCCATGATACACTACACTATGCCATGCTGTGCTACACTATGCCATGATACACTACACTATGCCATGCTGTGCTACACTGTGCCATGCTGTGCTACACTATGCCATGCTGTGCTACACTGTGCCATGCTGTGCTACACTGTGCCATGCTGTGCTACACTGTGCCATGCTATGCTACACTGTGCCATGCTGTGCTACACTGTGCCATGCTGTGCTACACTGTGCCATGCTGTGCTACACTGTGCCATGATACACTACACTATGCCATGCTGTGCTACACTGTGCCATGCTGTGCTACACTGTGCTATATACAACAAATACTACAGTATACTATGCCATTAGCCAGAATTCAATTCATAGACAAGAAAATCTAAATCATACCATATAGGCGAGAAAGGAAATAACACGTGTCTACTACATCCTCTCCAAGAACAGTTTCAGTGAAGTAGTAGAGAGTAAAGTTGAATTCAGGCCCCTATAGGAGGCCTAAAAAGGCAAAGGGTGAAGTGAGGACAGTCAGAATACACAAATCTTGAAGAATTTGATTTTGAAGAACAAAGAAAGAGGAGATTTTTTTTTTTTTGATGCAGGTAAAAGGTTTAAAGAGTGTTTAACTGTTTTCAGAATGGAAGAGATCACAGAATACTTTCTGTCCATATAAATCATTCTGAAGAAAGAGCCCAGAGAGGAAATCAGGGCAGGAGCAAGTCAGTCTCAGACATCTCAGCAGACCACAGGCCCTGATGCAGGCAGACTGGCAGAAACATAGGACATTCTCTTCTATGTTTTCAATGAATTAGGAAGCAAGGCCATTATGAATGCTAAAGGGGAAAAATCAACTGTATTTTCCACTACTGTATTATTTTACTGAGTCAACATGAAGATCAAAGTTCATCCTAACAACTTGAAGTTTCAAACATGTAGCTAATTATCTACCTGCCTTCAAGACGAGTCACCTCTGCCTGCAGGAGCTCCTCGCTGGTGTGGCTGAAGTCCAACTGTGACAGCACATTATCTAGGACTCCTGGGCCTGGAGAAGGGAACTTCCTTTCCACCTGACAGTTCTCCAGCGGCCTGAGGAGGACAGGAAAAGAAGGGAACAGGTCTCTTATTCTGGTAACGAGAACAGTGCAAAGCCAGCCTGCTGTCCCAACTGCACTTGTAATTAAGCTCAGTTTGTCGTCTGCTTTGTGGATAAACAGAAATATATACCAGGAGAACAATCCAGAGTCAGCAACAATTTAATCTTTACTAGGTTTGGCATATTTTTCAAAGGGAAAAACCACATAAAATAGCAAAATCACTTTGTTGAAACTTGACTGCTAACTGATAAATTATAAGAAGGTCAAGTGAGATGTATGACTTATACAAATTTACTTAATTATTTTTTACTATAAACCTAGAAATAACAGATCTATAAAAACAAACCCAGGCTGGGGATATATAGCTTAGCTGGTATAGTACTCCCATGGCATGCATGAAGCCCTGAGACTAGGTGTGGTCACATGTACTGGTAAACCCAGCACTTGAGAAGTAAACACAGGAGGATCAGAAGCTCAACGTCATTCTCAAAGCATTAATTTCGAAGATAGCCTGGGATACATAAGATCCTGTTTCGAAACATAACAATAATAATACAATAAAATCAGTTTTCAAAAGGGCTAGCTCAGTGACAGGTTGTTACTGACGACAAGCAGCTATGCCCTAGTCTCCTACAGCATGGAGGTTCATCAGCCAATGAGGAAAAAATACGGAGTTCTCAATTTTATGATCCTCAGAATCATAGAGACTCAAATGAAAAGGAGACAAAACTATCCATGGAAATTTTATGATAATGAGAATCTAACTCATAAATTAAAACCAAGTCAGACAAGATGATCAAACACAGAAATGTAAATATTCAATATTAAAATCGGCATTCAATGCCAAGGCTTCAAATGGACTGGCAGAATAATACTTAAGATTCGAACAGACCTCATACTTTCTATGGAGTGCTGAGTGTCAACTGTCTTTAATTTTGTTTGCAGTTTCTCCTTCTGCATTTTTGCCTCAAGGATGAAGTTTTCTTGAGATTGAAGACTCGCCTTCAATCCTTTCTGTTCTTCCTGCAGAGCCTGAAAAAAAGAAAAATAGTCAGACATTATTACAACTTTTCTTCAGCTCTCTCTTTTTCCTGCAGAGTCTGCAAAATACTCCCCCAAAAAGAGTCAGATAACATTACAGCATTTCCATTTCCTGAGCAAAGCAACCAGAGAGGCTGACTTTAAGTTTTATGACAAGGGCAGTATTAGTACAGCTGTCAGTGGCTGAGCTATCAGCCTCAGCTCAAGGAGGAAGCTGAGGTTTCTGGAACATAGTTCTAGGTCAACCAGTCTTAAGACACTCATACGCGTTTCCCTAACCTAAGCATTCTAACACACACCTCTAATAACTTTTCAGACTCCCTCAGTTTCTCCTCCTTTTGCCGCTGCTCCTGCAGGATAGTCATATTGGTCCCCATCAGATCATTGACCCTCATATTGAGGCGCTCTATTTCCAGCTCGTTGGCACAAATGGTGTCCTTAGCCCGCTCGAGCTTACTGCTCAGGTGCTGGATTTCTGACTGGCTGGACAGCTCCACAGACTCTAATTTCTGTTTCCGGTTAGCAAGCTGAGCCTAAAAAAATATTAATTTTTTATTATTAGAAATTATTATTAGGGATTTTTAATAGGAAAAGAGAAGTGATAAAAGAATAATCAATAAAATAATCAATAACTGTATTCACTGAGGAAAAAGTACTTGTAGGAAGGACTGGTTCAATCAGCGGATTTTGGAGACTTCTGAGCTGACAGTTATAACCAAATATACACAGCTGAAATTAGTTCAGTGGCATCACTATCAAAGTCTACTCAAATGAAAGGATTTCAAGTAACTGTGTCATGGGCCTGTGGTGTACAGTGCCTAGCCTTACAGCTCTGCATGCCAGCTGAGTATTTTGGCTTTCCATGTTCTGGTTTTCTCAAGTTTTAATTCAGTACCTAAACTGGTTTTTTATCTAATAGACATAAATCATTTGTAAAGGTAAATTTCCTTTATTTTAAACATATTTTAAGAAAAAGACACACAATTTTATTTTAGAAATTCAAACAAATATCTCTGTGGAATTCATCTGCTATAGATTTAAAGATTTTACTGTATATAATACAGGATCAAACTCTTGTACTTTATATTATGGTGACACAAAGATGCTGCTGGGAGAGAGAGAGAGAGAAAGAGAGGGAGGGAAGGAGGGAGAGAAGGAGGGAGAGAGGGAGGACAGGCAAAAACACAGACAAACAATGTTTGTGTGAATGAGAGCTCAAGGCTTTAGTGTAGAGGCAATTGTTTTGTCTTTTAACCAGATCCCTAGAATGGTGTGTGTGACAGTCAACCCAGCTTGACTGCTAACTGCTATGTATGCAATTGTCTCCACACTTTCAAAAACAATCTAATCTTCTTACAAAGAGGAAATCTTCCACAGAACCCTCTGCAGAAGTAAATACAAAGATTGGTTGAGGGTAGGAAGGAGAAAAAGTCTGTGGCTCTTTGCTGAGCCTCAGTTCACTCCAACCCTAACCTATCCACCAGCCTGGAGCTCACAGGACACAGCTGGAAACCTCTGCCCAAATGAGAGCTCTGGGGGACAGACAACACAGAAAACTCAACACTGTGACCGCTATGTAACACTGGATAGATCGCTGTGTAACCCTGGGATTGCTATGTAACAACACTGGGATCACTATGTAATAACCCTGGGATTGCTATGTAACACTGGGATCGCTATGTAACAACACTGGGATGCTATGTAACACTGGGATGCTATGTAACCCTGGGATTGCTATGTAACACTGTGATTGCTTACGTAACACTGAGATTGCTATGTAACACTAAGATGGCTATGTAACACTGAAAGCAAATTCAGTTCTGAAGCTTTAGCTGTGTTAAACAACAGTGTAACCAGATTTGTTATTTTAAATTAGCTTCTCAGTTTTGAAAATCAAGTCTTCTTTAATCATCTACTATTTCACTCATGTAAAAAGACAGTGTTCACACTGACTAGAAATGATACCCCAGGCTGAACTGTGCACTATAGCAGTAAGAGACACATGTGAAGACTGATCACTGAGCTGTGGCTACTCTGATTTTAGAAATGTTCTAATTGTAAAACATACAGGGGAGTGCCAATGGCCTGGTTTTAAAAAAGAATGCAAATTCTGAACTGATAATATTTGACATACTGGGTTAAATAAAATATATTAATTTATTTTTACCTTTTAAATCTAACTACAAAAAATGGTAAATTGTGCAACTCACATTATATTCCTGCAGTGGCACTAGCATCAAGAATACCTCTTTCAATATTAAGCAAGTAAGAAAATCACAGAAACAACTAAAATTATCATCACTTCTCCTAAACAGCTGACTTTAGAAGCATTTAAAGGTAAATATATTTGAAATCTTTTCATGTACAAATTACTTCAAGGAAGCAGAAATTTTCCTTACTCGCTAAGCATTCAGCATTGTTTTACTAAACGAAGAGGGGAGCTACTGCAACTCCACAAAAGACAGTGGAAGGAAGGAGGGCACCGAGAGGGTGATTACATCAGGAGACAGAAGGCTCTTCAAATCAACCTGCACTGGTCGGTAGGTAGGCACAGCGGGGTCAGAGGTGCGCACAGGGAGATCAGAGCTTTGCAGCTCTTTAGGCTTCCCACTGGGATGTGATGGCCTGCGTGGACACATCTGGAGGTGACACTGATGGGGAGATAGGTCAGGGGCTGTGCTGCAATGACTAGGCCTTTATACTAGGATTCCCTGGAAAGATCAAAGCCCTGGCTATTCCAACCATGTTGTTCTTAAACAGTTTCCCTATCTGTAACAATGGCTTCCTTGAGTTCCAAAACTACATTTAAAAAAAAAAAAGTTATAGAAAGGATGTCCTCATTTTTCTAAAATGAGCATGGAGTATATAATTTTAATAGCTGAGTAGAACTGAAGTAAATACATAACTCAAAGAGCATGAAGTTATTTTTGAATCTCATTTTTAGATATAAAAATATTTAAGAATTTTTTCTCATAAGATTTACCTGGTCTCCCAGATTTTCTGCTTTCCCACATATCAACTAAATGTAATGAGTCAAGCTCAACTGGATTCTGCTTCAAACAGCCAACTGTGGAAGGGTGGTTTTTAGACACTTGGAGAAAACTGCACAGACTGAATATTAACTTATATTGTTATGATGTATCTATTAATGTCATTCTGTCATATTATAGGAATTTTAAGTCCTTGCCTGCTCTAAAATGACATGATTTCATTTGCATTGTAACTTTTGAGTGGCGGCGGTGGGGTGAGACAGGGGATAGGGTTTCTGTGTAGCCCTGGCTATCCTGGAACTTGCTCTGCATACCAGGCTAGCTCAGTCAAACTCACATACATCCACCTGCCTCTGCCTCCCAATGTTGGGACTAAAGTGTGCCACCATGTCTGGCCTGTTTGGTAACATTTTAATAGCCAAAACTAAAGACTAAAAGTGTACCCAGTTAGAAGGGAGGCGGCGGGCGAAGCAAAAAAAAAAAAAAAAAAAAAAAAAAAAAAAAAAAAAGTGTACCCAGTTTTAGTTTTCCAAGATGGAAAGAATCAGGCTGGATAGGTGGCTCATTAGACAAGAGCATAAGCTGCTCTCCTGGAGGACCTAGGCTCAGTTCCCAAAACCCACACTGGAGCATACAAGGATCTGTAACTCCAGTTCCAAAGAATGCAATGCCCTGCTCTGACTCTGTGGCACTGCACACAGTGGTACACTGCATACGTGCAGGCCAAACACCCATACACATAGATAAAAGAAAATATATTGACTTTTTAAAGCCATATCCAAACAAAGAAGAAAAAAGTTCCAAAGAACAGCTGTACAAAAATGTACAAAAATGTAGTGTTATTAACACTAATGAACAGCACACAGAAAGCCAGTTTAAATGGCATGGGGTTTAGCTCACTGGTACAGTGCTTGCTTAGCATAAGTGAGGCCATGAGTTCAATACCACACTGAAGAGAAAATCAGGCATAGCCAGGTGGTGGTGGGCACGCAGAGACAGGTGGATCTCTGTGAGTTTGAGGTCAGTCTGGTCTACATAGTGAGTTCCAGGACAGCTAGGACTATACAGTAATACCATGTTCCAAAAAAAAAACAAAAAGAAAGAAAGAAAATTAGGTACATTGCTGTAATACATTTCTGACACCCACTCATACACAAGATTGACAAGATGATGACAACTATTAACAGCAGGTAATGGGCACATAGAATTTAATTAAATGTTTAGGAATGATAATCATACAGCATTGATTGACAAACTGAGTCACAAGAAGCTTTAATTCTTGTTTAGTTTGTCAAAGGAGAAAGAGAAGTACATTTATCAGATGACTTTATTTTAAAGAAAACAATGATAAGAATTAAAAAAAACTATTATAAGAATTATTCAGACATCCTTAGTGGATACAACAGATGTCAGCTCTTTAAAGGTGTCTTATTCTAGCTCTAGTCAAGTGAATGGTAAACAAAAACTCTATTTTTACTAACAGGGAAGTTTGAATTACATAGAATTAATCACAATAGTAATTTGATAGTGGCTTAAAGGCTATGTAATCAATAAACAACATGAATAAAATGAGGACTGAAAAATTAAAAACTCAATTTGTTCTTTCCCAGTCTAATGCCTATAATTAGAATACAGCAGTATACAGCCTTTAAGAACACAGAGCTTTCTCAATTAGGTTAAAATCTCACCCCATTCCCATGCCCTCCCTCAATGAGGGCTCCACTGTCCCACTTTGGCTGGTAGCTCCTTGAATTTGACAATGCAGTCTTTGTTCTCTGGGGTGCAGGGGTGTCCTGCAAGTCTCAGTGGAGTTCCTCACAGCAAAACCATTCACAGTAGTGTGCCAGACAACTGGTATTTCAGGGGGCCAAAGAAGATGAAGGTTTAAAAGAAAAAACAAACAAACAGGAACATCTCCCTCTAGCTCTCTGAACTTACTGGCATTCTAGAAACTGAGAACTACCAGTGTGGACGGATTGTCATACTACAAATAACACAGCTAACAGACAAGCATCCAACAGGTAACAGGGAGTGGCTATACAAACTTACTACCCTCTCTCTGCTTATTTCTTTCTGTCTTCTTGATTTTAAAGGAAAAAGGCAAAGGAACTGGCTATGACCCAAGAAGACATATCCTGGAAAAATTCAGTGTCTACTTAGTTTTTGCTGAAGTCATCAGTTTCTGCAGCCACAAAGACATTATTTTCATTCGCGTGCACACCAGTGCAGTGAGATTCTTTCCAAACAGCCAAAAACTGAGATCTCTGGCTGAGGCACCTTGGCCAAAGTGCTCAAGCTGTCACGGAAAAAAACAAAGCAGATGGAAGTAGAGCCAAAAAAACCAATGACAGAAGCAGAAAGAAGGGAGACAGAGGAGAGAGGCATGGTGGGATAGGTAGAAACCAAATTCAAGAGAGTGAAGACAGCGTGGAAGAAGGGTGAGGCAGGGAGAGGAGGATCTGAGCTCTAGATGCTGAGCCACAGTAGAGGAAGATGGGCTTGTCATGCAAAGGTTAGCAGAGAGAATCCAGAAAGACAACGACAACCATCAGAAGGTGCATGGCAGTCAATCAAATTCAGTCAAAACCCGTCTGCTGGACAGCTTAATCTTACCTGAATGATCTCCGACTGGTCAGCTAAAGCCTTCCTCTGTGCTTCCAGAGAAGATATCTGTTGCTGATAAATCAAACGCTGCTTCTCCCAGTCCAGAGACTTCTGACGGAACTCCTGAGGAGACAGTTCCGGTACTTAGCCCCTAAGTGCTTCCTGGACTGCAACACTCTCACTTTGCTTCCCCAGCCTCCCACTCCTGGGTCCAGCTCTACCCTTCTCCTCAGCAGGAGCTCCATTACTCACTTAGCTGACTGAGCTGCAGAGGAATAATGATTCTGCTCACACAGTGCCTGTCTTTCTGAACTTAACACCCTAACGGTGAAGAGGAAGAAACAGACCCGAAAGTGGGCTCATGAGCATCTTCACAGATCTGCTTCACAGATCTGTTACCATTTTGTATAATTTTACAGAAAAGTAATCTGAAATAATAGTATTTCCCTTGCCATCTAAATTCCTGACATCCAAACCGAGAACTGAAGAGATTTGAACAGATTTCCAAATCAGTAACTCAATAGCCCAATTCTAACTTCATATTCTGCTAAACCAGTATTTTTGATAGTCAAAATTTTATTATTACACAGAAGAATTGCAAAAGCTTGAACAATATGGAAAATATGTACCACATTTTAACAGGTATTTATTAATAACCCAGAGCCAAATAGTTAAAAGTTATAGTTGATGAACAGAATTTCAAATTGTACACCATGAAAATGAACTTAACATTTCTGAAAATAAGGCAAATCAAAGGGAAAAGACCCTTAACCTTCCCATCTTTGTCCTTCAGGGATCCTCAGCTTTAGATTGTTCTTTAGACTGTTATGTCAGCTTTCTGACATTCCATTCAGTCAGTCAGTCAGTCAGTCTGTCTGTATGGCATTCCATCATATGTGCCAGCACTGATTTAGAAAATATTTAAAAAAAGAAAAAAAAAAGCCCAGCCACACTCACTGGAGGGTGACACAGACATGGCATACACACTGAATGAATGAGTAAATAACAATATTTAATGAAATCAAACATGACATAGACTTTTGAAGGAATTCAAAGAGGACACAAAGACCCATCGAAATGAAATAAGAAAGTCAATACAGGACATGAAAGAGAAACTCAATAGAGATAGAAATACCGAAAAAAAAGGATCAAACAAATTTTATAAATAAAAAAATCTTACTGAATCAAATAAAAACTTAACAATAAATCAAATCAAAGATAGAGTTTTAGAGTCTGAAGACAAAGTAGATGAATTAGCATGACAATGACAAATATAATAAGAAAGTCAGGGCTGAAGAGATGGCTCAGTGATTGAGAACACTGACTATTCTTCCAGAGGACCTGGTTCAATTCCCAGCACCCACATGGCAGCTTACAACTGTCTGTAACTCCAGTTCCAAGAATCGAACACCCTTACACAGACATGAATGCAGACAAAACACCAGTGTACATAAAACTAAATTAAATATTTTTTTAAGAAAAAGATAATAAGACAGTATGAATACAATGTACAAGATCCACAAGATACCATTACAAGACCAAATGTAGGGGCTGGTAAGATGGCTTAGTATGTAAACAATGCTTGCCATGCAAGCATATATGCCAGTACTCACTAGAAAATGCTGGGCATGGCAGCACACATCTGAAATCCCAGTGCTAAGGCAGTATTAACAGAGGGATCCCTACGCTTACAGGCCAGCCAGTCTAGCTGGATCAGTGAGTGTCAGGTTCAGTGAGAGACTCTGTCTCTAATAGTAAGGTAGAGAGTTAACGGACGCTGACTTCTAGCCGCCACACACACATGCACATACACGCAGGTATGTTCATACACATGTGCACATACATACATAAAGAGCAATCTATAGTTCATTAGCATAGAAGAGTGAGAATATCAGGATAAAGTTGCAGAAAATACACTCACCGCCATGAACTAAAACCCAAGTACAGGAGCAGAGCAATCAAGACATAAAAACATCTAGAATGTCAAGACCAGAAAAGAACCTTTCCACATCATATTACAGTTAAACACTAAACATGCAAAACAGAGAGTACCAAAGCTGCAAGAAAAATGTACAAATACATACACAAAGGTAAAGTCATCAGAATAAAAGATTTTTCAACAATAACTCTAAAAGCCAAGGCAGAGAAAAATGTAATTCAAGCTTTGAAAGACAATATTGCCAACCTAGATTATTGTAACCACTGCAACCATTGTTCTAGTTGGTTTTTATTAATTTGACACAAACTAGACATATGGGAAGAGGGAATCTCAACTGAGGAGTACCTCCATCAGATTGGCATGTCTTCGGGGCACTTTCTTGATTAGCGACTATGGTAGGAGCTGCCATCCTTGGGCAGATGGGTCTGGGCTGTGTAAGAAAAGCACTTGAGTAAGTTGAGGAAGCAAATCAGAAGACAGCATTCCTCCATTGTCTCTGCTTCAGTTCCTGCCTGAAGTTTTTGCATTGTTTGAACTCCTGCCCTGGCTTCCCTTGGTGACAGACGATAAGCTATAAACTGAATTAACTCTTGTCTCCCAAGTTGGTTTTGGCCATAGTGTTTCAGCACAACAACAGAATATTACCAACACACTGAACTGAAGGAGAAAGAAAAATTTTCCTTGATAAACACAAACTAAAGGAATTCTTGACCTTGTAGTAATACTGGAGTAATCTGCATACTGATGAGAAAGATAAACATCCATGATGCAAAAGGAAAGAACAAACTTCAATGGACAAATGAGAATTAAGAAGACACCAGACACTACAAAAAAAGATGACAGAAATGAACAATAACTTTCAACTAGTATCTCTGAATAGCAATGGTTTCAATTCTCTAAGACACAGACTAGAGCTAGGGAGCTGGCTCAGTGGGTAAGAGTGCTTACCGAGAAAGCAACAGTCCCTGAGTTCAAATCCCCAGGACCCACATAAAAACTTGACCATGGCTGTGTGTGCCTGTAATTCCAGTGTTTGGAGGGGGACACAATAGGATCCCAGGAGCTTGCTTGGTCAGCCGCCCTAACCAAAATGGCAAGGTTTAGGTTTACTAAAAAACCCTGACTCAAAACATAAACTTGAAATTGGCAGAGGAAGACACACAATTTCTCCCTCTGGCCTCCACATGTGCTCATATGGGCACACAAAGGCATGTGTACATACAACTCTATACAACTATCTCTCTCTCTCTCTCTCCCTCCACAGACTAGTTAATTGGATTAAAAAATAGGATCCATCTATTTGTTGCCTGCAAGAAACACATCAACTGGAAAACATAAACACTGCCTTAGAGAGAAAGGATAGATCATTCACTATGATCAAGTATGCACCATTACAAGGATACAAGGATGATTCAACATATACAAACATAATGCATCATATTAACAAACACAAGAACAAAAATCACATGACCCTCTTAATTGATGCAGAAAATATTGGATATTGACATAATCCAATAGCCCTTCCTTATAAATGCCTTGAAAAAATTAACAGTAAAGAACAATATCACAACATAATAAAGGACATATATAGCAAGCCTATAGTCAACATATTAAATAGGGAGAAGCCCAAACACTGCCACTAAAATGAAGAATGAGAGGCAAAGACATACATTTTCTCCATTGTTATTCAACAGTCTTTGGAGTTTTAGAGCAAAAAGCTAAAGGAAGAAAAGACATACAAATAAAGGAAGAAGTCACACAACTCTTTCTTTGGACACAATGATTCCGTACATGAAAACTCTACTCCCACTACCAGACAGCTTCCAGAACTGATAAACACCTTCAGAAAAGGAGCAAAATATAAAGTCCACACACAAAACTCAGTAGCTTTTCAATAGCCAATACCAGACACCCTGACAAAGAGCTCAAAAGGGTAATCTCATTCACAACAGTTTTAAAATACTACAAAATTAAATAAATACACATATGCACACACATACATATACCATGAGATAACACAACCAAGACAATAATCAATCTTTTCAATGACATCTTTAAAACATTAAAGAAGGAAATGGAAGAAAACACCGGAGAATGGAAAGGTCTGCCATACTCATGGACTGGCAGAAACATGGAAATGGCTAAATATTGAAAGCATCTCATAAAGAGAACTGAGGAGAACAGAATAGATACAGAAGAAAGGATGCTAAGAAACTCCAAAGGCAGAGTGTGATACATACTATGTCTGTGGATGAAACCCTCAAACGTTAAGATGAGAGCAATGTTGAAGAGGATAATAATGAGCTGGAAATGGACTCCCAGAGTCAGTGCAGTAACCTGGGCCAGAGGACAAGGGCAGGGAGAAAAGGTAGCAGTGAAGACGGCTGGAGGGGAAGTAGTATTTGTATGGTACTCTGCGTCCAAGTTCTAAATCTATAAAAATAGTAAAGTATAAAAGAACACTAAACATGAGAATTACAGTTCCAGACAGTAAAGTATACTGGCATTTGTGTGTGACAGATGACCCAGAATAGAAAATGTTTAAGTAGTCACACAGAGGTGCTGGCCGGTGTCTCTCAAATAGGGTAAAGTGTGGATTCCTAGATCCTATGCTTACTCTAATCAGACTCTCTGAGGTCGCAAAGCACCCTGGTGACTGTTAAATGCACTGCAGAACTCATACAGAGAGGGAACTCACTGCCTCCTGTCAGTAATCATGGAGTTACAGAGAAAATACAAAATCAGCAGAGGGAGACGAACCCTTTGTAACTCCGGTTCCATCTAAATGGGAGCTGAAACTAAACCACCTGATGAGCAGAGTACTCTCTGCAAGAAAATGCCAAGAATTCCCCACATTTGCTGACACCTACTCAGTTAGGTGTGGAGCCACGGTGATAAACAGGATGCTGCTACTAACTGATGGTCACTGTTCTTAGAATGGAAGGTATTGAATACTAGGATCTTCTCCAGGATACAGTCCCAAGCATGTTGGCTACTCCTTCTCCCTGTACCCTAAATGCCAATTTCATGCTCCATCATCTTAACAACAACAACAAAAAACAAACAAAACTTCCATACATTTCCAATGGCCCTGTAGGGTAGAACAACCCTCTTGAGAATTACTGATGGCCTAGAACCCTATCAGCCACAGGGGAGCAAGTGATGATGGGCTGGCTGTACTACTGAGTAGCTCAGAGGCAGCCCTCGAGATGGCAGGAACTCGCTTCATAGGAAATAGCATTTCCTACACAAAGGCTGACGGTCGCGACTGAGACTACTGCTGTGAACATACCTCTATTTTTCCAGTTAGCCTCTCAATCTCAGACCGATCCTCCCGTAGACTTTTGGTATTTCCTCTGAATTCTCTTAGTTGCTTTTTCTGCAGCTTTTCATAGCTTCTCTTCAGTCTGCCTAACTGTAAAAACAGTTATTTATTTACTTAAATTTTCAGAGCTAGTAAATTGTGGTGGTCAGACAAACTGGGATTATAAAGCAAAAGTGGTACTAAATTATCTTATTGAAAATAGATTGGCAACATGCTAGAGTTGCAAAGAAAAAGAAAAAAAAGAAAAAGAAAAAATAAAACTTAAAAATTCTAGGGCTGGCATAAAGCTCTGCTGGTGAGTGCTGACCTAGTCAGCACTGGGTCTGGGCTGGATCCCCAGGACCACATAAACTGGGTATGGTAGCAAATGAGGTAATCACACAGTTAAGTGGAGGCTGGAAAAAAAAATCAGAAGATCAAGGTCATGAAAAATCTGAGGTCAGCCTGAGATACCTTATCTCAAAGTATATGCCTGCTTGCATGTGTATGTGTGAGAAATAAATGCTAGCAGTGAAATTTCCAGGCCGAAAAAAGAAAACAAAAAGTCTGGTTCTACTACAATTGCAATGCATTCATAGACACCCATGACCCACTTGACATAAGAGAGGAAGCAGTAACTGTTCCCCTTTAGGTGAGTGGGTCTCAAGACATACTTCTAAGGGTATTAATGCCCAGTAAACAGACTTTGACTTCAACCAAAACAAAGGCAATTTTCCCCATAGTTAAAAGGTAAATTAAATACTGAAATAAAGTTTTCTTCACTTTAAAGATTTTATTTTTAATTTCTAATTATGTGTGTTCTAATTATGTCTCTATGTTGGTATGTGCATGCAAGTACAGATGCCCACAGAGACCAGAAGAGGGCGTCAGATCCCTCAAGCTGGAGGGATGGGTGGTTGTGAGCTTCCTAATGTGGGTTCTGGGAACTGAACTGGGGTGCTCTGCAAGGGCACTACACTACCAACTGCCAACTGTTGAGCTAGCTCTTGCTTCCCAATCTTCTTCCTTTTAAAAAAAAAAAAAGCTTTTAAAAATATTTCTTTATTTGTGGGAGGTGGAGTGTTGGGGAGGGAAGAGTGTGCACTCTACAGCCCACTACGGGAGGTAAAGGGACAGCTTGCAGGCCTCGGCCCAATGAGTCATCGCGCAGCCCTTGCTTTTCTTAATCCCAAAATATTTCTAAGCCTTTTGTCTCTTTCAATATTTAAAAATCAGCTATTGAATTAACTTACAACTTAAAATATTAAGTTTCTGGTAACAAGATTTTAATATTATACAAATATAGCTCTTTTTCCTTTAGGTCTCAGTCAATTGCTGGTTTAGGTAATAGCAAGTGTATTAGACAAGATTCTTTGTCGAGATTCAAGGTCAGAAAATATATTTCTACCACATACTTCCCACAGGGTATCAAGTACGATATGTACTTCCTACCATATAAAGTAGTAACCAGCTCTCAACAGCAGTCAAGGGTTACAGAGAAAGGACAACTACACATCGCGTCACAGAACTAAAGCAGTCAAGGTTACAGAGAAAGGACAACTACACATCACGTCACAGAACTATAGCCTCACTTCCTCCTGCAGTTTCTTTAATTCCTGCTTATACTCCATGGCCATTTCTTGCTTGATTTTTTCATGTTCTTCTATCTGCTGATGCAACATTCCAATCTAAAAGCAGAAAGGGGTAGTACAATTCAGTATTAGCATTGAAATAACATCCCTGCAACACAAAAACAGAAACCAATCCTTGCACTTCCTTGCAAACTAACATTCTCAATGTTTCTACATGGTTAGCCTTAAAATATGAATAATGCTTTTATAAATTTATATAATTATAAATTAAGATTTATTTATTTATTATGTACTCAATTTTCTGTCTGTATACCAGAAGAGGGCACCAGATCTCATTACAGGTGGTTGTGAGCCACCATGTGGTTGCTGGGAATTGAACTCAGGACCTCTGGAAGAGCAGCCAGTGCTCTTAACCTCTGAGCCACCTCTCCAGTCCTTCTTTTACAAATTTAAAGTTAGTTCAAGACTCACACTCCTTGTCTGATTTATTTTCCCAATTCTCTTTGTTAAAATAAATAAATTCTTATAAAAATAGCATATATAAGTTTAAATGTTTTGATAACCAAAAATATTTCACTTTTAGAAACGTGTAAAACTTTCTACAAGTAAAGCACAGTTCAGTAACATCAGAGACAGACTGAAAGACAATGAGTAGCTACTACTTACTTCATAATTTCCCTGATTATCAGAGTAAGGAAGGGGTCCTAACCCGTTCTGCAATGATTGGGTACCAGTGACAACAATTTCATAGCTCATCTGGTCAGCTAGACTAGGGACCCTCCTGTCTCTGTCCCTCCAGTGCTCATTATAAACATGAGAAGTCATACCTGCAGTTGACATGCTGCTGGGGATTGAACTCAGGTTCTCATGCTTGTGTGGCAAACAATTTACCCACTTACTGAGCCACCGTCCCAGCTTTTTCTGATTTCTTAAAATGGTTATTTAAATGACTGATTTTCAGTCTTCCTATTGTAACAAACCTGGAGATATAGATAGGTAAAACTCTCTTTAGGTACCATGTGAAAAGCATGCTGTGTTGTTTTTCAGTTTATTTTGGTTCTATGCTGAGGACTGATCTTAGGGCCTCTGCATAGACAAGCACACGCTCTGCCACTGTCCATTCATCTGTTCCTATAAATACTGATCCACAGGGGACCAAACCCAGGCCTTTATACGTGTAAGTACACACTCTGCAATTGTCTATTCATCCAACCCTACAAATGTGACCCATAGGAAGGTCATTATCATTATCAAAGTATATTCTAATTTTTACTGTGATTTCTTCGTGACTTAAAGGTATTTGGGAAGCTGAAGAGCTGGTTCAGCAATTAAGAGCACCGACTGCTCCTAGAGAGGACCATAATTCAGGTCCCATCATCCGTATGGTGGCTCACAATCATCTGTAACCCCAGTCACAGGGGATCCAACGCTCTCTTCTGACCTCCATGGGTACCACGCATGCATGTGGTGAACATAGATATATTATAAATAAAATGAACAAATCTAAAAATAAGGGTCATTTAAAACTGTTTTGCTTTTCCAAGTACTTGAAAGGTCTTTTTAGAAGTATATTGCTTAATTTCTAAGTACTTGGAAAGTTGTCTTCTACTGTATTGAGTTTTAGCTTAAAACTATTTTGTTACAAAAACACAATTTAATCTGCTGTAGTTGCCCAATAAAATGCTTTAGTCACATTAAAAGAACATGTTTAAAATTAATTAGGTCAAGTTTATTTTGATCAATCCTCCACCTTAACTGCCTTTCCATGTGCTTGTTCTATCACTAGCAAGAGGGCTGTGTTAAGGCTTCTACAGTTTCCACGAATACAGTTTCTCCCTAAATCCTGTGTTTGCTTTGTACATTTTAAGACTGTTATTAACTACTTACAGTTGGATTATTAGAGTTACCGAGTAGAAGTCAGAGGACAACCTGAGGGAATTAGTCCTCTCCCTCTACTCTGTGGGTACCAGGTACTGAACTCAGATCTTTAGGCTTAGCAGCAAGCATCCTTATCTGCTGAGGCATCCTGCTAGCCCAGGTTCCATTTTCTTTTGAACATCTTCTCATGCCACGATATTTCCAAATTCTTACTTTCAAATTTTGGTGTATATTCTTAAATTTTCCTTCCTCTAAATTCTTTGGATTTAACAAGCTTTCTTCTAACCTCTGAAATAAATCACTACCTATAGATTTTCAACTTATCTTCTTCTGATATACTCAATTGCCCTCTTAGACACTACTGCACCCTTCAACTTTGATTATAGTCCTATCTACTACTTTTCATTTCTATTATGACTTCTCTGAGTCACTCAGAACCTTACTTCTTAACTTCCAAATGCACATATTTTTCAGAGTTATCTTTTTCTAATTTATTTCTGCTATGTTAAGAGTTTATCTATGATTTCAAGCCTTTGTTTATGGCAAAATTCACTCCACAGCCCAGGATAGAGTCGACTTTGGTAATCATTCCATTTGTGCTGGAAAAGAAATGCACATTCTGCAGTTCCCTTGTGTCATGGTCTATAGTTATAAACTAGGTCAGGTTTGCTGATCACGCTGTTCAAATCTGTATCTTTATGAATGTCCTCCATCAGTTACTAAGAAAAATGTGTTAAAACTCCGAAGCATGACTGTGGCTTCATTATTCCTACTGACAGTCCTGGTACTTTTTGCATACATCTAAGAACGGTTAAAACTATCTTACTATATTATTTTGTCCTATTTTGAGTTTTCCTAAAAGTGCAATCTGAGATGTGGACTTCTGAACAGCTAACTGGAGTGACCTTGGAAAGCACAGTGAGATGACAGGAAGGAAGGGCCATACTGGGTCTATTCCTGGGCAGAAGACCACAGTAAGCAGCTGGAGCTGTGTTCCTGGGAACCTACTAAGGAAGCAAACAGATGTGTTTCAGAACTGTCTCTATGAGCAATGGGAGCCTGCTGACCTTACTCAACCTCACCCTGCTGAGGTTTGTCCTGGGAAAGTTAGCTACCCCACAGTTGTAGATTTAGAGTGAGCAGCTTTCCGAGGTCCTGAGAGGAGCAAGTACAGTGGAGTTCTGGTGACACAGAAAGCCATATTTCATGGCTAAGAATGAAATGAGAGGGAAGGAATGTGGTCCAAAATGAAACAGTGTTGGTGACAACCGCACGTCCTGAAACTGACGCCCTCCAGACGGAGCACTGCTATCCCCTTTAGTCACTCTGCGATTCCAAGTCAAGCTTGCTTTCTCTAGTATGAACATAGTCACATCATCTTTCTCTTCAAGTCTGGGTGGCAGGTATTTTTATTTTGCCATTTACTTTCAACCTTCATGTGCTTTTACAATCATTAAATAACTGTGGTTCATTATTTTCACTTCGTTAGCTAATTTTTGTCTTTTAATTGAGTCAGTGACTGCATTTACAACTAATGAACTTACTTGAATTTAAATTACTGTTTTATGTGCTATGTATACTTAATAAGGGCTGCACCTTTTTTCCTTACTGCTTGCCCTCTTTGGACTGACTCCGTTCTCATCATTCTACGATCTCCTTTTATTAACCTGGATAATATTCTCAACTAGTATAAACTTTAAGGTTCCCTCAGCCTAACACAGAGATCACTGACATAACAAGACTAATGTTAGTTGGTTGCATTTCCAATTCCCTGGTAATCCTGAGATTAAAAATGTAATTTAATCCCATTTATCACCAAATTGACTTCACTATGCACAATACTGAATGTATGATAAGCTGCTGCATCTTGCTTTGATTTTATTCCTGGAGCTCTGGTCATCCATCTGAAGGATATTCTTTTCTAATTGTTTGTTTCATCCATTGTGTGCATGTGCTCATGCATGCCATGTGCATGTGTGGAGGTCAGTGGACAGCTTACAGAAGTCAGCAAGCACCTTACCACTGAGCTATATCCCCAACTCTTAGGGGTCACTTTTAAGTATCACTTATTTCTTTCAAAGTAGTCTCAGTCTTCACAGCAATACTGGTATAGGGGTCCCCACTTTGTACATGATGGAGCAGGCTGAAGCTACTTGTGCAAAAACATTCAGCTGAAAAACACAGAAAGAGGGCTCGAAACTCTCACTGTTCCACTAGGTCAACTTGGAGTTAAGGACAACAGTGGCAGACACTCCATCAAAATCAACCTGATCTCAACTCTCTGAAGTGTTTAGAAACAAATCAGCTAGCAAAGCCTTACACTGGTGCATGGTTGGCAAGCTGCTGGTGCTGGCCAAAAACAGCAGCCCACCATGAGATAAGGGCCTACAACAGGTGTAAATCAACCACCCACAAAAACAGCAGCCCACCATGAGATAAGGGCCTACAACAGGTGTAAATCAACCACCCACAAAAACAGCAGCCCACCATGAGATAAGGGCCTACAACAGGTGTAAATCAACCACCCACAAAGCTCAAGCTTAGTGTAAATGACATTCACACACAATAAAACATTCCCACCAAAGATGCTGGGCACAGATGCACATTTGGCCACAAGCTTCCCATCTCACCTTGGACAACTGCCTTGGGACAACTTCCACCATGGAACTAACTGTTCTTGGCCTGTACCTCTTGGACAGAATACAAAAACTTAAAGCCCTGTTTCTAGTTGTTATATCATGTGAGATTACGAACACATTAGATATAAGTGGGGCTTTTTGTGTGTATGTGAATGTCTGTGTGTGTGTGTGTGTGTGTGTGTGTGTATGCATGCACGTGTCTGTTCTCATGTGTGAGGGCACACACAAAACCGGCTCAAGCATACCCTGTAAAGCCCAAGACTGACATCAGAGTCTTCCTCTACTGCCCTCTACTTTACCACTGAAGCAGGGTCTCTCAGTTGAACCCAGAGTTTGCCATACAGCTTAGTCTAGTTAGCCAGACCCCATCTCTGCCTTTCAAGAGATGCACACCTGGGATTTAAGTGAGTTCAGGGGATCTACACTCTGGCTCTCATGCTTGGACAGCAAGCACTTTATCCACCAAACCATCACCCTAGCCCTAGAAAAAAAAATATGTTAATGAAATAAGGTTCGCAGAGTCTATGGAATAGAGTCCCATTACTGGTGTTTGACAGAAGTACATAACATCTAGGAACTTAATCAATTCCTAACAACTCAATCAAGGAAGCAGCAAGTCAATTAGACATCTGCAATTCTAAATTTCCTGAATATCCCATGCCAAACTTGAAATCTTAAAATCCTTTCCTGGAAACCTTTCATTCAATCCTCTATTATTATTATCATTATCATTATTATTATTATTATTATATGTATTTATTTATTTTATGTACAAGAGTACTCTATCTGCATGTATGCTTCCACACCAGAAGGGGGCATCCAATCTCACTACAGATGGTTATGAGTCACCATGTGGTTGCTGGGAATGGAACTCAGGGCCTCTGGGCCAGTTCTCCAGTTCTCAATCCTCTTTCTTGTTGAAGCAATTATGTAATAGTAATAATGCCCATGGTATGGAAACTAAGCCAGAGAAGTAAGTTAAAACTCAGCCTCAGAGTGCAATAATAGTCTCACAATTACAAAAGCGAGTTTCTTTTGTGAATTTTAACAAACTAAACAACCTAGACATCAATACATACAGTCATTTTCTGAACCAGAAAACTGATGTCACTTCAGTTACCAAGCATAACTGTTTCTGTCTTACCCCAGGAGAAGTGAAGAAGCCACAGTAGTTTCCAAAAAAGCAGCATGGGTCTACTCAAATTGATCTGTTTGTTTGTTTGTTTATTCTTGTATGTGTAAGTGTGTTTGCCTTCATGAATCTGTGCACCACATGCATGCCTAGTGACCATGGAGGCCAGAAGAAGGTGTCAGATCTCCTGGGACTGGAATTACAGACAGCTGTTAGCTACCATATGAGTGCTAGGATTTGAACCTGGGTCCTCTGAAAGACAGCTGGTCCTCTTAACCACTGACCTATATCTCCAGCTCCAGCAAGTTGTTAGGAGGGAGGGAGGTTGTTGGTACTTTTTTTTAATCCGATGTGACTGACATTTAGTGTGTTTTCTCATCACCTTCCCAATCTTTGTGTAAACTGTATTCTTAAAAGATCTAACTAAACTTCAGAATAAACTCTAGACTACCAAATACCATTTACAAAATTCTAAATTTGATACAGCTGATATTACTAAAGCGCTATTTGACTCTAAGTACAAAAGGTCAATCACTAGGAGACAATTTTTTAATTCTTTCAAAATTTCATACATGTACACAATATCATCAACCAAATCACAATGTGTTGCCAGTCCTGGCAGCATACTAGGCATAGCAGTCAACTTGTATTAGCCTTGATGAGGGCAAATCCCATGTAGGCAAAGCTGGCAGAATGAGAATGAGGTTTAGGGTTAGCATCTACCTACAGTTCTTGTCATTCCCAGACTAATTTGTATGGAAACTTAGAGACAATGCTTCCACCTGCAATACTTCCTGCTTCCCTTCAGTATTCAGTGTTCTTCTAGTGTACCAGCTGAGTTAGAAGAAATAAATCAGGAAAAAATTCTTAAACTTCTCCCAATACTGCCAATATTAGTGGGTGATGGGACTACAAATTTATTTTATTTTCCTTCTTCTCCCTTATTTTTTTTTACTTATGTCTGGTTTTTAAGACAGGGTTTCTCCATGTAGCCCTGGCTGGCTTTGAACTCACACTTTGTAGACCAGGCTGGCCCTGAACACAGAGATCTGTCTGCCTCTGCCTCCGAGAGCTAGAATTAAATGTGTGTGCCACCACCATCTGGTGGTTCTTCCTTAGTTTTAAACAAAGGTCTTTCTGAAATAGATTTCCTTAACTTAGCTTACAGTGCTGGAGCTCCTGGCCAGGACCGTGCACATGCTAAGCATACTCCATCACTGAGCTGTTTCTCCAGCCTTGATTTGTTAACTTAACAAAAGAGGAAAACTATTAAATGCAAGGACTCAATTCTTGTTTTTGTTTTGTATTTTTGGGAGATTAGGGGATAATGTTGGGAACTGAACCTAGGATTTCAAGCATACTAAGTAAGCACTCTATGATTAAACCATATCTCCAGTACTTAACTTTGTTTTTGATCTAAATTTACAAGACAAAACCAGCTCCTATTAAACTTGGTGACATTAATACAAACATGTAATATGATAAAAGTTATGCAAAGGTTACATGGCCCCTTCTTCCATTTTCTTCATGTGCTAGGGTTACAGAGGCACACCACCATGCTCATCTTTATCAAGTGAGCTCTGGGGTGCGAACTCGGGCCCTTGGGCTGCACAGCAAGCACTAACACAGTCATGGCCCCAGCTCCTCTGACACTTCCTTACATAAAGAATGTATTATAGGTATGCAAAGTAAAATGTCCTTAAAGTAAATATTAATATTATATCTTCACAATAAATTTTCTCCTAAAAGAAACCATAAATATTAGAATAAACACCAAAAAAGAAAAAGCAAAGAAGAAACTAATTTGGTAAACAAATGTTTTCTTTTAACAAATACTTAAAAAACATGTTTAGTACAAAATGTCAAACTACCAACAGAATGAACCAAGGGTACTGGGGCATGGGTTGCTCCAACTGTGTTATATTCGGGCCTGAACACGGGCGTGCAGAACCCTGGATAACTGAAAACCAGAGGTGAAAGCAAGAAGAGTGGCGCAGCCAGTCTACCTCCTTGTGCTTCATGTCCAGCTGACTTCTCAGCGTCTTCAGCTCCCGATCACGGATGTCCAAACAAGTCTCCAGCGCGTGCGTCTGCCCCTCCCATTCAGATTTCTTATGTGCCACCATTATATCGATCTGTTTCATGAGCTCCTGCAGTTCTGCTTCACAGGACGTCAAAAATCCCCTACAAACACCAACAGACCAACACCACTCATGCCACGTGGTTCTCATCTGTCACAGATAAAACTCTCACAGCCGAAGCCTAGCTGAAGAAGTGAAACATTAGAGCAGCAAAGCCAGGATGTCTGTGCCCTTGCTCTTATGCTGTCACATCCTGCACCCAGTCGGCTGCTTACTCTATACACTATTTTGCTCTCCTCTAGTGAGTAACCTAAAGCCGAAGTCACTTGAAACACAGATGGATGTTTCACATCGGGCTTTCCAAGTGAGATTTCCACTACTACTAACCACACTGCTGGAATATTTTAGGGATGCTCTTGGGAGAATCCTGGCAAGATTATGTCACATCTCTTTCAGCCAAAATGAATGCCTCAACAGCAAACGGGCTACTGTGCAGGAAAAAGATACTTAAAAAAATAACAAACAAACAAAAATCTGTTTCAAAAAATTCATCCTTGGGCAACATCTGTTGCAATTATTTCTTCCAACTGTTACTGGGAACACATTGCGGCCTACCTCACTGCTCTCCACCTACTGATGCCCTCTGAACTGCAGGACAGAAGCAAGAGTCCATCCACCCTGGTACTGTTAGGCTGAGATGTAAGGAGGGATGCCATCCACAAATGTGCAGTGGCTCAACCTAGCATCTGCTTACCAGAACCAGATAAGATTTTAAATTGCACCAAGAAGCTCCCAGTCAAAGGCAAACTTACCCGCTATGCCCTCGATTTTGTATTCCTTCCAACAAGGCTTCCATCACTAAATCCCCTTTGTTCTGGCAACTGGGGAAAAAAGAAAAGGAAAGATGAAGAGAGTGAGAAAAGCCACTGTTCTGAATCCCAACATTCCAACCTAATGTGAATGAAAGCAGTCGCAGTGTGAAAATAGAGCAGGGTAAGATGGCTGTAGAAGCAAGGAGTCTTACTCAGGAAATGCTAGCACAGCCAGGTGATGGGGGCACACGTCTTTAATCCCAGCACTGGAGAGGCAGAGGCAGGTAGATCTCTGTAAGTTTGAGGCCAGTCTGTTCTAAAAGAGCTAGTTCCAGACAGGCACCAAAGCTATAGAGAAACCTTGTCTCGAAAAAAAACAAAAAAACAAAAAAAGAAAGAAAGAAAGAAAGAAAATGCTAGTACCAAACACATTCTAAAAGAAAAAAAAATTGCTTCTGACATTATCCTACAAATCAATGAAACACCTAATTATTCTAGGCCTTTTCATTCATTGTTGAATTTAACTTAATTTTTGAGACAGGGTCTCACTACTTATCTCTGGCTGGTATGGAATCAGTTTTGTTATGTAGAAGAGACTGGCCAGAGAAGCCCACCTGCCTCTGCCTCCTGAGTAGTAGCACCACACTTGGCTTGCTTTCTTTTGCTGTTTCTGTTGTCAGATTGACTTTTTAAATTTTAACTATGTGCTTATGCATGGGTGTGTACATATGTGCTCTGGTGCCCACAGAGGCATTGGAGCCACCAGATCTGGGTGCTGGGAACCAAACTCTGGTCATCCTCGAGAACAGAAAGTACATGCTCTTAATTGCTGAGACATCCCTCTAGCCCCTCGAGGCCTAATTCTTAAAGAACGTAAGGGTGGAAAGCATTTTCTCTCAAGGAACATTTAAAAATCTCTTTACAAAATAGGAGGAAAAATAGTTTTTCACTCACATAACACAAGGGTTTTTGTTTGCTTTTGAAGCATAGGTTTCTTGATTTTTAAAACTAGAGCCATTATACAAAGGCTAAACTCCCTCCATTATACAGAGGCTAAACTCCCTCCATTATATAGAGGTTAAACTCTCTCCATTATATAGAGGCTAAACTTCCTGGTCAGGGGTTGGAGAGAGGGCTCAGTAGTCATTCCTGCTCTTGAGGAAGACCTGGGCTCAGTTCTCAAAACCTACATGGCTACTCACAATCGTACCTCCAGTTCCAGGAGTTGCAACACCCTCTTCTGGCCTCCACAGGCACCAGGTATGCACGTGATAAACATACATACAGGCAAAACACCCATACTCATAAAACAAAATAAGGAAGTCTTTAAAGAAAATTAAGCCAGGCGGTGGTGGCGCACACCTTTAATCCCAGCACTCAGGAGGCAGAGGCAGACAATCTCTGTGAGTTTGAGGCCAGCATGGTCTACAAGAGCTAGTTCCAGGACAGCTAGGGTTGTTATACAGAGAAACCCTATCTCAACTCCCCCCCTCCAAAAAAAAAAAAAAAAAAATTAAGCTCCCAGGTCAGCCACAGACCCTACTGACTCAAAGAGAAAACTTCCTGCATCATACTCTGTCCCCTGGAACCTAAGGACAAGGTCAGCAGCACTGCACGGTGCCTTGTCTTTGACACATTCCCCCACTATTCATCCCAAATCACACAGAATTTGCATGCTCCTCCTTCTTTCTAGGCCACCAGCTCTTAAGGACAGAAAACCAATGAGACTCATCTCAGGAGTGGAGAGCTGAGCCCAGTGTCCCAACATGGCACCATTGCATGCCTTGGGCGACCTCATCTCCCCTTCCTCATTATGCAAACTGCTACAACTGAAGGACAAAGAGGGGAGATAGAAAAGAGAAAGTCATACAAAAGAAAAAGACCCTTAAATTCAGAAGTATCCTGAGTTGTGTGGTAAGTTTCTCTTCATAAATCCTCAAAACATTCCTTGGCCAACCACCTTTCATGCCTTAGAAAGTGTCCTATTGGGCAGGAGAGAAAGCTTAATGGTTAAGAACACTTGTTATTGCAGAGGACCCAGGTTTGATTCTCTGTTGGGGGCTGCAGACCCCTGGCCCTTGACTTTCTTTGCCTGCCTCGGACCTTTTGCCTGCTGGAGTGAAACACCTTGTTTTCCTGCGCCTGCAGCTGCTCTGAGCACGAGACCCTCGTGAGTTCCTGGTGGCAGGGGAGTGAACTCTGGTGGGTTTTACAGCTGAAAATCCCGAGAGACGGGACGTGGCTACCAGTTAAGGATCCCTGTATAAGCTTTCCTGGAGCACAATAAAGTTGGCATTCTTGTATCAAGGATGACCGTGTCCTCGTGTCTTTGTCTGTGTGTGTGTTTTTAAATCTCCAGCTAGTTTCCCGGCTCGTGTACCTTTCCCGGCTCACGGACAGTCCCCAGCACCCACATGGCAACTCATAACTATTCATAACTTTATTTCCAGAGGATCGCCAGGCACGTGTATGATACACAGATAAATATGCGAGCAAAACACTCATACACATAAAATAAAATTTAACTGGGGGCTGGAGAGATGGCTCAGCGGTTAAGAGCATTGCCTGCTCTTCCAAAGGTCCTGAGTTCAATTCCCAGCAACCACATGGTGGCTCACAACCAGCTGTAATGAAGCCTGGTGTCCTCTTCTGGCCTGCAGACAGAATACTGTATACATAATAAACAAATAAATAAATATTAAAAAAAATAAAAAATAAAATTTAACTGTCCTCTTTCCTTAAGCTTTCAAAGTTTCAACCATGAATTAGCTAAAGGTTAGGGTGTAGAGATTTGGTCCCTCTACCCTAATGCTTTTCAAACAACTGTATTTCTCTGGGAAGTAGATTGCTTCAGTCTACAAATTCAATGTTATACACTGCTCTCTAGATAGCAATAAAAGGCATGCTCCTTCCCAAGGAATACCCCAGCGTGGGACTGAAAAAGAAACAGAAATGTTCACCATCCCTGGCAATGAATGTAGGGGTGGAGGACATGCAGAAAACTCCAGAGACAGATGAGAAGAAGGGAAAAAAGCACAAGTGTGTTGCACCTATTCTACATGACCTGAGGACTGTGCACTCGTCGTGCATGATGTGGGCTCTTTCCTCCAGATTTCACCATGACCCAAAATAAAACCCTAAAGGAGAGGACTTATTACAAACTACACTCAGGCCCTGCCTTTGCTCTGCCCCAGAACTGGGAGGCAGAAGAGTCCACTCAACACTAAATAGAGGTCAATAAAGCAGTTCTGCCCTGCAACTAACTAGCTATGTGTTGTCAGACTTCGGTTGTTCCATCTGTAAAACGAAGGTATGAACAGTAACTGCCAAAGTCTTTATTTCATCTTTATAATTATTTCTCAAAATTATTCCTACTAAAATTATACCACTTTAGGTCATGTTATTCTTAGTGATCTACTTAATAATACATAATTTGTTGGTATTTGTGTATGACACTATTTAATAACAATGTGTATAATAGATGCTAAACTTTAGTGACTGTTTGTCTTATCTGCCTGCCTCTTACACATTCTATCTTCTGTACACCCATAAAAGACATAAAATACGATTTAGTGATTAAGAGCACTCCCAGAGGACCCAGGTTCAAGTCCCAGTACCCACATGGCAGCTCACAACTGTCTATAACTCCAATTCCAGGGGACCCGACACCCATAACAAAAACACCAATGCACATAAAAATATGTGTGTGTGTGTATAATGCATGTTTTATATATATACATATTATAATGTATGTACATTTGTGTGTGTATACAGGTGCTATCACTTTGAGGAAACAGGCTTAGAGGGTGCGATGACTTGACTACAGAAACCTACAAGTTATATTGAAGCTCAAACCCAGGCGTGTGACCCTCCAGTCCAAGCCATGTGCCATCTTTTATTTCACTCTGCCTCCTTATGCTTAACAAGATCTTCTCGGTGGGAAACAGAATAAAATTGAAGCATATGGCATTGTGGCCACTAGGTGGCAGCAGCACTGTGATAAAGCCATTGAGGTGTCAGGAGAGCCACCCGCTCAAAATGAAATCCTGAGACAAGGGCATTCTTGTTTAAAACAGGCACAGAAGACCGGCAACGCTAAAACAGGCACAGAAGACCAGCAACGCGCCCTGGAAAAACGTCTGCCAATGTGAGGTGTGCTTCTTTAGCAACACCCTCTGCACCAGTTTCCATTCTCTGGAATCAGATAAACTGCAAGGACTTGGACTTCCTGAGCGGACATTTGGTTGTCTTCCGTTTCTCACAGCCACAACACTGATTCTGTCCCTAACCAACCTGGCCTTCGCTCACCTCAGACAAGTCACTTGTTTCCTCTTTGATGGCGCCATGTGACACAAGACTGTGTCCCTAATCAATACAGATTTAGGTAAAAACTGTTTGATGATCTGTCACTCCTTACCCGGACATCGAATGCTAACGTGGGCTCCACAGCCAGCCAACAGGCAGAAGTCAGTATTCACAACAGCCTTTGGGCTGAAGCCTGAAGGGAAAAATATCAACTCAGGACCCAAGGAGACCAAGTTCTCAGCACAAATGAAATTTGTTTGCCCCAGAGGGAGAGGAACAGAGGGTAGGAAATAAGAGACAATGACAGGAGACAAAGGATGAGGGAGAAGGGGAAGGAACAAGGGAGAGGGGGAAGGGCTGGGTATTTATCCAGAGGACAAAGGACTGCGTCTAGATGGGGAGGAAGCAGATGGTGGTGCAAAGGCAAACGGTGGTCTATAAAGTAAAAGGGAAAATCCCTGTGTTAAGATGAAAGTAAAAGGGAAAATCCCTGTGTTAAGATGAGGTGTTTTCTTTTAATTGGGCATGTTAATTAGGTGAGCCACAGGAGGCTTTTGATTGCTGGACTTCAATACTGAGAGCTGGATCTTGGTAGTCAGAGGAGAAGAAAGTGACCAATAAGGGAATGGAACTTGCTGTCGTTAGGAATGTAATCTAATGGTTTTTAGCGAGGCAGAGAGAATGAGAAAGAAGTCAAGACCTGCCACATGCTCAGTCCTGCTCACTGGAAAAATATAAACTGAGATGTATAAAGGGCATTCCCGGCAACATTATTCATAAAGTAGGAACTCACTTAATATTCATTCACTGAGGGAATACTAAGAAGCTATAAAGAGGTAACTCCAGCCTCCATTGAAATTCATTGATGGCCAGAGTCCCAAGTGATAATGGTTGGCCCTCACAACAATCACAATACTTCTATGGAGGATCTGTTACAGGTAAAAAGAGTAAGACACAGAACAGTAAAAGAAATGTGTACTGTAGAATATTATTTTAAGATATGTTACATTTGTTTATGCTGTGGAATATTTGTTTAATGATGCAAAGATGTGTTGCATTATTTTTGTTGTTGTTTTGTTTTGTTTGTATTTTCAAGACAGGGTTTCTCTGTGTAGCTCTGGAACCTGTCCTGGCAATGCACTCAGTAGAACAGACTGTCCTCCAACTCACATAGATCTGCCTGCCACTGCCTCTCAAGTGCTGGGATTAAAGGCATGAATCACCACCGCCTGGCTTAACTATTATATTCTTTTATGTTGCATTTGTTTAATTCTGTGAAGCTGTGTTACTTTGCCTGTCTAAAACACCTGATTGGTCTCATAAAGAGCTGAATGGCCAATAGCGAGGCAGGAGAAAGGATAGGCAGGGCTTGCAGGCAGAATAAATATGAGAAAAAAAGCAAGGAGGAGGAGCAAGAGAAAAAGGAAAGGAGGATGCTAGGGGCCTGATTTTCAGCCACACAGCCAGTCAGGGAGCAACAGTAGAAGTTAGATTACAGAAGAAAAGGAAAAAGTCCAGTGGTAAAAGGAAGACAGGATAGTTTAAGTTTAAAAAAAAAAAAAGCTGGCTAAAAATAAGCCAAGTTAAGGCTAGGCATTCATAAGTAATAATAAGACTATGTGTGTTTATTTGGGAGCTGAGTGGCAGGCCCCAAAAGAGTAAAGAGTAAAAACTAGTGTGTTTGCCATTGGATGCTTATTTACTAAGAACAAACTATGAAACACTATGCCTGTAAGGAAAGAAATAATCATGGTGGAGGAGATAGGGCTAAAGCTAACCTGCTCCAGGTAAGTCTGGATTTATGTTGCTTTATAGGGACTATGATGATGTTTTATAATTAACACATAAAAAGGAAAAGAAGCAGTACTGAGCTTGACACTGTGGCTCACACCTGTAATCCTAGTACTTAAGAAGTGGAGGCAGGAAGACCATAATTTCAAGATCATCTTTGGCTACAGAATAAGTTCAAGGTCAGCCCGGACTACATAAAACCCAGGTAAACAAAACTAGACAGAGGAAGTTATCAAAACTATGGGTCTTGAAGGGTTCCTACTGGCCAAAAACAAAAATAATTTTGGGTATCAAAAAATTTGCAATATGTTCAAACAATTTAAACACATTAAAGTCTATTGGTTTGTTTTTAAAGGTAAAGCCCTCAGGTTGCCTCAGGAGATTGCTAGGCACAGACTTAAACATATTAAAGTCTATCTGTTAGTTTTAAAGGTAAAGCCTTCAGGTTACCTTTGAAGGTTGCTAGGCCACCAATTCATTGCTGTAGTCTGAAAAGAAAGGAACAGAGTTAAGCATTTCTCTTGCCGTTCCTGTCCCAATTATATTTCAGGGTAGTCCGATAGTTGTGGAAGGCAGGCTCTTCATCAGAACGCCAGCTAAGCAAGCACTGAGACACAACACAACTAGAAAGGGCCGCTCTGTGGCTGCCGTGCAGTAACAGACCCAGGCACAGCCAGCCATGAAAGATCTCCCTATTAACTGGAAAACTCTGGAGCAACTAACAGAAACCACTGCACAGCTCAATTGTAACATCCCAAATGGGAGGACTCAGATATTACATGTCTCCCTGGTAATGCATGCAACAGATAATTTTCATAATATAAAACCTACACCTATGGCATTTTTCTTGCACCTCTCATCAAAAAAAACAAGGTTGAATCTAACACTTTGATCACTGTATTTCAACAGAACTTTCTGTAATGAAGGAAACATTTGTATCTGCATTACTCAAACAGCAGTCACTCGGCAACCTATGACTGCTGGACTAACGCAGCTAATGCAACTGGGGAACCACTTTTATTTCATTTAAAATAGCATGGCTAGCTGATGACTACCACACTGGACAATGTAATTCAAGACTTAGCCAGTGGAGGAGAGGTCACAGAGGAAATAGAGGCACATTCAAAACTACATACAAACAGCTAAATTTTAAATGGTAAAGAAAAAAGGGAGATAAGAAACTGCTGTTGGTTAGAGGAGATAAACGCCTAGCAACCAGGTGCAGCAGACAGTTCTCTGCAGAATTTTGGTCCAAACAAGGTATTGCAAGCACATATGGAGTAGGGGGAGAAAACTGATCCCTCTGGATACCGACGTTGTGTGTTCTGCACAAATTTGTACTGATATAAAAATAGTACTGTGGTTTTGTAAAAGTAAATCTAGCCCTGGGCATGGGAAGCACTTTAGCTATGACAGCCAGGGGGTGGGGAGCATCTTTGCTATGACAATGTGGATTAATGCTGCCACCGTCAGCTCCTTTCGAGGGCAGAAAGGCTAAGTAATGGTCCTCTATGGCTCCACGGGAGGAAGCAGCATTGGCATAATTAACAATATCTATATTGTTGTTAAAACTTCAGTGTGCACACATTTTAAAAGACTGTGTGTCTGAGTTTGTAAATCTCTAACCCATTTTAGTTTCACAGTCTTCTTTACTATACTGACCACTAAAAGACAAGGTACATGAGACAAAAATTAACCTAAAGATGGTGTTACATTCCATATAAGAAATTTTGTTTTATCATACGTTAAGCTACAGACTTTAAGAGTAAGTGTAGCCGAGCGTGTTAGCGCATGCCTTTAATGCCAAGCACTGGGAAGCAGTGACAGCGGATCTCTGTGAGCTCAAGGTTCTGGTCTACAAAGCGGGTTCCAGCTAGGGCTGTTATACAGAGAAACTTTGTCTCAAAAAACGAAGTTTAAAAAAAAAGTAAGTATAAATAGCTAAAGATAATTTATATTCATTGACCCATGACTTACATACAAAATATAAATACAAAATTAAAACTAAATGGAGGTATTCGAGAAATTGAGCACCTACCCTATTTTACTAAATAAACCTTAAAAATCTAAATTGGCCTCAAGAGAACTTACAAAGTCAAGCGAGATGATGTAGATCCTTAACCCAGGACGCTGAGGCGGGCCCATTTCTGTGAGTTTGAGGCCAGCCTGCCTTATACATAGTGAGTTCCTAGCCAGCCAGATATTTTGTTGTTTGTCCGAGACAGGGTTTCTCTGTGTAACAAGTAACAGCTCTGGCTGTCCTGGAACTCGCTTTATAGATAAAGTTGGCTTCGAACTCACAGAGATCCACCAGCCTCAGCCTCTGAGTGCTGGGATTAAAGATGTGTACAGTCCAGGCTTCATAATAAAAGGTCTTAGAGGTAAAGCAGGCGCTGGAGGGGAGGGCGTACTTTGGGAAAGTAAGTGTACAGTCTCAACGTGAGACAATGCTCTGACTTCACGGTTCTGTAAAGGGCAAAAGCCCTATTTGCAATCCAGACCACTGTCAAGTTATAGCCTTATAGAACTGTCCTTTCAAAGCTTTCATTTCACTCTCCCAATCTTGTTTCCGATGCTTGAGTGAAGGCGGGAGGCCACCTGCAATTCTCCTGCATCAGGGGTCCCGCCAGGCTTCCGCATCTCTCCTACTACAAACATTACCAGGGGACCCTGCGGGCCAGCCCGCCCCCGCCCCCCGGCGCCAGCACCCTGCAGCCCTCCCGCACTCCGCCGCCGAGGCCGCAGCACCTGGCCGGCCGGCACGGAGCTGCATATGGAGGAGTCGGAGCGACCCGGGGGTCCTGCGACCGGGCGGCCGCGGGTGGGCAGCAGCGGGCCTGGCTGCAGGCGGCCGGCGACGGCCAGCGGCCGCGGGCCATGCGGCCTGGAGGTTAGCGGCACCACGGTGGCCAGGGCCGCGTTCGCACCACAACCAGCCGCTGCTCCCCCGGCTTTGGGGCGCGCAGGCGGTTACAAAGCACGCCCCCGGCCGAGCGCGCCCCCGCCGGGCCTGCGCGCCGTTCCTTGGGGGCGCGCGCGCGTCACAACAAATGGACGCCCGTCCCGCCCCCTCCCCACGGCAGCGAACGGACTCACCTGCGTACGGCGTACGAGCGCGCCGTGCGTCACGTGACCCAGAGGAGGGGCGGGGCCGAGAGAGAGCCGTTTCGCGCGCTGTGGGTAAGGGTGACTTTCGCGCCAGCGGCCCGGGTTTTGGAGGGTGACCAAGCGTTTGCCCTAGGCTTCAGGCGTCCAGTGCTTCCAGACACGCAGGCAGGTGCTCTCGACCGACCTTCAGAGCCACTTCCTTATTGCACGCCGCGCGGAGTGGAAGGGACCCGGCAGGGCGACGCTCCACCTCCCCTATGCACTTCCGCATATGGTATCTCCAGCCTTCGGGCCGGAAGCGGCGGCGGCGGGCGGCTTTGCGTCTAGTGGCCCAGGATGGTGGCCTGTGAGGGCCAATTTTAGTGCCGGTGCCGTGCTTTTTTACCTTAGAAATACATCTAGAAAACTGTAGATTTCGAAAAAATGTATATTATGTGTCTAATATCTGAAAAGAGAGATCTTGACAGTGTGACAAGCTTCCCTGTTATCACGTTTTGTGCCCAGAGATCTAGGGGACTGGTGAAGAGATGGGCTCTTGGAACTGCGTTCAGCCTGAGTCTAAAGGAGACAACCTCAGAGATGAGAGTTTTGTGTTATCGGGTGTGGGGGTGGGCGCTAGAAAGAGAAGGGTACGTATGTAAAAATATGTTTAAGAAACCCGGAGAAGTTAGGATGTGCGGTAAGAGCTCGACGCAGTGGTGGTTGCCTGGGCTTTGTCTGTGCTTGCTTCTTTGTTCATGTAAAAGGGGAGTACCCGAGTGCCTCACCCAAAGATCAGTCATCCGTGTTGTGCTTGGAAGGACGGCCAAGCATTTACTGATGAAGTGCAGGAGGTGGATGAAAAGCATGCCAGATTGCAAGCGTGTAGAAGAGGGACATGTTACAAAATACTGAGGCCAACTTGTGGAAAGACTGGGATCATTGGTACAGCGTTTACACTTTACCGCTGAAACAGAAGTACCCTACCCACCAGTCCGAAGCTGACCTGATTTGTTTCCTAGATTAGTTAAGAACAGCAGCAAGCCTTCGAGGACAGAAAGCCTCCTAAAGCTAGAGGGGTCAGACCGCTTCAGAAAAGGGTGCAATATATAGAGACCGGGTCAGATCAACAGAGCAAGCGGGAAGTGTAGCCCACGGCACAGCTCCAAGAACAAAGGAATGATAGGAAAGTAGGGAAACCTGGGGAATTCTGGAAGTATAACTAGAACTGACAAGAAGTATTAGTTATACACTACTGCAGATGGGAATCCTTCAGCTAGCTTTGCTTTAGCCACTGGCTAGATGCAGTGAAATCTAAGTAAAAAAAAAATGCTAAGCTGTCACCTGGTACCTAGGTGGCAAGAGAAGCTAATGGTGGTGGAGGTTCGTGCCTGGAGGTGGAGTGGGGGGTAAGTGTAAAGGCCAGAGGTCAACAGCAGTGTTGTCCGCTAAAACTTCCACCTTGACTCTTTCACTAAATCTGGAGCTTTCCGATTCAGCTAGACTTCCTGGCCTGGCCATCTCCCAGAAATCCTCCTGTCTCTGCTTCCCAGCTCTGGGAAGTGTGTGCTACTTCACAAGTGTGTGCTACTGTGCCAGGCTTTTTATGTGGGTGCCAGCGATCTGAACTGGGGTATTCTTGCTAGCACTTCACCCACTGAATTGTCTCCCAGGCCCCTTCTGTGTAAGTTTTGAAAGTAAAAGCCATTCCCCACCCCCAAACCAGATAGTGCTTGCTTGCTTGCCTCAAGTACTGTTGGAGTCAAGTGCATACTTGTATGGCAGAGTTAAACTACAATACCAAAGGTTGTTTCTTACATTGTTTCTTAAACTGGTGGTGGTAGTTTCTGGCCTTCTGTGGGTTGCCACTTTGTAGCAGGGAGTACAGTAGGGCATCTTTGTGGAAAGGAACAAACTTGGAAGCTGGAAACCCAGAAGTACTCCATGATGACCAGTCTTGTGAATTAGATTGCCACTGTTCCAGGAGAAAAATTAGGAGTGGTCTATGGTCAGGGAGCACTGGGCCAGGCCCTGAGGCGGGCCAGCAATGTGACTCAGTGGCATAAAGGACAGCGAAGCCTGGCAGCTGAGTTCTACCTCTGGGACCCACCTGGTGGAGGAAGGGAACCATTTACTCTGAGATGTCCTTTGACTTCCACATGTACATACACAAAGAAATGTAGTTTTTTTTTCTTTTTTTGGAGGAAGAGGGTTGGGTGTTGGGAGTACAACATGAAGGTCCTTGCACCCACAGATCTCCAGGGAGACTAGGAAATGTTCATCATACAGGATTGTCTTTCCAGTGGGAAAAATGGAAAACCTGTTCTTCCATCCAGAAAGCTGGGAATTGAAAGTAACTAATAGCCTAGTGATCTGTGATAATCTGTTGGGTCAAGCCATATCAAGCTCGCACAACCAGGACTGGAGAAATGATCTAAATAACCCTTACAATACTGTATAACCAGAGACTCCCCCAAACTCCCACAGCCAAGACCAGAGGTGGTTAATAGTCCAGAGGGCCTCTGTGCTATCTGTTTGACTGAGACCAAGACCTGACCAGACCCTTGCTTAGGCCCTTAAGCTAGTACAGGTGCCTATCTCTAGAAACCATCTTCTTGGAAGAGATGGCATGTACCCTGAGTCAAGTTTTGTTGTAATTACGCTTTTTTATGCACTAGGGATTGTATTACACCAGGTAACTTTTTCCAAATTATACTGTGTTTAAATTTGTTTGGAATAAACTACCTGACATCAGACTCCCCAAGTGTGATCCAAGTTGACAAAGTCAATCTGAACCCTGTTTTCATTCTAGCTTCCTCACAGTTTGCTTCCCTGCCTGAACACCTGCAGAACTCCCTCAGCTGGGGATGTAGGTCAGTTGGTAGGGGCCTTCCCTAGTTTATACAGAGCCCTGGGTTCAATTCCCAGTACCTTGGTGACACATGCCTGTCATCCCATTGGCGGGGGAATTAGGAGCTTAAGGCTGATTTTGGCTATGGAGAGAGTTTGAAACTCTGACTCAAAAAAAGAGGAGGAGGGCCAGGTGGGTGGAGGTGCACACATTTAATCCCAGGACTCAGGAGGCAGAGGCAGGTGGATCTCTGAGTTCAAGGCCAGCCTGGTCTACAGAGTGAGTTCCAGGACAGTTAGGGCTATACAGAGAAGCCCTGTATGAAGTGGAAGCCCAGAGGGACACACAATCTGGAGCTCCCACCATTGATCATGGCATACTACGTTCAGAGCTCAGTCTGGACGCTGTTTAAGAAAGGAAGTGTTTCCGTGGCACGCCCATATTGTTCCTGCGTTAAGGGTTAGCAGTTGGTCTATGGCTAGTCACTTCACACATTCCAGCTCAATGTCACCCTGCATGTTCCCATAGCTTCCGTGCCTTAAGAATGCCAAGGTTTGAGCCAAGGCAGGTGGAGATTTGTACCAAATAATGGGGGAGGGCTTAAGGAGCAAGAGATGAGACTCAACAAAAACACTACAAACAGGGAAAGATTGTATATGATGTAAAGAAGGCTACATTTAGATGCAGTGCCTTTCAGGGCTATTTTCAGAAATGTGTTGCTCTCTGTTACACTAGGAGCTTGTCTGCCAACTAGACCGTGTCTATACACGATCAAGAATCTGTCAGTGAAGTGAGGAAAGAACTGTGGTCTTTTATGTTGTCACATGACCCATATAAGATGGGCCTTTCCTGGGATGGTATTAAGAAACAAAACAAACCACAACAAAACTAATTTCAAGCTTTAAAATTTGGGGAATCCTGGTCCTGGATTATACTGTGCCCTCATTATGACCTCTTTGGCTTACAGAACTGACGAGAACAAAGCTGCAGGAGAATGGACAGCGAGGTGCAGCGAGATGGAAGGATCTTGGATTTGATTGATGATGCTTGGCGGGAAGACAAGCTGCCGTACGAGGACGTCGCGATCCCACTGGTAGGTTGGGATCCGAGCTCGGGACAACGAGTCAGAGATATAATGTGGTGAGGTCTTGTGGACGCTACTGGAAGGTGAAGTACCAGGGCCCAGAAATTCGTGCTGTGGCGTCCCCTAAATCTAGAAGCCTCTGGAAAATAGCTAGTTCGTCTCTTCGTGGCTCAGAGAACGGGCTGGTGTAACCACCTTAGTTAGGGTCATTCCAGGGCTGCAGCCCAGATTCTCGGAGCCAAGCATGAGTCACCCAAAGCCAAGGTGAGCCAAGCATGAGTTCAGTGCATCATGCATAGAGGAGCAAGGAGCATGTGTGTCCCTGCTTCCCTAGTTTAGTGCATCACTCACAGAGGAACAAGGAGCATGTGTGTCCCCGCTTCACTAGTTTAGTGCATCACGCACAGAGGAGCAAGGAGCTTGTGTGTCCTCACTTTCAAGTTCAGTGCATCACGCACAGAGGAGCAAGGAGCATGTGTGTCCTCACTTCCCTTCTGGTTTGTTGGTCTTTGGTTTGGTTTTAAGATTTATTTTGTTTTTATTTATGAATATATATATGTGTGTGTGAGAGAATGTCTGCCCCTGATGTGCAGGTGGGAAGGACGACAGAAGAGGGCATCAAATCCCTTGAGCTGGAGGTTAAAAGTCACCTGACATAGGTGCAGGGAACCAAACCTTGATCCTCTGAAAGGGCAGTATAGCAGTAGATGATGAGCCGTTCCCCACCCCCTCCCCGCCTATTTCTATTTGTGTGTGTTTGGGTATCTGGGGAGAGGAGGAGAAGAGACATGTTAAGTACAGGTACCCTCAGAGGCCAGAAGAGGATGTTGGACCCCATGGAGCTGGAGTTAAAGGCAGTTGTGAGTCACCCAAAGTAGGTACTGAAAACCAAACTCTTTTCTCTGCAAGACCAGTATGAGCTCTTAACCATTGAGCTGTCTTTTGGGCCCTTGGTTGGCAATTCTGTAAATAGTGTACACACGTAGGCCAGCTTCCAAGAGGTGCTTAGAAGCTACCAAGCTTTGGCCTTTACACATCCAACCTCTCAGAATACCTTTTCTTTGCTGGTCTCTGGAAAACTCCCTTGAAGAGCAATTGTTGAACCTTTTGTGATAAGTGATCCCTCACTTTATTTATGTATGTTTTTGTTTTCTGAGACAGGGTGTGTGTGTGTGTTTGTGTGTAGCCCTGGTTGTCCTGGAACTTACTCTGTAGACCAGGATGGACTTAAACTCAGAGATCTGCCTGCCTCTGCCTCCCAAGTGCTGGGATTAAAGGTGTGCACCACCAACGCCCTATGTAGATGTTTTATAAAACTCTTACTGATGTCACAGACTCTTAACAAAGGACAAGGAAAAACAGAGCCTGAGAACTTTCTCTGCACAGCGCCAGAAGAGCAGCGAGCCCAGAGTGACTTCCAGGTGCACTGCCTGCCGCTGCTGTTTTACAAAGAAAATACTCAGCTCACCTGCACTCTCCTTCAAGAATAAAAGGTGGTGATGTGCCCAGTGAATATTTAAGTCACAGCTTAGTTCAAGTTCAGGGCAATAAAATAAGAAAAAAGAATTGTAGCTGTTGTTTATTGTCAGTTTTAAGCCATAGACTGAAGTTAAAGCTTCCATTTTCTGTAATCCTTAAGACAGTCACACAGAGGAGGTGGTGGTGTCTCCATTTGGCAGGAAAAAAGTAGGGTCAGAGAGGCACGCTTGACCCAAGACTAGTCTCAGACTTCATGCGTCAGTCTGCAAGTCTGTCTGTCCTTCTACCTATCCAACAATCACTTCTCTAAAGTCTACTGTGTGCCCTAAGATTATCTGAGTATAAGATAAAGTTCCTGTTTGGGGTCAGGGATCAAGAGAGACAAGATGCTGAGTAACTACAGTACCAACCAGGGGGAATGAATAGCCAAGCGGAGAATGGCTGGGGGCCTGGGTATGCAGCAGAAATGCTTCAGGGAAGATGTAATGCTTAAGAAAGAACCAGAAGTTTGGTTTGGTTTGCTTTGGTTTGTATTTTTGGTTTTTCAAGACAGACTTTCTCTGTGTAGCTTTGGAGCCCAGAAGTTTAGTGCTAGATAGGATAATACCGCAGAGAGGAGAGGCGTGTGACTGGCATAGAGTTCTGAAACATGGTGGGAGATGGTGAAGCAGTGGGCAGCAATTACGTTTGTAGTTAGGAGGCAGGAAGTTGGGCACAGCTTTTGAGAGGGTGTTTGTGCCCCCCTTAGGCCTTCTCTAGGGATCTAGGGATGGAAGAAAAGGCTGCGGCATGAGGCTGCCATGTTCAGATTTGTCTTTCGGGAAGTAGGTCCACAGCATTGTGCTGTGTCACATGGTGTGTTCATTACAAGAAATATTAGTCACCAGGTGAAGGATCCATCATTTTAGGAAGTCTGTCACACTCTTGGAGGAAATGAAATTAAAGCAGTGTCCTACCTCTTGGATTTAGTAGTTCTTAACCAAGGGCCTGTTTATTCTTTGTGACCTGTAGATAATTATTAAGGTCAGATTTCTAAATTGACTAGAGAGTAACAGTTCTCTGGAACTATATATGGAATGTTAAATCTCAATTTACATTTGTAAAATAGATGCAAGTGATGCAAACACATTAGGGTTTTTCTTGCATGTGTGTGCATCTGTGTGCTATGACACCCATGTAGAACTCAGGTCATCAGCCTTAGCAGCAAATGTCTTTACCCACTGAACCATCTTACTGGTCCCGATTCAAATATATTTGTACGTATTATAGATAAATTTCATTTACTATATGTTGAACATAATTTTAAGGCGAAAAATACCTCCATATAGTATAAATAAGTATTCAGTGGGAAAGCCCAACTGAATATTAAGCAGCAGTTTGTCAACACAAAGTATAACTTCAGGTGATTGCACAGAAATACACGGTATTGGAGAACCCTGGGGCCAACCACAGATTCAGCAGTAATAGGTTCACATATATCAGGGAATGATACCAAATTCTGTCTAGTGTGTTCCCGTGGGATGTGTGTTAGTCTTTACTGTGTTTTTCCAGTAGGGGGAAGTCTCATCTGTTACATTGTCAGTGTCCCTCATCCAGCCCATATTGTCACATAAGCGTTTTGAGTGCAGCATTGTTGTTGTTTTTTTTTTAATATTTATTTATTTATTATGTATACAATATTCTTTCTGTCTGTGTATGCCTGCAGGCCAGAAGAGGGCACCAGACCTCATTACAGATGGTTGTGAGCCACCATGTGGTTGCTGGAAATTGAACTCAGGACCTTTGGAAGAGCAGGCAATGCTCTTAACCACTGAGCCATCTCTCCAGCCCTTGTTGTTGTTTTTGTTGTTGATACATTTGTTATATTTAAAAACACATTCCAGCAAATCTGGTTTGCCTTTACTGCATTTCCAGAAAGGTTCAGCATTGGCTGTTGTCAGTGTTCATCCTAGTGTCTTAGATCACCAGACACCCAACGCAGTGCTAAGTACTGGATCTAAATGTCCTCATTCTATCTTTACCAAGGCCTGAGATGTGAAAAAAGCTAATTTTTTCTTCCATTTGTGAGATGGGAAACAAAGGCCCCATGAGTTTGAATTATCTCTTCCAAATAAGCCAGCGAATGAATTATCTCTTCCAAATAAGCCAGCGAATGAATGAATGGCAGTCTGGGACTCCTCCAGTCCCTACCCTTTGCCCTTTTGCCACACTGCCTTTTGTAAGAAAACCAGAGTCACATATTCCATATGGGGAAGCGAGCAACGCTGAACAGAACCTCTGGTATTTTCCATACATCTGTTTATTCTGACTCTTTCTTTAGACTGTGCATATCGGTTATGCAGGCTGTTCTTAGGACCCCCTGGGCTTTAGTTTCTAGTGCTCTTGTGTTTTCAGAAGTAAATATTCAACCCCAGGTCCACACCTGTAATTCCAGCTCCTGGAAGGCAAAGGAAGATAGGATAGAGTTCAAGGTGATTGGCTGGGAGTGTGGCGTGGTGGTAAGATGCTTGTGCAGCACGCACGAGGCCCCTGAGCTCAGTCCTTACCAGCGCGAAAGCCATACAGAAGATGACATAGTGAATTTGAGGTCAGCCTGGGCTACGTGAGACCCATCTCAGAACTAAACAGAAAGAAATTTTCTGATGGTTGCCGTGGGTGTCCTTCCCTTTCAGAGTGAGCTTCCAGAGCCTGAGCAGGACAATGGTGGCACCACAGAGTCTGTGAAAGAACAGGAGATGAAGTGGACGGATCTGGCCTTGCAATGTCTCCACGAGAATGTCCCACCTGCTGGAAACTGACGCTGGGTTTCTTTTTCTTGGTAGAGTTTTCAAAAATATGTAGGTAAAACGTGTTTCTTCTGTCTCCAAATTCAGATCTTTGAGTAATAAATCAACTCTCAAAAACGTACACCCATTTGATGTTTCAGGAACAAAACACAGTGTGAAAATGTTCTGAATGAGAAGCTGAGACTTCTCAGGCTGCAGACTGTGGTCCTCGAATCCTGCAGTTAGCCATTCACTCGCTAGCGCTTGAACACAGTCCATTAAACATTTGCTAAAGTTAATGTGGCTTCTGTCAACGCTTAGCACTTCCCAGCCACTGCCATGTGTCCTCCGGCAGTTGAAAATACAAGTGGGAGGGGCTGGAGAGATGGCTCAGTGGTTAAGAGCATTGCCTGCTCTTCCAAAGGTCCTGAGTTCAATTCCCAGCAACCACATGGTGGATCACAACCATCTGTAATGAGGTCTGGTGCCCTCTTCTGGCCTTCAGGCATACACATGGACAGAATCTTGTATACAAAATAAATAAAAAAATAAATATTTAAAAAAAAAAAAAAAGAAAATACAAGTGGGAAAGGCAAAGAGGAAGCCAGACATGAAGGGAATCTCAGACCTGTGTGCCCACGCCTGAGAAGCATTCTGAGTGGAGGTAACCTGCAGGTGTGTGTGCTTCAGACAGATACCCACTCACTGATGGCTGGCATTCCTAAGGTTCCCAGGCTATTTTCAGACCTTGCCTAAATGTACAGACTAAAAGTTAACTCTGAGGAGCTAGGGGATGGTTTAGTCAGCGCCTAAGTTTGATCCCTAAAACTCCAGTAAGCACTGGGTTTGGTTGCCCAGTGGTGTGTGCTTGTTATCCCAGTTAGCCATTAGTTACCTCTGCTCCCTGTCTGGTTGTTACCACTGGGCTACCGGAAGGGTCTCTGTTTGAATGGAGTGCTCCTTTTATTCAGGATAGTAATGGCATCTCATATCTTAGAGCCCCTTCAAATAGGAAATGCTATGGATCCAGAAGCCAGTACTATGTTGTTGCCTACTAAGAACTTCTTGAGGCTGGAGAGAGGCTGGAGAAGCTCAGGTAGTTAAGAGCACTTGATGCTCTTGCAGAAGACCTGGGTTCAATTCCTGGTGTCCACATATTAGCTCACACCTGTCTGTGACCGCAATTCCCGGGGTTCCCGTCCCCTCTTCTGGCCTCTGAGGGCTGCACATGTGAGGTGCATATGCACACGTAGACAAGATGCTCATACACATAAAAATAAATCTTATTTAAAAAAGGATCTGTGAGGGGCTGGAGAGATGGCTCAGAGGTTAAGAGCATTGCCTGCTCTTCCAAAGGTCCTGAGTTCAATTCCCAGCAACCACATGGTGGCTCACAACCATCTGTAATGGGGTCTGGTGTCCTCTTCTGGCCTGCAGGCATACACACAGACAGAATATTGTATACATAATAAATAAACAAACAAATAAATAAATATTTTAAAAAAAAAAGGATCTGTGACTTGCCAAAACACTCATGTGTATTTCGCCACCAGACTTATCTCTGTTCACCCCTCGCCAGCCAGAGGAAACAATACGACGTCACCTGGAAAGCTGGTTGCCGCAACTTTCCTGTGCCCCACAGGCATGCAGACTCACCTGCCCTGCCTGCGAGTCATCATCAGAAGAAAGACCCCACAGCACCATACACCCCTTCTGTAACTAGAGACAACCTAGTAGAAGAGAATCATCTTGAAAAAAAAAATAAATAAAATCCAGTGTATAAATGGAGGGTTTCAACATCAGGCATATAAACTGAGGACATGACCACTCCAAGGTATGGTTGAAGGGGAGATTTTTACTGTAGATGTGAGGGAGAGAAGAGCCGGAGGCACCTGGAAGAGTCCAGGGTAGAGAGAGAAATATTAACCTGATCATGGTCTGGAAGCTGTAATTGATTGTGAGAGAAGAGAGAGGAAAGCGAGAGAGGAAGAGAAGTAGACAACAGAGAGAGAGAGAGAGGCAGAGGCAAAAGAGAAGCATGGGCCAAATACTAAGGTTCTAAAGAACGAGAAGCCTGTGAGCTGAAGTTTAGGGTAGGGGCAGGGTGGGAAGAGCCACAGGCATGTGTGATACAAGGGAGCCTGGAAGTCAGCATATGCTTTGGGATGCTAATAGGACCTTAGAGAGCTATTTGTCTGAGTTCCTTTCGGACCTGGCACCTAGTCTTTCTTGGGAATATTGGAGCACCAGTAAAATTGGAGTATTGCCTTGATTTTGACTGAAATAGGATATTATCTCGATAAGACCCCTTTTGATTTGTCTGATTGGCTTCTGGCTCTTATCTAAGTAGGGACTCCATGCCCAGGAATGTCCTGACTGGCCAGCTTGACCTGATAAAAACAGAATTGTGATTCATTGTGTCCAATCAAGTGACCTAAACAGGACCAGTCAGAGACTGTTAACTCTGACTTTGGAATTTGAGGGGACTAAACAAGAGAAGGCAAACTGGGGCTGTAGGGTGGCTTTCTTTCCCAAACACCCAGAGGAGAAAGTGACTATTGCTAGAGAGGTTAAGAGGCTCTGTGACCCTCGGTGTCTGCCACCTTCTCCATTTTATGCCTGGGTTCAGATTGACACTGCTGGAGTCATCTTGAGTCATGGCCACCATGGCTGCACCCTAGCTGGTTTTTCCTGCAAGGCTTTCTAGCAAACTGTAACTAGATAAAACCGTTAGTCATCTGGAGCTTTATACCTAGACCCTGACTCCCAGGATGGACCCGACCCTTGCATATCATCTTAAGAAAACTATGTACGCTCCTGCCCTGACTTTCATCCTAAGTGACTTTATAAGCCCGAATATGCCCTCACCATATCTTCTCACCCAGATTTCAGAATCCACCTGGGCTTGCTACCACCAAGAAGCATGATTCCGACATTCTAAGTTCCCTGGTATACACTTCCCGCCACAGTGGTAGCTCTCTGGCTCTTCTCGGTCTCTCTAAGAGAAAGAAGTGACCTATTCTCTATACTTAGTGCTAGAAATATTGCAATAAAATAAAAAGGCAGGGAGTCAGGCATCTTTAATCCCAGCACTCAGAAGGCAGAAGCCAGTGGATTTGTGTGAGTGTGAAACAAATCAGGTCTACCTAGCAAGTCCCAGGGCTACATAGTGAGATGAATGAAAAAAGGTCCATTTCCATGGGATCTTTGTTTACTTAGGGATATTTGGGATAAATATTAAACTAATAGCTGTAGAAACTAGATTCAAATTGGACTTATCTAGAAAGGATAAAGGGCGTGACTGAGTTTGGGTCCCTAGAACAGAGCCTGTGGTGAGGTTTCCTGTGCAAGTGTGATGAATCAAGAGGCTTCCAGAAGCCTCGAAGAAGTGGGGCAGACCAGAGAGAGCCAAGCAAGAAATGCTTTCATAGCCCTGCGATGGCGGTGCACACCTTTAATCCCAGAACTCAAGAGGCTGAGGCAGGTGGATCTCTGAGTTCAAGGCCAGCCTAGTTTACAAGAGCTAGTTTGAGGACAGGTTCTAAAGCTACAGAGAATCCCTGTCTTGAAAATCCAAAAGAGAGAGAGAGAGAAATGTTTTCGCTCAGCGTCTCACTTTGGGGGCATATGTACTGCTATGAATTGTCAGTGAATTGTCAATTGTCAGCATCCAGCCATCCCTGGGAGACAGTATAAACACAGCACTCCAGAGAACATGAGCTGGGTACCTTCAACACTCAGTGGCTCGGCTACATTCAGTGGCTAGAGAATGAGTGAAAGAAAGTAGGGAAAGGGGTATTGCTGAGGCACAGCAAAGTAGACTCAAAGATTTCGTTTGCTTTAATGAAAATGTGACATTTCTTATACCCGCCTTGAGTTTGTGCACTAACACGTGACACACGAGCCGAATGGACAGGGGACACGTGAGAGGTGACTAGTGATGGTAGAGAGAAAACTGTCCAAAGCCCCAAAGTGGAACTAGTGTACAAGCAAGGGGCCTGGGTGGGCAAAAGGCTTCTCAACATTTTCCTGAGTCACTGAAAGGTTTAACCAGAGCTAGGGCACTACTTGGTTGTTTGGTTTTATTTTGCTTTTTTGAGACGGGTTTCTCTGTACAACCCTTGTCCTGGAACTAGCTCTGCAGACCAGGCTGGTGTCCAACTCACCAAATGCTGGGATTAAAGATGTGGGACATAATCACCCAGTTTTGGTTTTTGTTGTTGTTTGTTTTTTTAATATAAGTCCCCCCGTTGTATGGATTTCATAGACAGGAAGTGCAAAAACAAAAGAGCTTTACACTGAAAGAGATTCTGGTGCCTTGGACCAGCAAAGGTGGAGGTAGGATAGCTCTTCCAGGTGGACCTTGTCCAGGCTTGCTCACTGCACAGTATTTCCTGCAGTGAGAACTCTGTATTATAGCTGTATGGCTCTAAAGAGGCTCACACACAGTGTGAGCCCTGTTTTATAATCCAGGACTGAATTCTCTGAGCAAAACGCAAGCCTGCGGCTACAACCTCTATCCCTGAGAAAACAAGAGTCCAGGAGCTGTCCGTCATCCAAAGCCCAGTTTAGACCCACCCCTTCATGGTATAGTAACAGTGGCAGGAGCTGTCCATCATCTGAAGCCCAGCTTAGACCCACCCCTTCATGGTATAATAATGGTGGCAGCTGGGATAGATGGAACACTTTCGTGGCTCAAGGATCTCCAGCCTTGACTTCTCTTTTTAGCTGGATGTCACTGTCCTTTGAACAGAAAATTCAAAAATCTGATGTCATTTCAAGTGAAAATCAGCTTGTTGCAGGCTAAAAGCCTTATGCAAGTCACGCGAATAACAGGTGACTTCAAACCCAGACTGTCACATTCCTAAACTATGTCCTTCCAAAGGCCACATCAGTGCCCTAGAAAATCTCATCCGATTTTTTAGAATTTTCTCATTTGTCTTATTTCTAGAATGGAAGCAGAATTGAGATAATTTTTATTAGGGATCTTAGATACATGAAACATTAGATATTCCTGTTTAATTACCAAAATAATGTCATTGCCCCAGAAAAATCAGTCTCACTAGTTTTCCTAGTGTCAGTGCCCCTTTTCACCCAGCAGGGGTCGCTCAGTGCCTTTTAAAAAGTGTGTGTCCAGTTCCTAGTTCCTGCTGTACCAAACTCCTTCTGTAAATACAGTGGAAGCAGCAAGGTCTGAGGGGCTGTCCAAAAAGGGCGGCTGGGAACCAGAGGATAGACGCCCCTAGCCTCTGGACCTAAGCCAACCAGAACTGGCTCCACAAATGTGCACCCCCAGAAACATACATTTGGGCTAATATTTGACCCTTCTTGTCTTGAATCCCTCAATAGCCTTTGACTAAGGGCCCACGTTTTCATCTTGCAAAGGATTGTTCCTTTGCAAACATTATTTAGTTAATTCATGACAGCCCTCTGTCGGCATTCCATGCTGGATAGAAACTCAAATGGCACTACATTGAAAGAGTGAACATTTAAGGTCCTGTACGAGCAGACTTTAAAATGCCAAAAAAGCAGGCAGGACCAGGAGAAGCAGAGCAGAGGCCAGGGATGAGCATCCTTGCTGCCCTTTGGGACTTCTTGCTTCTCTCAAGATCTCCCGAGGGGGTTACCGTTGAACTCCCTTGATCGGGGTCTCTTTGGGAAGCCTTGCCTAAGTGACCATGGGTGAGGGGCAGGTATAGAGGTTCTGTAAGCCCAGCAAGACAGTGTGTGGACAGCTAGGAGCACAGGAGTACCTGAGGCCAGGTTATCTATTGCCCCATTCCAGGGCATGTCCTTACTGTGGTTTGCCCTGGCTCAGAGCCAGTGACTAACCTTCCCTAGCCCTGTTTCAGAATAGATCCTTTAACCAAACAAGGTAGGAAACAGATGACAATAGCTGGGGACAGTGTTCAACTCCCTGGTCCATTACTCAGTAATATAAAGAGTTTTTATCTGTGCTTTTTTTTTTTTTTTGAGTTGTTTACCAGTTGGTTGACCATATACAAAAACAATTTTTGTAGTTCAAGATTGGCCAAATCATAGCAGCTTCCTTTGTTTTCAGCTGGTATTATTCTGAGACTTGATTATACATATATAGAAAAATATACATGCACACGCACACACACACACACACACACACGCGCGCGCCAGATTTGCTGCGGGCAGGAAAAGGGGACAAAGGGTGGAGAATTCAAAAATACCAAATGACTGGAGAGGAAGTGAGGGAGGGTGATGTAAATACCCATCCCTGTTATCCATGTCTTCCCTGGTGACTCAGATCCCCTTTGTGGAGATGCCACCACCCAAGGGCTAAAAAGATTTTCCTCCACCCTTGCTCTGGTCTTTCTTCGCCCTTTTGGCACTTCTGCCCCCAGCTTCCACCCCACCTGCCTTCTCAGCAGTGGCCCTTCCCCCACCGTCCTTCTCAAGAATGCTGCTCACAGGGGCTGGCACCCGTGCTGGTACTAGAGGACTCCCTGCGGGAGAGAGAGGGAGCTGTGTCCCCGCCTCTTCACCAGCGCGTTAACACCCGTGCTCTTGACTGAGACCCCTGGGTTCATCTGCATGGCTCTTGCCTTCCCAGCCTCTCTCCTCCCAGTCCCTCTCCTCATGGCTGTGACGATGTTAGCAGATGCCTCTCTTCTCATCCTGCTCTTGCCCAGGCTGCTTTGGAGGCAAGGGAGTTGGGAGTCTTGGGCTGGCTTCAGAGGACTCCTGGCAGAACTGGAGAGGGAAAGTCCTCTTTTCCCACTGTCTTTTCACCCAATCAGCCAGCCCATCTCCCCACGTTCCCGTTTTCTCTGTCACTTTTATTCTAATTATCCTCTTGTCTAGAAGCAGCTATACTTCTCCCCGCTCCGCTTTCAGACTGCACAATCTCTGCAGTAGACTTCGTGTCAAATTCACAGCTTATTTTTCTCACATAATAGTTGTTTATCTAACATTACGTATGCATAAAATGCATATAGTACACTAAGTGCACAGACCTTGAAACAGAAGAACTCGAGTTCAAAACCCGAAGCCAAGCAATCCTCTGGCTGTGCATCCCCTCAGGGGTTATTACCTTTCTGAACTCAGGTCTCCTTGGAGCGGAGGTCGACAGGACTGCCTGTATCACATGCATCTCAGAAGGTGCAGTGAGCCAGTGTAGGTGATGTGCTAAGAACAGTTTGAGACCCATGGCAGACACCTGTAAACCTGAGCAGTCGCTTCTTATCAATCTAATGCAGTAAGCATTTCAGAGGCATCCTCCATTAAGCTCTGGAGTGGAAAAACAATTCCCTGACCTTCAGAGACAGCAAGGTTCAAACAACAATGAATCAGAAGGCCTGGGTTTGAGTTCTCTTTTAAGGGAAATCGTGCTGACTTTCCATTGTACTCGACAAGCACGATACCACTGAGCTCCATCCCCAGACTGACCTCCAGTTAAGACTCTAGGACCGGGAGGAGTCTGTCTGCTAACTTCTCTGAGCCTTCCACGATCAAAGAGTAAAAATGCATTCAAGATTCTTTTGTAGCCTAAAGAATGATAAACATTGAAGTTACTCATCCAGATTTTATTCCCTGCATGAATTCATAGGGTTTTCTCAAATTCATGTTTTAACAGCTCTTAGTGTGTGTGTGCATGCTAATTTGATAAATGTCTACATGGGCATAGCTGTCTATGAATCTACATAAATGAGTTTTATACATACAGTCTTGAAAGGAAACTACTGGCAAGGGTCATATCTAGGAACAAGATTTGACAGGCCGAGGGAGGAAATTCCACAGTTAGCCTTCTGAAAATGTAGTAGCTCTTTGAGTAATTTTTTCAGATAATCATATAAATACAATAAAACTTAGAAAAGTATTGTTTATTTTTTTAAAAAAAAAAACTTCACTGCTTTTGAATGAGGATCTGGGACATGGGTCAAAACTCTTATTTGTATTCAGGAACTTCCACCCTGCTAAATTTTTAGCAGCAAGCAGCAGATACACCAAGAATTCTGGAAAATGCAAGGATAGATCTAAAGCTGGGGCTCTGCCTGACAGTAGAGTGTGTGAGGCCAGATTGCCAGCCGTGTAGTGAGTACAATAGCAGAAGCGCTTGCACAGCTAATGCTCCATAGGTACTGACGGGAAAGATGGGCTGCTGGATGGCTGCATGTGTGCACACACCAGATGCAAGGATACACGGGTGGACTGCTATGGACATGGAGACCAAGGGGGATTAAGAAAGACAAAGGGCTCTGGTGGTTAGGGAACTTGGGAAAGCTTGGAGGAAAGGGTAGCATTTGAGAAACACCTGGACTTTGGAAGAGGCATTGAGAACATGGCTTACAGTAATGGCCTTCTGTTTATTTCTGACTCAGTCTGCCTTCTCCTCCCTCCCTCCTTCCCTCCCTCCTTTTCAACTAAGGGACAGGAATGGTATGTTTTGAAAGCATGTGAGAACATTTTTTTGGTTGTCCTGACTGGCATAGGAGGTAGGTAGGTGTCGGGAAGTACCAATGCATTTAGTGGGTGCTGGCTAAGACCATTAAAGTTTTAGCCAACTTCTGTTTTTTGAAGTAGGACTTACTCTGTAGCCAGGGCTGACCTGGAGTTGTGTTTGTCAGGTGGAATTGAGACTTGGGGTCTTTCTGATGCTTCTGACTCCTTTTTCTTTTGTTTAAGATTCATTTCGTTCTTTCTTTTTCTTTCTTTTTTTTTTTTTTTTTTTTTTTTTTTTTGGTTTTTCGAGACAGGGTTTTTTGTAGCTTTGGAGTCTATCCTGATGCTACCTCTTGTAGACCAGGCTTGGCCTCGAACTCACAGAGATCCTCCTGCCCCTGCCTCCCAAGTGCTGGGATTAAAGGCGTGTGCCACCACCACCCAGCTAAGATTTATTTCTTCATGTATTTTATATATACGGGTATTTTGTTTATTTGTACATTTGCACTCTAGAAGAGGACATCAGATTCCATGGAACTACAATAATAGATGGTCGTAAGCCACCATTTGGGTGCTGGGAATTGAACTCAGGTCCTCTGGAAGAGCTGCCAGGGCTCTTACCCTTTGAGCCATCTCTCCAGCCCAATAACTAACTTCTTATGGAGACCACATGGAGAAATACTAATAAGTGAGGGGAGAATTCTAAAGGATGTCTAGTGATGTGAAGAAGTTGCTGTTGTGGATATCCACACCAGTTTTTGGCTTGTGTTAGCCTATTCCTGTGCTGTCTTCTCTCCTGCACACAGGAGCAGGGAAGTAAGATGGCCAAGGCCACTGGTAGGAGATGGGGGTCAGCTGGGTAAACAGGACTGGCCAACAGATTAAACCTTTAAGATTGAGGAAGAGGGGCCCAATCATGCCTTTTGAGTAGGAGGGTGACCTACCACATCTATGCTTTGGGGATGCCAAACCCTTCTTTTTAAGGCTTTTGAATAACAAAAAAGTGGGAGGTCATCAAAATTAATTATTGTTAGCCTTTATCAAGGGGAAAAAACGGCTTGAGAAAAAGGAAAGTGGTTATCTTATGTTTTAAAACATTCTCAGGTTTAAACTATGTTTTTTGAGGTGGCAAACAAATTATTCAAATTAAGCTAGCTAGGACAATTTGTTTTCCACTGCGATGGGAGTGGGGACAGTGTTAATCTAGATCCCTGGATCTACCACACATTACACTTGACCTTATCCAAAAGGCTGAGACGCGATTATACCATACGATAGAGAAAGTTTTAAGAATTAAGCATAAAATGTCTATAAAGGCATTATGAGGGCTGGTAAGATGGTTCAGCGGATACGGGAGTTTGCCACTAATTGATGATGTGAATTCAATTCCCAGAACCCACTGTAGAAAGGAAAACTCATCTTCTGAAAGTTGTCCTCTGACCTTACTGCTCAAGAGCATGTGCACCTGCACACATCACATATCATCATCATTTTAAAGTAAAAAACAATATGATACAGTACAGTTGCATCCAGCAGAAACACTGAGGTAGAGATACGTTCTTAAGCTACAAAACCCAGGAACCAGAAACTAGAAAAACAGATAAATGTAAAACGCCTACACGACAGGAAATATAAAATTAAATAGATGATTATTGCAAATATAATAGCTAAAATTATTTTCCAGGTAACACATTAAAACATTAGTGAATCAAGTAGGAAAATGTAATCCCAGGAGAAAAGTAGACAAGGGGTGTAACTGAGCAATCCGTTTGAAAAAAAGATACAAAGCACAGAAGTTATGATGATGTCACAGGTTTTAGACTGGCTCAGCCCACGCCCTCCACCTTGCAGGTTATCTTCCTGCCTGCTGGAATGTGAATGGCAAAGCTGTCCCCTCTGACTGCCTTAGTGCTGAGCTTTTGTATGCGGCTTGATATAGTCCGATGTGGTGTCCTAGAATGGCATTTCTCAACCTGTGGGTCTCAACCCCTTGGGGGTCAAACAACCTTTCATAGGGGTTTCTTTTTCTTCCTTTTCTTTTTAAATTTTATTAATTTTATTTTATGTGCATTGGTGCTTTACCTGCAGGTATGTCCATGTGAAGGAGCTGGATCACCTGGAATAGAGTTACAGACAGTTGTGAGCTGCCATGTGAGTACTGGGAATTGAACCCCGGTTCTCTGGAAGAGCAACCTGTGCTCTTAACCTCTAAGCCATCTCTCAGTTCCTTAAGAAATAGGAGTTTCTTAAGACCATCAGAAAATACTAACATTCACATTACAATTCATTGCAGTAGCAAAATTACAGTTATGAAGTAGTAACAAAAATAATTTTATGGTTGGGGGTCACTAAAACATGAGGAAGTTTATAAAGGGTCACAGCATGAGGAAGGTTGAGAACCACTGGTCGGGAGGGTGTATGTGTGTTGCATGCATGTGTACGTGTGTGTGTGTGTCTCTACATGTATGGGTCTCCAGATCCACGGGTGTATTTGACAGAATGTAGCCATCCATTGTTTAGCTCAGATAGCGTGGTCCGGCCGAGGCTTCCTGGCTTCCAGGCTGCCAAGTCTGTGATTACATCCCAGGTTCTCAAGTTCCCAGCTTCCAGATCATGGCAGAAGGGCAAGTTGCATTCATGGTAGTCTGTAGCTGCGATTCCATCATGGAATCTCAACCTGGAACATTTTATTCCATCTGATTTGACGTAATTTTAATCAACTGATTTTCAAAAGTAAATCTTTCTGCCCATGGTGATTTCTGTCATGTGAAACTGAGCTAAGACACATTACTAATAATTAAAGAAAGGCAGATTATCAACAATACTGTTATATCTCGTTCATCAAAGTGTCAACCCTTTTTCAAAGACTACCAGAAGACCCCACACTGGTGAGGCTGTCTGTCCTGGAGGCTGTGACTTGGAGAAACCATTGTTTAACACAATCTGGTAGCATACACCTAGAAGTGGCAAGTTCATGTCATCAGGGATGTACCTAGAGGATGCTGTCAGAAAAGCTTGCCCTTCAGGAGACACCTGCCGGGGTTAACAACTGCATCGCTCTGAGGAATGGAGGCGCTATACTAAAGGAAGAACTGGAATCCCCATCAAGAGGGGACAGCCTGAAGAATTATTCTACAGCCACCCCTGGGAATTCTTTGCAGCAGTCACAGAAGGAGACAGGCACCCACGTGAGTGAGAAGATCATCCCACAAGTGAGAAGTAAACTGCTAAAGAGCATGTGGAGTGTGACCTCATTTGGGACTGAAAACATGCGTTTCTGTGTCTGAGCACACGTATGTGTTCGCATAAACAGGGAGAAAGGACACTAGCGAAGCTGGCTGGGAGATAGCAACGGTGGCAGAAGAGCCCGTGCCTGGTTTTCGCTTGTGTTCTCTCCAGAGTCTAAACTCTCCGGTTTGACTGTCTTAGGAGATTGTACTCACATGTCACATTAGTATACAGTCAAACTCTCTAGGGAGCAAGATAGAGATTTTCCAATGTCTAGGAAAAGATATGTGTGGACATTTCCTAGAGGAAGCGGGGAGAAGGAGGGGGCAGGACAGAATGGAGCACTTCCTGAATCTAAGCAGAAGGACATGAATGTTCGCCCAGCCAGTCTAACAACTTGAATTCCTTTCGTAACGTACAATAAGAGCACATTAAATAAAACCCCTTGGATGCACACCATTTTCCTGTATAAGCAGATTTTTCCAGATGTGGAAGCAAAGCCTGTGGCTTGCTCAGCTGTAATTACGGCCAAACGTTATTGGTTCTCCTCCTTTCCCTCCCCTCACCCCAGCTGCTTAGAGGAAGCATGTCCTCACCCCTGTGGCCAATCCCTCTGAGGGCTAGGCCCTGCTGGAGAGCAGAGACCAGGCTGGCCTTCTACCCCCTCCTCCTGACCCTTTAATCCAGCACATGTCCCCCAGGTGTCTCTGGACTCTAGCTGGTGCCAGCGCACAGAACGCGTGCCTGAAGAAAGCAGCCCCAGGAAGAACCAGGTGGCCTGGGCGGGAAGATGACATGAAGGGCCCTTCACGGCCATCCAGGGGACTCCAAAAAGACCCTATTCATTGGACTTTGCTCCTTAACCTGGGGTTTATTTTGAGATAACAGTTTGAGAAGAATGGGGGGGAGCTGCAAAAGTGGGGGTGGGGGGACTGGAATTTTAATGAGAACCATCTGGAGTGTTTTCCAAGCGCACAATGTTTGGTACGAGAAGCTAATTCCTCAGCTCAAGTGAAGAGAAGAGAAATGGAGGAGACTGTTTTATTGTGTTTACCCTCAAAATGATACCAAACAGAGCTTAACCAGGCAGGTCACCCTTGAATGGGGCTGGGGTGGGGGCTTGTTTTGGGGTGCAGAGGGTGGACAACAGCATCCTCTCTCACTCTGACTGCTCTGACGTCGCTACAGGGAGAAGGAATGCTTCATTTCTGCCAGGGAGACTCTGAGGGATGGGTTGTGGTGGGCCCAAGGCCAGTCCCTGGAATCTGGGTTACTATGGAAACGGCCTGAGGATGACAACAAACACAGGATGGAATTTCAGACTTTGCAGCAGCAGGCCAGGGAGGAATGGGAAAGTTCGGGAAAGTTTCGCTCCTTTCTTTTTCTCTTTTCTTTTCCTTTTCTTTCCTGTCTTTTCTGCTTTCCTTTCCTCTTTTTTAACTTGAGGGAAGAAAGAGACACAAGCAGGCAGCCCCCAGCACCCTAATGGAGGAACAAGAAACAAAATTCGCCAGAAGTCTCAAATTTTTGCTTTATTCTTTATTTTTAACCTGTTGCATCCAGTCAAGCACTCCATAGTCTCTAAAGCCACTCTGGGAGGACCCTCTGTCCACTGTCTCATGGGTGACAGGCAATCATGAGGACAGGCACTCTCCTTGAGCACTTCTGGACAGCTTCTCTGTGCATCCTCACCACATCCCTGCAGCCCAGATGGGATGGTTCCTGCCCTACAGATGGGGTAAAGGAAACTCAGAGCCAAGATCACCCAGAAATCGGGGAGCAGCTGCCTAGCCCAAGCCCAGCAAGCCATCATTCTGACAATTTTTATTCTGAGAAAATAATAATAATAATAAGGCAGCCAAATTTTATGAAAGAGAATCAAGCTGCTTCTTACAGTGATGGGGAGCGAACGGCAGTGAAGGCCGCAGAAGCAGCTGCGCCTGCTCCCAGCTCCTGGCTATGGCCTTGAGAGGTTAGGAAGGAATGCCTGAGGGAAGTGGGGAAAGTTTAGAGTTAACTAAACAGAAAAGTTCAAGAAAAGAGTTTAAATTCTGGAATCTTATCGCATTTCTAACTTAGAAACGGAATACCCAATGTCTGTGTAGGCCTAATAAATCCATCTTTGTCCTCCAGATGGAGAAACCAAGGCCCAATCATTAATTTCAACTCAGAGTTCTGCTACTGACTCCAGGTTGTTTTCCTGCATGAGCCAGGGGTCTAGAAACAAGCTCCTGGCGTCCTGGAGTGTAAGCGGGTTAGGTAAGGACTGCAGGGAGCAGAGGGTGGAGTCTGGGTTCAGAGAGGAAGCAGTGGTGGACAGGATGTCACCAGGACTGCATCAGGACGGTATAAACCCACTCAAGGTCACCGTAAGGACCACGTCAGCAGCTAGGTAGAAACCTTTGTCCTGCAAGGAGCAAGAGACTCAACTGCTAAGGATTTAACTGAGAAGATTACTTTAAATCAGTAAAGACACATAATCCTTCCACGGTTTTAAGGGAAAGGAAAGGAAAAAAAAAAAAAAAAAAAACTCCTGAAAAGGCCAGTAGGAAATAAGAAACACAGGAATTTCTGGAAACAAGAGAGTGGGTTTTTTGTTGTTGTTGTTGTCTGCTGTTTTTTAAATGGAAAAAAAGTTTCAAAGGAAAAAGGAAGTCCTGACCTACATAAAGATAGAGTTTCAGTAAAACTAATTTGAGAACAAGAGAACCCATGTGAAGTGCTCAGCAAGGCAGCTTGGGCCAGGCCCTCAGGGCTTGGTGTAGAGCTGATGTTACACACTAAAGGCAAACCTTCACCAAAATGCAACCAGTCTGCAGGAGATTGTCCACGGCCCTGTTGAAGTTTAACCGTGGAAAAAATTTCAAATTGCTTTAGCATTTGGCAATCCTGGAATGCTTGTGATTTATCCTGAAATAATCGATTTTTCTCTAAAGCTCTGCTTTGTAAAATTGTATCTTGAAAACACCCTGGAGGGGGTGTCACTCGAGTCTCAACTATTTCAACTATTTGTGTGTGTGTTTGTGCATGTAGGGGAGAGTGTGCACGCATATGCGTGTGTGTGTGTGTGTGTGTGTGTGTGTGTGTGTGTGTGTGTGTGTGTTTAGAGACCAGGTGTCAACCCCAGGCATTTTGGTTTTGGAGGGGTTTTGGGGAAAGTGGGGATTCAAGACAGAGTTTCTCTGTGTAACAGCTCTGGTTGTCCTGGAACTAGCTTTGTAGTTCAAGCTGGTCTCAAACTCACAGAGACCCACCTGCCTCTGCCTCCTGAGTGCTGGGATTTAAGGCATGTACCACTACTGGCTCCACTTTTTTTAAAAAAAAAATTATTTTTATTTGATGTGCGTTAATGTTTTACCTGCATGTATATCCGTAAAAATGTCAGATCCCCTGAAACTGGAGTCATAGATGTTATGCCCAAATCCGTGGGCCCCCACAAAAGCCAACAAAGGAGACGAGTCCCATATGTAAAAGCAAAGAACCTTTATTTTAATCAAGTTTGCAAATTCGGTCTCTCCGCATGTCCAATGTATTGGAATATCCAGAGAGCCCCAGCTCAATTAGAATTGGGTTTTTATAGTAGTAAAAGTAGGGGTGAGAGGTCTCAGAGGTTCAGGACCCCTGATTGGCTGACATTTGTCTAGGGGTGTCCTGGTGAAGTGCTGGCAGGTGTTTCTATTTACAGTGCTTGGAATGCCAGGAATTTCCTTTGAATGGTCTGCTCTTGGGTTGGGGTCAGGTAATCTCAGCCTGCCAGGCCTTGTCTCAGGGTAAACTATTGAGACTCCATTAAAATTTATCGATGGCCAGAGTCCCAGGTGATAATGGTTGGAAGAAATAAAGAACCTCCTTTCTGCCCAGACTTAGATTATCATGGCTGGCCCTCATAATAGACAGTTGTTGAGCTCCCCTGTGGGTGCTAGGAATTGAACCTAGATCCTCCAGAAGAACAACCAGTGTTCTTAACCACTGAGATATGTCTCCAGCCTCTCCACCTTGTTTTTTAGACAGGGTATCTTACTGGGACTTGGGTCTTGCTGATTAGTCTAGTGTGGTATGACCAACATGCCCTAGGGATCCTCCTTTCTCTACCGCCCCAGTTCAGGATCAGAAATACAGGCTACCATGCCTGGTGCTTGTGTGTGGTATATATGTACATATGTACCAGTGCATGTGGCCATGTGTGTGCATGGAAGCCAGAGGAGTATATCTTGTGTCCTCCATCTTTTTCCCTTGAGACAAGGGTCTCTTGCTAATCCTGGAGTTGGGCTGGGAGCCAAAGATAGGGAGCCCAAGTTACTTTCCTATCTCTGCCCCTAACAGTGGGTGTTACAGAGACATGTGTGCCCTGTCTGGGTTTTTATGAAAATGCCAGCGATCAGTTCCAGGTCTTCATGCTTACATAACAAGCCCCTTCCCCTTCCTCTCAACAAACATACTTTAAAATTTAAATTGCATTCTTTCCTTGTGTGTGCATGGGCACTCCATCAGAGGGCACCTTGAGGAGAGCTGGTTTTCCCCTTCTACCACATGGCCCCAGGGATGGAACTCACATTGCCAGGTTTAGCAGCCAGTGTCTTTGCCTGCCATGTCATCTCACTGGCTTAACAGACTTTTAACACTGTGCCTATCCCTAAACAAAGTGCTATGAAGTTATCAGATTCTTTCTTCTTGAGCCAAACACTGTATCTAAGCTTTTAATACTAAAACACAGAATGTGACTGGGCGGTGGTGGCGCACCCCCTTAATTCCAGCACTTGGGAGGCAGAGGCAAGCGGATCTCTGTGAGTTCGAGGCCAGCCTGGTCTACAGAGTGAGTTCCAGGACAGCTAGGGCTGTTACACAGAGAAATCTTGTTTCAAAAAAAAAAAAAAAAACAAAAAACCAACACAGGATGTGTCGTGAATCCATGCATCTCCCACTGAGTGCTGAGTTTTCTACCTTCAAATACCATGAATACTTCTTCACAAGCTTTGGGAGGCCACAGCTCCTTCCTAATGAGAATCTTCTGTCTATGATTCACGGGTTAAACTCCTATAAATGGTTTTATGTACATGCTCAAAATATGTGGATCTGCCAGAAGTCGGGGAGTACTCACCTAAGTGTATATCTGCTCGTGAGAAAGTGTGTGTGGGAGGGAAGGCGGGCGTAGAAACTGCTTTCATTTGAAAAAGCCAGGAGGGTAAGCAAAATCTCCTGATAGACATCATCAAAGAAGCGAGAGCACAGGGCACAAGGAAGGACGAAAGCCATGTGTGTTCAAATGGTCATTCCTTTCATCCTTTAAAGCAGTGGTTCTCAACCCTCCTAATGCTGCAACCTTTTAATACAGTTCCTCATGCTGTGGTGATCCCCAACCAGAAAATTATTTTTGTTGCTACTTCTTAGCTATAATTTTGCTACTGTTATGAATCGTAATGTAAATATCTGTGTTTTCCAATGGTCTTAGGTGACCCCTGTGAAGGGGTCGTTAGAACTCAAAGGGGTCATGGCCCACAGGTTGAGAACCACTACTTTAAGGCACTATTCCCTGATGAGAAACCATGAACTGATGGCAACCTGTATTGAGGGCCAGCTCCTCACTGCTGGTGGGCTCCACGCCTGTATACCAACCACACTCATTTCATGCCAGCCTGACTGACAGGGAAGGAACCATGGAGATCCCCTCAGCTTAGCATGTGCCCGTGATTGTCACAAGAAGCAAACAAGTTCTCCAAGCAAAGATGGCCTTTTCTGGTCAGTTCAAGACTGTGTCGTTGGATGAGCAAAAGCTTGATTACAGACATGCTGCAAGTCAGAATCACGCTCTAGACCCCATCATCTCTCCATCATTGCCGGGTCCCTGTGTGTGGCTCTCATCCAGCTTTCATGAGTGAGGCTAACAAATAACACTTCTGTTTTGGTCCAGATGCCTATAGAGGCTGGAGTTTCTACCACTGCCTCCAATGAAAGCTCTGGAGCTGAGCTCCTCTTTGCACCAGGCCATCAGTGACTGATGACAACAAAGAAAGCAGCATCCAGGAAATGGGGTGATGGATTCCACTGTACATTTTGCTTCAATTGGAAGATTAAACACTATAGGCAATTGTTATTTCCTACAATCTACCCAGATCTGGGGTTGGTTAGTTCAGTGCCTAAATGATTCCATAGAGATCCTTGTCCATCTTTAAGGTTCTTGAGTCCTACACTCTCTTGTTGTCATGGATACAGGATGTGGTTCACAACTCTGGGCAACCTCTCCTCACCTCAGAGCAGAAAAGAGCCTATCTCCCCTCTGTGGTTAATCTGGGCCTCTGAGAAATTAACCAAGCATCCTATGAACATATTGTGGTGACATATCTAAGAAGGGCTCAACCAAAGAGACAGGACACATAGGCACCCAAATGTCAACCTGAGCCCACCAAAGCTTCTGGACTTCTTCCATGACCCAAAAGTTCTCTCCTCAACTTGGTTGCCTATCCCTTGTAGCCCCAAGGACTTACTCATATGCTCTACTTGTCAAAATAGAAATCTGTTGGCCCCAAGCTCCAAATCCCTTGTGAAGATTGGATGAAAACTTTTTGGAGTTGGTTCTCCCCTTCCTCCATGTGGTTCCCAAGGATCAGGTCAGGAGCTTGGTGGCAAACATCTTCATCTGCTGAGCCATCTCTCCAGCCCCAGTGGCTCGTTCTCTTTAGAGCTACTGAGATCATGAGCAAAGAAGAAAGCTGGAAATGTCACATGCTAAGCAGACTGGATAGCTACATGTGAACAGATATGCCGGGCCATTCCTGGGGTAGAAAATAAATCCTGGGGAGTCAGGGAGTAAATTAAAATAGAACCCGGTTTACAGTTCTGCATCTTTGTGAATTTCTTCCTTCTGACAAACACTCTGGGTTTTCTGTATGACATAAGGAAGTGGGAGTGGCTTAGTCGGGAAAGTGCTTTCCATGAAAGAGTAAGGAATGAGTTTAATCCCTAAAACCTACAAACAAGAGTCGGGTGTGGCAGCACATGCTTGCAAACTCAGGTCTAGGGAGGCAGAAAAATGAAGATCCTTGGGGCTCACTGGCTAGTCATTCTAGCAAGATCAGAGCACCAGGCCAGCAAGAGACCTTGTCTCCAAAAGAACAAAGCCAGAACCAACCAAAGAAGCCAAGATGGATGGCTCCTGAGGCATGATACCCAAGGCTGGCTTCCATACACATGCACACGTGCACAAGTACCTCCCACACACACATACACATGCAGACACCATACACACACATACACATACACATATCACACACACATACATACACAATGATATAAAAGATATAAAAGAAGTTGAATAGAAGCTAACATTAGGGAAAGCTACCTGCTTTTGTAACTTCTGTGAATCTAAAATTATTCCAGTTTGGGCCAGAGAGATGGCTCAGTGGTTAAGAGCACTGGCTGCTCTTCCAGAAGACCCAAGTTCAATTCTCAGCACACACATGGCAGCTCACAACTGTCTATGACTCCAGTTCCAGGGGATCCAACACCCAATACACATAAAGTAAGTAAATATAAAGAAAGAAAATGATTTGTTTAAAAAAGTATTCTAATTTTTTATTTTTATACTTTACTAGCCATTGATGCTTTTAACTCTGGTAACCAGTGGGCCAATCTGAGTTCTTCAACTCACAGCTAACAACACTAAGTCCCAAAGAGGTTAAGGGACCTGCTTAGGGCATCAGGCCATTCCTGCCAGAGTTGGATCTAGGATCAACTCTTGTCACCCGGGTGGATGATTCCTGTAGCCCAGGGATGCCGGACCTTTCTCACAGGACTCTGTTCTCATGGAAACAGAGCTTTTATAAACACACTCAATTCCCTGATGGTACTCACCACATTAGCTCTGGATTATTACATTTCAAAGTCCATTTTTCACATTGATAAATTACACAGTTACAGCCATCCAAGAATGAGCTGTAGCCTCATGCAAATGGAATTTGTACTAGAAATTTACACTGCCATATGGCCCGCGGATTAGCATTAACCGTAAATAGAAGCCGCCACACACTCTCTGGGGCTTGCCAATCACATCCCTCTAAATTAAGTGTTTTCTGAAAGGCAATAGGTGAACATGGTTGATGCAGAATAAACCAAGGCCGCCGCTTTGCTGAGGACATTTTAAAGCGGTTGTGCTTCAAATCACGTAGGTGGGCGTGACTGTGACCTACACTGGAAAAAAGCTATATTAGATGATCCAAGAAGTGGCTTTCGCGATGACAGATGCTGATGTCAAAGACTCATTTGTAAAGTGTGGGTAACATGTGTCCCATAAAATGTGAAGGAAAGAAATGAGAGCCACACCAGCACTCAAGGGCCATCGCTGTTTTCCAGAATTCTGCTACATCCGCTTAGATTTCATAACCCAGTGCCCGGATGAGACGATGTTCCCATACAAGTGAAAGAGAGAATCCTCGGTCTGCTTCCCTTTCCAAAATTCATCCACTCCTATCCTTCAGTGTCCCCGCCTGCCAAGCTCTGCCATCCGTGCCCTGGTACCCTGTGCCAGCAACAGTGTCATCTGCGAGGGTTAGAACCCTCCACTCCTTCCCCACCCAGTAATTACCCCTCTCCCACTCTGTGAGTGCCAGGCCCTTGGGCAGAGTCCAGGCATCCTGGAATGCTGATCGCAGAATGTCAGAACCCAGGGGATCCCTGAGCGACGCAGACAGAGATGGCTAATGAGCACTCTTCCCTGTAATTGCCCTGACTATTGGAATTATCTGATCAGAGCCATGCCAGTTCTCTTCCTCAGAGCAGGGACACGCCTCTCGAGAGAGGGGAGAGCCGCACACGTTCATGTTTGCCACAGTATCCTTCCTTAGCTAATGGTTCTGTGACAGAAAATTTAAAAAAATGGTCTTGATAGAGAGGAGTGATGGGCCCCAAATAATAAAAAGTAATTTAGAAAGAATGTAGGCAGCTCCCTGTAGTTAAAGTTTCAAAAGTCTCCTGAAGGGACTCAGGGGGCAGTGTGTGACAGAAGCGGAACTTGAGACCCAGGCCTTGGGAGCGGCAGGCCCTGTCCCTGCCAGCTCTCCAACTAGCTGGTCGCGCTCCAACTAATGACTAGCCTCCCTGGATCTTAGTTTCTTCATCTGAAAATGATCGCCCATGTATTCTCCAGAGTCAAAGAATTCTCTGCCAAAAACAGGAGAGCCAAATAAATTATGGGGCATCCTCATGATAGAATATCATGCAGCTGCTCTGAGTCCATTTCCCAAGAACTCTTGATCATGTGAGAAAGTGCTTGCTCCATGGTGTGAGCTAAAATGAAAAATGAGAGGGAAGAACTAAGTGTGGCTTACGATACAAAAGGGTGGGGGAGCCAAACGTGTGAGCACAAGAAGGACTAGCGCTGTTCACTGTGAGCAGCCGGCCTCAGCTTTTATTACTCGCAGAGCTTAAAACTGTATTTACTATTACGAAAGAAGCTTTTTAAAATTTTAAATTTTAAAATTCCAACAATACACAGGTGTAAACAACAGAAATTATAGGCCCTAGGTTTTATCTCCAGCATGGAGGAAAAGGAGGAAGAGAAAGGAGAAAAGGGAAAATAGGGGCGAGGAGAGGAAAGAAGGGAGAAGAGGAGGAGAAGGAAATAATGCAGTGAACTCTGCTTGTAATGGTTTAGGAGGTATGGAAGCGAGGGAGGGAAGCAGGGAGAGAGTCAGTACACAGGCACACCTACTCACTTGGAGTTACTTCATTTCTTTATTAAATATATTCTCATAATGCAAAGATTATAAATTTCAAATGTAAATTTCAAAAACATACAAACGGTGACAAAGTCAAGCAAGTCTGCGGGGATAGAAGAAGTTGTTGTGCCAAGCACAGGACTGGAGGCCACCTACAGCCGGAAAGAACCCAAGAGCTGCCAGACTCAGCGACTCCGCCATCATTTACAAAGAAGCCGGCTGTGGACTCCAGCATAGCGCAAGAACGAAATGTCCCATAGGTGATGCTCACTACCAGACGCCACCTCCTACTTCTTGGCAGAAGAAACCTCAGTGGACCATGCTACCCACAGAGACATACCTGTGAGGATCCCAAACAAGTTAGACAACTCCCATGGCAGGTCAGAGGGTTGGGTGAGTGAGCCAACGTGCAAAATTGAAGCTTTACTGTTTCTGGAAAGATCCCCCTCCCCCCCAGCAGAAGGTTAAAATCTATGCTAGGGCCAGTGAGCGTCCATGGTGAAAGCACGTTCCACACAAACCTACCTGACCAGGTGAGTTTGAGCCCAGGAATATGCAAGAGTCCAGACTTAGTGCCTCACATCTGTAATCTTAACACTTCTATGAGAGATGCGTGTCAGAGAGAATCTCCCGGAAACTGGTGGGATGGGTAACCTGGAGTGTAAAGATTGGCAGAAACAGTAAGAGAGACCCTGCCTCACCCAGGCGAAAGCACAAAATCAGCTCCTGAAAACTGTCCTTTCTCCAGACGCATACCCAGATATACACACATAAGAGTGATTAGTTTAATCTTTTTAAATCTACACCAATTCTAACGGGAACTAAAAAGAAAACTAAGGTGTCAAAGGGATTCGAGTCAGTTCCCTATAAATGAGTATGGAGGTCAAATTCCTGATCCTGTTGAAGAACTCATAGCTCACACCTATAACCTTAGCCAGTCTATATTTTTGTTTGTTTGTTTTTATTTGTTTGAGACGAAGTCTTTCTACACAGCCCTGGCTGAGTTGGAACTCACTGTGTAGACCGGGCTAGTCTCAAGCTCACAGGGATCTGCCTGCTTCTGCGTTTAATTCCGGGATTGAAGGTGTGTACTCAGCTCAGTCTTCACCATTCTAAGTGATTGAAATTAGTATTAAAAGATACAGTAAAATGAAAGTAACAGCAAAGATAAGAACAGATAAGTTCAAGTACTAGTACTTTCTCATTTTTTTTAGATTTTCTTTTCTTTTTTATTTTTATTCCAATATTTTTTATTACTTTATAAATAATAGGAATCAAAATTTCCACTTTCTCCCCTCCTCCCACTTCCCTCCTGCTCCCCCTTTCCCTTCCCCTCTCCCCCTCCAGTCTAAGAGAGGACAGGGCACCCTGCCCTGTGAGAAGTCCAAGGCCATCCCCCCTCCATCCAGGCTTAGGAAGGTATGCATCCAAATAAAATAGGATCCCAAAATGCTAGTACATGCAGTAGAGACAAATCCCAGTGCCATTATCATTGGCTTCTCAGTCTGCCTCAATTGTGAGCCACATTCAGAAGGTCCAGTTTGATCCCATGTTCATTCAGTCCATGTGAGATTTTATTTTCTATATATTAGTGTTTGCCTACATGTGTATCTGTGTACCACATGCATGCAGTTCCCATGGAGACCAGAAGAGGGAGTCAGATCCCGTGGAACCAGAGTCACAGATGGTTAGGAGCTGTCATGTGGGTGGTGGGAATTGAACCCAGGTCCTCTCCTTTTTTTTAAAAATTTATTTATTTATTATGTATACAATGTTCTGTCCGCACATATGCCTGCATGCCAGAAGAGGGCACCAGATCTCATAGATGGTTGTGAGCCACCATGTGGTTGCTGGGAATTGAACTCAGGACCTCTGGAAGAGCAGTCAGTGCTCTTAACCTCTAAGCCATCTCTCCAGCCCCCCCCCCCCAGGTCCTCTCTTGAAGAGATGTCAGTGCTCTTAATTATTGAGTCATCACAACAGCCCTCACCAGAACTTTCTTAAGTATCTTTAATAAAAGTTTAATAATCAGTCTGACAGACACTGTGCTATTTGGGGTGGTTTTGTTTGGTGAAGTACTTAAAGAATGTAAGAAAATTTGATAGGATAGATTATAATTCTAGGATGTCCATAAGTAGCAGAAACTAAATAATTTTCAATCAATGGGGAAATAATTGGAGATATAGGTGAAGAAGTTTCAGTTAACAGTGGTATAACTATTGCATGAATTGAAGATAAATAAGGAACATTTTAAGTTAACAGAATATGAATCTTTGATAAATTCAGAACACTTGTGAATATGTCATTAAACACAGAAAAAGAATTAAAATTATCCTATATCCTCAAAAGCCCTCAGACCTAAAAGACTTGCTTAAACATGGCCTGGAACAGCAGCTTTACTTGTTGGGACTCCAGCGGCTGAGTCCATGGAACTAAGATATAGGAAGGAAGAAGGCAGAAAACTAACCTCAACCTTAACTACAGGAACCTCTGCCTCTGTCCTCAGCAAGAGGCCTAGTCCTAGATGATGTGACACCCCTCTGCAGTGAGGGTAACAGTAGCATCTTCTTTGGGAAAGAAGTTCCAGAATAGGTCTGAATTCTACGTCTACCCTAGTTCCCATACACTGTTTTCACCGAAGACACCATACATGCTAACATTTGAATACAGGCAGGATGGGACCAGGAAGAAGAAAAGTATGAGCCAAGACAGGAAGCTTGAGGCTGATAGTTGGGATGCTAAACAGAGAGATTTGACCTTGATTGTACCCCTATACTGTTGAAGGGTGGTAAATTAGTTGATTTCAAATCTGTGATTGAATTAGAATGCTATTATTTAGCCCCAAAGTTTTTAATTTTTTCCTCCCCTTAGCAGGTGGCTGGTACATTTCCAGTCTGGGCATCCAGAGCTCCATGCTCAGGACACCTGTTCCTGACCCAGCCACGGTCCCTGTTCCACTAACAGGAACAGGAACAGATCAGCCACAGTCAGAACATCACAGTTAGACTCTGATGGAGTTTGGAGCCTTGGGGCTAGATTAAACTCTACAAAGGGAGATTAAACTAAAGACAGGGAGAAACCAACCCATGGACCAGGACAGCAGTATTCCCTGACTTTTCAGTTACATGAGCCAAGATTTCCTTTTTGTAGCTTAAACCAATCTGGAGGCTTTTAAGAATCTGGGAACATCACCTGGAGAAAGCTTAGGAACTGGTGATGCCATCCTAGGGAATTAAAAACCATGATTACACCAGGCAGTGGTGGCACACACCTTTAATCTCAACACTTGGGAGGTAGAGGCAGGTAGATCTCTGTGAGTTTGAGGTCAGCCTGGTCTACAAAGCGATTCCAGAAAAGTCAGGACTATTATAGGGAGAAACCCTGTCTTGAAAATCCAAAGAGAGTGAGAGAAACTAGGATTACAATTCTCTTCAAACAAAATTTTTGATGAAGAGAAATAGGCAGGTGAGCTTTCTAAAAGCTAAAGTTGTCAAATCGAAGATCAGCTTATACAGACTTCTTCAGGATAGGATGTCCCATTAGTGAAATAACACAGTCAAGATCAGATGAGCTCCTGACAAGGATGTTGGCATGTGGATTCCTTAGCTGGGTGGGGCATGTGAATGGCAAACAGTGCCTTTTACTATAACCGGCAACAGAAAGTAAACAATCACAAGGCGAAATGGGTAGGGCGCGCCGTGGGGCTCTAGAGAGTCTCAGTTTGACCAATGAGAAGATGCCATATTAGTTCTTGGAATCCGACTTGAATATCACCATCACTGCTGGGTGAAATGGTTCACGTGGAAGCCAAGGGCATTTCGGGGAAATGTCGAGGGCTGCCTGGCTGTCCTTCCACATAGCATAAGCTGTTTAGTGGGCATTCTCTAGTTATAAAGCTGCTTCCATCCTATGCAATTGGCTAATATGAGAGAAAAACCTCTCTCATATGAGGCCACCCAAGAGCTTGAAGGGGATGGGGATTCTAGATATACATGCATGTCTGTGAGACCAGAACTAAAGTCCTCGGGTCTCAAAGTCCATCAGCACCTCATGTTCCTTACAGACAAGCATCTATATTAGGTATCACAAGACTGAGATGGCACAGAGTCCGTCATGTTGGCAGTAGCACTTCAGTTTGGCTATACCCACATCATCTGCCTTTCTCCTGTGACTTCTCTTCTCTCCTCGAGTTCTCTCGACTTTGGTCATTATGTTCTTCCTTTCTTCCTCAAAGGTACCTTACTCATTTCCAGTGACTCTTGCATTCTCACCTACCATAAAAGTTCCCCCTCCCCCACATACACACAAACCACTATCTACCACTGGTTCCCTGAAGTTGTTCAGCTATTAGCAGGACTGATGTCTCCTTGATGAGTTCTCTCCTGGCTGCCAAGCCACATCAATCAGCCGTGTCTCAACCCAACAAGTCTTCTCTGGTGTATCACAGTGTCCTGATCCTGTCACTTCCGAGAACTCCTCACTATTAGAACCATCTTTTCTACTTAATGTTTATTAAATTAAAATATTCAGTAAGAACAGAGACCGTGGTTGCTCTGCTCAGTCGCCTTCTCTGCTCTTAGAAGTCTTCCTGGCAGAAGGCTGGAGGGATTGCTCAGTGGTTAAGTGCTGCTCTTCCAGAGGTCCTAAATTCAGTCCCCACAGCAACCACGTGGTAGTGCACATCCATCTACAGTGGGATCCCATACCCTCTTCTGAAACAAGGGTGGGATCCGATACCCTCTTCTGAAATAAAGGTGCGCATGCAGATAGAACACTCATATACATAAAATAAATAAATCTTTTAAAAAAAAGACTTCCTGGTGCGTGGTGTCCATGATCATGACATGGACATGATTCAAATGATTGTTGAATCAATGAATGAGTGAATAGACATTTTCTTTCTGCTTTGATCTTAGAGATATTCCTCCTCTTTAATGCTTTTTCAGCATGCAGAAGAACCGGTAAGAAATTCAGAGATAGAGGTGACTGTTGAAAATACTTATCCCTCAGACAGAGCTTGTTGTTCTTTAATTGACTCAGCGTCCTAGAGTAACGAACAGAAAGGGAACATGGGACTTCATTCCGAGTGCAGCTTCCTTTAGAAGTGCTCCTAGCATATTCTGCAAATGCCAGTCAGCCTTATTTTTTTTATTGGGCATTAGCCTAGCAATGGTGGCCTACTGCCTCATCAGCTCTCTCTGATGAAGACAGAAAAACCAACACATTCTCCCTCCCCCACCTCCGTGAAAGGCTAGCAGGCCTTGAGTTGGACTTGACCCTCCACTAAGTGTATTGTTTTTCTTCCCAGTATTGACAAATAGTGACTTGCCAGCTGGCCCCGTGCCTGAGATAATTGACAGAAGATGGTTTTTAAGCCATGAGTATGTGTCATTAAAAGCTGGGTTTGAACCTCCCTCTGAAGGACTTTGCCCCCTGGGGGAGTTCTTTCTGAACCTAACAGGAAGAGACCTGAAATTAATTTCAATGAAAGAAGGCAGGGGAGGAACTCTGGAATGTCACCTCACAGGCTTTCCTGAAGTTAGGTGTAATCTCAAGAACCCCAAATATGTTGCCTAAGTGGTTACAGCTGGCTTTAGCCTCTTAGGGAAGCCTGCATGCAGTGGGTGTGGCAATCGGCTTCCCACGGGGAGAAAGAAAAGCACCTGGTGTATAGGAACAAGATATCAAGGTTGGGGTCACTGGACCCTGCATGCTAATAGAGGATCCATGGGTCATTTGCTTTAGGCTAAAATACCGAATCTGGGGGATGGCTTTTATTTCTCGGTTTGTTTTTTTAGTTACTGGAAAACTTAGAATGTGGTCCAGCCTGCACTCACTTCTCTCTTATTCATCAACCAGTAGGTTTGATTACTTGTGTTTTAGATACCATTTCTGATACCAGGAAACGGACTCAGTTTTTTGTTTTTGCTTTTGAGATAGAGCCTTGCTGTAGAACTCACTATGTAGACCAGGCTAGCCTAGAACTCACAGAGAGCTCTGCCTGCTTCTGCCTCCTAAGCGCTGGGGTCAAAGGCCATCACACAAAGAAGAGTTGACCATTGGCCCATATATGGAATGAACCCACAGTTTTGGCATTATTATCACTATTATCTGTCCTGAACAACTGAGCTAAGTAGCCACATTGCCAGGCTCCTCTGGAAGAGGAGCAATGAATACTTCCCCAGCTGACCCTCCTCCCAACACTCTTGTTGAAACTCTCATTCACTTCCTCCGTTGCCATGGTTTCTGGGTCAAAGTGAGCATCTTCATCAGTGTAGCCTGAGGCTTTCAGTGGAGACAGTACAGGAGATAAATTGAAGATGGGCACAATAGGGCATGGGCAGTCTCCTCGAGTTGGGGAGATCTCAGGAACATTGTTAAAGCTCCACTGGTCCCAGTTACCATGGCCAGATGGACCGATGCAGACAGGAAAACAGAGATTAAAAAGACAGCAAGCCTTACTCAGACGGTGCTGTCAGAGAAAAGGAAAGGGGCTGAGTTCACTAATAGACCTCCTTCGTTAATGAACCAGAGTGGGAGATTCAAGTAAGCCAAACTGCCTAATCGTCACATCCTGGTGGCCCTGCACACAGTCTAACATCTTACCTTAGCCAGTTCTCGGCTGCTATGAAACCAAACACCTGCACCTGGGTAGTTCTGGGGGGGTCAAAAGCACAGTGATGGCTTTTGCTCAGCTCTGGTTAGAGCCTCATGGGAGATGGTGTCACAGTAGTGGAAGTGTGTGCAGAGGAGAGCATATGCAAGGCCCATTGACTCACCCAGTCTTTCCCTTTAAAAAGCCAAAGAAAAAGAGAACCAGGAGGGATCATGCTAGCTCTTTATACAACAAATGCTTTGTCAGCACATAATCCATTCTGGAAGACCAGCTTAATCCCTTCCAGGAATGGTGGTCCCTATGACCTAAAATTACTGTCCAGTAGGCTCCATATTAGAAAGAAAGGAAGAAAGAAAGAAAGAAAGAAAGAAAGAAAGAAAGAAAGAAAGAAAGAAAGAAAGAAAGCCAGGAATGGTGATATGTGCTTGTAACTTCCATGCCCTGGAGCTCACTAGCCAGCCAGCCTAGAGCCCACTTAGTGAGTCCCAGGCCAGTGAGAGACCCTGCCTTAAAAAATGAAGTAGACAGCACCCTAGGAGCCGCACCTCCCCTCAGGTTGTCCTCTGGCAACACAGAGACACATGTGCACTCCTGCCACACATCCATAAAAGAATCCACTGAACTAAAATGTCTGCATCTAAGGTCCACAGATAAAACAAAATAAAACGGAATACCGACTCAGCAAGAAGAGCCCCACGCTCTCAATACCTCCCTCACAGGTGAAAAACACACAAAACCTCAACATCAGTTCTTTCAGTTAACAACATCACAGAGGCCCAGGAAAACCTGCCTCTTAAGGTGGCTGAGTGTTGGGAAAAGGAAGTGATGGAAATAGATCAGTGATTCTAGTTCAAGATCAAGAGAAGCCCAGTTGCCTTCCTCCAGCCCACCCCAAACACGGTGAATGAGATGTTTCACAGCATCACAGAGCAGAAGGCTCCTTTCAAGTCCCACTGACTGTCTCCTTTCTTGTTTCTCTTCCTCTTTCCATCTGTGCTTTGTGCCTCTGTCGTTCATTAATGTGGTATCCATAACAGTTGTACTGGGTAACTATGGAATAGTTTACAATAATAAATCATTTACATTGTTCTTCAACTTGGTCATGAACTTAATTTACCACGCTTAAGAATTTGTGCCTTACTGGGCATGGTGGCATGTGCCTATAAACCAGCATTTGGCAGGGAGGTGTCAGGAGAATCGGAAGTTCAAAGTCATCCTCGGCTACATAAAGACCTAAAGGCCAGCCTGAGCTACATGAGACCTTGTCTTACAAACAAAAACAAAAGAAAAAACACACAAAACAAAAAAGAATGTAGGCCTCTACTTGCATTCTTGGCCTGAGCCCCACAAGTACTCGGGATAGGCCTGGGCAGCAGTACCTTGGTTACCAAGCAGATGTCAACAGAGGGATCAATGGGAAGGAGGCCACAGTTCAAGAAAACATTCCAATGCTCAAAGCAGCACTTTGTGTAAACTCCCGGAGGTACTGGGGCTTACAGCCTTGCTCTAACAGTTCACCTTGCTCTGGGTGGTGTCTCCGCAGCTAGGCACCAGAAGGAGACTCTGGAGAAGCCCTTAGCAGTAGAGGATGAATCAGCTCTCTCCATCCTCACCCCTGTGCACCCCCACCAACCCCCAGTTCAGGGGATTAGGCTTTCAAAAGCCCTGCTCTTTTGATGTTTCTAGTGGTTCCCAGGCACCATCTATATCACAGTGCAGCACTGGTGTCCTTTCTGTCCTGTGTCCTTGTCCTTGTCTCTGATACTGACTTTGACTAGGTTCTCTCGGAGTGCTGTTCTAGGGCTCAGTGTGAGGACCTGGTCTCCTTGCATGAAGTACTGCTGTCTCCAAGTCTCCTGAAGAGAGCCCCTGGGCCCTGTCCTGGCAGTAAAGACCCATTGAACTGACTTCTAACCAGAGCCCAGACATCTCCCAGTGACAGGGTCCTCACTCACACCCTTTGTCTGGTTGGTGCCCTTACCATGCCCACTCTCCAGAAGCCTCCAGCAACACTCTGGAGTCCACACAGGACATGTATGTCCACTCCTATATCAGTAGGGATGTGCTGAATGCTACCTTTCAAATAAAACACTTTCTATGTCCCACATGAGCCTTTGGAAAGAATCATTCTTCTGTCTAAAGAGAAAGGAGGCGAGCTTTGAAGGTGCCTTGTACGGACCAGTCTAATTCCAAACTACTCTCTCAATGTATATGATATTCACATGCTATACATTTTATGCACACAGTAAAGAAGCCATGATGATGTGTTTTCATCTTTATAATTTCACTTTGCATGCTGTCTGCAGGATTTTCAGGAAAATAAATTGAAGACTAACATTCAGATCATAGTTACCTTAAATAAAAAACTATTCATGCATATTTGGATTAAAAAAGAGAAAGACAGACAGATCAGCAAGATAGCTCAACAGATAAAGATGCTTGTTACCAAGCCTGGTGACCCAAGTTTTGTCCCCAGGACCTGCACAGTCAAAGAAGATAATTGGTTCCAGCAAATTGGCCTCTGATTGCCACATCACACACACTCTTCATGCATGCATGTGCACATACATGTACATGCTCATACTTATGAGGAGGAAAGAGGGAGGATAGATAGATAGATAGATAGATAGATAGATAGATAGATAGATAGATAGATAGATAGGTAGATAGATAGACAGACAATAGGTAATAGATGGATATAGAGAGATGATAGATAGGTAGATAGATAGATAGATAGATAGATAGATAGATAGATAGATAGATGTATTTAAAACATTTTAAGAAGAAAAGAAAAGGAAGAGACTGCACAAAAAAACCACTTCCCACAACCCTCTTGTACACATCCAAGTTCCCACCACCTTCTTTTCAGCTTCTAACCCTGATGCCACTTTTAATCTGTCAGACTTGGGCAATGTCAACAAAGGAGGACACAGTCAACACCTACCAGATGTCACATACATCTGATCAGGAAAGAGCCCTTGAAATTAACTGCTGGGGCCTAACTCAAAGGGGCACAGGCTCCCTGCACACACATGAGGAGGTGTTGTTGAAGGCATGAGTTCAGTTCTCTGGTTTTACAGGGGAAGGAACAGGTTGACCCATGGTCAGTCGTCAACAGCAGGGCATGGGCTCTGACCTGTGGCACTTTCCATCACAGAGAAGCTGTGTGCTCGTCTCCTAGGAAACAAGCCTACATACCTGTGATGAATAGAAAGGGACTTCCAGGGCCTTTTTATCAGTCTGAAGGAGGGAGGAAGTGTGGGCAGGAGACCTGGGGCAGTCATCAAAAGAGTGGCTAGTTCCAGACATGTTTGGGCCTGGACCAGCAGAAGGAAACACAAGAGCAGGAGAAGGGCAGAGGCAATAGGGACTCCCCAGCCCTGGCTATGGTGACATCTGCTCCCTCCCCTATCCAGCACCCACACCTCTTCTTACCCACTGCAGCAACTGTGCATGGCTTCCACACTGTCTCATCTCCTGAGCTCCCTTCTGAGACCAAGGGCATGGTGAGAAGATTCATCAGAAGGGGAAGAAAGTGGATGATCAGGAAGGAGGTCAGGGACATAGAACACCTGCTAGAGATCCCAAGGGAGAAATGGTGCCAGCTAGGATACCAGCACTGGCGATGGAGGACCTCAGAGATGCATCCTCCACTTCAGCATCACCCTGGCACGGCCTAGAGAATGTACAAATACAGGTACTTGGGGTCTGAAGAGATGGGCCAGTGGTTATGAGCACTGGCTGCTCTTCCAGAGGACTGGGGTTCAAGTCCCAGCACCTACACAGCAGCCCACACTGTCTGCAATTGATTCCAAAGGATCCAATGCCCTCTTCTGGAATTCATGGCTACTGCACACACATGGAACATATACTTACATGAAGACAGAACACCCATACACATAAAATAAAAGTCTTTAATTTTTTTTAAAGAATAACTTCTTTAAGAATTTTTTTTTTAAATAATGACACCTGAGGCCACATCACAGACACATTTTTCAGGCGCAAACTGTGTGTTGGGATTTTGAACACTCTCTTGATACTAATCTAATTAAGGTTGAGATCTATGTCCCAGGAGAAACCTTAGTGTACTGCATACTAGGTTTTCTACTTCAATAACAAAAAAGAATCTAGCCTAGAGTAGTGGTTCATCCCTGGAATTCCAGCACTTGAGAAGTAGAGACAGAAGGATGAGAAATTCAAGGCTAGCCTTAGCTACATAGTGAGTTTGAGGCTAGCCTGAGCTACCTGTGAGGCATCTCAATAAAGCAACAACAACAAAATTAATTAATAAACACAGGTAAACAGCAAAAGAAATGTTTAGATATTTTGAGGCAAATTCTTTTCTCACGCTATTTATGCCTGTACACCACAAACCCCATCATCCCAATACAGAGCTATCAGGCTCCCTGTTATAATTCCTTCCCCAGTATCCTAAGTCCCTGCTGCCACTGTCAGGTCTGTAGACCTTAGGCTCCTCGGGGTCCTTTCCAGGTCCCATCTCATTTGCTATGACATACTAAAGGAAAGTTTAAAGTTGCTTTTCTTAAATAAATAGGGCCAGGGAGATGGAACAGCAGTTAAGAGCACTTACTATTCTCAAAGACAACCCAGGTTCTGTCCCCAGCAGCTCCCACAAGGTTTCAATCACCTGTACTTCCAGCTGTAGAACAGATGCCACCATCTGGCCTTCACTGGCACTGCATGCATATGGTACACACACACATGTGCAGACAAACATTTATACACATGAAATAAAAATAAATCTTTAAAAGTGATCATCAAGTCCTTCCGTTATTGGTGATGATGAAATCCCTAGGATTGCCTACACTCTGGCTGTAGGCAAGGAGCCACTGCCACAGTACAGAAGAAAGAGCACAGGCCCAGCCTTGCAAACTTGTCAGAGTCTGGAGTTAGAGGAGTCTCCTTGAGGATAGAACTAGAAACCAGATGTGAAAAGGTAGGGTGAAACTTGAACTCTGCTTGTGGCACAATGCCCAGAGCTTGCACTGGCTGTGAGGGAGAGAAATGCAGTCAGAGGGGAGAGATGTCATTCAATGCCACTGAACTCTGTAATATCCCAGAAAGGATTTCATTATGGTCCAAGACTGTTGCAGAATATTTGATCACATTGTGTAAAAATATGTCTGTTTTACTTCATTTGCCTAAGGCACCATCTGATTGGTTTAATAAAGAGCTAAACATCCAATAGCTAGATAGGAGATAATAGGCAGAATTTCCAGGGAGAGAGAGGAACTAAAGGAAGTGAGAGGCAGGGAATTTGTCAGTGAGATGAGGAGGAAGTCAGATGTACAGTATGGAGGAGATGTAAGAAGCCACATGTCAGAATACAGACTAACATAAACAGGTTAATTTAAGTTTTACAAATTATTTTTGAATAAGCCTAAGCTAGGGTCAAGTTTCATACTTAATAAAAAGTCTCCTTGTCATTATTTGGGAGCTGGTGGTTCAAAGAAAGTCTGATTACACAGACTAAATAAAACATACCATGGTGTTTGAATGAGATATCTCTTTTAAGTCTTTAGTATTTGAAAACTGAGTCCTAGTCGGTAGCACTGTTTGGGAGGCTTAGGAGGTATGACATTGCGGAAGGAAGTCTATCACTGAGGGCACAGGCTTTAAAGTCTCAAAAACTGTGCGCGGTTCCTAGTGTGCTCTCTCTACTTCCAATTTATGGCTCAAGATGTAAACTCTCAGCTCTTTTCACTACTATGCCTTGCTTGGCCATCATGGGCCCTAATCCTCCAGAACTGTAGCTCTAAAACAAACCCTTCCTTCTATAATTGGCTTTGGTCATGGTGTTTTATCACAGCACTAGAAAAGTAAATATACACAGACTTAAAGCAAAGATTACTTCAGAACCCCCTCAGCAAAGCCTCAACTCAAAAAGTTGAGTGCTGTGAAATAATCGTCTTGTACACCATAAAGATTTGTCACTTGGTGGGTTTAATAAAGCACTGATTAGCCAGGCAGAAAATATAGGCAGGGCAACCAAATTAAGGATGATGGGAAGGAGAAGGGCAGCATCAGGAGTCACCAGCCAAAGGCAGAGAAAGCAGGAGATGAATGTGCCATGCTAATAAAGGTATCGCCACGTGACAGAGTATAAATAAGGAATATGGATTAACTTAAAGTATAAGAGCTAGTTAAAAATAAACCTGAGCTATTGGCTGAGCATTTAAAATTAGTATTCAGCCTCTGAGTCAGTTATGTGAGACTGGGTGTCAGGACAGGAAACTCTGTTTACAGCTGAGTTCACCCTCAAAATTTTTTATGGCCCATCAAAACAAAATTCAATAGTTTTGAAAAGTAAAAGCAAAAATCACTATATTTGTTTATTTTCTATTGCTGTAATCAAACACCTTGACCAAGCCAGGTACACACCTTTAATCCCAGAACTCAGGAAGCAGAAGCAGGTGGATCTGAGTTCAAGGTCAGCCTGGTCTACAGAGAGAGATCCAGGACAACCAGGACTACACAAAGAAACCCAGTCTTGAAAAAAAAAACAGAAAAGAAAAAAGAAAGAAAGAAGGAGAAAAGAAAAAGAGCTCGGTAAGAACTTAAGAAGGACGGACAGGATTGTGGAGTATGGGGAGATACTTGCTGCCAAGTCTGATGCCCCGAGTTCCTTCCCCAGGACCCACATGGTAGAAGGAGAGAAGCAACTTCTCTGACCTCTACATAGATGTTGCAGCATGCGTGTGTGTGAGGACACACACACAAATATGTAAATAAGTATAATTTTCAAATTAAGAAAAAAAATCAAACAAAAAAGAAAATAAACAAATATGGGAAAAATATTTGAACAGACACCACCAAGAAAGATATTTAGTCAAAACCAGATGAAACGTTGCCCAACATCTTTAGCCACTAGGAAGTGCAAAGTAAAACCACAATACACACACACACACACACACACACACACACACACACACAATCAGAATGGCTAAAGTTTAAGAACTCACAGTGCAAAGTGCTAGCAAAAAATATGGGCAACCAGAACACTCATAGTGCTGCTAATATTTTAATAGGAATGTTAAACATTAAAAACACTTGAGAAAACAACAGATAGCTTCTGGCAAGTTAAAAATACACTTATTCCACAATTTAGTAGCCTCATCTTCAAGTATTTACCCAAAAGAAATGAAACCATTGTAAAAGCTTAATTTGCAGTAGATACATACCACGAACAGCCCAAATGTCCATTACCAAATGAATACACAAACTCATTGTGACATATTCAATATGATGTGATACCACACAACAATAAAAAAAATGCACACATACACACACACTCTCTCTCACAAATGGAACATTCTCAAGAGCATTGTTCTAAGTTAAAGAAACTGAATAGTATATATTTTATAATCCAGTGTATAAAAAACTCTAAAAGTGCCGGTTGTGGTGGCGCACGCTGGTAGGATTTGCTGAAGGAGGCAGAGGCAGGAGGATCACGAGTTCGAGGCCAGCCTGGGCTACACAATTTTAGGACTGGAGAGATGGCTCAGCGGTTAAGAGCACTGCCTGCTCTTCCAAAGGTCCTGAGTTCAATTCCCAGCAACCACACGGCAGCTCACAACCATCTGTAATGAGGTCTGGCCTGCAGGCATACACACAGACAGTATATTTGTATACATAATAAATAAATAAATTTAAAAAAAAAAAAAACCTCTAAAAGTGATCCAAGATCAGAGTATAGCTCAATGGTAGAGTACTTGCCTGGTTTAACCACTAAAACTTCATAAAGTGGACCTGAAGATGGGTAATGAGAGGCTCTCTCTCTCTCTCTCTCTCTCTCTCTCTCTCTCTCTCTCTCTCTCTCTCTCTTTCTCCTTCCTTCTTTGTATGAGCCAGACCCTCATGTATCACAGATTGACCTCACTATGTAGATGATCCTTGTTGTAAAAGAACTGCACAGAAGACTACATAGGAAACGCTCTGTGTGAGAGATCCTCCACGTGGGAGACCCTCTGTGTGGGAGACCCTCCATGTGGGAGACCCTCTGTGTGCGAGATCCTTCTCCTGCATCTTCCATAACAGGAAATGCTTGTAAATGAATGGTCGTGATGGTTCCTTCAAGATCAATGATTTGGGCTTTCATTTAAGGTCTCCCCCTCTTGGTGACAAAATCAATAAAAAGCCATCTGTGCATCTCAGCAAAACCATTACCAACAATATCAGTCACCCGGACTTCCCTGCATAAGCTACAGGATTAAGTCCTGCTCTGTCAGTAGCACTGTTTGTTCCTGGGTGGCGCCTCTTCCTTTCCATACTGAACCTTTCTCTGGTTACTCTGAACCCCAGAGCCCACTCAGCCCTTCTCGCTTTCCCCGCATTTCCAGCTACATCTCTCTTACCTGTCGAAGCCTCTTGGTTGCTCTTGCACTCCCATGGTCCTGGCTCACTGCTGCATGTGCAGTTCAGGGAGCTGGCGAGCAGAATGGGGAAGGTGGGAAAGCCGACTGCCACCTGCCTCTAGACTCCCTCCTACCTCAGCCTTCCCCAGAGGGACTAGTCTGCAGGGCTACAGGCTGAGACCCTCCTGAAGGAGAGAACCACCACCCAGGGACAGCAAATCACACCCCAGACTTCCGAAACACATTTAAAATGAAAAAAAGAACCTTGCAATTGGGCTTCACTGAACAATATGTTTCCCAAAAATGCCATTTAAAAATGTATTACAAAGGGCTGAGGATAGAACTCAGTTGGTAGAGTACTTGCTTGCCAAGTCCTTGGGAAGCTCTGACTTCAATCCCCAGAAGCATGGGTGGGTGGAGGGGTGTTTCCTAGGCATGGTACTCAGAAGGCAGAGGCAGAGGATCAGTACATGCTCAAGGCCAGGCTGGCCAAGGTTAAAAAAAAAAAAAAAAAAAAAAAAGGAGCAAACAGAAAACCTATTCAGTCTCAGTACTGCCTCAAAGTGAGTGATCATTCTGCCCATGAGAGTGGCTGTCCCAAAGGTTTCTCTTCCTTGCTGATTTCATATCCTAGGTCAGATGGAATCAACTGCTCGTGCTCAATAACTCTTCCGCTGAAGTGGGCTCTCAGGGACTTCAGCCTTTCCCACTGAGGCACCTAACCATCCAAGCTAATCATTCACACACCCCCACCTTGCCCCACCCCACAGCCCACCCCAGCATCCTTAGCATTTGTCCCTGAAGGTATCCAGGCCCATCCACAGACCTCAAGGGCCAACTATCTTTCAGATCCCAGGACTAGACAATAGTCACAGGACCCCCGTGGGGTGGGGGCAGAACTCTGCAGGCACCTGTCTCCAGACTCAAATGTTCACACACAGGGGCCAAAAGGGACAAAGAACTTCAGGCCACCTCCGGTCAGCATCTGGGACCAAGTGAGGCTTTCAGAAGTGGTTCTTAGAGCTGTTCTTTATGGCTTTGCAGATATGAGATGTAGGTTCGCCTTTCCCCTCCCCACTCTCCTTCTCATTTCTCTAGCTATTCCCTAAGCTATTCTGCCATGAAGAGAATCCTGCTGCCCGTGTAGGCAAGGCTTGAAAGGCGGCTACAAACCATGATCAAACACTGAAAACCAATCTTGGTTTCACCTGTACAAATCCCTTTCGCAGCAACCCGACACCTGTCCAACTGTCAGCTTCCATGATCCCTAATTGGTCTTCACAGAACCCGGCCACCTGCCACCATCTGGCTTGGGCCACCTCACACCTGCCCCTCCAGATGTTCATCTTCTCTTCTAAAGCTTCTAGTCCCCATGCCCTCCTCCAGTTCCTTTAGTCTTCCCTGACCTCCAGAGTCCTGGTGCGTGAAGCCCAGAGTTAGAGGAGGTTTGACCCTGGAGAGGAAAAGGATGGCAAGCACAGACTTCTCTTCGGAGCAAAAAGCAGATCTCTGGATGTGTTGCAGAGGAAGCGCCTAGAGGCCCTGCCCAAGGGAGTGCTTCATTACCTCCAAATGAGCCACCAGGCAAGTGGGGCTCTTCTGCCCAGCCCCGTTTTCCACAAAGCCTTCTGTGGGCAAGCACACAGGGTTCCTCCCATCCTCCATAGTTTGGCAGGGGGGGGCAAGAATGCTTCACTGTAGGCTGGACAGGAGTGCTCAGACTTAGACTCTTTTTACACCAAGAAGTAGCCATTTGGATGTTCCTGGTCCCTCTAGCCCTTTTTACAGCCCCTATGCCCATTTCGGAACATTTTAAAGATAATAATGTTGTTGTTAATTCTTTGAGAATTCCATACAATTTATTTTAATCCTATTCACTCCCCTCCCCCATCTCTCCCCAACTCCAGCCTCATCTTCCTACCCACCCAAATTCAAGTCTTCTTTTTTTAACACCCAAAAAATCCTATTTGTATTAACCCAAGTGCTACCCTGGAGTGTGGCTGACCTATCAGGTGTTACAATCTTAAAGAGAACTAGCTGTCCCTCTCCCAAGAGCCATGTTGCCAAGAACCCCTCAGCAAAAGGTGGGACTTCCTGCCCACCTCCCCTCTCCGTTCTGGGGTTTGGTCTGGCTTTGATCCTATGCACGTCTTTTGGCAGATGCATGCGGATACTGTCATTGCCGCTAAGTTCTTACATGGAACTGCCCTGTTGTGTCCGGAAAACACTGCTTTGCTGTGGTTGTCTACAGCCTTCAGGTCTCACCATCTTTCGGCCTCCTCTTCTGCGATGAGCCTTGAGGAGAGGGAACAGCACCTTTTGCTTTTTGGGTTTTTTTGTTTGTTTGTTTGTTTGTTTAATGACTCATAGTTGCTCAAACTGATGAAACACAGGGTGACATTTTGATACATGTTTACCTGGTGTAATGATCGGGTCAGGATAAGCAGCCTGTCCAAGATGCTATCTCGGGAGCCTCAGGTGCTTCCCCCTCCTTCTGGCCTCCTTGGTCTCTCTTCCTGTTCCCACTGCATCCCACATCTCGCCTCAGTCCTCTGAGGGCAACTAGCAGAGGATTCAGCCCCATCTTTAATCATCTCCAAGCACCTGGGAGACTAAGTGCTAGGGACAGGTGCTGGGGGTAACAGACAATCGCTGGGCCAGCCACTAGATAAATTAAATATGACTGCCTAAAAAGAGGCTTTATGTGGACTGGGAGAGGGCTCAGTGGGTAACAGTGTTCTCTGTGCAAGCCTGATAACCTGGAAACCCACAGGAGACAACAGTACTACAAAAACAAAAACAAACCAAAACAAAAGAGCAGCACTACAAAGCTGCAGCCCTAACCCTCTTACGATGAGGTGGTAGGAGATGGGAATCCCCTCGAAGCTCACTGGCCAGCTAGCCTAGAGTACACTCTGAAGAGGTACAAACAAGAGACATCCAGCCTAGAACAAGGTAGAAGGCTAGAACCAACTCCCAAACATTGTTCTCTAACCTCTACATATATGCTGTGATATAACACACACACACACACACACACACACACACACACACACACACACACACACAAGCGTTTTTGCTCTTTAGCGCAGACTCATCGCTCTCTCCAGGACCTCCCTCCGAATGTCACCTGAAAATTCTATCCACTAGAAATTGCAGAACAATTTTATTTTCTTGCCTGCTTTCTGTCCAGCTAAAAGAGGCCAAGGTTAGTGAGGTCAAGGTAGCACCATGTGACCTGGCCTGATCTAAAGATGCTACTATAGCTTACAGCAGTTAGATTCACCAGGAGTGTCCTCAAGATGTGGTGTGCAAGAGTCTGTCCTGGAGGCTCTCTAGCTGTTCTTGTGATCATAAAGCCTGGGGGTCCATGATGGGCACCCCTGTCCTGAATGGCTAATGCATAGGTGTTGGGGTCAGAGCTTGCACTCTTACAGCCCAACAAGCTAGGCTCAGCCTCCTGTCTCAACAGGCCAATTAAGCAGACAAAAATCAGTGAAAAGCAGAGAAAGAAGATTTAATCATTGTGACCACATTGGAAAGAGGAGGGACAAGGTCCAGCGATTGCACACCACCACAGTCACACCCCTCCCTGACGGTCCTTTTTCCCAGGGACCTGATAGGATGAGTAACTAAGCAGCCCAGTCAATGCAGGGTCCAACCCTTCACCATCGCCTTGCAAAGGGGTCTGAGCTTTGTAAAATCTCTTTCAGAGAGACAAGTTCCCCCTTTAGCTGGCACCAGGGCCCCAACCTTTTCCTTCTCCCAGTGTTAGAGTCCTAGGGAATTCGACTCTTAGCATCTATTGACCCAGTAGAGTGTCTTCACTGCCATCAGGACTATTACATTCTGGGCCAGGCCATGTTCTAGTATCTGATGAGGGCCGGGGGAGTCCTTATACCGTTGCCACAATTATACAGATACAGATTACAGACCTGAGAGACAGAAGAGCTAAACTATTTTCCCAAGCAGCAAGGGACTGAGGAAGCTGGGTTTGGAGGCCCTCACATACCCATTGCTATATTCCTGCCCTGGCCCTTGCTCACCCCAGGCCTGGTCTCCTCTATTCTGGATCTGAGCAGGTTCGGTGCATGGAGCCTCCAATGAGGTGTTGCTTTGATCCCAGCAGCTTTTCTGCTACCCAAGAAGACCAGATTCGGTGTCTTCTCTGACAGGAAAGCTAGTGAGCCCTGATGGTGATGTGGCTCTCGGCCCCTCTCTCCCAGCTGACAGGCTCCATTGAGAGAGGGCAATAGGCTCCATTCAGGTTATACACAAGACAGGGATTCCTAGCCATGAAGGCTGACTGAGCAACATTGCGGGCAGATGGGACCTCTTAACTGAGAAATGAGAAAGGTCACCTCTCAAGGGTAGTTTGAACGTGCCTTCCTTTCTGGTAATCATCTTACAAACACTGGTTCTAATCCCTCCACCAACTAAGGATAGCTCACAACAATTGTACTGTTGTTACAGGTGTGGAAATGAGGCTCAGTGGGGTTAATTGGTTTGTCGCAGACGACACAGCTAGTGACAAACCCAGAATAGGAGTTCAAGTTTCTCTGTCTACAAAGCCAAAAGTGTCTATGGGTCACTTGACTATGTCCTTGGGAGTTTTGTGTCCCACTGCATAATGTGGGATTTCACTGTAGAGAAACTTCTATGTTCTGGGCCGGATGACTTAGCAGGATCAGGGCCCCTTCTGACCCTGGGAAGTCCATTGAAAGAGGAAGCATCTCCCTTCATCCTTGAAACCTACTGACACTCCTACCTAGGACCCACTTACAGTAGGAAACGGAGGCTCATATCTATCATTATGGTAGGAGTAAGGCAATCCCTGGCCACCAGTCTCCTAGTGAGAACATCCCGGTCCTCAGCCTCACAACTCAAGGTCTGGCTGATAGTTGGGGCATTGGAGCTCAAATGCTCCAAAAACTGAGCCTCACCACCTCCCAAGGTGTTAGCAGAGTTGTCAGGGTCACATCCTGGTATCAACAGCCCTAGTAAGCTAGGCTCAGCCACCTGCCCCCAGTATGTCAACGAAAGAAACATGTAACAATGGAAAGCACACAAAAGAGGCTTCTTCAGTCTGGCCATATTAGAAAGAGGAAAAAGGCTGGCTGGGTGGTGGTGACTCGTGCCTTTAATCCCCCAGCACTTGGAGGCAGAGGCAGACAGATCTCTGTGAGTTCAAAGCCAGCTTGGTCTACAGAGTGAGTTTCAGGACAGCAAGGACTACACAGAGAAACCCTGTCTTGAAAAATAAAAACAAAAGAAAGGGAAGAAAGAGACAGAGAGAGAGGGAGAGAGAGAGAGAGAGAGAGAGAGAGAGAGAGAGAGAGAGAGAGAGAGAGAGAAGGGAGGGAGGGAGGGAGAGAGGGAGGAAGGGAGGGAGGAAGGGAGGGAGGGAGGGAGGAAGGAAGGAAGGGAGGGAGGGAGGGAGGAAGAGACCAAGGGACCCCTCACCTCCAACAAGAGTTGACACCCATCATTGTCTGGGATCTGGTCTACCCAAAAACATGGTCTGAGAAGTTGTCAGAACTGAGTGACATTTCTTTCTGTGAGTCAGGTTATTCCCATGGATGGCACCAGGCATCGGCATCTTCCCCAGCCCTGTGGGCTGGGTTCTAGGAGACACTTTCCTTCTTTGAGGTGCCTTGCTTCAATACTCTGACAGCTAAAAGGAGGGGTGCCAGTTTGTGTCTTAGAATCTCCTTCCTCTAGCCAGGAAGGCTATCCCATGACATGGGGCTGCATCCTCCTTGCCTAAGAACTAGTCTCAAAGCAAAGCCCTGAAGCACCAGGGTACCCCCATCCTTGGTTCCCTCAACTCTCCGCCCCCTTCATTGGAGCTCCCTAACCCTCATCTAATTCACAGTTTGTAGCAAGTTGCAAAAATGGCTTGTCTCAATGGGTGTGGTAGCCCACACCTTTGATCCCAGCTCTTGGGAGGCAGAGACAGGTGGATCTCTGTGAGTTCATGACTATCCTTGTCTACGTAGTAAGTTCCAGGCCAGCTAGGGCTACCTAGCGAGAGCCTGCCACAGAAAATGAAATCTGGTTTTCCTCGCTGTGGAGAGTCCTCTAGCCCTAGACTGTATGATGTTCAAGGCAGGAGGGACGATGTGTCTTGGGGATTGCGGTGGGTTGGGACACAAAGTCTGATGCGTAGTAGTTGCTCCACAAACACTGGAAAGATGACTGTGGTCTGGACGGAAAAGAGAGTTAGAGAGTTTGTGACACTTTAAGATCCCACAGGAGTTTGGTTTTCAAGCTGCGCTATGCCTGGGAACCAAGACACACACCAGCCCTTTGCATTGCAGAAATATGAACTGGAGAGCCGCTGTTCCGTTGAGGTTACTTTGGGAAGGAAGCACAGTAAGATGAAGCCATCTCCAGGAATGTGAGGGCTTCATTCTGTGGGCCCCTGACTCACCTTCCAGACATAGCGCTGACGTTGGTCTTAGCCAAGGTGTTCATCATTCGCTGTCATGACTTCCCTGGCTTTGGATGCCTGAGATGACTCAGGGCACACTCCATCCAGACCTCCTTCAGGGGCCTGTGGCCATGCCAGCTGGGATCCAAAGCCCCGATGCTGAGTTCACCATCTCCGTGAGTGTCTAAATCCTGACTGTGCTCTCTGTCACTGAGGGACTTTTTAATCTGTCATCAAAGATGGATAATTTGTCAGTTCTTTTCAATTGCTTAGCTAGTTTTCTGTTTTGAGACAAAGTCTGGATATGCTGCCCAGGCTTGCCTCAAATTCCTGGACTCAATCAATCTTCTGGCCTCAGTCTCCTGGATAGATGTGTACCACTGTATCTAACTCCCTCCTTTTCTTTCTTTTCTTTCTTCCTTCCTTTCTTTCTTTCTTTCTTTCTTTCTTTCTTTCTCTCTCTTTCTTTCTTTCTTTTCCTATCCCTTTCTTTGAGAGCATCTCACGTATCCCAGGCTGGCCTCCTACTTGCTATATAATCAAAGAGAACCTTGAATTTCTGGTCCTCCGGCCTAAGGGCTGGGACCACACTGAGCTCTACCACCACATCAGGTTTATTAGGGAGTGGGTATCAAACTCCAGACTTTGTGCATGCTAAACAAGCACTCTACCAAACAAGCTACATCTTGACCCCTTTCTTGAAGGAGGCAACTGTAGCCCAGAGAACAGACAAAGAGGGCTAATCAATCACTGCCTGCTCTGTCACCTTTTTTTTTCTGAGTCCAAGAGTCAGGCAGGCCAGCCTGTCACTACAAGACATCCTGAACCTCCCTGGGTGTCACTGGCCAAAGAGTTTTAGGAAAACTTGGGGAAAGGTAAGAAAACTGGGATGAGGGAACATCTCCATGATCATCACTTAAGGTGTCCGGGTGTGGCTATGTCCAAAAGGCTTTCCCCGCTCCAAATCAGACTTTGAGGTCCAACTGAAGTGGCAGGTGCAGTCCAGCTTAGGCAAGGATATGACTATTGGTCTCAGTCGGAGAGTACACTATCCTTCATATTCCTGAATGGCATTCTCCTTTTCCCACCTTAGTTTGTTCATGTTCACCTAGGAAGACCTCTAGAGACCTACAACTTCCTCCTTTGAAAGATGCCTGCAGAAAAAGACCATGTGGTCCAGCAGAGTGGGCCGCTAGCTTCAGCCAGCACACATAGGCTATGTGCTTCCTTAGATGTTTCTATGGCCATCTTCAGCTTGCAGTCTCATTTATCAAAGTACTGTTATACTGAGACCATCACATAGGACTGACTACAGTCCCTAGAAAGTAACCAGGGTAATGCTGATGCAGGCCAGCCTCTCATTTACAAAGGGGAGAACTAAGACCTGGTCTATATGGGCCATGAAAGAGCAAGCTAAACCTAAAAGCAGGGTTTGTAATCCAGAGATGGGAGGTTTCCCTGTGAACTCTCTGGGTGACCTTGAGTACCATCTTTCAACTTTGCTCAGCGACCGGCTGTGATGCATGCTCTATACCTTGTCCCAGGCAGATGCGAACTCTATTTGCTCCAGATAGGGCACCATGACAGAGCAAAGAAACAATTTCACCCAAGTCTAATTTAGTGAAACAGTGAGCATGTATTGGGGTTACTTGGAGAAGCGTGGGTGGGGGGTTCCTTACAGGGGTATAAGTGACTCAAAGACCTTGGAGAAAAGCTCACCTCGGCGTGAGTGGTGACTCACACAAGTTGCATTCCCAGAGTTTCCTGCACAGCTTGCAGGCAGCCCTGCCTTGTGGAGTCTCCCCTCTTCAGCAGGTTTTCTGCTTTGGTAACCTTGGGAATGGAGCTTGGGATTCTTCTACGTTTCTGTTTCTTTATATCCTGGGTCTTTATATCCTGTGAGCCCTGCTCCTTCCCCCCAAGAGGGGAGGTTTCAAATCAGAGAAAGCAGTTACACGGTAATGCACCTGCACCAGAGAGGACTAGGATGGGGTTTGGGAAGAAGAGGAAAGAGTGCGAGCGAGGCTTTGCCACCGCAGAATGGCTGTTTAGAATTTTCTCTACCAAACGAGAGCGCTGCTCCCCTGAAACTCCACATAGGAGCTGATCAGAACATTCCCAGCCCTTAACAGACAAGGCAACCTGTCCCGCGCTACCATCTCGCCAGCAAGAACCACGCGGTACACATAGGATCCTTCTGCAGAAAAGCTTTATGTCTCTTGGGAGCTAGAGCATAAGCCACATGGCGGAGACCCAGATAAGATGGAACCCATCCCTTATATAGGAAATAGACCCTGCTTCGGACGTGTCACTCTTGGATTGGTCAATTGTCCATAATCCCAGGTGAATGCCTCGGGAGTAGGCAGGGACTCAGTGGGAAATTCCGAGCACATGTGCGTTCACCTGGCGGTGAAGCCGGATGTCAGCACCATCTTGATAATGGAGAATGTGGCTGCGGCCTTCTACATCTCCCCCTAATTTTACTTCTTTGCAGAAAGGCAACTCCCTCGGAAGGTAAAGATAGAGGTCGCACTTCCCAAAATGAAAACATTAAAATGGGCTTACACGGAATCTGTCCCTAGGCTCATGACACCTGGAACCTATCCGGCCTGCCCTCTGCCAATTTTCTGGGAAAGGGAACATACGGCAGGAAACCCTTATGCAGAGCGACTTATCTCTCAGAGAGGGCCATTCTCTGTGCGATGCTTTTCAGCTCCACAACCTTCAGGGCTAGCTAAGCCAAGCACTCCACCCTGTGCCATGGACCACAGTCCTAGGGGTGCAGGAGCTGGTTGGCTTAAACCTTACTGCTTTAACATAGATAACCACATATAAGCAGAGGCTCCCTATTCCAGGGCAGCCAGCGCTGTTGCAAAAACCACTTTGTCCCTATGGCTTTGGGATTTGAGTCAGCAGACCATCCAGAGGAGAAACACTATTCCATAGCATAGGATTGTTCCAAAACATTTCCAACCCCCACCCATTCTTTGAAGTAGGAGATGAAGGACACAATTCAGGACTGGAATTCTTTGGCCAGGCTTATGTCCACTCGCGTGGAGTTGATTGTCACGATGGACCATCTCAAGGAGGACAGCAAATCATCAAAATTCTCCTACAAGATACAAAGACAATTCTCGGGACAAGTTAGCCACTTTTATAAAGTTCTCATATGGTACACTGGTCACACATAAGGCTGGAGTTTTCCATTCATAGCCCAATTGGGCAAGCTGTCATAAGCTATCCACCTGTTTTTGCATTAGGTCAATTATTTGATTAAGAACCATTATTTTACCTCTAATAGATGTATCTATGGTAACCTGCTGATCCAGGGCTGTAGCCACTGTGGTAGATAACTGATTGAGGGTCTTTGTTTTTCATGATATAGGCTGTGCTACCATTTAAAAAATGTATAATGAACAGAGCATCGGGGGCAGTTCCTTTATTATTCCCCCATTTTTCAATTTTAACAAGAACTGGTAAGTCCTCCAGTCCAATTACCTAGAAGATAACTAGACAATTGCTTAATAATCTGGGATCGCAGGGGCACAACTCTCCAGCTGCATCAAGAAGTCTGTAGTATCCAATTCTTAATTTGAATATCCATGGCATTTTGTAACCTGTCTTGAAGATACCCATAGTGTTTAGCAGAAATAACTGACAGGATAAGGGAAACTGATAGCAAGCAATAACTGACAAAACAAGGGGAAATCCAGCAGCATAGCAATGGCACAGCAACAATAACATTGTAATGTACAACAACAACACAGCAATAACTGACAGACCAAGGGCAGGAGCTGGACCATCCCTCAGGAACCCGCCAGCTCCGCAGCAATCAGGCCAGACAGCTCCATAGCAGAGGCTTTGTCCTCAGGCCTCTGGACAGATGAATCCACAGCATGAATAGTAGCATTCCTAGAAAAAAAATAAACAAACTCTTCTCCCAAAATAACATTTAAGAGTATTAAAAAACTCAGTGTAAAAATTTAGCACAGTCAGTACTGGAAATAGGCTGGTCTTGAACTTAGAGATCTACAGGTCTCTGTTTGTTGATATTAGATTTAAGATTTATTGGCTCCTGTATTTCTTGGCGGTACGTGGCCTTGTGTTTTAGAGCCCACCCCTCCATTTTCCGAGGCCCTGGGCCTGTTTGCTGTGCGGCTCCGCCTGTCCCGGGCCAGGAAGTGGTGGCTCCACCCCCATGCGCTCCTGCCTTCCCCGCGGCTGTGTTGGTGGGGGAATGTGGCGGGAGCCGACACCCAGACCGAGGCGGCACAGGCAGCAACATCTCAAGGTCCGTGCCAGAGCCGCTGCGGCTCAAGGGGCCGACGGGGAGAAGCGGCGACCAGGGCCGCTTTCCTACTAGCAAACTCTCAACACCTGTGCCATAGCAAAAGCGGCTGTAAACTCTCACAGATCCAGCCAACGACCCAATCACCCCAAAATCCAAGGGCCCTTCGCATCCATCTCCCTGCGGAACCTGAAACACCAGACAAGCCAAGCGTATACATAGCAATCTTTCAGGAGGACTTGAGTTCTTAAAAACTTAAGTCGCACTATGTAGATGTAATACGGTACTGTCTGTTTACTGTGTCTAAACCTTAATTGCGCTTTTATTATGATAAATACGACCAGCCCTGCCTGAAGTCAGCATCTTTTAGCATAGCCAAATGGAATCAGAGCCATTTTACCCTCAGAGACCCTCACAGTTTTAGGTACATTGCAAGGTACAATTAGGTACAATTCTGGCCTGGCAGCTTGTGGCACCGCTCTCATTCTCGGTACGTGACACCCTCCAGGCCAGGCACCAACTGAGCCACACCAATTGAGCCGGCGCAACGTGCTCCCCACCATAGCCACAGAGCAAAGCTCCGCTCCAGCCGCCCTCCAGCCCCAGCTGCACCCACTCTGAGCCCAAACCGGTGTACGGAGCAAAGCGGAACTCAGAGAAGCAGGCTTGCTGCTCTGCAAGGACCTCATTTAATCTTTTAGGGAATTTGGGCGTCGTTAGTCTCTTTGGCTGCTTCCTGCTGTTATTGGGCCGCTGTATTTTAGGGGTAAACATTATAACATTTCAGGAGGTCTCGGTGATTCAAACCACGTAAATCCCAAGTACACCCTTAGGCTCTCCTTTTCTGTGGAGACGAAAACAGAACCTCTTTTCCAAAACATCATATCCTTAGCAGTTTCTAAGTTTAAATATCTTTCTCCTATCCAGTACACAAAAGACAACACAAACAACATAACATAAAGCTTTTGACCTTGTAAATCAGCCTTCTCCCCCATTTTTACTTTTTTTAAAATCACTGGGGGGTCCTTTTTAACTTATTTTCTTTTCTGTCTCCCCCATTCTTTACCGGAGGGACACAACCTCCCACTGCTGCTCAGTTTCTGATATGCTCTCTGGACTTTAGAGCGTACCTCTCTAAGCATGCATGCCTGCAGTTCTGAATCCTCCTTGTGTCCAAGGGGTCTCTGGTGGTGCAAAGTTCTTCTTTTTCTTCCCGGGTTTCGGCACCAGATGTCCCGCGCTACCATCTCGCCAGCAAGAACTACGCGGTACACATAGGATCCTTCTGCAGAAAAGCTTTATGTCTCTTGGGAGCTAGAGCATAAGCCACATGGCGGAGACCCAGATAAGATGGAACCCATCCCTTATATAGGAAATAGACCCTGCTTCGGACGTGTCACTCTTGGATTGGTCAATTGTCCATAATCCCAGGTGAATGCCTCGGGAGTAGGCGGGGACTCAGTGGGAAATTCCGAGCACATGTGCGTTCACCTGGCGGTGAAGCCGGATGTCAGCGCCATCTTGATAATGGAGAATGTGGCTGCGGCCTTCTACAGCAACCCACTCAGCCTTGAGTATGTTGTGATTAACTGAGAGGGCACAAAGGACAAGTAGTTGGACGTCTTCAATTCTTTCTACCTAGAATTCGTCCAATCTTTTCAGTATATGAGACCCCTGTCTTAAGCTGCCTTCTTTACAACTCCGAAGCCTGGACAATGAACTGCTCCTCAGAACAGCGGCTGCATGTGTTTGAGATGGCATGTCTCAGGAGGCTTCTAGGCATCACACAAAGAGAAAGGCTGCACAACAATGACGTTAAGAAACATCTCTATATACAGAAGAAAGAAAACTACAGGACTCGGCAACAACGCCTTAGATGCTTTGGCTATGTTTTGAGAATGAATGACAGCAGATACCCGAAGATAGCACTGCTTGGAGGAGTGCACAGGATGAGGCGAAGAGGAAGGCCCAAAACACACTAGACAGACAGCACAAAGGAAGACTATGGGACGTTGGGTATGACAATAACCCAAGCATCTAAGACTGCCCAGGATAGGAACAACTGGAGAACCGCCATGAGCAGGCTGCCCATGCGTGCTTAAGCATTGCCGGGATGTATATGAACGAAATGACCTATTTACTGTCTATCCAGCCATCGTCATCTGTCCCTCCTCTGTCAGTCAATGGCTTGTTTCCACGTCCCTCCAGGTGGCTCTGGTCTCTCCCTCCCCTGTCACTCTCTCCTATTCATACAACTTCACTGGACAGAATTTAGAACTGAGAATACTCCTTTGCTTTTTTGTTTTTACAGTTGCTACATTTTCTTTCAAGTCCCCTTCTTTTTCTTGTGGTGTCCTTTTCTGCTAATGGCCCTACTGATGCTCTTCCCTTTGGCCAATAGCAGGGCTGGGCATGTTGACTTCAGCAAGGTCCCTGGTGTCTCAGGGCCCATCTCCAGCTCCCTGCATGTTATGAAAAGACCATACCCATGAAGATGAAGCACCTCCTTCACCCAGCCACCCCAGGGTCTGCCTGCAGATGTTGTCCTAAGCAACCCCAGCACTCCTTGTCTTCACTACTTTAGTAAACTTTGGTTTCCCCTGCAGGCCCAGGATCCAGTAGCCTGGCTTGTGCTCTAGGTACAGGGGCGCTGAGCTGATGGGTTCACTCTGACTGCAATCTGTCAATCACCACCCCGCTGCAGACCAGACCAGGTATTTCTCTAGGCCTGATATGCGGACACCCTTATTTTTTACCTGTGGAAACATGGCAACCACTATGGAGACAAACTTCCAGATGAGCCAGCAGGTCTCATGTCCAACAGGACAGAGACCGATGTGACCACACACACACACAGTTGGCACATAGTGTGTGTGGTGTGTAAGGGAGGTGCAGCAGGTGTGCCATGGCTCACACGTGGAGGTCAGAGGACACGTTCGCGGTGTCAGTTCTGTCCTCCACCGTTACAGGGGTTCTAAGGAAAGAACTCAGGTCATCGGGTTTGTACAGCACGTGCCATGATCTGCTGAGCCATCAGGTGGGCTGGGGTTGATGTGACCAGATGTGTAGGCATCCCAGGAAATATCTCAGACCAAAATGGTACCTTGGTCTAGTCCCCGGAGGAAAGAACAGGTCAGGACTAAAGAAGCTTAGAAGAGAAAGAGGAGAACCATTGGCTGGCCTGTGTAGACAGAGCACCCGATAACTTGGAGGAGGGAGTAGGGCAAGCTGGGAAGGGACTTTAAAAGCAGAGGCACTGAGAGGCTGTGAGAGGTTTGTCAGTGCAGGGAAGGTAGGGGGGCTGGAAAAGAAGGCCTATATGAGGAAGGGAGAAGATCTCTAAGTGGGGCCAAGGGGGTAGACTTTTTCTTGTCAGAAGTGGCATACAGCTTCT